>NC_044323.1:174594409-175226824 GCF_007399415.2 Gopherus evgoodei
AGTCAATATAGCTACCACCTCTTCAGAAAGTGGAGTGCCTATGCCAACGGGAGCAGCTCTCCCATCAGCATAGGCAGTGACTTTTACTAAGCGCTACAGCAGGGCAGCTCCACCTGTGCTGCTGCAGATCTGTACGTGTGGACAAGCCCTGAGCTGCAGAACTCTAATCTCAAAACAAGCCACAATCAGCTTGCAACTCCCTCTTAAAGATTTAAAATATGTATTTCTCCAGTATTCTCCCCACCTCTTTTTTTAGTATTCCTAGTGCAACAGTGGCCAATATGGGTCTTTTTTCCCCTATTACCTTATTTTTGCATAAGCATCATTAATGCTGTACAGTTCTGGAAATAGTGGATTGGGGGCAGGGGGGCTGGGTCACTACAATTTGCTGTTACTGCGCAAAAAGGAACATACCAGCACAGAATGTTAGCTTTGTTTTGAACCCACAAGTATTTATAGTCCCACGAAAGGAGTGGTCTACCATCTCTTTCTAAAATTTCTGCAGCTGGAGTGGACATTTTTTAAGCCTACAAATTCTTAATAACCATTTTTAAGATTAAATTATTTCAGCTCAAATTTTAGGTGTCAGCTACTTGAAAATATCCCTTAACTTTTATATAACAGTTTGACAAAGTGTATATAAATGATAGGATAATCTAATTCTTCTGATGCTACTTAAATGTATCTACGGTAACCAGAAGTACTTCCAATTCCTGCTCTGCAATGCAAATTTGACTCACAAAGCTTTCACTGCTTCCATAAAGATTGAAGATGCAAATAATATTCTGCCTGGTACTTTTGGAAAAGCTAGGATCAACAATGTATCTGACTCAGTGCTAATGCCTAGAAACTGTGTGACTTTCTACTGGGTTAAATATATTGAAATTTATGGAAAAATGTGATTCTTTAAAATGCTACATGCAGAAACCTGAGATTCAAAAAGTGCATCTAAAATGAGGTCATACCCTATGTGTATCAAACACATTATAAAATCCCCTGCTTAAATCCAAAGCATAATTTAGTTAAAGAAGATTTGACTGTATGTGTGGCCAGACAAGCACAAGTTCTGGTGAATAAATATGAAATACAGACTGTACAGAGAAATACAGTGATACCTCCTTACCGTAAAGTCATTTTTCACAGAATTTCATTTTAAGACGTGGGCTAACTGTAACTGGAATTATCAGCTACATACTGCAAATACTCAGAAACAATTCAGGACTTTGATTCCATCATATTCACGTCTTTCACTGTAAATAGTTTCCATCATTAGCCAAATAAAGTACAGTTCTTGAGATTTAAAATATCTTAACTCCCAAATCGTAGAATTGTCAGCATTAAAAATAATGCAGGGAGACAGAAGCTCCCAATGACTGTAGTATTAGGGCTCAATTCTTCCACCCGCTCCTCATGCACATCATTCACTGTGGAAGCCTACTGAAATCAGGATGACAATTTATGTGGGAAAGATTACTCACAGAAGTGAGGGCTGCAGGACCCAGGCTTTGCATAGAAATTAAATCTCCTAATGTGCTAAGGAGATTTACTCTTCCATGACTATTCATCAGTTATAGTTTATGCTTCGTGGGACGATCAAGTAGGGGCATCAGCATTTCAGTGAGAGTGAAAAAGCACAAATGGGGCATCTGAAACATGTAACTAAGGCCTAATATTTTGCAAGAGCGGTCGCTGATTTGAAGGGCCTCACTTGATACAACTAGGGCCTGGTTTTTAGACGTGTTGAGTACTCACAGCTCCAACTCAATTCAATAGGGCCTATAAGTGCTCAACACCACTGAAAATCGGACCCAGAGTATGTTAAATTGAGTGCCCAAATCAGTAGGCCTTAGAGTTGGCAGCCAGCTCAACAGTTTTCAGCTTTTACACTGCAAGGTTCCCCAGTTGACTGCAGGGGGCACTCAGTGCCAAGACTGTCAGCAAGCATTCCTTCTTCCCTCAGTGTCAGCTGAGAAAAGATGAGGAGGGGAAACAACATGAACTAAAATGAGCAACTCTACATTTTCAGAAACTGAAAGAGAAGCAATTTCCCATGAACCTAGAATACAGCACAGGAATCAGGGGGAAAGGGGCGGGGGAGATGAAGAATATATTCCAGATATTCTTAACAGGACAAAATGACAACACAAATAGATGGAGACCTGGCAGGAGTAAAGAAAGCAGGAGGCTTGAGTGACTGACAGAGCCTGCAAGACATATTTCACTTTGAATTACTCTAGGAAAAAAATGATTTTTTAACCACCTTAGCTTGGGGAACACTCTCTGATACTACCTCCAACCTCAAAGACCATGTCTTTTCTCACACAGGTGAGAATCAGAAGTTACTCCACTGAAGTCAGTAGAACTACACTGGTACAAAGGAGCAGAGAATCAAGCCTCAGAATGTAACTCTCCATCACCCTGCACTGGGGCTCAGCATAGGATGCTTAAAGAGAGACAGCAGCAGCAAACTTCCACGTTCTTATGTGAAAATATACACGACGTCTGGACTTTCCCCTTATTATTAGCCCTGGAAGTCTGCTCTATCGCCTGTGAAGAGCTGCAGACTTCCCACTTTCAACACCAGTGTTTCCCTCATACCACTTCCCCCCCCCCCAAAAGCTCCGCATCCCTCAGAGTGTCCCATGCGTCTGGGGCAGGGGTGGGGAGGTGTTAAATCAGTGTGGATGGAACAGCAAACACAGATTATGTCAATTAGGCTCACTTAGCCCAAGCGGGGTGGGACAGTATTCTAAGCACCCTCTCTGCAATTACGTCCACAGGGTGCATCCGAATTTGGGGCTTGTGCGGAGCATGATGACTGAGTTCAGTTTCCCAGCAATCTGGGCCCAACCTCTGGCGCAGATTCTCTCCACTGCCTTGTATGAAGGGTTACCAGTCTGATTGAGCCAGGCGGTATTCCACAGCCACTGGACACGGCTGTAAGTTACACAGTGGGGAACCCAGCGCGTTATATGGCGTTTAACCCCTTCCTCCCCCACTCGTTCTGTAGCCTTTCAATCGCTCCAGGAACACGACTCAAACCCATACAGGCAACAACAGAGCCTGACTCTCCCCAGCAACTACGTTACCTCTCCCCACCCTCTCCAGGGCGTACCTACATACACCCCAAGCCAGGAGCAGGGTCTCAGGCAATAGGAAGGAAGCCAGAAGCTGCCCAAACCTTGGAGCAGGGGGGACTGTGACAGCTCGGGGCGATCCTCCGGGAAGGAGTCCAGCAGCCTCTTGAAGAGGCGGCCCAGGTCCGAGTAGCTCCGGTGCAAGTAGAGAACGTTCCTGTCCGACCACTCGGTGCGGATCTCGAAGAACTCCTCCTCGTCCCCGCGCCGACTGATGATGAGTCTCCGGATGCCGTTCACCCAGCAGCCCCTCACGTACATGTTCACCAGAGAGGTGCCCTCAAACACGGCCGAGGCCATCCCGCCGCTTCCCGCACATACCCCGGCGGGGAGCAGCCTCCTCCCGCTGCTGGGGAACAGAACGGTGGCTGGGGGGAGGGTTGAAAATCAATGGGGGGTGCGATGCAACCCGGACCGCAAAAAGTACGGGTTGAGTCTCCTCCTGCGCTGGAGGGAGGTCCCAGCCCTGCCCTCCTCCCGCTGCAGCGGTGCTGCGTGTCACACGCCCGGCAGGCAGTGGCACGGCGGGGAGACCTCGACGGGCAGGAACTTTCCCCGACTTTCTTGCACTTTGCCCGGCGCCAGCCAGCAGCTTGGCCAAGGGGCCCGAGCAGCCCCCCGGGCTAGGAGGCAGAGCCCTTTGCAGTCCGATCCCGGGCACTCCCTGCACACTCAGCTCTTGCTGCGCCTTGGCTCTTTCCCCACGCAGCAGCTCGAGGAGGCGCCTCCAAGCAGTCACCCCTCCCGTCCCGCCGGCTCCTCTGCCCCCGGGACTCCGCGCGGGGGAGGGACGCGAGTTCCGCTTGGGCTCCGCTCCCCCGGCTTTGGCTTCCTCTCTCAGGATCCCGCGCCAGCGCGGGCGGGATGCTGAGGACGGCTGGTAGGAGTCTCCCGGCGGCAGCAGGCAGAGGCCGAAGCCCCCTTTGCCTCCTCTCGCCAAGGGATTAGGGCTGGGTTATTGCAACGCGATCGGGCGCGCTGCCCCCTCGCCCCGCCTGGGCGGCTGCTCTGCGCGCTCCGGCCGGGACAGCTCCCTCCTGCTCGGTGGCGCTGCCGATCCCGGCACGCTGGGGAGGGGTCAGCAAAAAGCCCCGGCCAGCGGAGCCTCCTCCTCAGCTGCGCTTGCCAGGCTCCCTCCCCGCTGCAGCAGCAGCAGCTGAGAGCCCACAGCCAACACCCGCCCCATCCCCAGCGCTGAGCAGGGTCCCGGGCCGGGGACAGGGTCCTGCGCCTCGGGGTGATCTCACAGACAGCCACTGAGCGGCCGAGAAATTGCTCTCCCTCCCACTGACCCTAGAAGTTTTTCCTCCAGCCCCAATAGCTGGGAAGAGACAGCTCCACCCGCCCCAGCCTCTGGCTGCTGCATTCGCGGCCTCTCAGGGCCCGCTTCTAGCGTGCACGTGGTTTTACAGGCAGACCCGGCTGCTCTGGTGAGATGCCTTGAGCAGCAGGAGTGTCGGCGGCTCTCCGGGGAGACTGGCTGGAAGATGAGTGCCTGCCATATCGAGCCTCCCACGCCATGTTAGCTAAAGCAGGATAGGAGCCTGGACTCCTGGTGTACTACTGAGGAAAGAGCGAGACTAGAAGCACATACGGGATTATAGAGGCAAAGCAGGGGAGAACCTAGCAAACTCGGTGGTGCTTTTTTCCACCAATCTGTCTTTCCCTCTTTGCCCCCGAGGGCCACCAGTACCCCTGACTGAGCCTGCAAAAGCACTGCACGCGTTCTTGCAACCATACAGTACAGTTTGCTTCACCCCCACCCTAAGCAGATCCTCATTAAGGAGAAATCAGTGCTGGGGCTGGATAGCATGGGTGTAAGGTCTATCAGTTAAGAGAGCTATCTGCCGGAACTAGAGAGAGAGAGAGAGATGCCTATTAGAAGGGGGGGGGGGGGGTGAGGGTTGTTCTAGTTGTTTGAAACACCTGTGAATCTGAACAGTAAGTGGTACTTCCTAGACCCAAAGTAAATGAAGGCACGAAACCAGAAGTGTTTGGTTGAGGGTACCTGCACCTTGATGAAGAATTTTTGCTTTTTGGCGAGGGAGTTCTCTCTTGCAGCTCACCAGCTCTGCCAGTCGCCGGTCCCGCGGCTCCGGTGGACCTCGCGCAGGCCGAAGCCGCGGGACCAGCAGACCCTCCGACCGGCAGAGCGCCGCCGGAGCATGCAGTCCCAAGCACACGCTTGGCGTGCTGTGGCCTGGAGCTGCCCCTGGACAGAGCAGAACTACATTGAGGGAAGCGTGGGCTGCTGCTGGGCACTTTCCCTGGAACCTACAGTGGTCAGAAGTGAGAGGTGTACATTCTTTGGAAGACCTAAGGTTCCCACATTCACCTGCTACTGTACTCAGAAGCACATTACAGCTGGTTTGCTGATGTGATAAACTCCTAGGGTTCCTCAGACCAGGATTGCAGCCAACAAACCAACAGCTGAGGATGCAAGCAGAGGGCAGATACAAGGAGTTACCAGAGCTGTGGAATAGAAAACCTATAGGAATAGACAGATAGCTACTCTGAGGGGATTGCAGCTGTTTCAGTGTTGGGGGGGCGGTTATGCAGCTTTTTCATATGAAACGTACTGCACATTGCATTGTTTTTTACCTTTGTTGCAGATATTGCTGAATTTTAAAACACTTTAAATTAAGAATACATGAAAAAGATGCTTGACATGTAAACTACATGAAGCCTTAAGTAAGCAAAACCCTCTCAATTTTCAACTTGTTGGTAGGAATTGCTGATAAATCACTAAAACATTCTGATGCTTCAAGACACACAAAAGAAGAATTTTAATCCTTTTCCCAGGGACACACACATAAACTGCCCACACTCTATTGACTCAATTTCTTTATCAGCACAACTGTGTTAAATCTATTCTACAGCACAACAGAATGTCAGAGAAAAGAGCAAACCACAACTGAACCATATTTCCCCAGTTTACTTTTCATTATAGATCATATTGAATTTTTTAAAAAGCTGGACTAATGATATCCAGGTCCCTTAAGATTGAACAGGATCCTGCCCCAGTCAAACTAAACAGCCAACAAACTGACCTCAGTAAAAAAAGCAGGATTAGGCCTAAATCTGACAAATGAAAGTAAACCAAATAAGCAACTCAGCAATCTACATAAAAATTTCACACATTGCTACCACAGCAGACAGTGCCTTGTGTGGTAAAGGCCCACCCACTTCTCCTTGGCTCTCCACAAAGAGATTCCATATCACTGACAGACAAGACCTCTCTTCTGTATTCGTTATTAGCTGTTGGGAATAGTCAATGTGTTTTCAAGGAAGAGGGATTGATGTGAACTTTTGTACTGAGGGTAGAACTTAACACAGTTCTTTGTGTTATAAGGGGGCTTTTGTAATCTGTTCTCTTGTTCCAGTACATGGTGGTCTCCCAAGTTCTTCAATGTAAAAACAAAAACAAGAAGAGAGGTATTTTATTTTCTAACTGTTGCTGTGGTAACCCAAGGGGGGGAAAAAAAAAACTCACTGCATATCCTAAGGAAGTGAAGCAACTGTGCATCACACTCATTTTTAAGATGTCAGCCTTGTGTTGCTTCTAAATATAGCAGCTGAAGCACTGTTTGAACACTATGTGTTTCATAGTATTTTTTTCCATTACAGCACAGACTGGGACTGATTTTTGCCCCTTGCTGTGTTCCCTCAATTCCTGCTGAAATCAGCTTGAAGGAGCCCTGTACCGTTCAGATTGAAATTCTCTTATATTTCAGACCTGGTGTTGAGCGTTCTCATTCCCATGGGGCATTCAGCATCTCACAAGTTTGAGCCCCTTTGATTTTTCATTTGTACAATTCACTTTTCTCCCCTTCAGTTACACAGCCCCCCTCCCCCACACACTCCTTCACAGTTTAATTAAAGTGCTCAAAGCAATTGAAAACAAACTTCACAAGAAAACTTCTGTGCATGTTTTTGCCTGCTTACGAAAAATGATTCAATGCCAAAAAAAAAGTCATATTTAGGCATATATATTGTATACAAATACATCTTATTTTTAGAAGTGCTGAAAGTGGGATTACTTGCATGCCTAAAATTAATTATGTACATAACTGTATGCAGGATCAGCCCCTTACACCTCCAGTGAGTGATTATATAGTATTGTACCAGAAAAAAGTTACTTTATTCGCTAAATACTAAGGCTGTCAAGCGATTAAAAAAATTAATCACAATCACACAATTAAAAAGATCGTGCTGTTAAGCAATAATAGAATACCATTTATTTAAATATTTTGGATGTTTTCTACATTTTCAAATATATTATTTCAATTGCAACACAGAATACAAAGTGTACAGTGCTCACTTTATAATTATTTTTGATTACAAGTATTTGTACTGTAAAAAACAAAAGAAATAGTATTTTTCAATTCATCTAATACAAGTACTATAGTGCAATCTCTATCAAAAGTTAAACTTACAAATGTAGAATTATGTACAAAAATGCATTCAAAAATAAAACAATGTAAAATTTTAGAGCCTGCATGTCCACTCAGTCCTACATCTTGTTCAGCCAATCACTCAAACAAGTTGTTTACATTTGCAGGAGATAATGTTGCCCGCTTCTTGTTTACATCACCTGAAAGTGAGAACAGGCCATTCTCATGGCACTGTTGTAGCCGGCATCACAAGTTGTTTACATGCCAGACGTGCTAAAGATTCATATGCCCCTTCATGCTTCAACCACATGCATCCATGCTGATGATGGGTTCTGCTCGATAACAATCCAAAGCAGTGTGGACTGACACAACATGAAATACATGGCAGAATGTGGGTAAAACAAAGCAGGGGTCGTACAATTCTCCCCCAAGGAGTTCAGTCACAAATTTAACACTTTTTTTTTTGTTTTTGTTTTTTAAAGCAAGCATCAGCATGGAAGCATGTCCTCTGGAATAGTGGCCAAAGCAAGAAGGGGCATATGAATGTTTAGCATATCTGGCATGTAAAGACCTTGCAATGCCAGCTACAAAAGTGCCATGCAAATACCTGTTCTCACTTTCTGGTGACATTGTAAATAAGAAGAGGACAGCATTATCTCCTGTAAATGTAAACAAATTTGTTTGTCTTAGCAATTGACTGAACAAGAAGTAGGACTGAGTGGACTTGTAGGCTCTGAAGTTTTACATTGTTTTGTTTTTGAGTGAAGTTATGTAACAAAAAACACCTACATTTGTAAGTTGCACTTTCATGAAAAAGATTGCACTACAGTATTTGTATGAGATGAATTGAAAAATACCGTTTCTTTTGTTTATCATTTTTGCAATATTTATAATAATAATAATAAATATACACTTGGATTTCAATTACACAGAATACAATATATATGAAAATGTAGAAAAACATCCAAAACATTTAATACATTTCAATTGGTATTCTATTAACACTGCAATTAAAACTGTCATTAATCACGATTAATTTTTTTTGAGTTAATCACATGAGTTAACTGCAATTAATCAACAGCCCTACTAAATATAAGAGAGACATGACTTAAGTATAAACAGTGGTGCAGCTTTAAAACTTAATTGATTGTTTCTTTAGATGAAAGATTACTTCATAATAATCAGATGTTGTTGGCATCCATAAAAATTTTGTGGAAAAATGCTCTCACACAAAAAAAATATTTGCAGTAGAATAGCAGTATGTCTAGGAGGAAAGTAGGTCAGCATCTTGGGCCATAAAATGGATTTGCAATAAGCATGTATAACCACAAGGGATGTGTATCTTGCAAATGAAAATGATTGTTCCATTTGTTTTTTCATACTTTTGTTTTCTGCTATTCCATTTGCATTGATAGTGCACTTTTAAAAAGTAGATAGAGGGTGGTTATTTGCATTCATTTAGATCATTCATATGCAGCATAATCACAGTCAGTGGAGAAACATCTGTGACACAGTAGAGAACTGGAAATATGTATCTGCTTTTTTATTTTTTTTAAAGGAAGGGCCTTTATTAAGACACATTTTTATCCTTTTCCTGGTAAGTGGCTTTTTATACGACTTGTGTAGGATAGTTATCCATATTTAAGGGAGGAGAGATTGTTTTGGTGGCACATAGATATCTTTGCAAATAAAGATGCCACGTGAGTGTGTATTTTATGCTATGAGGTTTCTGAAGTGATCTGATTGTCTTGTTACAATCATATTTCTTAAATACATGCCAGCTCCCAGCCACTTAAATTCTTTAGATTTGTGCCTCAGAGTTTTTCAGCCTAGCAAACCATAACTTTCACTAACGTGATATTAAAGAAAGGAATACTTTCCAACAGGAATGAAATGAGCTAAAAATACATGCACAGTGCCTACAGTCTGTTTCTCTGCTTGCTGACATAACCCAAACCCTATAAAGCCTACCTTTGTGGAAAACTGACATTCAGTTGTTAGACTGAAGCACACACAAAAATTAATGTACATAAGGTGTCAATCTCAGAACTTTGTTCTATAGTATTATTGTGACCTGTTCCATAATAGCATCATAATGAGTGCAATAAAGACACAAATAGAGGAGAGAGAGAGGGTTCTACAATAAGAGATAACAAAAAAAAATTCTACTTGTGCCATCTTCCTTCTTTTCTCTAAAGTGCAGCAAGTGTTAAACACTTTGAAATCCAGGTTACTCACAGGATAAAACTTGTTCATGCAAACATTTGATGAATAAAATGTTCACTATAACAAACAGTTCAACAACATTCTAGTGATAATTAAATTTCTTTATTTCCCTTCATAAACAAAATTACCTGGTTTTAACAGGTTTTCACAGGAAGCACAGCCTGTAGGAGAGAATTGAAGTCCATTGCTACTATGAGAATCCTGAAAGCAGGTTGCTCTCCAGCCTTATATCTGGAGCATGTACCAGTGGCTGGGCAATGAGACTTATAGACTTGGGAAGCCTTGGTTCTAATTCGGGTTCTGTTGCTGGGTGACCTCGGGCATATAATTTCACTATTCTATGCCTCAGTTTCTTCATCTTGTAAAACGGGGATAATGATACTTTGTTAAACACTTGGAAAGCTATGAGATAAATGTCAATGAATAGCTATTGCAATTATCACTAAATAACAGAAATAATTTAAAAATGTAAAGGGAAAAAAAGAAGGAAGAAATTGACCTAATGATGCAGCAACCCAGCACCCAGGCCCGTGAGGTCACCTGACAGGAGATATTTAGCACCTTGCAGGTTCCTTCCTAAATTAGCAAGATGGCCAATTTAGATACCATGGATGAAGAACCAGGCGGAATTTACAGGCCTGGGCTGGCTGGGTTTTTAAATGGAGGAGGTAAAAGACTTAGAGGGGAAAGCTAGCTGCTCATCACATTGTTCTGCTCTTTCGTCAGTGGTATTGGAATAAATGAACTGTATTCACTTCTTTCTCCTGTTCAGGAATCCCAATCTTGCAAAGCAGTGGGGGTAGAAACTTTATTCACTTACACAGAAACTAAGGAGAAGATAATGAGTTTTAAACAGCAACCTAAGCCCTGCTAACACATGCAGACAGCGTGGCGTGGGGGCACCCATTCAATTCCTCCTTGTTAGATCCCTCCTATTAGAATGTATTTGCATCTATAATTCACAGTAACTCCTCATCTTTTAGTCTTCAGAGAATTGTTATTCCCATGACAAGATCTTTCCTCTGAAACCTTTTGGTGAAAGACAACCCCGGGATTAAATGGGCTGGTGACTGAAATATCCTTTCATGTTACTAAAGGGTGGTTTGTCTGATTGAGGGATGAATGCACAGCCAGAGCTCCGTTGGAATTCTGTATTCTTGCTGTGTTCTCCTATCACTCCTAAAGACTAGAGCTGGCTCTGATCCTGTGAGGTGCTGAGTGCCTTTAACTCCCACTGAAGTCAATGGGAGTGGAGGGCATGCCATACCCAGGCAGCATTGGACTATTCATAATACACCTCTACCCAGATATAACACTGTCCTTGGGAGACAAAAAAATCTTACCCTGTTATAGGTGAGAGCGTGTTATATCAAACTTGCTTTGCCCCCCCCCCCCCCCGGTTCTTTGTTCCATGACCACCCCCTTCAGAGACCCCCCATCTCTAATCACCCCCAGGATGCCACCCCTTACCCAACCCCCTTGTTCCCTGTCCCCTGACTGCTCCGACCCCTATCCACCCCCACCCCTCCACCCCCTGACAGGAACTCACTGGCAGCGGCAGGAAGTGGAGCAGCCCGGCCCCAGCTGGCTCCACTCCGCCACCTCCCAGCTGCGGTGCTCCGCTTCCCGCCATCGGTGAGTGCGGGGAGGTTGGGGAAAGGATGCCCCCCTGCACTCACCTTCAGCAGGAACTTTCCTTGCCCCAGCCCCAGCCATGTTGCTGGGGGGCAGCAGGGGAAAGGTCCTGCACTCACCTGCCCGTTGGAGTTGGCTGGGGCTGGGCTCCTACGATTCCGCCACTGCCAGTGAGTGTGCAGGGTTCCCTTCCCCCAAGCCCCCTCCTCTGAGTGACACAGCTGGGGCCGGGTTAAGGGAAGCAGAATGGACTGCTCCCGGCCCCTCCCCCCCACTAATCCCCCAGGCCACTCTGGGTCTGTAGGCCCCCCAAAAGTGCCCTCCCACAGCTCCAGCCCCCTAAACCATGGGGGGGTGCCCATGAACACCCCCGAGACCCTCTGCCCCTTATCAAACCCCTCGGCCCTGGCCTGGCCCGGCACCGTTAACATGCTACTCAGAGCAGCGTGTCAGAGCTTTACCGCCTTGTATGCAAATTCAACTTATATCAGGTTGTATAGGGGTAGAGGTGTATAAATGTTTCATAAATGATTATTACAGTTTATAGCATGTTTTCTGTGTAAAAACTGGTTGAAAGAGTCCCTCCTTTCCCTCAGCATTGACAATGAATTTGATTTAATAGCAAAGCCTGAAATTCTTTCCATTAAAAAATGTATTATAAATGTTCAAGGATCTGTAACCACATTTGAAAGCTAGATATATTCATGCCAAAGGGTAAGCTAGCTTCATCTAGCTAAAGAACAATTGCTAGTTGAAATAATTTTACCCTTTATTAGCCTATTGTGACAAAGTTCCTCCTCTACCTTGGTGGGTCCTGCGCTTATTAGCAGATTTGCTCACCTCAGTGATCTTCCCCACAGTCTGGATCAACTCCTCCTGTGTCGGATCAGGAGTTGGGAGGTTTGGGGGGAACCTGGGCCAACCCTCTACTCCTGGTTCCAGCCCAGGGCCCTGTGGATTGCAGCTGTCTATAGTGCCTCTTGTAACAGATGCATGACCGCTACAACTCCCTGGGCTACTTCCCCATGGCCTCCTCTAAACACCTTCTTTAACCTCACCACAGAACCTTCCTCTTGGTGTCTGATAACACTTGTACTCCTTAGTCCTCCAGCAGCACAGCCTCTCACTCTCACCTCCTTACGCCTCTTGCTCTCAGCTCCTCAAACACAATTCCTCTCCTCTGGCTCCTCCTCACTTGACTGGAGTGAGCTCCTTTTTAAACCCAGGTGCCCTGATTAGCCTGCCTTGATTGGCTGCAGATGATTTAATCAGCCTGTCTGTCTTAATTGGTTCTAGCAGGTTCCTAATTACTCTAGTGCAGCCCCTGCTCTGGTCACTCAGGGAACAGAAAACTAGTCATCCAGTGACCAGTATATTTGCCCTCTACCAGACTCCTGTACCTTACTGGCCTGGGTCTGTCACACTATACAAAAAAGGTTGTATACTAAGTATATCTTTAATGTGTTTCAGGCATACCAAAGTTAAGTAAAAAATGTGGCAAATCAAGCTGCAGTATACTAAAAATATGGATGTACACTACTCAGGTTCTCAGCCTAATATATATTAATTTGGACACAAAGATAAACGTGCTGAAATTAAGCACAGTTTACAGTTATCTCTTTTGTAGCCTAATAATAACAACCTAGCTCTTATGTAGCACTTTTTATCAGTAGCTCTCAAAGTGCTTTACAAAGGCAGACAAGTATTCTGATTTTACAGATAGGGAGGATGATGCACAGGCCAGTGAAGTGACTTGTCTTAGATTGCACAAGAAAGAGCGGCTTGAATGTAAATTGAAATCTCTTAGCTATTTGGCAAGTAGCATTTTATAAAATTAAAAATCTTATTGTTTCAGAAGGGAAACTACATTATTAATACCTGAAATTACTAAGATCAGTGTATGTGCAATTTTACTGTATGCATCCCTAAAGAAGAATTCATCTATCAGTGTGGTTCATTGACTTTGAGATTCAAAGCTGCTCTAGTTTCCTTCTAATTTTTCCTTTTCTAAGGAACAGTCTAAGGAACTAGAAGGTCAGTGATTGCCCTGTGGGTCATTTTAGGGCTAGTGATGTTGAAATTGAAATAAATGTGATCTCTGCTTTCCCTTCACTACATTAGGCCCAGGATTAGCCTCTCTCTTTTAGGCCCTGATCCTGCAAAATGTTGAGCATGCTGGCCAAATACTTACACACATGCTTAACTTAAGCATGTGCCTACATGCTTTGCTGGATCAGGATCAAACTGCTCAGCATCTTGCAAGATGAACCCCTTAGGTATCTGCACAGACCAAGAAAACACTTCACATAATGCAGTCCCCATGCACTCAAAACTCCCATTAAAATCAGTGGGAGCCTTGGGAATGAAATAAATGCAGGATGGAATCCTTGGTGTGAAAAGCAGTGGCTGCCAAATTGTGCTGATGTGCATAACTGCATCTCCAATGTATCGCTAGTCTACATTTACTACTTCAGCTACATCAAGTCAAAACAGGCACAGATGATTTGATATGTCTGCACAGCATAATTAGAGATGTAAATAATGACTGCCATTGCAGAAGCTAGAGCAATAAGCTAAGTAAATACATGAGGTATTTCAGTATAGTTGTAATATACATCAGTACTATAGTAACAATAATTAAGTTTGAGCCCATCATACTTTGGCAGTTCAGTCTGTGCATGACAAACCAGTCATCAGCTTTAATGAAACTTCCTCCATCTCCAGGATGAGCCACAATCTCCCCCATTTTTAGTTATTTGGGTTTCAAAGCAGGGACCTTTACTGGAGAACAAAGTTTCAAGCCATGTTTTTGTTTTGGAGGTTCCTGAGAGTACAGCTGCTGAAAGATCAGAGTGGGAGTTCCATTACTTCTGCTCCCTTCCCCCAAAACACACACGTACTGTTGCTGTTCTTATTTAGTTTTATAGTCCATTTCATGCCATAGAAAGCCTTTCTGGGTTGTGGGGGAGGAGGCAATGGGTAAGATACAAATGAAGCATAAATAATACACAGAACTATTTTCCTTTTTCTTCTGTATTGGTAAGTGTTCTATTTTTCTAACTCTTCCCAGGAGCAGGACAGAAACCATTCCTCTCTTATTTCCCACCCCCTGCTTCCCCCCTCCCGCCCTTCCAGAAAGGGGCTTGTAGTGAATCTCTGACTGTTGTTACCTATTATGCTCTATTCCTCTGTGCTATTTAGCGTCACTGCTGTGTGCATGTATGTGAATAGTTCTTTCATGTTCTGTGTATAGACATTTCTTTTGGGGCTCTTTTAAGTCAATTATATGTTGCCTTTATTAAGTTTTTTCCCCAGGAACCTGCCATCTGGTTAAAGGATTATAATATTTTTGGTCTCTAATGTTCCCTTCTACCCCTTTTATTGTCACGTATATATGAAAAAGGTCATGACAGATCATGTAATATCTTTTTGTTTATTCACATGAGGCAAGATCCTGTGAGGTGCTGAGCACTCATCTCCTGCTAAGTTTCTATATCATGCATTTGTTATGAAACTAATAAAACACCTAAAACTTTTTAGGGAATGCCGGGTGGATGCTCATTTGACCTGTAGAAAGCTGCTGCTTGTTTCCTTAAGTGAAGCCAAGTAAGTTACTTCAACTAAGGGTTTAATTTGTTCCATAACTGAACACTACATAAGGCCATTATAAGATCTTGGGTAACTAAGTGAGCAATACACAATGGTTGTGATGAAGCTGAGCCTTGGAAAGAAGACAGTTTCCCCCATAGCTAATTTTTAAAAAGCCTTAGGGCCTGGTCCTATAGCTGTTCCATGCATGAACCTCAACACGATTCAGCCCTTAGTTTACTTTAATGACACCAACACCTACCACCAGTGGGAGTTGAATCACAGAATCTGCAGATTCTAACCATTGGTTTTCTATTGATTTTCCTTTTTAAAAGTATCTATAGATTTGACTCATACAGTACATATGATCATACCTAGTACACATGAAGGTGGATTGCACAATTTGCCCTGTGGCTTCTTCTTTATTCTGAATTCCTCTTAAACAGCCACTCCCTGGAAATGGCAATTGCAAGACATGTTGATTCAAAGGTTTGTGTCTACAGTAGAGTTTTTTCCATAGCACTTCCCATTGTTGCTTCAGTGGTAGCAACAGTGATACATGCTGATAGACATGACTCCAGACATTCACCAGCATTTTAGATACTCTATCATCTAACCCTACTCTGATCTGATCTACACAACAAAGTCGTTAAAATTTCTTGTCTATGTTACCCAAAATTGGGCCAGCAAGTAAGCTTAGGGAGGACAAATGACCCACCAGAGTTTGGCAGAAAGCAGCACATTTATTAAACTGATAGCTAAGCTCAAAAGAAGTGGGGGTAGTCACATTCACACTCCCAGGACAGGCACGGCATTGGAGATGTCAGGATCCTTCAAGGTAAGTGTCCCACAGAATAGCAATGGACGGTGCGATGAAAGTAAGTCTTCCTAAAGTACAATGAAATGCAATGTGGTGAACCACTGGCCAGGTGGTCCGGGTGAAGGGCCTTCACAGAAGGTACAATCTTGTGAGTACACTCCTGAGCACATGGCTCCTTCCCCTTTTAAGGACCTGCTCCTCATGGCCTGTGACTAGAGATGACTTGGCTGCGTCTGGTTGGTCACACTCCACCTCAGACAATGTCCGTGCATTGAGTGTGTGATCACTGCCTAATTAGAATCCCAGATACCTTGTCTACCTGGGAGCCCTTCTGATCTTCCAGCTGTTCAAGCAGCCCATTCATCCCACAAGCATTCCAGGAGGGAGGGGAACGGAAAAGCCACTTCACAGGTATTCAAAGGGGGGGAGGGGAGGTATAACAGTCCTTTTGAGCATACAGGTTATACAGAGTATACAGATCACTGCTGCTCCTACAACAGTCTATACTAGCTAACTCTCCATTGCTACGAGTGATGGGGTTCAACCAGAGGTAAATTTTAGGAGAAACAAAATCTGAGTGTACAATTTGGCACACTGGGAAATGAGGGACTGTGTCTCTTTCTGCTCTCCACAAGAAGCCATATTTAATATGGTTCATATTAATACATTCTGAATACTGTGGACCTGATTTTCAACTCACTTACACAAGTGTTATGTTAGTATAACTCTGCTTCTTGTCCACTGGAGTGATTTTCTCCATTCACACTAATACAAAGAAGGGAAAAATCTGGCCCTATCTGCCTAGCTATCTACATAAGGCTATAATAATTTTATACGCAATTGTACAATTACTTTTAAAGATGTGCTCCATACTGGATCTCTAAGTTGTACTATGACCGGACTGGCTTTAGAGGTAGGCAAACAGCATTAGCATTAACTGTGCTTTAAAATGATTATTCAGCCCATACAATTGGGGAAATAGAAAGCTCCTTGAAGAAACCCTCCGGTCACACTGTGCACTGGTGAAAGGAGCAGGCACAATCTGGCCCCAAGTTAGAGGAATTAAAAAGACTGTAGTGACTGTAGACATCACATGGGTCCATAGCATAAACACAGTTGGGTCCGTTCCACACTGACAAGACTAAAGTACCTTATACTGTGGGACCCGGATCAATAAATGTTGCAGCAGAAGTGGACTCATGATGTTACTAAGTAGCATCACAGGTTAAAGTCACTGATTTCTGCTGCACAAAGATGCTGTTACTCAAGGTTTGCTATTTTGTTTTTTACATAATAAATATTTTATTTAGGCCCCGAATATTATCTTGTCCAGAACTATCACTCTACAAGCCTAATCCAGTCAGCAACCAATGACAATCACCTCTTTTGCTTTTGTGAAGTTCAGGTTAGACAAGTCATATGGTCAGTAATTATTAGTATTATTAGTTTCCAATAGCAACCACAATAGGCTCATTACTCAATGTCAATGACTGATGCTCCTGTTTAATACAATTCAATACCACGTGTACGTCTTCCTTGAATTCCATTTACTCAAAGAAATTCTGCTGGGTAGTCTAGGTCCCAAACTGATGTTTTGTTTAAAAAAAAAAAGCACCATAGCTTTTTCAAAGAACTAATAGTAACATTTTCATGAAAATATATTTGAGTCTAATTATTTCCCTCCAGTGTTTGCCACCCAAACACTGCAGCAGCATCCTAGTGCATGATAACCCCCCAAACAAAACTGACCTGAAATTATAAACAAAAGAGAAGGTGAACTATTCCAGAGGATCCTGAATGATGTTACCCTAGTTGCTGTGGGACCTCTCCCATGGAGAGCAGCACTTCCAACAATGTGCAATGGCCATTGCCATTCAGATTGCAGCTTTGGTGGTGAACAAAGGCTGCCTTTTCTCTGACCTCTGTCTCAGAACAGTCTCCATGAAACCGATGGCTTGTCTGCAGTGAGGACTTTTGCACCAGTGTAGCTATGTTGATGTAGTTTCACCAGTGCAAATCCCTGTAGTTCTGCTGCATCCATGTAAAGCTAGGCCTCAGTGGGATTACTCACAGGTATAAAGCAAAGCATGTGTGTAAGTATTTGCAGGCTCATCAGAACCTTAGAGTGAAATCCTTGTTCCTCTGAAGTCACTGAGAATTCTGCCACTGACTTCAATGGAGCCAGGGTTTCACCTTTAGTCTTTTCCTTCCAAAGCTGAGGTGGGAAGGAAAGATCGAACCAGCAGAGTGTAAATGAAAAAGAGAAAGATAAGAGGGCTGGGGTGAGTGTAAATGAAATGGAAGGATTGACAATTAAAAGCTTATAAAGCATCTCAGCTTTGTTTGTTTATTTAAATGCATAGTGAAACAATTCTAGGGCCCTTCATCTTCAATTCGGAAAGGAAACATGAAGCATAGCTCAACTGACACTAAATATAATAGGCTGCCTGCTTGCGGAGACCCAGTCAGGTCATGGGATTTAGGATTGAAGATGATTGAGAATGGAGCATGCCTCCACCTGTCTGAGCAAGTGGTAATGGCTGGGTAGAGGGGCAGAGTGCTCATTTTTTGTTTTTGCAGCAATCTTATTCATTAATGCTACATTCTGAAGGAAAACAAATTCAGCTATTTAGTGACTTTTCTATTTAGCCTTGACAGATTCCTGTTTTGTGTTGTGAAAATTTCCTTAGAATTAGTCAAGAATGTATGCATTTTATAGTCGGTCTCTTGTAACACAGCAATCTGAGTAAAACAAGGGAGATACTTTTGTTCCACAGTTTCCATTTAAAAAACTCCTCCCCCCTCCCAAATAATTCCACAGTTTCCTGTCAAAAAGAGCCAACCTAAATCCCAGAAGACTTCTTCCTTCTTGTCTGGAACAAAACCCAAGACAAAAAGGGTTGGCTAGAGTCAAAGCTGTATCTGAGAAGTGTTAACTTCCACCTTGCACCCCCCTCCTCCTTGAGCCCTGTGGTAGCTCTCTAGCCCCCCTTCACCCTAAGGTGCCCCACCGTGGTGGCTTCCCATCCCCCCCACCCTGAGGCGCGACCCCCCCCGCGGCAGCTCCCCCCCGGCCCGAGGAGCCGTGCGGCAGCTCCCCACCCCAGCTCACCTCTGCTCCGCCTCCTCCCCGAGCACTCTATCACCGCTCCGCTTCTCCTGCCTCCCAGGCTTGTGGTGCCAATCAGCTGTTTGGCGCTGCAAGCCTGTGAGGGAGAGAAGCAGAGCGGGGCAGTGTGCTCAGGGGAGGAGGTGGAGCAGAGCTGATCTGGGGCAGGGAGCGGTTCCCCTGCATACCGCCCCAGCCCTTACTTGCTGCAGGCAGCCCTCCCCGCTCCCCAGGTCCCTCCGCCTAAGTGCCGACAACGACCAGGGCAGCCAAAGATCCAGCCGCCGTGGTCACCGCCGAAGGACCCGAAATGCCACCTCCCAAATGCTAGCGCCCTAGGCAACTGCCTAGGTCACCTAATGGGTTGCACCGGCTCTATGTTTACCTCCTCTGTAGAGTGTCGCAAGAATTCTCTCTCTTTTTTTAAGAACATATGAAGAAAATGGACTACAGAGAGGTTAAAAGATTTACCAGAGACCACACAGCAAACAAGTGTCACAGCCATGATTAGAAATCAAAAACCAATTATTCTCAGTATCATTATTTTTAACCTTAATGTCAGTTCCAAGGATTAAAGATGGGATAAGGACCCTGGGGGAGGAACGGGGGAATTGACCATAGGTGTCTAGATTTTTAGTAATGTTAAGTCATAATAATCAATTTAATGTTATCAGTTTCTTTTGATGTATGGCCAAAATATGTTTAACATGGGTGCCTAAAACTAGCCTCTTAAATGGAGCTGGTCAGAAATTTTCTGATGAAACTAAGTCTCATTGGAAAATTACAATTTGTTGGATTGAAATATTTTATCAAAACTATTTTAGATTTGACAAAACTTTCACCAAAACTCAAGCATATTTCCATTGGGAATCTTCTGGTGTTTCCATAGCTTAGTGGCAGGGAGCCTGCCAGCCTCCAGAGTCCTGTTCTCTGAGCTTCCAAACTCCAGGCTAGCCTAGGAGTCAAAACCCTGGTATACCCAAATTCAGGGCAGTCCACCCAGCCTGGAATCCAGTCCTGGGAGTCCCAGCAGGAGCTGGTTGAAATTGGCATTCTTGTCAATTTCACTCAGCAGCTGCTGGTCTTAAAGAGCAAATTTCACTTTGGAAACACAATGTGCTCAGTATTTGTGAAACTAATTTGTTTTTTCAGTTTCTCATTTCAGCAAGGAAATTCAAAAAAATTAAAGTTCAAACCAAACTAATTTTTTCTTCTGAATATTTGGGTCTGTCCCGAACCAAAAATAAATAAATAAACAAATTTTTCCCTCAGCTCTACTCCTGAATCCATATTTAGACATCCAAATGAAAGTCAATAGGAGTGTAGGTTTTCAGCACCTTTAAAAAATAAAAAGGTCACATATTTATGTTCCTAGATAAGGATTTATGAGCCTAACTTAGCCACTCAGGTCTGAAGAATCAGGTCATAGATTAGTTATTCTGTTGATTTTCTTATCTTAGCTGTTTTCATGAGGTTATTTGAATAATAAAAATCTGATTATTTTCAAATATAGCTCTTTCTGAGCACCTGCCCTTTGAAAATCAAGCCTCTTTAAAATGTCTCATGCTGGATACTGAAAAGCTGAGCCTCCAAAATCATTAGTCATTTCTGAAAATTTAGGCACATGTAGCTATATCCTGTGCAAGAGCTCTTTTGGAATTGAAATTATTATTAGGAAAACTGATTGGAAGTTCCAGGTAGTTTTTGGCACATTTAAGTTCTCGTGCTGTGGCTCTATCTTAACAAATAGCTGGAGGTTCAATGTTTTCTAATACAGAAAACCATGCTAGAGGTGTTGGGTGGAAGATGACGACCTTCATGTGCCCACCCTGTTAAGCGGGAAGCCATGACTAATGTCATTAAACTGGTGATTGCCATTGACTGTCGACCTCCTAGTTAAAAGAGCAATAAAATGAGGCTTTCATTTAGGTGAGTAAAGGATACTCATATAAGTAAGGGTTTTGCAAGCACTTGGAGCCTAACTACTGGCATTGTCAGCATGTGACAGAATAATCTATTCCAGTTCACTATTTACTTTGGTCAGGAAAGCAAAATAGCTCAAACTTACCCAAACATCTCTCTTTCTAATTTGCTTTCATTTCCTTTTATGCCGTGGAACATGAAAAGAGAAGTGAATTTGATGTTTAGTTCTTTGAGGGGACACTGAAGTCGCATTACTGTGATTTTTCTAACATCTAAGCTGATTTCCCACTCTGAATCTGACATGAGATTGTGTCTTTTTGTTGTTGTTTTTTTGTTTATGAATTTGAGCTTGATTCTTTGAAAACTGCAAGCTGGACTTGCAGCCTCATATCCTGTTTGTCTTACGCTGACTTCCATGGGTGTTCAGTGTGCAAGCCCCCTGAAAAACAGGTCACTTATTTACTCATCTCAGTATGAATTTAGATGCCTTCATTTAGGTAACTAGGAAGGTTGAACATTTTAGTCTATATGACTTGGCCAAGATCACAGAGAAAGTCTGTGAAAGAATCAGGAATAAAACCCACATTGTCCTTTAAATCACAAGACTTTTCTTTCTTCCCTCTTCAGAACAATTCTATTTGTGAAAAATTAGTGGGCCAAATCCTGAAGTCCTTCCAAAGAGCCAGCTTCTGATCTCAGCTTCACTGATGTATAACTAATCTGAGATCAGAATTCAGGGTCTAATTTTTCTTCAGTCCCTTCTCAGGCAGCCTCCCAGTAGTGTCAAAGGAGGAGTAAGAATATGTAAAAGTTGATTAAGGACTTTGGGATTCAGCCCTATACGAGTAACTAGAAGTTTTCTTGAAGTAATTCTTGCCTTATTAATAGCATCATAGTATGCCTGTAAAGTAGTGGTGGCTGTAGTACTACTACTACTACTATTTTACTAATGGAAAAGAAAACTGAAGTGAGGTATACTGCTTAAAGGATAGCTGAACACTTATAAGCTTTCAGTCTATGTCTGCAGCCTCCTATGGAGATTATTATTAGAGTGCTCATTTTAAATAGAAACATTTTTACCATCTAACTAGATCAATAAACAGGAAAGAGCACCATAAGAAATTAACACAAAGAGCATAGTACTGTCTATTATCTGTTAAGAATGGACCACTAATTTCTTTATTCTATACAGTGGAGACCACCAAAAAGTCAAAAGGTCTGATTCTGATTTCATTTACACCAGTGTAAATAAAGTGTCAAATCACTAACAATTAAGGGATTGCACCAGCATAAAACTGCTCTGAACTCAGAATCAGGCTGCACTCAAGGCAGTTTTCTTGCCTGATCATGAAAAGTATCATGGGATCCAATGGCTGTGGATAAACAATATCCTTCTTGCTATACTATGACTGTGTGGTTTTAGGAAGTAAGGGTGTTTCGAGTTCTCGTGACATATAATAGAACACACAATGCCAGACTGTGCTCCACTATTTTTAAAACTACTTCAGAACTCATCATCTGATATTTAAATTTTGTCCTGATCAGAGATCAGCGAGTTTAGACTTCAGAATTAAGAAATCCTTTTCCTTATCCTCACAAGTGTTTGCAGCAGACCAAGAAATGGAGCCTGTTATTAGAGCTAAACTGCTGATTATTTGGCTTTTTAAAAATTTATGTTTGCCTAAGGACAATGCAAAACTTTTGCGTCCCGCTATAGAAGTATAAATCCAGAGTAAATCCATTAGTCTCAATGGGCCAGATCCTGCTCTTATTGATGTTTGGATGAAACGGGAATAAATAACTCCCTTGAAGATAATGGAATTACTCCAGATTTAAACCAGTGTAACTGAGGAAAATTTGTCCTTCTTAACCCTTTTATCCAGTGCCTCATTATATACTGATGTACAGAAGATGAGGCTTTTAGGAATTGGCCTTTCTCATGTCTTTTCAAACATTCCCTCCTAAACATTCACAGTTCACGTCAGGGTTGGTGTGAAGCTGTACTGCCAGTGACATTCTGCATCAACCAGGCCATGTGCCTCCCAGATGTCTCTGGTGTATGGGCAAGTGTTTCTGTTGGTAACCCCACTCAGGAATGCAGCTGGCTACCGCCTCTGCATCAGTCCTGCCTCCTCCCTAACCCTCTCAGTTCCCTTTGAGATGCTCTGCACTGCAAGGCGAATAGGGATGGAGCAATCCCTACGCTCCAGTGAGTGTTGGTACAGAAGTTCTTGCTGAGATGGGGTGAAGAGAAAGGTTCAAAGCTCACCATTCACTGCACACCCAGGTAAGAGCCAGACAGCATCTTGTTCTCATGGAAAAAAGCAATAAACCAGATACTAATAGTAAATCTTAATAATGTACTAATTCTTCTACAGTTCTAAACAATGGACAACCTTGCAATCCATAGTCACTTGATTCACTGAAAGAAAGGATAATCTGCGTGAGAAAGACTTGAAGTATTGGGTACCCTAGAAAGAAAGTCTTCACATTTTATTGCAGATTTCTGATCTAGAAAGAGATGGAGCGCATGGCAGCTTCTAACATAAAGAGTAAATTCTGTGCTGAAAATCATTTCATGCTTTGGATAAATAGAAAGTATACTATTTTCAAATTGCCTCCGAATCCTGTTTGGGGTAATACAGATCTAAATCCTTATTCCATTATCTCCATAGTTTAAGACCATCCTGGAATGACTCCATAATAAAAAGAATACTTACGGGAGTTTGATTTACCAGACTGAGATAACATCTTATTTTGCATGTTGGATGTTATTTAATTGTATGATACCTTTTCCGAACATGCCTTTCAGCTTTCCAGATATGCCCCCTGACACTACATGCTCATCTGTTCAGCTCCTTTGAAATTCTGTGGTAGACAAGCCCTGCTCCTCAATGCTCTTAGCTCTGATGTCACAGCATTTCAGGGGAGCTGAACAGTTGGGTCTGGAACATAAGTACTGTAATTATACCCCAGCATCTGAAAGCATTGGGTGGTTGGAAGTACATTTATAATTGCCCATGACCATTAAGGAGATGAGCGAGATCTAGGGTGAAATGCTGAAGTCAATGGAAGTTTTACTATTGACTTTAATGGAGCCAGGATTTCATCCCTATAGCTCAACTCTGATCTCACACTGATATAACTCCATTGACTTCAGTGGCATTAATTCTTGGCCCATAACTCCTACCAAAGGCAGCAGGAAGAGGGCTGGCCTCAAAACTCTCCACAAAAAAAGTTAATAACTTATCTGATTACAAACTCTGTTCTTCAAGTATAGGCAGTATTCAAGTTCTGAAGATCATTTAACTATATGTGAAGTTTGAAGTAAAAGCAAGCAGATTTTGAGCTACAAGGATCAAATGAAGTAAAAAATCAAATCAGATTGTTTTTAATGATCTGAGATGACAAAACGGTTTGATAAGTTGTACAAATTTATGAGAAACATTCTCCTTTTTCTTCAGAGCAAAGCTAGCAATTTTCAGGCCAAGCTATATTTTGGAACCAAAGTTATAAGGCATTTAATATGTCTTATTATGGACATAGGTTGCAACCTGAGCTATGGAAAGGTTTCCTCATGCTCCTCATATTGGACTACATGAAACAAATACCCCATTCAGTTAGCGAAACTCTTTTTTTCTTTAGAACTTCTCAAGCTGGTGACAACAAATTTTCTTGGACAAAGGGGGTGTACTTAGGACCTTCCATATGGAAAGAATAATTTCAGGGATCAGAAGTAGTATATACATCTGTGGAAAATCAATGCAGGATTTTTGGGGGAGGAGGAAAGAAAGGGAGTGGGCTAGACTTTAGAATGAGATTTTTTTATTGCACCATATGAATCTCAAGGACAATGTAAGGAGGACATATTATATTAGAATGCTGAGGCTTTGATTCTCCCTCTTTTACATGGGTAGTGTTTTTTAACAGTGCAACTTCATTGACTTTGATGGAGTTACTCCCAATTTACATCTTATACTGATATAAGTAAGTCTTATATGCGGAAGTGAGGAATGGAATTTTCCTTTTACTATCTATAACAGTATTTTATTGTACAATAAAAAAGAGATGGAAAGAAATAGGCATGTGGATGTTGAAGGTGAGGCATGGAAGGAAGCTTATAAAGAGGTCTGCAAAAGGCTCTATGTACCACTACTTACTTCCTTAGTGTGAGGCTTCAGTGGTTCTATAGGGTATTGCGCTGGCTTTTGTCAGTGGGGGAGAGTCTCACCTTCAGAGCACTGAATACACAGTTTGAGAAGAGTTCAGCTTTTAATAAGTGTTGCATCATGAAATCATGCTATCATGCCTAGGTAGTATTGGGCATGCTAAATCTCTACAAGTCACAGTGATCCAGATTAAACATTTACCATTCCATTAACCACCAACATCCACAAACTAAAGCAGCACACTTTAACGTTTCAGCTATGTTGTCCAGTGAAGACACATTCTTCCCATTCGTATCTTTCTTGAAAGTAGTGGTTTGCTCCATGCTAGTATTCCTGTCATCCTGGTTAGGGCAGTGTCAAATCACCTGTCATGTATTGTGATTTCTACCTGCCCAGGAAGTAATATAGCATCAGTGGTGCAAGTAGAAATCATTTCTTGCTGGGACTGCACTCATAGGAGGGATACACGGGGTAGGGCACGTGATCGCCCCACGTGACCCTCCATGTGACTCCTCCCTGCCCCGCTCCCAGCCCGTGGCCTCCACACTCTCCCCATCCCCTCCGACACGCCCTTTCGTATATACAAACATAAACATGCTTATTCACTTTCCCCCCCAAATATGTAGTATTCAGTTTGTTTATATGGAATCTGAGAGTTGGGTAAGGAGCCATTTCAGCATATGTATGACTTATTGAAAGACAAATTTTAAGTAGAACTGTGTCTTAAACTGCTTTATGGTATTGTACCCAAACATTGCATTTCAATGAGGGATTCAACATCCTGTATAAGAACAGACTCCTGAAACTCTTACCAGTCCACAAAAGTGGTTCATAGTCATGCAAATAGTTCCATTGTCTTCAGTGGGATTGATCAAATGATTAAGGGTTTACACTTTACAGAATTAGGTTTCAAGTTTGTAAATTGTTCTGGATGAAACTGGCAATGCCTGAGCTGTGAGCTCAGAAGGAGCTTCATTTGAATAAAGGTGGGCAGAATGTGATAAGTCTTAGCTCTGTTGCTAAGATGAGGAACATATTTTCAGCAAAGTTCTTGGCGGATTCCTGAGGCAGCTGGTTTAAGGCTGTCAGTGTCTGGCATTATAATATTCACTTATAGTTCTCTCACCCACAAAGCTGGAAAACAAGGCATTTGTTTTCTTTGTTTTGCTGCTCCAGGTCCAGTTAACAAAATGCATATTAGATGAGTTTGGCTACAAAGAAGAATTCTATGTACACTGGGGACAACATTGGGCTACAGAACTGATCTGACACCAAATATCCTCTGGTCAGTGCAAGCAGAGGCATTCCTCTAATGATTTGGACTTGATGTGATGCAGTATGGATGTCATGGATAATTCAGACGAATGGGGAGAAACAGAATCAAAAGCACTGTTTAAATACCTTCCATCCCTCCCCTCTTTAGGACTCCTGACCAAAGTAATAGCAGAATACATATGCTAACAAACTTAATCAAAGGGTTTGTTTAAGTTTTTTAGCATTTGCATTGTGCTGTTAAATCCATATAAAGAATGAATGCCCTCCCTAGCAGTGTTCTATTCCTTTAAGGAGCAGAGCACAGCCCCACCCCGCTCCGGAAGGGAGGGCTAGCCCAAAGTCTTTCCGGTACTCTGTACACACTAAAAATTTCTTGCCGGTACTGCGTACTGGAGAGTACCATCCTACTTGCACTCCTGTAGAGCATTCAAAGAGAATTTTCAGAAATATTTCAAGTTTTTTATTATTCGTTTCTTTCTTCATTATATCCTTAGCTGGAGTCCTGTGACATCCATTGATCTACAGTAGCCTGCATGCAGTTTTGCAACATTTGATATTATTTCTACTGCATTATCATGACTAAGCCTCAGTAAAATATTATACAAACATTTGCATGTTATTTTTATTCTTAGATATGTTTTCCCAGTTACCTCTCACTTGCATGTTTTTCCTTCCATTCTTACCAACTTTCAATCTGTCCTTTCACCACCATCCCAGAATTGTATAGAACAGGTATGTTTGTCGTATGCAGAGAAATGTATAACTTTATAAGTTACAAATAATAGCAGTAGTAATTTATTTTGTTACTATGCATTTCTTACAGTTTTTCCACCACAGTTTCATATGCTCTGTTTGTACTCAGTGCAAGGGTATTATCTCAGCAATATTTTTTAGAGAACTAGGGTCATTGTAAGATAATTTTCAAGTAGAAAATGTTCCACATTTCCTAGCCCTAGTATTGAGTCTAATTAGTTTGCTCTTCCTGCCTGATTTATTCAGTAACAAACACTGGAGTAAAAAATGACATCTGACTCACTTCCATCATAATTAGTTGTCATTTTACAAACACAAGATTGTTATTAATTCAATCAGACAGAAGGAAGTGGAAATGTATAAATAATAATTAAAAACTATTAATATAAAGGTGCTAATTACAAGTATACTATGTACCCATAATACCCTTCAGCCCAGGGGCTCAGTCACACCAAGTGGCTTTGTGATCAGCAGTAATGGGAGAGGATACATGGAAAGCATACATGAAAGTTTTTTGGGATGTTAGTATATTTTCACTGTGGGTTGAAGGTAGTGAAGTGAGTGACACTCCTGAAGGTGTATTCTGCTAAAGCACTTGACTAATTCAGAAGATGATGGATCTGTTTCCAACTCTGTCACGGACTTCTGTGTGATGTTGGGCAAGTCTCTTAATGTCTCTCCATTTCCATTTCCCCATCTGGAAAATGGGGACACTGCTTCCCTATGTCACAAAGATATAATGGAGTAAGTTTTGTGAACTGCTCAGCTACTATTGTCATAGCAGCCTGTGGTGGGGCAGTAACCCCACTCCTGCCCTGAGGGGCTTAAAACAGCCCTATGAGAGGGGTGTGGTGGGGAACCAGTAAGCCTGGGCTGATTGGGGAAACAGTCGCAGGTGGGCCACGCCCCAATAAGGCTGCAGCTGGCCCTATAAGGTGGCTGCTAGGCTGGAGCTTACGAAGAGTTTTCTCTCTAGCTGTTGAGAGGGATGGGCCTGGCTGCTCGGCACTGAGCAGGGTCCCTAGACAGGAGCAGGGCTGGGGAAAGGCCAGAGGAGCTGGGGAGCTCTGGCCTAGAAAATCTCCAGGCTGCAGGAGTATTTCACGTTCTGTCTTTGACTAGACACTGGATTTGTACATAATGTGAAAAACTGCTCTCAAGTGTGCTTGCCCCTGAGCAATAACTCCCCAGAAGAGTGGCAAATGCAAATCAACTCCTTTACCTTCCAAATGTGAGGAGATTTAGGAGAGCATGAGGAGTGGCTTCATCACACATGCACAGAGCTGATCTTCTCTCCCACCCCCTGATAAAAAGGTGTCAAAAATGGAGTTTCATGAAAAAGTTTTACATTCAGTAAAAGTCTCATTTGACAATATAATTTTTTTTGTTTTATAAGAAGCTTTCTAAACCCAATTTTTATCATTTAAAAAGGTTCTTTTAAGGATACTGTCAGTTAGGAAGGTTTTTGATGGCAGCTCTGTCACTTCTTCTCTGCCTGAAAATGTCTTGATATCTTTTGGCAGAATCACACTGATGACCTGGCTAATTCCTACACAGCTATCATATACTGTACAATTTAACAGAGAAAAACAAAACAATCTTTTGCACATTAAAACCAAACTTGCTGTCATTGAAGTCAGTTGGAGCATTGGTCTCGCAAATACAGTGCAGTTACCTTACAATGCTAAACACATGAAAGAGAAAGAAGAGCTTCTTGGCTGGTACATGTTGAGAAGTAGCCAATAGTAGTGGGCTATTACCAGTTCTAGTATATTATAAGCAAGGCGTCCAGCTGTAAGCTTCAGCAATGTTTACCAGGAATGCTGGACAAGTTCCCCATTGGATCTGTTGGTGAATGTGTTTGATTCTGAATATCTGAACAAGGAGATTAAAATAAAATCAGGACACTTTACACTGCTGCAGGTCACCTTGCTTCTCCTTATCAACTGCAAACCTAAAGATTGGCCAGGACTGACAATGCAAGATTGAATTGTTGTAGCCATGTTGGTCTCAGGATATTAGAGAGACAAGATGGAGGAAGTAATATCTTCTCTCTCACACCAATGGAAGCTGGTGCAATAGAAGATATTACCTCACCCTCCTTGTCTCCCTAATTCAAGACTGGGAGAGTTTGAGCTGTGAAATGGAGACTTACAGAAAAATGCATCAAATAGCCTTTTCACTGGTCAGCTATGTTTGTTTTTGTTACTGTTGTAAATAGGACAACTTAAAGGTGTGCTCTAAGATGTACACTAGGTGGGTTTCAAATACCTTTTACCCATACAACCATTAGTTTGTTTATAAATACCAAAACTTTGATCAGTGCATTTATGATAATACACTCTTTGTACGCATTAGGTAACTAAAGGAAAATGCTATACACAAAGTATGATTCTTTTTTGGTGTCACTTTAAATCCCTTCCCAGCGGCATAGCTAACATCTACACTTAAGCGCTACAGTGGCACAGCTGCAGTGGTGCCAACTGTTGTGTTTTAAATGTAGACAAGCCCTCGGTCGGACTCACTAGGCAGAGCCCATGCTGCAGAGGCTCAGTCTTGGAGCTGCTGAGGCTGCATCATCTGCCCTTTAGAAAGAGGGGGATCCCTGAGGGCGTCTGGAACACTGAAGGAGTTCATCCAAGGGAGGATTTAAACTCCGGGGCAGAGGACAGCTCCTGTGGATATTTGACAGTTACAGACATCTTCTAATTTCAGATCTTACAATCTCACCCCCAACAGATTTTTATTTTAGGTATGTAGAGATATACATCTCACTGCAATCCACGCACACAGTTTCCAGGGATTAGAATGTGAGGTTTCAGTTTGAGCCTTTGTCTAGGAGCAACCCGAGGAGAGCAGCAGGAGGCAAGACAAACAGAAAATTCTGTACAGGTTGAGGTGAAGCTATAATGTATTTGCAGTTATACTGTTCCTTTCAGTCTTAGGTTCTCAGAGTAACTGCATCATTTCAGTGATCAGCCAGGATTAAGAGTTGGGGCTTGGAGAGGAAAGAAATGTCAGAGTCAAGAGGGAAAATACACCACACGTGAAATCCTGGCCCACTGAAATCAATGAGAATTTTGCCATTGACTTCAATGGGTTCAGGATTTGACCCCAGGAGTATTTGTAAAGGGCATAGGCAATTTTCAGTAACTTTAGATCATGTACTTCACAATAGCCCTTCAAGGGAAGTAGCGGAAACTCTATTTAGAAGTACACTGAATAAAGCACCAGATAATGTATTACAGGGACTGCGCACAGACAGGAAGATGGATGAAATGCCGCCAGATGTACTTCCATTGACTCCAGTGGGATAATACTTACACTGAGACTGATTTTGGCCTAGTAATCTGGTAGGACTTCTCTCTACTCTTAGGGATTGCATATTACAAGGTCTGTTCTTGCTGCCGCTCAAGTCAGTGTGGACAAAACTGAGCTCTAGGTTACAAGATTGAAATAAGACATTTTGGGTGTCAAAGTCGTTATGTAGCATTGTGACCTGGGATAAATGTGCAGCTCAGAACAAGCACAGTTTTACGAGATCTCAACAGGTCAAGTCCTTCCAACCCTACCCTGAGGACTGAGGCCTTCTGTGAACCAGAGGTGCTTCTGTTTGCTCAATCAGGAAGGAGATCATGAGCCAGTTTAAAACCAGACTATTTATCCAAAAATCCTTTGGTCCTTGAAGAATCCAGTTTGAACCAGTGTATTCAAAACTTACCAGGGGCGGTGTTTCTCTGGAGATGTTACAACCTGAGTGCAATTTGCCTAATCATTCCCTGCTGTTCTCCTATTTACCTTTTCGTGGACAAACATAAGATCCCTCAACAACACACAAGTAATTGCATTTTTAATGCAATGGACCCCAAAGGCAGTAAACCTAATTCAATAAGGTTTAACTTAATTCAATAAGCTTCATTCAGGATATTGCAGGAAATCATCAGTCTATCACAGAGAGTTCCTACTGCAGCCCTTATCTCCTACCAACTGAACAAACAGCTTGCATTATGTAGTCCTGCAATCACTAGCCCTCAGTCACAGCCCCTGGACTAGGCCTATCATTAGTCCCTGCAAACTACATTCCTCAGAATAACTTTGCCCTGGGTCAGGGCCATGCCTAGCCTATAAACTGCTTCAAAGTGCCAGCATACACACTGTTGGGTTCCTCATTTTGCACTTATGAAAAACAAAGCTTTAAATCTGATTAAAAAAAAAATCACACAGAGCTAGTATACACTGATGTAAATAAAACAGCAAAACCGCAGAACTAAAATCAGAGTTCTCTTCTATAAAGTATTCTGGATTATACAGAAATCTTTATTTTTTACCCTCCCATGTATCCTCCTTGCTATCTTTGTCCCCCATTTTGGATGGCTTTAAAATTCTCTCCTCACAGATCTTATGTTAAGATTAAGAAAATATTTTCCCTTCTCTTCCCTGACACTACCAGCCAAATGGTCTTTTCTACTTACATGGGCCTCCTGGTAGACAGATGTTTCCTGGCTGAAGGTTCTATTTCCAGCGATGATTCAGCAGAAAACAGGACACCTGGGTTACGATGACTAGAAGTGGTGGCCACTGCAGAATATTTTTAACTGCAATCATATTATTTTTTATTAAAGCTCTACTTGATGAACAAACTGCACTGGGAAAAGGGGCTAGGTCCATAAATATTTGCTGCCCCATAACTTCTCCAGTTCTAATAGTTTTAACTTCTAATATAGGGAGACATTCTCTGTATCTACAGACTGCCACAGGAAATCCCTTACTTTCTTCCCACGAAGCGTGATTACAAATCTTTTTGCGTCTGAACTGCTCATAGTTTGAATGTAATTTTTCCGCACAGATGGATCAGTTTTTCTACAGTGACTACTGAGGTTGGATTAAGACTACACTATGTGCTTACAAAAGATCTTTGCAGGCAACAGTCTGAATCTAAAGGAAGCCTCTTGATTCATCAATTGCAAAAAAATATAGCACAGAACGATGAATATCCCTCAAATAACCCTCCTGGTAAGATACTTGAATCAGTTTAAACCCCAAAGTATCTCATGCACAAAGCTAAAATTATGCTTGTGAGAGGGTACTACCTGCTTTTTGGTGAACAGGGGATTAACTTCAGTTTAGTTTCCTTCTCACCTTGCACAGGTTCTTAGGAAAAAGACTATAAACTGGCTGGTTGAGCTACATGCGGTGAGAATGGGCTTTATGTGTGGGGTGATAGGTCTTGACTGAACCTCCAGACTGGCTCATTTTTGTTTCTGCCTATTTGAACCCTAACTTGCTTCCCAGGAAGCACTAACCCAGGAATCAGAGGGGTAGCAGTGTTAGTCTGGATCTGTAAAAGCAGCATCTGTAAAAGCAACAAAGAGTCCTGTGGCACCTTATGGACTAACAGACATATTGGAGCATGAGCTTTCGTAGGTGAATACCCATTTCGTCGCATCCGACGAAATGGGTATTCACCCATGAAAGCTCATGCTCCAACACATCTGTTAGTCTATAAGGTGCCACAGGACTCTTTGCTGCTCTAACTCAGGAACCTATTCTTGCAACAAAACCCGCTGCCAACTCTGTCCACATATCTATTCAGGGGACACCATCATAGGACCTAATCACATCAGCCACACTATCAAAGGCTCGTTCACCTGCACATCTACCAATGTGATATATGCCATCATGTGCCAGCAATGTCCCTCTGTCATGTACATTGGCCAAACTGGACAGTCTCTATGTAAAAGAATAAATGGACACAAATCAGACGTCAAGAATTATAACATTCAAAAACCAGTTGGAAAACACTTCAATCTCCCTGGTCACTTGATTACAGACCTCAAAGTCGCAATATTACAAACAAAAAACCTTGAAAAACAGACTCCAGTGAGAGACTGCTGAATTGGAATTAATTTGCAAACTCGACACCATCAAATTAGGCTTAAATAAAGACTGGGAGTGGATGGGTCATTACACAAAGTAAAACTATTTCCCCATGTCTATTTCCCCTCTTCCTACTGTTCCTCGTATCTTCTTGTCAACTGCTGCAAATGGACCATTTTGATTACCACTATAAAAAGTTTTTTCTCTCCTGCTGATAATAGCTCACCTTAACAGATCACTTTCCTTATAATGTGTATAGTAACACCCATTGTTTCATGATCTCTGTGTGTGTACATATATCTTCCTACTGTATTTTCCACTGCATGCATCCGATGAAGTGGGCTGTAGCCCATGAAAGCTTATGCTCAAATAAATTTGTTAGTCTCTAAGGTGCCACAAGTACTCATGTTCTTTTTGTGGAGACAGACTAACACAGCTGCTACTCTGAAACTTGCTTCCTAGTTATAAACTTTATTCATTGAGGGAAGAGAGCTTGCTGGCTATTACCGTGTTATTTTCTGCAGCATCCTTCCAGCAATGATCCTATTATTATTTATTGCTTTAAATTATTAACAGCAGCAATCCTGAACATTAAAATAGAGGCTGCAGCTGAGGGACACAGCAAAAGCAGCAACAGAGGAAGCTTATAATGATCGGGGATTGAATTCTTCAACCCATATAGAGCTTTTAGAAAATGTTATAGAAGGGATTTTCAAAGGTGCTCAGCATTCACCTAACTCTGCTCCCATCGAAGTCAGTGGAAGATTTATCATTGAGCAGTTAGGCCATCACTGGCTGCTTTTGAAAATCCAATCTTACACATGTTGAAAAATCATTTAAACTTGCCTTTGCTATTTTTGTTATGTCATGTCTCTCAGTGGGGTCCGTGTCACAGATTTTAAAGCATGATGTTGCTTGTTTGAGTCTTTGCAGAAAGAAAGCTCTGGCCCAGGTTAAAATGGAAATGATGAATTATTCTTGTCTGGCCTTGTGAGGGGGTGCACTGGTACCATGAGGATTAACTCTACTCTCTGGGCTGTGGAGGCCATGCCCCTGCGGCCCTGCTGGGCATACTCCGGCTGGAGACTAGATATAAAAGAGAGCAGCTTGGCTCATTCAGGGCTGACTGCCATGAAGGGAGGATACATGCTGCGAGCTCCAGCCTGGGAACCACGGAAGCCCCAGAGGGCAGAAGCCAGGGACGCTGAGACACCAGAGGATGCCCAAGTAGTGTTGGCGCTGCTGGAAGCCACACTGACCAAGGAGCCCAGAGACCCGGAAATGCTGGGACCACTGCATCAGGAACAGGGTAGGAAGATGCACAGGGGGACTAGTTATTCTGCTGCCTGTGGTCAGCGTGTTCCAGGCGGATTCCCAGCTGACCCAGTGGTAGGCATACTTGCCACTGACTGGGCCCTGAGCTAGGACCTGGTGGAGCAGGGAGGTCCTGGGTTCCCCTACCCGGCCTCCACAACCCACTGCCCCAGGTGGTGGCTTATTCTCCTGAGCAGCCACCAGGCCAAACACCCTACTGAAGTGGGCCATTACACTGACTCTGGCCATTGGGCCATGAAGACCTGCTGAGCAGGGCAGCCCTTCTTATGGACTCTCGCAGCTAGGCCACACAGCCCTGCTAAACAGGGCAGCCTTACTGACTCTGACTGCTAGGCCACACAGCCCTGAGAGAGGGCAGCCATATTGACTTTTACCCCTAGGCCAAGCTATCCCAAGACAAGGGATGGTAGTATAGACTCAGCTGCAGGGCCATCATTACCCCCACTCCATCCCAAGAAGGGATGAGGGGGTGCTTGCCCCATGACAGGCCCACTGATAAAGTTGCTGAGGAAGTGACATAATATTGTGTCTATTCTCATCTGTTTTTTGTGCTCTGCTGTTACCAATCAAGCAGTAGTTCTGTGTTAATAACTGGTTAAAAAGGCCCATCAGGGTGCAACATTCATGCTGGGGCCCAAGAACAACCAACCCCAGGCTAGGTAATCTTCTCCCAGGCTGATATTACTGCTTCTCCTCAATTAATCACCCCAGGAACACAAACTGAGCACTTCCTCACTGGAGTCTGGTCTCATCAGTGCTGTGTGAACTTCTTGGCCTCTGCCAGCCCAAGGGAATAGTTATCCCAGAGCTGATCCTGCATCCTGGCCTCTTCCATTATATTACTTAAAAGTAGAGAAGTCAAACAAACCTTTTATAGTTTTTTTAATCCTGTAAAACACCCTTTATTCCAATCCCTCCAAACTGCAGTGTCTGAGTGACATTGCTTGTGAAGGGGTTGCTACATAGCATCCCTGCATCATTCCATCAGTCTATAATTGTTTCATTTTACTTTGAGTTTTACTGCATTGGTTAAATTTTATCTGTATTGTGTCAATGTGAGATGACTTTGGTCTGTGAAATCTTCCTTCTTCCCAGCATTTCTTTCTTGGATTTATGATCTCGAGCCAATTGACTCCTCCAAGCTTTTCATAATGCTGCAGTTACCACTATCTTTGAACATCAGTGCAAGCACTCACCATGGAAGCCCATGCAGACAAATACAAGAATGGCCTGGGAAAGTGGTGAAAGCCAAATTTAACAAGCAGCTAGTGCTGTCCTGAGTGACATTACCTACAAGCTCCTAGAAAGTTTCAACTCTTTCCCAGCTACAGGAATTAGACCTTCCACAAATTCCAGCATAAAATGGATAGTGGTTAATAAAGATGAACCACTCCTGTTAAAGTGAATGCATGTAATATAAACTTAGGGCTGAATTTCACAGCCCTTATTCATGTGACTAGTTTAATTGATTTCCAATGGGACTATTCATATGAGTAAGGGTGGTAGGATCAGGCTCTTAGCCAGAGGAAAGCACAAAAGACCAGATTTTTAAAGGTTTTAGGCCTAAGTGATTTTCAATCCCATTTTCAAGAGTCCTTTCAGGGAGACTTAGGTCTGGTCTTCAGCTAAAACTTTGTTGACCTAGTTGCATTGCCCAGGGCTGTGAAAAAATGTCACACCCTGTGCAATGTCATTAGGTCGACCTATACCCCAGTATAGACACCACTAGGTCAACGGACAAATTCTTCCATCAACCAAGCTACCACCTCTTAAGGGGTGGACATACTACGGCAACAAGAAAACCATCTGCCAGTACAGCAAGGGTCTGCCACTGTGCTGCTGTAGTGCTTATAGTGTAGACATAGCTTTAGGTTCCTAAGTGCCTAAATCACATTGGAAAATTGGATGTAACATCATGTAAGCCTTGCAACACTGAGTGGGGTAACACCTAAATACCTTCAAAAATCTAGGCCAAGAGCATTTTTTATTTCCAGTAACTGTGATCATCTCTTTACTATTTTCTAGCATAGGAAGCTGTAGTGGTCCCTCCGTCTCAGGCTTGGAAGGAGGCCACTCTGACTCACTGCGTCAAGCAACAAACAGCAGTCAGTTAGCAGTCTATGGCTCTGGCCCTCTGGGCAGGGCAGAGCAATACACGGTCTATAGTCATAGCCTCCTGGCTGGGGCAGACAGTAGTTAGCAGTCTAGTGTTCTGACCCTTTTGGCAGGGCAGAGCAAGGAACAGTCTTTAGCCCCAAGCCTCCTGGCTGGGGCAGACAGTAAGAACAGACTTCAGGCCTAAAGGTCTAAGATAAGCGTGTGGCCAAATGCCAGCTGTGGGGTTGGCAGTATGGGGAAGGGAAATCCAAGTCCACCCTACTCCACTGGGTCCCAGCTTAGGGCCCTAGCAGTGGTGGGCAGTTCCACTACTGGATCAGCAGGGATCCCACCAAATCACACTGACTCGCTTCCCGGCAGCACAACCTGACTAATGTCTGGTTCCCCTAGGCTACTTCCTACTGCAGGCCATTGGCTCAGCTCAGTTGGCCACACGTCCTCCACAGCTTCTGGGGAGACGGCCGATGGTAGTTCCAGTACCTTCTCTCGATCCTCAGTGCTCTTTGGGGGCATGGTGTGGCGTGACTCGGGGCCTGGTCTGGAGTCCTGCAGAGGGCTTGAAACATCTGTCTCATTCCTCGGCTCGGCCCCAAGTGAGCTGTGGACAGCACTCAGCACTCTACAGGATTAAGCCCTAAACATGGAATCATGTAGCACAGGCTTGTGATGGAGTAGGAGAATAAAACAGTATGGCATGGCCAAGCAAACACAGGCCCTATTGCAAAAGCTTTCCTATTCAGCACATGCTTAAAGTGTTCAAGCACATGCTTAAAGTGTTTAAGTGCTTTCCTGAATCAAGGCAATATAGAAAACAATACAGCAAAGCCTGGTAATGGATACAGTATGAAGAAAAAGGGCTCCATATGCTATGAACATTATTCAGTTTATCAGGAAACTGACAGCATGGGCAGCAAGACTTAAGCCAAACAAACAATATCTACAAGAACAAATTAATTTCCCTTGAAAAGAACGCTTAGATTCTCCATGTGGTCCCTAAGAAAGCTTAGATTCTCCATGTGGTCATCTAGGCCAATCTCTACAAGAGGTAGTTCAAGTGTCATGAGGATCATCAAGAAACAAACATGATCGAGGTCCATTCCCTCCTGAAATTAGGGTGCTGGCTTTAGGCTCAAGGATACAGGTGACTATGTAGAACGTCACATCTAAGGGAATGTCAGAATACTGTTGAAGTTATCATGGTAACTCAGTTCCAGGCAAGAAGGGGGCAGAGCTGAGAAGAGTTCCTAAAGCCATTATTGAGATCACGTCTGTAACTGGTGAAAAGGATTCTGGGATGTGTTTAGGGGTGACAAGGACACCAAATTCCTTCTTTGCTTAGGATGTCAACACATCTAGGGCCAGTTCAGAGAAGAAAAGTGTCTTGAGATGTTCAGAACAACTCCAGAGGTCATTCCAATCATCATTGCATTAGGAACACAGGTTTGGAAGGCCTATAGTATATTATCCGTCTAGTGCTATGAAGTCTCTGTAGATATGTAGCGTAGGTAATGGTAGCCAGGAGCTCCTGTGTAGCCTTGAGCAAGTGACCTAGCCACTGAGTTTTAGATTCTCCTTTTGCAAACTGCAGATGGTGCTTCCAGAGCTCTCAGGGGTGTAGTGAGAATGAGTTAATATTTATACAGTGCTGTGAAAAGAGAGATCTAAGTATTATTATATTGCATGCATCTACTCAGTGCCTGCTAGTCACTATCCCATATAAGGCCCCAAACTTCTCTTCTTCCTCTTAACAAGTATCTCATTGCTCTTTCCCAACAGCTCAGATGGCAGGAATATGAATTTGGTTGTACATTAAACATGCCCCAGTGTGGTCCTAGTTGAAAAATGGTGTTGTAAGATCCTTATCTAGATCCTGCTTTGTGCCAGTGCTCTGGGGCAGGGTTTAGTGAACACTGTCCTCCTGCTGTGACCCAGTTCATATTAACTACACTATTTCCTGTGATGATACCCAACCATGTGGACTTTGAGTTTTACTTGCATGTATGCAAGGAAAACTCAATTACCCAAACATTCACAGGAAGTGAATGCAAATGATATATCAACTGAAGCTAAACAAATTGGATTTTTCAATTTGTGTGAATGTCTGTGGAAATATTTTTCCATATATTCCCAGTTCTTTAGTAAACATGTTCTTCATGAGGAAGAAGCCCAAGTCTAGGCCACCTGACTTAGTCATTCACTCTCCAGCTTGAAGCAGATGCTATGCATTATCAGCAGGAAGCAAAAGCAGCCTCTCCGGGGGAGTGTTGAATGTTTCATGGAGCAGCTGGAATTAAATGAAGCTATTAATAGTAAACAAGAAAGCAGTTAATGTGGTAATGTGCTTTTTAAATGGCATAATATAAAGAAAACATTGCATTCAGATTCTACTGCGCAGAAGGGAGACAACATTCTCCCATCAGATGTAAGAGATCCATCCAACTGCTTCTGATATATCTTATTATTTAAATAATGTGTCAGAGTGGAAGATTTTTCTCTCTCCCACATCGCTAATTAAAGACAGTGGTGGTATTGCCCGAGCATCTGTACATGGCTTTGGACTGATGCTTTGTATTCCATTTGTAATTAAAACTGATCCCTCACTGCAACGGTCTTCAGCTTCACTAAATCAGAAATGTATTTTCTCAGCATCATGGTTGGAAACACAAGCTGTATTCACCATCTATCCCACACTTTCACTCTGAGGTATATTGGGAACCACCTACATGTGGCTCCAGTCTTTATAATACATTTTCTTCCATTAAGTCAAAGCAGATTTCCTGCAACATGCAAGTTTATGGCAGAGCTCTGTAGCGCTTTTGGACTGCAGGCATTTATACTTACATTGCAGCAAGAGAGGTTTAGATTGGACATTAGGAAAAGCTTCCTAACTGTCAGGGTGGTTAAGTATTGGAACAAATTGCTTAGGGAGATTGGGGAATCTCTGTCATTGGAGCTTTTTAAGAACAGGATAGACAAACACCTGTCAGAAAAGGGCTAGTTATTTCTTACTCCTGCCTTTGAGTGCATGGGACTGGACTAAATGACCTATTGAGATCCTTTCCAGTCCTACACTTCTAGGATTCTATACAAACACATTATTTCATTCACTTGAATTTTGCTTCCACCTCTTCAGTCTGGTATTTGAACCAACCTCAAAATTCAAAGTGAAACCCAGAGGAAAATGCCCAGTTTCAAGTGTCTGTAGTGTAACAGCAGCAAGTTCACAAACCTTAGCAAGGCTGGACTGTGTTTTGAGTCAGCAACAAAACTAGGCAAGTTTCATAATGACAATTTTGCATAGCTCCACTTTCAGGGAACTTCTTTTAAAACAGATTTTGCAGACAGAGGGCTAAATTCAGCCCCAGTCTAACTCTACTGATGTCACTGGCTATACCAAGCCTGTAGTAGCCTGCAAACCAATTCCTTAAAGAGAAAAATAATTCTAAGTTACTTTGGAAATCCATTCACTTGTAGTGTAGCCAGATTTCCAAAGTGAACAGAGAGACTTAATGGGGGGAAGGGGAAGAGGGGTTTGGTGATAGTCAGGGAACTGCATGCAAAGGTTTGGAAAATGGAGATGGGAAGAAGAGAAAAGGGTGCTCCATTTTTTTCTATGATTTTTTTACTCCCCCTCTCCACACATACCCCAACTGCTGCTGTGGTTGTTTTGCTTCCTTTTTCATCAAGCTTCAGGTTTCTTCCCCTTCCCTCTCCCTCCTATCTCCTTCACCCTGTCTCTGTCTTGTCTCTCTCCACTTGCTCTCTTTTTCTCCCCTTCCCCAGTGCCTGCCACAATCCAACGACCAACTGTCATGCAGGGGAGGAGGGTAAAAGCATGGACATCAGCCCCGGCTGGGGCAGTTGTTACCTGCAATATGGTGGCTGTGCAGCTGAACTACCAGTAGGCTCACTACCTTCAATCCTCAAGCCAAATTCGCCCCTGAGGTGTAATTTCTCTGCACCCCATCTCTGGTACAATTTGGTCCAAAGCCCAGAGACATTCAGCTGCAGGAGATTCATCCCAGTGGAAAGGGGATCCTTTAGTGGCATAGATGCTCTGATATTGTCCCATCCCTGCTGCCAGGGTAGCAGGGGAAAAGGGAGGTGTAGTAAGAGGAGGCCCTAAGACATAAACCTTGGTATCAGAGGCCCGGTATGAAGCCTGAGGCCTGAACTAAAGTAATGGTCAAGACTTTGCTAACATAAAGCAAAGTTAAGCTGTGAGCCAGAGGCAGGCCCTGCTCACAGAAGCTGGCAAGGAAAGGGCTGATGCTGCAAGAAGATATGTACCTAAAAGGTACTGAACACTAGATATCAGAACATTCACATACTTGCACATTCCACACAGATAACAAGGAACAGGCTGACCCATCCCAATGACAGGGGCAAAAGGGTAATATGATGGATAAAGTTGTTTTGTTCGAACCAACATGTACAAGGTGAGAGGCGGCACCTTACTACGTAGAGGGGTTGTACCTTGCTACATAGAAGGGTTGCACCTCAATACGTCAGGAGTGATGAGTAACTTGTTTGTACCTGTGTATAAGAATGCATCCCTGGGGCAGTGTCTTTGTCCAGCTGAGGGGGCAGTGGAAAGTCCCGCCACTGACTGAGCTGAGTCCATTGCCAGGGGGCACATACTCGTAGGATGTCCTGTAGAGTAAAATCTAGAGGTAACTATCATTGTGCTTTGTTTGACAATAAACCTGGCCGAAGTGCCTTCATACCTTACTAGACTCTGTGGTCATTGGGGGTTCTCTCGGGATCTGCTGTGTCAGCTATCTTCAAAGAGCTGGGGCAGCACACAGAGGGAACGCACACATGCAACCATATGATATCAACACTGAACAGAGCAGAGCACCACACGGGTAGCATCTGACAACAGAAGGTGGCTAGAGGAAATTGGTCATGGCTGCAATGCTCTTGTGCCACACTGCTCTTTGGCCATGTTTTTGATTCCTTAGGGCAATTAGCAGCTGTCCTAAGTGAGAGCAGTCAGTAATCTAACTCCATTCTGGTGATGTGGCCGGGCTCACAGCATAAGCGGATAAGGGGAGTGCAAAGGAGAACTTTGCACCATCTTTATATCCCCAATATGCATTATGTGCAGCCATCTGACTCTTCCCATAGGGGACGATTGGCTCAAACACAAGCTTCCTGGAAGGAACCTATAATAGCCTTGATGGAGGCTGGTCCTTGACATAATGTATGTGCTTGGCTTGCCTGATGTCAGTTTCACCAGCTCAGTGAGCAAGAGGCTATCTTAAGTGGCCACGTCCCCAAGGGTTTACAAATATGGGGACAAATAAACTGCCCGAGGCAGGCCCTGAAAAAGGAGATATTCCTGGTTTCCAGGGACCCATGATCACTCAATACACTTGCTTCAAATCGTCCTTGTAGATCAAAGCAAAACATTTTGCTTGTATTCATGTTTTATGTGTTTAAAAATAGCCATTTAGCAACATGCTGTGGTGTCAGCGGTTAACATCCTGTCTTGTGACCCAATATGAATAAGCCAGGCAAGGTCCAGTGGTCTCTGACTAGCACTTATTGCTATGAGAGCTTTGACTAGTCCTGGGCCCCCCGGTGCAAAGTATCTAATAGGTCAGAGAAAACCTCTCCTCTCACATCTGAAACTGCCCACTACTGCAGTATTGCACCACTTAGCCTTACACTCACCCTAGCTGATTGCTTTAATCTGAATATGTGCCTACAACAACAGAAAACAAGGCTTTAATTAAGCTGGATTTAAACACTCATCATTCCTGAGATTTCCTTGCTATGAATCATTAGTTTATTTTAGTACCTCAGCTCCATGCCCTGTCTGCAGCATTGTCATTCAGTGACTGCGGAGCTAAAGCTACTGGCTGTGAAGTGATTTGTATGAACAACCATCCAGCTTCCAAAAGAATCAGAGACAAATTTTGTTACACTCTGAATACCTCCCCTCCCTCCCCATTGCACGGGGCTGTACAGACAAGTGCACTGTAGTACCATTATAAGAGTTTGAACCCAGAGACCAGCATTTGAGCTCTGGGGGAGAAAGAACGTGTATCAAGTAATAACTGAGCAGAAAAAAAAGCACATATATAAGAGAGCTCTTTATATAGTACAATCTAGTTATAGGACTACTGGGGCCCTAGTCACCCACTGGGTGTTACTTGGGGGGGATACAATATGGCTCAATGTGTCACAGGGGCCAAACTCCTTATTCATCATGATACCCCTCAAGAGCAGCATTTGAGAGAGGGGAAAAAAAAGAAGAAGAAGAAGAAGAAAGCAAACTGGTCAAAGCTGCCTAAGGGTCTGCATGGCTGACAAGAGAGAAGGAAACAGGGGACTCAGGGCCCCCCCAAAACATCTGTCATGTCTGTGTAAATAAAGTGAAATGAGATGCAGTGGGCCCCCCCAGTGAATACGATGTACCAAGGTCCCACATTTCTCTTAACAGGCCTGGCTATAGGTAGCACAGGAACACTGGGGGATAAAGTGCACTTGCCGTGTCAAATAAAGGAGAGCACACAGAGTCCAATGCAAAGAGGTATGTTGATAGGTGCTGTCAGTACAAGGAGCAAAGCCCTGCAAACTCATTAAGTGAGGGGAGAGCCAGCTCCTTCCCCCCCCATATCCATGCTTACAGAGGCTAAGTAAACATGTACCTTTCACTCCCCTCCTGTCACAACAGCCTGTTGCAACCATGTCCAATTAAGGGGGAATGACAGGCCATAGGGATTTTTCAGCTGGCCATACCCCCCTGTTCCAGAGGCCACACTCTTTTCTGCTGTGCTGTATTGCCACAGCGCACTCACAGAAAGTGTGTGGCCCTGCCCTGGCACCCCAGAACATAGCAACAATGGGATTTTTATATAACATACACATCTGTAGCCCCGTATCAGCACAAATGACATACATATTACTTATAGTGACCCAACCCTATTTCTCACCTAGGATTCATTGTCAAGCTTATAATGTAGAAAGCCTAGAAAAATGTGATCTATCAACCTCTGTATCACGAGTCTGTTATCGCAGAGCACTTTTTTGTTCTCAACCTGCTTGGGCTGAAATTTTTTTTCCAAATAAGAGTCCTACCTTTTTTCATGTAAATATTTTCCCCCAGCTTCAAATAACTAACCTAGTACTGACTAAACAAAATACACAATACCAGTGCAGAGGACAGATTAATTTATACAAATTAAAAACTTAAAAGTCAACTTTGCATCGAACAAATGCCTGATTCTGTTCTCACTTACACCACTGACCGCACAGTCTCATGGGAAAGAAGAATCAGACCCCATAATGGTTTTCCATTTTATTATTCTTATATTACAGTAACACCTAGAGACCCCCATCATGCCCCATTGTGCTGGTACTGTACAAATATGTATTAGTCAATATCAAGGCAATGAACAGAATTCCACAAACTGATTTCACTTATGCATTCAGCTATCTTTAAGCCAAATCCCATTTTACAAGGAAAATACTTCAGCATTAAACAAAATCACCCGACTGGTTCCCCACCTCAAAATGGTCCATCTACTCTTTCATGGCCTCTACAAGGAGCATTCATTCTACTGTCAAGAATACAAGGCTCAAGGAGTTCAGTGCTGAGTGATCTGGAGATTTTCTTTGTGTTATCTTAGTGTAGGGACTTTATGGTTCCTTTTTCTTCTCTGTTTGCTTGGGATTCTCCTTCAATACTTTCAGCCATTATTCTTGGCTGCAATTTACATACTCATATCTCCCACATGACTAGTCACTGCTGATAAACCTTACAAGACTATGTCTAGTATAGTCTGCAGGCTTGCCAAGGAATCAAAACAGCTTCTGACTCTCTATTATTTGCTCTCCAACTCTTACAGCAGGGACGGCTGCATTTTTTGAGGCCAGGGAAAGGATGCCAGTGTGATTATGTCATTACCCTGAACAGTCAGCCCCTTCTTTTCCGGTTTCTTTTTTCCCAACAAACTCATTAATCACTCCAGCATAATCATATGATGCAGGGCTTGTTCCAGAAATATTTGGAAGTAGGTGGGAGCTGAGAGAAATTAAAAAACAAATACTGGAGTGAACCTTGCCTTAATGGTAGCTTGCGGTTCTCTCCCCCCCACCCAAGGAAATCTGCTCTTTAAAAAGGAAAAATATAAGTCATCTGCTTTATTTAGCAAGAGCTGGCAATAAAATCTCTGTTCCATAGGCCAGGCCATGCTGATGTCACCAGCAGCTGGTGGCTAAATATTTTTCAGCCTAAGTTAATGTGTTTCTCAATTCTTTATATGCTTACAACTCTACTTCGATATAATGCAAATTCCGAGGGGGCGGGGCTGCACACTCCAGCAGATCAAAGTTCAATATAACATGGTTTCACCTATAATGTGATAAGATTTTTTGGCTCCCGAGGACAGCGTTATCAGGGTAGAGGTGTATCTTTATGGAAGTTGGAATGTTACACTTCCAAAATGATTTGACTGAATTCTGGCCGTTGGAGAAAAAGGCACTGGAGGTTTCATTTTGTATTGCTGTAGAAATGATGGGCCCTGAATAAGAGATTTATAATAATGACCACATCTTGTCTTTTTGTTCTGTATTTGTACAACACCTAGCATAATGGCATCACAGTCCTTGACTGCAGGTTTTAGGTGCTATGATGATTCAAACAATAAATAAAAAACATAGTATCTTCCAGCCAATACTTTGCAAATTGCCTTCACACACTCATGTGAGGTAGGTCAGTAAGCTTGTTGCATTCTACAGAGAACGGAATGGGGAAAGGACAGATGAAGTGACTTTCAAAAGTCACCCAGGAAGGCCCCAGTAAATGTAGGAATAGAACCTAAAGACCAGATTTAATGGTCTGATGTGTGATGCTGTCATGGTATAATTCCCCACTCTGAACCTTAGCGTCCAAAAGATGAGGTACCAGCATGAATTCCTCTAAGCTTAATTACCAGCTTAGAACCTGTAGCGCTGCTACCAACCAGGAATTCCAGTGCCTGGTACACTCTGGTCCCCCCAAAAACCTTGCCCGGGGACCCCCAAGACCCAGACCCTCTGGATCTTAACACAAGGAAAGTAAACCCTTTCCCTCACCATTGCCTCTCCCAGGCTTCCCCTCCATGGGTTACCCTGGAAGATTACTGTGATTCAAACTCCTTGAATCTTAAAAAAGAGAGGAAAATATACCTTTCCCCCCCCTCCTTCTCTCTTCCCCTCCCAGATTCTCCCTGAAAGAGACAGTAATCCTAACACAGAGAGAAATTAGCCTCTCTCTCCCCCTTCCCTCTTTTCTCCCCACCAATTCCCTGGTGAATCCAGACCCCGTCCCCTGGGGTCTCATACCAGAATAAAAAAGAAACAATCAGGTTCTTAAACAAGAAAAACTTTTAATTAAAGAAAGAACAAAGGTAAAAATTATCTTTGGAAATTTAAGATGGAATAGGTACAGGGTCTTTCAGCTATAGACACTGGGAATACCCTCCCAGCCTAAGTATTCAAGTACAAATTAAAATCCTTTCAGCAAAATATAAATTTGAACTCCTTCCAACCAAATACACATTTGCAAATAAAGAAAACAACCGTAAGCCTAACTTGCTTTATATACCTAGTACTCACTATTCTGACCTTATAAGAGCCTGTATCGGAGAGATTGGAGAGAAACCTGGTTGCACATCTGGTCCCTTTGAGCCCCCAGAGTGAACAACAACCAAATTCTAACAGCACACACACAAACTTCCCTCCCTCAAGATTTGAAAGTATCCTGTCCTCTGATTGGTCCTCTGGTCAGGTGACAGCCAGGCTCACTGTTCTTGTTAACCCTTTCCAGGCAAAAGAGATATGAAGCACTTTTGTTCTATTAACTCTTACTTATCTGTTTATTACACGCCCCCCAAATCGCTGACAGTGTGGAACCACACTGGCAGTGATTTCTCCCTAGAACTCTAGAATAAACAGATTAATAAACACATGCACCCTTACATATGCTACGAATTATGTACAACTACAAGATTCTTCACATTGCAAGGACAATTTTTAACCAGTTGATTCTGGGAAACTTTCACAGAAGAGTGCATCAACTCCTTGATCTGTTGCCACTGCAGACGTTCCCGGGTTGTGGAGAGGTTCACCCCTTCCACGCCACCGTCACTTTTCCCTTCATTGTAGACACCGTCAGGCCACTCAGCGTCATCTCCTCCTTGGGCTGGAAACTGACAAACCTGTAAGTCTCTGGAATAAAAGGGCTTGAGATAATTAACGTGGTACACTCTGGGCTTTAGGGAGGAATTGGGAAATGCTATGAGGTAGTTAACAGCTCCCAGGCACTCTTGGACCGTGAATGGCCCTTCCCATGACACTTCCATCTTATGGGCCTGTTGTGCCTTCAAGACCATAACTGGTATCCTACCTAGAAGGAACGCTCTCTGGTATGTCTATCATACCAGGCCTTTTGCTCTTCTTGAGCATCCTTTAGGTTGTCTTTAGCAAGAGATAAAGAGTGTCGGAGGGGTTTTGTAGGTTGCTTACAAAGTCCAGAATGTTAGTTCCTGGAAAGGGTGTAAACCCCTCCCATTGCTGCTTCACCAACTGTAATGGCCCCTTAACCTCGTGGCCATACACAAGCTCAAATGGTGAGAACCCTAAACTGGGATGTGGTACAGCCCTGTAAGCAAAGAGCAACTGCTGCAACACTAGGTCCCCGTCATTGGAGTGTTCATTCACGAATTTACGTATCATGGCCCCCAAAGTTCCATTAAACCTTTCCACCAGGCCATTGGTTTGATGGTGGTACGGGGTGGCAACCAAGTGATTCACCCCATGAGTCTCCCACAGTTCTTTCATGGTCCTGGCCAGGAAATTAGTCCCTGAATCCGTAAGGATGTTGGATGGCCAACCTACCCTGGCAAAAATGTCTGTTAGGGCATGGCACACAGTTTTAGCCCTGGTGTTGCCTAGAGCTACTGCTTCCGGCCATTGGGTAGCAAAGTCCACGAAAGTCAGTATGTACTGCTTTCCTCTGAGTGTCTTTTTTGGAAAAGGACCCAGAATATCCACAGCTACTTGCTGAAATGGGACCTCTATTATGGGGAGTGGCTGGAGAGGGGCCTTGACCTGGTCTTGGGGCTTTCCCACTCTTTGGCACACCTCACAAGACCGGACATATTTGGCAACATCCTTGCCCATCCCCTCCCAGTGGAAGGACTTCCCCAACCTGTCTTTGGTTCTGTTCACCCCAGCATGGCCACTGAGATAATTATGAGCTAAGCTTAAGAGCTTCCCTCAGTACCTAGTTGGAACCACCAACTGTTTTTGTGGATGCCAGTCTTTCCGGTGTCCACCAGAAAGAGTCCCCTTATATAAAAGCCCTTGTTTTATAACAAACCGGGATCGGTTAGAAAAGCTGAGAAGTGGTGGGGTGCTCCGTGCCGCTGCCCAGGCTTTCTGAAGGCTGTCATCTGCTTCCTGCTCAGTCTGGAACTGTTTCCTGGAGGCTGGAGACACCAGTTCTTCCTTAGACAGTTGATTTGGGCTTGGTCCTTCGGGAAGCAATATAGGTGATGGAGTTGTTTTCGTGGCTGGTGAACCGCTCCCCGCTGGTGAACCAGGTGCTATTTCAGGCTTCGGCTGAGCCTCTTGGGTATGGTTATCTGCTGCTTCTGCCAGTTCAGGCTCGCTGGCGCTCTCTGGTGTTGGGGTTGAAGATGCATTTGCAATGGTTCTGGTGCTAGTTGTGTTTCCAGGTCCGGGTCTGGGACTGGAAGCACTGTGGCTGTTGTAGTCATTGGCAGGGACTCTGGGTCCACTACCTCTGTCTGGGTCTCTGCTTCCACAGACAGGGCCCCCTGTGGACGGCTCAGGAACAGGGATGGCTCTGGAAGCTTGCCTGGCTTGGCTGCATGTAACCATTCCCACCTTCTTGGCCCACTTTACCTGGTTGGCCAAGTCTTCCCCCAGTAGCATAGGGATGTGATAATTGCTATAGACTGCAAAAGTCCACATTCCTGACCAGCCTTTGTACTGGACAGGCAGTTTAGCTGTAGGCAAGTTTACCGCTTGTGACATGAAGGGGTAAATTGTCACTTGGGCCTCTGGGTTGATGAATTTGGGGTCCACCGAGGATTGGTGGATAGCTGACACTTGTGCCCCGTGTCTCTCCACTCAGTAACCTTCTTTCTGCCCACTATCAAAATTTCCCTTCACTCCAAGGTTATTTGAGAGGCATCTGGGCCTGGGGATCTTTGGAGTGATGGAGATATAATGAACTGCACTCGGTTGGGGTTCTTGGGGCAGTTGGCCTTTATATGTCCCAGTTCATTACACTTGAAGCATTGCCCAGCTGACTGGTCACTGGGCCAAGGTAGGTTACTGGAGATTGGTGAGGTGAGAGAATAGGGAGTCGGCGGCTTTCTTGGGGTTGCAGGTGGGGTCTTGGGTTGCCCTCGGGTATAGGGTTTATTGTCGGTGTGACCCCTGTGATATTCGCTCCCCTTGATAGTAGCTTTTTTCTTTTCTGCCACTTCCACCCATCTGGCTCCAATCTCCCCTGCCTCAGTTACGGTATTGGGCTTCCCATCTAGGATGTATCTTTCTATTTCTTCAGGAACACCCTCTAAGAACTGCTCCAATTGTATTAGGAGGTGCATGTCATCCAGAGATTTAACATTGGCTCCTGATATCCAGGCATTATAATTCTTCCCAATGTAGTAGGCGTGTCGGGTGAATGACACATCTGGTTTCCACCTTAGGGCTCTGAACCTCCGACGAGCATGCTCAGGTGTTAGCCCTATTCTGATTCTGGCCTTGGTTTGAAAAAGTTTATAATCGTTCATGTTCTCCTTAGGCATTTCAGCCGCCACCTCTGCTAAGGGTCCACTGAGCAGTGGCCTCAGCTCTATCATGTACTGGTCTTCAGAGATGTTGTACCCATGGCAGGTCCTTTCAAAATTTTCTAGGAAGGCCTCAGTGTTATCACCTGCCTTGTAGGTGGGAAATTTCTTGGGATGTGGAACAATAACTGGAGAAGGGTTGTTAGTGATGGCTGTGTTATTCTGTTTAGCCCGTGCTAATTCCAGTTCATGCTTTCTCTCTTTTTCCCTCTCTTCCCTCTCTCTTTCTTTTATCTCCAGCTCTCTCCTGTGGGCAGCCTCTTTCTCTCTTTCTCTCAGTTCCATCTCTTTTTCCCTCTCTTCCTTCTCTCTTTCTCTCTCTTTTTCTTTTATCTTCAGCTCTCTCCTGTGGGCAGCCTCTCTTTCTCTTTCTCTCAGCTCCATCTGTTTTTGCTTTATTTCTAATTCTTGTAGTTTCTTTTCCATGTCTCGCCTGTGGTCTGCGTCTTTGATTTGTTCCTCTGCATCCAATCTTGCCCGTTCCTGTTTCAGGGTGTCCTTGGTAATCATGGTTTCTGCTTTCTTGTGTTGGGGCACCCTCTGCTGTTTACTGCCTGAAATGCTGCTTCTCTGTTGCCTCCTTAGGGTGCTTAGCAACAGTGTCTTTTTTTAAGTCCTTCTACCTAGCTATTCCCGACAGAGTTAGAAAGCAAAAAAACCATTCATTTGCAAATGTGTTTTGCTGGTGTCCCTTTGTTTAACAAAGATCCTTGTTAAACCTAATGCCTATGCCTTCAGAGTACTCAGAAGGGAGAGACCAAAAAAAAACTTGCAGACCTTTGCTTTTAAAACAATCTCTTCTAGCCTGCTTTACACACAGCTAGCAGGGAAAGAGAAAGAAAAAATCCTACCGGCTTTTGCTTCTAAACCCAAACCTCAGTCTGCCTGCAGATAGCTAGCAGGGAGAGAAATAAAAACCTCACTGGCTTTTGGATTCTATCTTATCCCACACAAGGCACACCATGTCATGGTATAATTCCCCACTCTGAACCTTAGCATCCAAAAGATGGGGTACCAGCATAAATTCCTCTAAGCTTAATTACCAGCTTAGAATCTGTAGCGCTGCCACCAACCAGGTATTCCAGTGCCTGGTACACTCTGGTCCCCCCAAAAACCTTGCCCGGGGACCCCCAAGACCCAGACCCTCTGGATCTTAACACAAGGAAAGTAAACCCTTTCCCTCACCATTGCCTCTCCCAGGCTTCCCCTCCTGGGTTACCCTGGAAGATCACTGTGATTCAAACTCCTTGAATCTTAAAACAGAGAGGAAAATTCACCTTCCCCCCTCTTTCTTTCTCCCCCTCCCAGATTCTCCCTGAGAGAGAAAGTAATCCTAACACAGAGAGAAATTAGCCTCTCTCTCCCCCTTCCCTCCTTTCTCCCCACCAATTCCCTGGTGAATCCAGACCCCGTCCCCTGGGGTCTCACCAGAATAAAAAAGAAACAATCAGGTTCTTAAACAAGAAAAACTTTTAATTAAAGAAAGAACAAAGGTAAAAATTATCTTTGGAAATTTAAGACGGAATAGGTACAGGGTCTTTCAGCTGTAGACACTGGGAATACCCTCCCAGCCTAAGTATACAAGTACAAATTAAAATCCTTTCAGCAAAATATAAATTTGAACTCCTTCCAACCAAATACACATTAGCAAATAAAGAAAACAACCATAAGCCTAACTCGCTTTATCTACCTAGTACTCACTATTCTGATCTTATAAGAGCCTGTATTGGAGAGATTGGAGAGAAACCTGATTGCACATCTGGTCCCTTTGAACCCCCAGAGTGAACAACAACCAAATTCTAACAGCACACACACAAACTTCCCTCCCTCAAGATTTGAAAGTATCCTGTCCTCTGATTGGTCCTCTGGTCAGGTGACAGCCAGGCTCACTGTTCTTGTTAACCCTTTCCAGGCAAAAGAGATATGAAGCACTTTTGTTCTATTAACTCTTACTTATCTGTTTATGACAGATGCACATTAGACAAAAAAGGTTACACGCTTTCTGAGGGAATTGGTGTAAGTTACACATAAAGTAATTCTACCTTAGCGTCTTGAGCAGGGGTCTCAAACTCAAATGACCATGAGGGCCACATGAGGACTAGTGCATTGACCTGAGGGCTGCAACACTGACACACACCCCTCACTGCCTCTGGCCCCACCCCCACTCCACCCCTTCCATTAGGCCCCACCTCTTCCCACCCCTTCCCTGCCCCATTCCAACCCTTTCCCCAAAGTCCCCACCCCAACGCTGCCCCAGGGGGTGCAGAAAGGGTGCAGGGTGCAGCAGGGGCTCAGGGCAGGGAGTTGAGGTGCAGGAGGTGTGCAGGGTATAGCAGGGGGCTCAGGGCAGGGAGTTGGTGTGTGGGGTGCAAGAGGGTGAGCAGTGCGGTACGGGGTCGGGAGTGCAGGAGGGGTGTGGGGTGCAGCAGGGAGCTCAGGGCAGGGAGTTGGGGTGCAGGAGGTGTGCAGGGTATAGCAGGGGGCTCAGGGCAGGGAGTTGGTGTGGGGTGCAAGAGGGTGAGGGGTGTGGTACGGGGTTGGGGTGCAGTAGGTGGCTCAGGGCAGGGAGTGCAGGAGGGGTGTGGGGTGCAGCAGGGAGCTCAGGGCAGGGAGCTGGGGTGCAGGAGGGGTTCAGGGTATGAGGTCCAGCCCAGCACTGCTTACCTAGAGTGGCTCCGGGGTGGCAGCAGTGCACACCGGGGCCAGGGAAGGCTCCCAGCCTGCCTGCTGTCGCCCCCAGCCCCGCTCCACTCTGTTCCAGGAAGTGGCTGGAACCATGTCCCTGCAGCCCCGGGGCGGGGGGAGCTCAGGGTTCCGTGCATCTGCTGCGCTTGCCGCTCCTCCAGCTACCTCCCATGAAGCTCCCATTGGCCGTGGTTCCTTGTTGCCAGACAATGGGAGCTGCAGGAGGTGGTGCCTGGAAGGACCCAATGCAGGAGCTGTCTGCCTCCTTACCCCTCCCCACTGGGCCGAAGGGGTGTGCTGCCAGCTGCTTCAGAGAGCAGCACGGGGCTCACAGCGCCACAGGCAGAAGGGGCACAGAGAGCTTGGTGGGCCGCACACAAGAGCCCTGCGGGCCACTTGTTTGAGACCCCTGGTCTTGAGCATCATGGAACAGAATGTGGTGCAGACACACTGTAAAAAGGGTGACCTTTCATTTGGAAAAAAAAAAAAGACAGGGTAGGGGGTAACTAGTCAGGACCAAATTCCTCATCAATCACTCAGCATGATGCATCCCCAAAGCAGCATCAAAACTGGGAGCAATTTAAAGCTATATCTTCTCCACTCTGCATGTGAGGGAAGATAACAGATACTAGTACTGGTGTGGGGTCAAAGTATGATGGAGGCCTCACAGTACCTGTATGATTGTATTAGTCATGGGGCAATCTCAGATTCACTTACGATATGTGTGTCTCCTTGATGACATACAGGCAGCTTGAAAGAGTTTCTCTTTCACCAACAGAAGCTGATCCAATAAAAAGATATTATCTCACCCTCCTTGTCTCTCCAACATCTGGGACCAACACGGCTACAACAACATGGCAAACAAAATGTCTCATTGACGCCACACTGACATCATGCTTCCATTGAACATTGTTACATACTGGGTTGTGGGCTATTGTATAGGGGCACTGCTTCCATTGCAGAGGCGTTTACTGGATTTTCCTTATTTCTCTCTGAAGGCATCAGATGTCTGTTATTAATCATCATTTGTATTACCATAGTACTTAGTTATGGGCCACGACCCACTGTGATAAGTGCTGTACAAAACACAGAACAAAAGGATAGCCCCTGCGCTGGATCTCTGTTCATTTCTAGTTTCTGTGTTGCTAAATTCTTTTAACTGATTACACGCATATGGTAAATCTCTAATCGTGTGTATCAATGAAAACTCTGTTCAAGAGCTGGCAGGACATGCACAAGTGCAGCAGACAGCACTGAACACAGTAGCAGTGTTTGTATGCAGTTACATCAGTCAGCTGCATATTCTTTTGTATATATCCAATTCACCTCAATTGTTATTTATTCCAAAATTTTAAATTGCATTCCCATTAATCCTGGCTTTTGGTAAGTTGCCAGTTCAGATGAGGCACCACTGTGCTAGGACAATGTTTTCCTTATTGTCATCACAAGAAAAATCAAGAAGTGAAATCATCAGAGCCCTATTACAATCCCTAAAACTTAAAAAGTTTATTCTTCATTTCTTCTTACACTGAAAGTTAGCAGACACTCTTTTTGCTTTGCTTCTTGATGCATTTGTAGAGACAGGCTTAAGCTGCAAAATTTATTTTTATATTCCAGACATTGACCAAAGTTCCAGGGTGTTCTCGCCCAGGCCTACTTATCTCCTATAATTCCTCATCCCTGAGCTGGGCACAATTCACACAGTGGACCTATTCATTCTACCCCAAAGGAACCAGCTTCTTAAGTTCCTCCGAGTTCAGTTCTGCTGCAGATTTGTTTCAGCCCCACACACTGGGCCTGATCCAAAGTTACAGGAGTCTTTCCATTTACTTCAACAGGCTTTAAATCAAGCCATCTGTGTCTGGCTCCAGTTTAGGGTCGGGGGGAAGAGGATTTTCACTCACAACTGCTGGGCGCTTCAAATGAATTGAATTTTCAGTTACAGAAGCCTATTAGCCTTCCTTTTATGCCATGGCAGCTAAAGTATTCTGTTGGCTGAATCTGCATTCTTCCATCTCTCTCAGTCCGATAACCAAGCCCACCATTTCACCACGGGCTTTCCATAGCACAGTGACCTACAGCCAGCCTAGCTGTGCCAGAAAGCCATCAAAATAGCTTCAATCTGCAGAAAAGAAGCCTGAATTTCTCTTATGCCAGGTTTCTCCTTAGGCTGCCACCTTACCAAGCCTGGTGACAGTTCTCCCAGAGAACAATGCAGCAGCAAGTGCTCCACTAGCTCATACCACCTGCTTGCCAGAAGACAATATTATAAAATAAATTTAAATTAAATGGAATGAGTAGATAGCAAAATGCCTAGAAGACCTAGACTTTGCTGGTGATATTGCGCCAATGAGCAACGCCCCTGGAAAGATTAAAAAAAAAAAAAAAGGTGCATCTACACTTACGGCTGTGTGTAGAGTAGACATTGCATGCCCAGCCAGCATGGGTATAAATGGCAGTGTAAATGGTGAGGCACCGCTTAGGCAAGCAAAGTAGAGTAGAACAGAATGCCCTCTATGCCTGAACCCACAGGTTACATACCCTACACAGGCTCTCACATCCAATCAATACCTGGCATGTCTACACTGCTCTTTTTAAACAGTGTACTGTCCAGTTGCTGCTCTGCTGTCACAGTCTTTCCCTACTGCAGTGAAAGGCTCTGATAGAAGGGTAAGGGTCTGGCAGGGGGGAGGTAGAAGGGAAAACTCCAGCAGTAGTGTGGCAGCCTCCCCACTGTCAGAGTCTTTCACTATGGCATGCAGCTACACACCACAATGACAAGGAAGGATGCATTCTGCTTTCACTCCAGTGTGGAGTCACACATGTAGCGTCCGTACGCCAAAAAGCGCCCCCCAAATTTTTTTTAAACGGTTGACCTGCCGCTGCTGCTGGGACAGAGAGGGAGTCTGAGCTGCCAGCGGCAGCCGGCAGCCCAGGGGGTCCCCCGGGTGAGGGCGCTGCCGTGGCAGCATGCAGCCCAGGGTGTCCCCCGGGTCAGCGCGCTGCCGCAGCAGCCGGCAGCCCAGGGGATCCCCTGGCCCAGGGAAACCCGAAGCTGCCGGCTGCCGCGGAGGCGCACTGACCTTGGGTCAGCACGCACCGCCGCGGCAGCTGGCAGGCCAGAGGCCCCCTGGGTCAGGGCGCCACCGTGGCAGCCGGCAGCCCAGAGAGTCCCCTGGGTCAGGGCGCCGCTGCGACTGCCCAGAGGTTCAGGCTGCCAGTGGCGCACTGACCCAGGGGAATCCCTGGGCTGCTAGCAGAGGCTCAGAAATCAGAATCCCTCTCCCTCCCAGAGCAGGGGCTCCAGCCTATGCAATTTTTCTCATTGCGAGGGGGGGGCGCAGCTCTGCTTAGCGCACGTGGTAGGAGCCCTGCGACGGCGCGACACAAGGGCTTCTGGAGGAAATGGGGGGCTGCCCCCTGGCTCAGCCTCCACATCAGCCCCAGTGAGGGGCAGGAGAAGAAAAGAGCCTCAGCGGTGGTCTGGTGGAGTGGAGGAAGAAAGAAGACCCTGACGCTCATGTGCTGGGCAAGGTAAGCAAGTGCTTCCCCACAGCTCGGCGTCAGGCGCCTGTGCTCCTGCCCCCTTGGTCCTTGGCTGGTCCCTGCTCCTGCTCCCCTTGTATGTGGGCGGCTCGAGAGAACAGCAGCCTGCAGAGCTGAGCTGCCCCAGTGCCCCCAGGCACCCCCCTTGACCCCATCCCCGCCACAGCGCTGATCCCCAGCTCTGAGCCCAGCCCCTCTGAGCTGGACACCACCCTGACTCCATCTCCCCACATCCCTGAGCCCAGCACCTGTGAGCTGGGCACCCCTGAACCCAGAGCCCAGCTCCCCACCCAGCCCTAGGCAACAACAGCACCACCCCCAGGCAGCAACAGCCCATTGGTACCAACCATCACAATCACCCATCATCTGTCCATTATGTAATTGCAAATGTATACAGACCATTACAGCTTTTAATGTTTTTAAATAATGGATTTAGTGTATTTTCAAATTATTACAAGTTAATTTTTGAATGTATTTCACTAGTTATTTTTTACATTTCCTAATACATGTTACTATAGTATTGCAAATGTTTTATGGAAGGGGCCCCGATTTTGCTTTGCCCAAGGCTCCCTGAATCCTCTGGGCAGCCCTGTCTGAGTTTTAAGCCCTTCTGCTGTGTTTTGCCTGCAACAGGCAGGCCTAAGCCTGTGAGTGACCCCCATAGCAGCTGCCTGAAGAAGTGCTTGGGGGAATCATGCAGAAGGAGTGTGATATTTATTTGAGTTCTCTCCTCATGGAGGCTGTGCTCCACTTGGTGCAGGACAGCAGTCTCAGCAGGACTCTAGGCCCAGCGTCTTGCCTCAGTTTGTGGACTTGTACTGCACCCATCACCGGGCTCAGTCTGGCACCGTTACCCCTCGCCAGTGCCCAAGAAGCAGTCAAAAAAGTTGGATGGTCTGGTTAAGTTAGTTGTCGTGCTGTTGCTTGGCCAGTGTAGAGACCACTGAATGCATAGTATTCCTCTGTGATGTTCTGTCCTGAGCACAATTGGCATGTTATAAGGTAGTGCCCGTGAGGGACAGGTGTCTGTTTATGTCATCCAGCCATCATGTCTTAGGTCTTCTGAGGGGGGAGCTTTTCCATCCTGTTTTCATTGGATCAAAGTCAAAGATTATTTTCATAGGGAAGTTAGTAGGCATTTAGAGCAGATGAACATACCACCACAGAGAGCACTTGGTAACCATTTGAGTGTGTGTGACCTATTTAGTTAGAAAATGGAATTTTTCATTCAAATTGAGTTTGTACCAGTTGGAGGTGCATGGCTAGTTAGGCAGAATGGGTTCCGCAGCACTCCCAGTCAGATTTTGATATGAAGGAAGGACGTATACGTGACTAAAAAAGGTGTATTTCTGATTACAATCAACATTGCTTAATTTTAAGGGAAAGTCATCTTGATCTCTTAATCAATATTTACATCAAACAGTTGATGAAATTCAAATAGTTAATTATAGTAGGTGACATGCATTCTCTATCCTTTACTTTTAATAGTGAACAAGAAAAAAGACTGATAGGAATAAAATTTCATTTTTTTTTTCATTTACAGTTGATGCAGCCTCATGGCAGATAAAAAAAAAGGTCTGGGGCACAATTTCGTGACAGTGTATTGTGTATAATGTATGTGATTTTGGGGAGGGGGGGCGGGGGGCACAAGATGGAAGTTTTGCCTAGGGCGCAAAATATCCTTGCACCGGCCCTGGCTACACACTGCCATAAGCCTAGACATAGCCAAAGACAGACACCTTGGCAAAAACAACAGGCCAAGCAGGGCTCAGAATCAGTTATGTCAAAACACACATCACTGACACCAAGCAGTAATATCATATCAGGAGGCAAAAACATCAAGAAAGAAGAACAGTTTATTTACTTGGGCAGCCCCATACTAACCAACAAAGATCTCAAGAAAAAAAATGACTTCAATGATACGAAAGGCATCCACAGAACTCAACAACATATGGAAATCAAAGACACACATTATACCCAAACAACTGACAATTTTCAACTCAAATGTAATCTGTGCTAATGTATGTAGTGTTAGGGAGCATCCATTCCGTGGCTGCAAAAGTTGGAGGTCTCTTAAAATGTTACATAGAAAACTAGATGCCTTGAAAATAAGTGCCTAGGAATGATTCTGGGCATTGGTAATTTATTGCTTCACTATCCAATCAGCAGCTTGTTTCTACTAGAAGCATTGGTCATATCTGGGGCATGTACTTGTGACACATGGCCAGAAAGGGTTAAGCATCTGCAGGATAAATCGCCCAAATTCAACCTTTAGACATATTGGAAAGGTATGCAAATAGTAATTAGGGCCATTCCAAGTTAGATAGGCTAGAACTTTGAAACACAAACCTGTATTGTTAGAGAATTAGACGCGATACTAATTGTGCGTGTGTGTACTTCTATCTTGTTAGATGTTAGCCATGTAAACAGATAGCTCTAACTGTCACTACAGCTATTGATTCAGAGATCAAAAGGGAATGTTAACATTTAAATGAAGCTTGGGTGAAAAAATGTTATTGTCTATATGTCTTTAAAGTTTGTGATAAACTGCTTAATGGATAAATTCGCTTATGTTCATCCATGTAATTATCACTTATCGTTTATTAAGTATAAATGCCTGCGATGTGGATATCCGCAAATATGAAGTGGATATCTGCAGATTTCAGGACTCTAACAATGAAGTGATGACAAGGATAAATTTTTAAAAAGAATTACTTGAGACCCTAGTGTGATGTTCCCCTGTTGTTATCCGGACTGGTGATCTGCTAGGTCACTCCAATCCTCAACTCTGGGAGCCAGCCTTACCCTGCTCTGCTGTGAGAACTCCCACTCCAGGGCTGTTCACACACAGCCTCTGGCATGTAAGCTGCTTGGATTGTGCAATCGAATAACACTAACCACTGTCTCTGGTCCCAGACAAAACTTTAGGAACCTCCACCTTGTAGTATCCAGTTATGCCCACTGGATGCTGAAAGCTTATATGAGTGTATCCATTTAACAAAGAAATAGATATGCACCAGGCTTGTTATTCCAAGGGGGAGTCTCTGACATGCTTCAAACCAAATGCACTGCTTCAGGTAGAACAATCAAATGTACTAACTACAAAGATAGATTAAGTGATTATAAGTCAAAGCACAACAAGTCAAATTTCATCAAATGAAATAAAAGCAAAATGCATTTTAAGCTGATCTTAACACTTTCAGTGCCTTGCAAACGTAGATGCTTCTCACTACAAGCTGGCTGGTTGCCCTTCAGGGTCAGGCGAACATTACCTCATCACAGTCCCAAACTGACCAAAGGAAGGGGGATGACTCACTCGAGAGTCCAACAAATCCTTAGTTGCTGCCTAGGCCAGTGTCCTTTGTTCCTGTGAGGCTGGGTTAGGGTTGTCCCATACCTGCCCTGATGGGGTGTGAACTGCCCCTCTGCTCTTGGAGAGTTTTTGCCTGAGCTTGTTTTAAGCCATGAGGACACATTTTCAGCCCCATAATTAAATATGTGAAATTACAACCTATAACATGACTATAAAATTACTACAACAACGCTCAATGCATCATGAGCCTTCCAAAGACACCCAACATGACAAACTTTGCATTGGATACCACACAATCATATTATAAGGATGAATATGAGGGTGCAGGTTGTTTCCTCGAGGTACAGAACATCACACCTAGGTCTCAAGAAAGAGAACAACATCTGTCTGTGGACACATAGCTCAGCAATCGCAAAGTGACTCGATTCTAGCACACATCCAATCAGACAAGATCACAGGCAAAACCAGGAAAAGGAAGAAAGAGCCAGCTACATCGGAAGCATTGCCAAATAGACTGACATCCAAAGGAGAGAGGAAGTTTACAATTCTGTTTCAACTGTGAAAGATGGAAGGTGGTGGTTGACAACCAGAAGATTGGAGATAAGACATTTTCCTCTATCCACTTTTGAGTACTAAACGGAATGACTGGGCCCACACATCTATGCACACATGGGATAGCAGATGACTCACTTCCTGCAAAAGCTAGGCATGACAGAATGAATTTAAAAAGTCTCTAGGAAGCATATAACAAATTGTTGCAACTAAGAATATATTATTAAAAAAATAAGGTGGTCTACAAATATTGATCTACTCCACTGTGTCATCCAGAATTAGAGACAGACCCAATCAGAAACCCTGATTTGGACCCTCCCACCCCCACCACTGGAAATTTGAAATTTGCTCTTGGCAAAATGGCAATAGACTGATTCAAACCTCCTTTTTCTTGAGCAATCCTGAATTCTACACTATTCAAAATCTGGATCCAGATCTGAATTCTGCAGTTTAGGCTCATCTCTATTAAGATTATAGCCACATAAAATGGCATCAGCAGGGCTTGATCTCACTAAAACATCTAGTAATAGTCTACAGACCAGATCCTGAAGTCCTTACTCATTTTTATTCAGTCAAAACTCTCATCACCTAAGTAAAATCAAATAAAGACTTCTGGGTTTGGCCCTACATAAATATTTCCTCTCCTTTATTTTCTCTCCCACTGTCTCAAGATGTAGCAAGAAAACCAACTTGTTAAACAGCTGAGTAGAGCCAAAGGTCAAGAGCATTAGCTACCCTGAATGCTAATGTATCAGTGGAGGAGATGGAGCTTCAACATAATTCTGAAGAGTGACTCTAAACTAGTGTGATATAATTAGTTTCATCCCAGGCCCCTCAATCTTTGCTGGATTAATACAATTTGATTCTGGTGATACACATGAAAAGATAGACACTTGAAATGCTCTCTTGTCCAAAATAGAACACAAAAAAATCACTCTGAAGGCAGATGGCACCTCTGTGATTTACAATGCTTCAATAAAGAAAGATTACCATAATAATGAAAAGTTTACAGCCTGGTGAGAGAGACATGAAAGAACCATGCTAAAAAAGGGAGGAGAAGGGGAGTGTGGGGTGGGGCCAAGGGGAGGTCTATTCTATGGGAATGTCACTCATTGTAAATACGTAGGAGCAGAGTTTCTTCACTCTGTCCTCCACTTCCCATTTTGTTCATGTCAAGGACTGCAATTAGTTTATATTGTGTACAAAGAGAGATCATAAAAGACAAGTAGCAGTTGCACTTCTAAGGTCTGCGCACCATGATGGTACCCATCCCATTCCACGCCCTCCCATTAGACAGAAGAATATAAGCCTCATTACTACTGGAGCCCAGGATCACTGACAGCACAATTTTGCACAGCTTCAGACATACAGCTTGTTCTATGGAGTGCCAGCTTTTATTGGTCAACCTGGCCCTTTGTAAAATCATGCCAAAAGCTGCTTGGTCTGAGGACAGATGTTCTTTGTTCTGCAACAGATGCATCCTTGCTTTGTCCCCTTTCTTTTATGGCTACATTGCTGCAGTAGCATCCTATCCCCAAACAGGCTATGTCTCACATCTGCCGTAGCTCTAAAGGAGACATTCTTGCCTGGGATTTATAGCGACTGACTTAAGTTATAGGCACACTGCTACTGCTAGTTTTCCCCCACTGTTGTGTGCATGTGTACTTTGTTTTAAATGACCAAGGGAGATGCCAAATCAGTGAAAGTCTGTAATTCAGACATCAGATAAGGATGTAAAGCAATAAGATGTTTGGGGGGGAAGCTGAATCAAGCAAGCCCTGTTCAATTTGTCTATCATCCATATTTGTACTAGTTTGCCTTTTTTCAGTATGCGTTATTAGTTTTGTTATACCACTTTTGTGGGGGGGAGGTATATTAGACAGGAAGATGAGGACAATCCTGCCTAACAGATTACAGAACAAAATATCTCAGTCTATGTCCCAAATAGAGTTGTCCCTACTTGGTCCTGACTCAGGCAAAACTCCTATTGGACTTCAATTATATCTTACCCTTCAATTGTTGGCTAAGGCATTTTAAAGAACTCACTACAAGCAGAGAAAGAAATCAAGTTCTGCTTTCAAATAGGGCTTAGTTCATTTTTTTTTAAATCATCATCAAAGCTTTGATCATGAAAGCTTTAAAAGAGCTTTTTAAAAATTGTACAGTAGAAAAGATCCCTACAGAATTACTACAGGGAGTTGAAATGGAATCAGGTCCCGGCGTCAGTCCATTCTTCTTAATACAGTGTCCAAAAGTATTGCTTTAGAGAGAAATTTAAAAAAGGTAGCTCCTCCCATGAAGAGTTCACCATCTGAAAGCCTAACCCTGCAAACTCTTACTCCCTCCTATGAATTGTTACTCACATAGGACTAGGTAGGCTTATTGTCAGGGGGATGACTCACTCAAACAGGTGAAAGCAGCAAAGAATCCTGTGGCACCTTATAGACTAACAGATGTTTTGGAGCATGAGCTTTCGTGGGTGAATACCCACTTCATCAGATGCATGTAGTGGAAATTTCCAGGGCAGGTATACATATGCAAGCAAGCTAGAGATAACGAGGTTAGTTCAATCAGGGAGGATGAGGCCCTGTTCTAGCAGTTGAGGTGTGAAAATCAAGGGAGGAGAAACTGGTTTTGTAGTTGGCAAGCCATCCACAGTCTTTGTTTAATCCTGAGCTGATGGTGTCAAATTTGCAGATGAACTGAAGCTCAGCAGTTTCTCTTTGAAGTCTGGTCCTGAAGTTTTTTTGCTGCATACAGCCCCATCAAACAATACCCAGTGAAACATCTCTGCCCACAGAGTTTCTGACTGGCCTTGAATGTGGCCTGTGCTTTGGGTGGTGGTTCCTTTTGTTTCAGTAATGTTATTCCTGCTTCTTACATTTATCCTGAATGAAGGGCAGCTGTCACACCTACCAGTTTTAACAAGGTTTCATCCAGCCTCCATCATAACAATGTAGTAAATTAGCATCCACTGATCTTTAACTGAAAAAAAAAAAGGGGGGGGGACGACAATGGGTTCACCTATTTTTGTTGTCCAGTGTTACATGCACAGTAACCAAGAGCCTATCTTTCACTCCTGGAGTTGATTTCTAGACATATTTCAAAGTTTCCTGGGAGGGATAGCTCAGTGGTTTGAGCATTGACCTACTAAACCCAGGGTTGTGAATTCAATCTTTGAGGGGGCCACTTAGGGATTTAAGGCAAAAATCTGTCTGGGGATTAGTCCTGCTTTGAGCAGGGGGTTGGACTAGATGACCTTCTGAGGTCCCTTCTAGCCCTGATATTCTATGATTTAAATGGAATTACACCAGAGAGGAGTTTGACCTGCTGATATAAAAATGCACATTGCCATGTGGCTTGCAGGGTTAGGGCTAGAACAATAGAGGCTCAGGTCTGAACAAGTCATCTTTTGTTGACTGGAGTTTTATTGCATGGGCCCTAGTTTAAATCCAAATTTACACCAACTTGGCAAAAGTCTGTAGTTGCATTTCTTCTGCATATATTTACAAACAATAAGCATGAAGACAAGTGCAAGCCAGAGAGTACCTCCTGTATTTCCTCTGAGCAAATTTTAGTCAGCACAATCCCTTCACATGTATCTCTTTGGAGAAAAGAACACACTGCTTAAAGATGTTGGATCATCTGCACCAAATTATCTCTGAGATGGGAATGCCTCCATGAGCTGCCCCTGACTGTGAATTAACCCTCAAGCCCCAGGCCAATGTTCGGCCTGGCAAGACCTTTTTAGAGACCCATTGGGGCAGATGCGGCAAGACCTTACGGTCCCTTCCAGAGGATACTAGAAGGTCTGTACATCCCCTCAAAGTTATATTTATGAAGTTCAAGTTGAGAAATATCTTTAGATACCCAGAGGAGGAAAAAAAACTGGAAATGGGTAAATGTTCACTGAACGGAGTAGAAATTAGCTGAATTTTGCCTGGAAGAATGTAAAAATATCAGCATTTTCCACAGAGAAAGTATCTTTAGTCAGAAGAAATAGTGTTGGAGTGAAGGCTTATGCCATGTACAGCAATTTGAAAAGAGTGGGAAGAATCTCAATCTATTTTTTGTCCCAGAAAAAAAAATAGATCATTACATCGAAGTGTTTGCAAAAGTGGATGACAGAAGTCTGACATCACAAAGTGGACTCAAGTGCCCCACACAGCAGGAGCAGGAAACAGGACTAGTATGTCAGTCTCTACAATAATCTCCTTTCTTACTGCATTCAAAATGAAGATGCTCCCCCTTCCTCCCTACCAAGTGTAGTCATTGTATGCAATTGCCTTTAACCAGTATTTGAATACAAGAGGGGCCTGTATCATGCCATAGATCCAAGGATTTATGCCAGCAGATTAAATGTCAAGGGTTCAATTCTCAGTCAAAAGTTGGGCTTCTCTCTTCTATTCAGTCAGTAACTTGAGCTGTAAAACCCTGGCACTCAGATCCTCCTTCCCAGCAGTGTCTCAAATGTATAGCATCTTTCAAGCAGATTTTATTTATTTTAAAAAAAAAAAAACCCACTATCATCTTTCTGACTACAACTTTCAAACAACAAGAAATAAAAAACAGAAATAAGTGTTCTCCTAGATCCTGTCCGTGTAAACAGCTAAGAGGGCAACGGGGAATAGAGATGGGCTCAAAGCTAGATTTTTGTTCTGGTGTGTCCTCTGCAATAAGGTGGCACACCACACCTGCTTTCTCAAGCTCAGGAACACAAATGGGGAGGAATTTTTTTAGTGTGCATGTAAAGGCAACATGCATTTCCTCAGAAACATCCTTAGAAGTTCAACACAAAATAATGTCCTCATCAGACAAAGGCTCTTCCACATTTTTCATCACCTGTTCCAGAATGTGTTTATTTTGCCAACTGGACTCTAATTTCATAAATTATGGAAGGGCCTCTTTGTTGAGGAAAGCAGACCTGTGCTTACAGCAGTGACCTGCCATGGGAAAACATGTCAGTACACAGGAAGAGGACAGGAAGTGGTGTTTATAATATGCAACAATTGGGCTGCTCTTTGCCAGAAAAAATGAGGTCAGAGGGTCATGGCTGTTCTCTAGAAATAGATAGCAAGCTAACACCAAAAACCCTCAAAGGACACAGGTTCTGTGCAATTATTTCAAGGAGCTGTTTCTAGCCATAATTTGCACTTGTTTTTCCAGGTTTGATTAAATCAGTGGTCAATTAACTAGAGTTTGGGGGGAAATCTGTAGCTTTGTTTTAGGCTTTCATGTGAAACCTTTCTCCATCTTCAGTTTGAATTGGTTCACAAGAGAAACAGGTCAAATGCTGAGTCTTCCCTAATGTGGGAGAAAAGCTCCATTAAACTCAGGAAGTTCAAATAATTTCTTCCCACATCATGAATCATTCAGGTTCACTTGTAGTTTGCTCAAAGATTTGCCCCACTGTGAGGCAGATTCTGCTATGCCTATTACGTTAAGCAGCACCTTATTCCATAAGTGGCTTCACTGATTTCAGTGGGACTGCTCAAAAAATAAGGTACTCTTATCCTGAGTAAGAGTATCAGAATCTAGTCCGTTGTGCCAATAAGGCTTACTCCAAACTCTGGCTAGGTTTACTGGAAATTTTGGAAACCTGGATAAGTCTTGAACACTGAAACCAGAACATGTACAGGAGATGCTCTTCTTTTTTCTTTACCTTTCATAATTAGCCCAATGACATTAATTGAAAGAACCCCACTGATTTCATGGGGTTTTGGATCAGGGACTTGGTGCATATATTTTTAAAACGTTGATTGTTCAATGGAATTCAAAATATGGGGGAAGTGAAAGAGAGAGGCCTTGGCTACATTGGAGAGTTGCAGCGCTGGTGGTGGCTTTACAGCGCTGCAACTTACTCACCGTCCACACTTGCAAGGCACATACAGCGCTAGCTGTACTCCTCCTCTTCCTGGGGAATAACGACTGCAGCGCTGGTGATGCAGCGCTGCTCCACCAGTGTGGCCACCACAAGCGCTGTAATTGGCCTCCAGAGTATTCGGAGGTATCCCAGAATGCCTGCTCAGCCACTTTGCTCATCATTTCAAACTCTACTGCCCTGGCCTCAGGTGACCCGCCCTTTAAATGCCCCGGGAATTTTAAAAATCCCCTTCCTGTTTGCTCAGCCAGGTATGGAGTGCAATCAGTGAATCTTTCCAGGTGACCATGCCTCCACGCACCAAACAAGCCCCAGCAAGGAGCAATGGTGAGTTGCTGGACCTCAGTGTTTGGGGGAGGAAGCTGTGCAGTCAGAGCTGCGCTCCAGCTGTAGGAATTATGATACCTATGGGCAGATCTCAAGGGCCATGCTGGAAAGGGGCCATGACCGGGACGCGGTGCAGTGCAGGATTAAAGTAAAGGAGCTGCGGAGTGCCTATTGCAAAGCCCGTGAGGGAAACCACCACTCTGGTGCTGCCCCCATGACCTGCCGTTTTTACAAAGAGCTGGATGCAATACTTGGGTGTGACCCCACCGCCAATCCAAGGACCACGATGGACACTTCAGAGCAGGGGGGAGATGGAGGCGGAGGGGGGGAGGAGGAAACCGAGAGTGAGAGTACTGGGGTGGGGGGAGACACCCCAGAGTCCCAGGAGGCATGCAGCCAGGAGCTCTTCTCAAGCCAGGAGGAAGGTAGCCAGTCGCAGCAGTCGGTACTTAGTAAAGGACAAGCAGAGGAGCGGGTTCCCCGTAAGCAACTTTTATTTTCAGGATGGAAATGTTTTGGGAGAGGAGGGAGGGTGAGGGCTGCATGCATGCATGCCTAGATGCGGAATAGCCCATTGATGTGATCTATCACATCACGGTAATCGGCCTCAGTAATCTCTTCAAAAGTTTCAGCCAAAGCGTGGGCAATGCGCTTCCGCAAGTTTATAGGGAGAGCCACTGTGGTCCTTGTCCCAGTCAGGTTAACGCGTCCGCGCCACTGTGCCGTGAGGGGTGGGGGGACCATTGCTGCACACAGGCAAGCTGCATAGGGGCCAGGGCGGAATCTGCATTGCTGTAGAAGACCCTCCCGCTCTTCCCAGGTGACCCGCAGCAGCGAGATATCTTCCAGGATTAACTCCTATGGAAAATGTTGGGAAAGTGTTCACTGTAGGTGCTCCCTGCAGCAGTTTGCTTTCCCCAATGCACAGAAACCCTGCACAGCCCTGAAGCAATCAGTCCCTCTTACTCACCATTTCGTGGCTCCTGTGGGTTATGTGCACTCTATTTGGTATGGGAAAATTATGCTAAAGTGAAGACTGTAAACTCTTTCACTGTCTGGGAATAACTGTCTGAGATATAAACAATGCTGCCTCTGTTAACTGTTGCCTTTTTTTCCTTTCCACAAGCGACCTTGAGTTCTCAGCTGCCTGTGTTAACAGCAGCTCAAAGACTGCAAAACCTGCGGAAGAAGCCACGAAAAAGCAAAGATGACCTGCTGCAAATAGTTATGGCTCACTCTGCCAGAGAGAATAAAAAAGTGCAGGACTGGAGGGAAAGGGAAAGCAGGGTCCGCCAGAGAAATGCAGTGGCCAGGAAGAAAAGCACAAAGCAGCTGATAAGCATCCTGGGGCGCCAAGCGGACTCTATCCAGGCGCTCGTAGCCATGCAGGCAGAGCACTACCGCACCCCCCCATCCCAAAGTTCTTTCCCTTGTGCCCCAATGTCAGCTCCAAACCCCCTTCCCCAGCATCCAGGTTCTTACCTCCACCAGCTGCCTCCAACACCTGTATGTTCACCAACCAGCCCTGAGAACTACGACCCTTAACCTCTGCACTCAACCCCCATCACCATGCAGTATAGGCATCCTGAAGTGAAGCAGTCATTGCGCAGCACTCCAGACAAGACATATTCAAACCTGTGACTGTACAGTTCCCCACCTCACCTCTTGCCCTTTTAGGTTCCCAAAATGTTGTGAGTCTGTCAATAAAGTTATTTTCTTTTCAGTAAATGAATTCTTGGCTTTGAAAACAGTCTTTATTATTGCAGAAAGTCAAAGATACCTTTGCCCAGGAAAGAAACAGGCACTGCAAATCAGCTTAGGAAAAACAGATTCCTACTAACATTGTAACCACTGCACTTCACTCCCATGCAAGGCACCAAACATTACTGTTGGTTTTCAGCCTCAAATTCCTCCCTCAAGACATCCCTGATCCTTGAAGCCCTGTGCTAGGCCTCTCTAGTAGCCCTGCTCTCTGGCTGTGCAAATTCAGCCTCCAGGCATTGAACCTCAGAGGTCCATGCCTGACTGAATGTTTCACCCTTCCCTTCACAAATATTATGGAGGGTACAGCACGCGGATATAACCGCAGGGATGTTGCTTTCCCCTAAGTCTAGCTTCCCATACAGAGATTGCCAGCGCCCTTTTAAAAGGGCAAAAGCACACTCCACAGTCATTCTGCCCAGGCTCAGCCTGTAGTTGAACCGGTCCTTGCTCCTGTCAAGCTTCCCTGTATACGCAGGGCCGTCCTTAGGCATAGGCAACATAGGCAGCTGCGTAGGGCACCTGAAAATTTGGGGCACCACTGGGTCTTAGTGTCCACCCACTTGTTTTCCTATCCCTGTTCTGACCCTTCCTGCAGGCTCCCACAGATGGCTGCTCTAGCCTGGTGAGTCTGCCTTGGGAGGGAATCTAGTAGTTAAAAGTGAAAAAACCTCCAGCCTGCCAGACCTATTAGCACAACATTGAAACTGTTAAAGAGACATTCAAGGGATAATAAAGCCATTTAACAGGCATTTGCCAACTCCAAGGTATATACTGACAGGTTTCAGAGTGGTAGTCCTGTTAGTCTGTATCAGCAAAAACAAGGACGAGTCCTTGTGTCACCTCAAAGACTAACAAATTATTTGGGCATAAGCTTTTGTGGACTAGAACCCATTTCATCAGATGTCCAAGAAAGCTTATGCCCAAATAAATTTTTATACTGTCAGTTTCTGACTTTACTGACAAAAACAGTTGTGCATTAATGTAATATTTACACAGAACATGTCAGTCTACAGGACCTTAGTTTAAAATTTGCTTTAAAAATATTTCATTAGTGAGCTGGTGAAGATTATAAAATCACATTTCTAAAAAATGCTTGCATAGAGTTTTAGATGCACAATCATCTTTAGCCTTAAATGTGTGGATCTTCACACATAGTTTTTTAAATAAACCCTTCAAAAGAACTCCCTTATCTAAAATACACATTTTAATTACTATAGTTAAAAAAAAAAGTGCTTCCAAGCCTTCCTGTCCTTTCTGTCCATCCCTTCACCACCTCTCCCCCCACTCCCCACTGAAGAGAGCCCTTAAAGGGACAACAGTCCTTCCCTTCCAGATAGCTGGACAAAGAGTTCCCTTTCTTTACTTCTGACTATCCGACAAACTAGTTTTAAAAGAACCCTCCAGCAAAATCAGTACTTTAGTAAGACAAAATCCTTGTTATACCTAAAACCTTTGGAAACATTTTTTTAAAATTGGTGAAATTTCATAACCATCTCTCTTGTCATGGAGATTACACAAAGTAAATTACTATTCCCTTTTTCTAAAAGCAATGAACATTGTTATGAACACACTAAACCTCTCTGATTAATTTAAAAGAAATGTCTTTGTTTCAGTGAGTTAAATATGTAGTAATCTGGAATGCTGGCTTAAGATTTGAGTACATTTAAAATATAAATTCAACTTAGAAATACTGATGAAGAAAATGTAAAACAGAGAAGAGCTGCATCATGTATTCCATTATATGTAATGTATTCAGCAGGAGAGCTGACTCACCCTTACTATGAAGGTTTTGCAAATAAATCTCTAACAAACTTCAGGGCATATCAAAAAACCTGTGACTGACATTTTTTATTTCCAAATTTTAGTGCTTTTAATTAGGTACTTTCTTCATGTCCATTCTTCATGAGGGAGAGTGCATGGAAGTCTCTGCGGGGAACTGTGACTCTCCGCCACCATGAGGCAGGCCGGGCATCTCATTATCCTTTACTGTCAATTCCCTCCTCCCCCTCGCCCACCAGGCTGTGAGCTTGGGCTGCCATCCGGCATAGGGGCACCAGTTTAATAATACTGCGTAGGGCCCCATAAATCCTAAGGACGGCCCTGTGTATACGGTTTCATGAGCCAAGGCATTAAGGGGTAAGCAGGGTCTCCAAGGAGTACAATGGGCATTTCAACGTCCCCTACTGTGATCTTCTGGTCTGGGAAAAAAGTCCTTGCCTGCAGCTTCCTGAACAGGCCACTGCTCCGAAAGATGCGTGCATCATGCACCTTTCCAGGCCAGCCTGTGTTAATGTCAATGAAATGCCCATGGTGATCCACAAGCGTCTGGAGAACCATAGAGAAATACCCTTCCAATTAACGTACTCGGATGCTAGGTGAAGTGGTGCCAGAATAGGAATATGCATCCCATCTATCACCCCTCCACAGTTAGGGAACCCCATTTGTGCAAAGCTATCCACAATGTCCTGAACGATCCCCAGAGTCACAGTTCTTCTTAGCAGGATGCAATTAATGGCCCTGCAAACTTGCATCAAAAAGATTCCAATGATCGACTTTCCCACTCCAAACTGGTTAGCAACCAATTGGTAGCTGTCTGGAGTTGCCAGCTTCCAGATTGCAATAGCCACCCGCTTCTCCACCGTCAGGGCATCTCTCAATCTCATGTCCTCGCGCCGCAGGGTGGGGGCAAGCTCAGCACACAGTCCCATGAAAGTGGCTTTTCTCATCCGAAAGTTTTGCAGCCGCTGCTCGTCATCCCAGATTTCCGTGACGATGTGATCCCACCACTCAGTGCTTGTTTCCCGAGCCCAAAAGCGGCGTTCTACGGTGATGAGCATTTCCGTGAAAGCCACAAGCAACATCGTGTCGTACGCATCAGGCGACTCGCAATCATCGTCGGACTCCCCATCACTTTGGAGCTTAAGGAATAGCTCAACTGCCAAACGTGATGTGCTGGTGAGACTCATCAGCAAAGTCCTCAGCAGTTTGGGCTCCATTTCCCACAGAAATCGCGCTGCACAGAAACCGTTGAGAGAGTCACAATGGTGCCAAACGTGGACGGAAAAACAGGGACTGCTCAGATGCAAAGCGATGCATCACAGGGCATTGGCACAGGAAGCAGAATGACCCGCACCCTTCCATCCCCTTCCCACAGCCCATGGCGCCAAAATGGGATGAGGTGCTCTGTGGGATAGCTGCCCATAATGCGCTACTCCCAACAGCGCTGAAAATGTGGCCATACTCCAGCGCTGTCCCTGCACAGCTGTACGAAGACAGCTGTAACTCCCAGCACTGCAGGCCTCCAAGTGTAGCCAAGGCAAGAGAGAGCACATGCAAACAGTTACACACTACACAGCTAGGAAGTGTAGGTGGCTATTAAAATAATTAGTTGATCAACAAGCTAAGCAAGAAAATTTCAAATATAGAACCAAAACTTGCATACATAGTATGTAATTAGATTGCCACGTGGCTGGATTTTTGAAAGGGAGGGATAATGTTATGGCCATTAAAAACATTTGTAATGATGCATGTTGATATAATGATACGAATAAAATTTCAGGTTTCAGAGCATGAGCATTGTGTAACTGGTTCACTGCCCTTCGTATTGGGGCGGCTCCAGGCCCCAGCACGCCAAGTGTGTGCTTGGGGCGGCATGCCGTGGGGGGCGCTCTGCCAGTCGCCGGGAGGGAGGCAGGCAGCTCCAATGGACCTCCTGCAGGCATGCCTGTGGAGGGTCCACTGGTCCCGCGGCTCTGGTGGTTCACACCTGTGGGAGGTCCACCAGAGCCACCTGCCGCCCTCCCAGAGACTGGCAGAGTGCCTCCCGCAGCATGCCATCCTGCTTGGGGTGGTGAAATGTCTAGAGCCACCCCTGCTTCGTATGGTGGCAAGTAAGCCAAGTAGTTATTGCTGCCGGATGTCATATTAGATGGACCACTGAGCAGATCCAGTATGACAATATTATAATAATAGTTTACAGTAATTTTTTCCATCAGAAGAAAAACCACTTTACAAAGATGGAGAAAGTTTATTCTCACCCATTTTGCAAATAGAGCATCTGAAGCACAGATGTTAAGTAGCTTGCCCAGTGGCAGAATTAAAAACCATCTTTCCTGACTCCCACTCCAGCACTCTAATCACAGACAAGACTGCTTTCCTATGAAGGAATGTGACAACTCCTGCTGTGTGTTTATAGAAAGCATCCTAAAGGCTTTCCCAATTACCAGGATTATTAGATGCGTGGATTTTCTAGTCAGACATGGGGAAGCCTGGGGACAAATCACTCTCTCTTCCCCATCCATCTTTATTCAAGAGAATTGAAAAATGAATTCACACTACCAAGAACAGAAAACAGCCACAAAAGAGGGAACAAACTTTTAGGAAACCTTTACAAGCTCTAACTCTCACCAAATAGACTGTATGCAGCAGATCCTGTTTTTTCAATGCCATATGAAAGCAATTAACTCTTGCATGGGATCAGCATATAAACATAGGGCAAAGTTTTCAAACTTGGCTGCATAAGAGGTTGTCAACACTAGTGACATTTATAAGAAAAAAAAAATCCCATTGGCAACAACACTGATTCAGCTGAGCAGGTGGAGCTCCCATTTAAGTCACTGAGACCCATTAAACCACTCAGCACCTTTGAAATTCACTAACATTTATGTAGGTGCCTAACCTTAAACTGTCCCTAGAGGGGGGAAATTTATATTAAAAAAATCCCACAGGTTCTAACACTGAACCTCTTTTAGCACTGGGAAGAGCAATAGTGTCAAGTTCTTGGATTTCACTGTTAAGGCCGGTCTGCATAGTGGCATAATGTACTCTACAGGGAGTGATTTCTAGAGTGCACTAATGTGTTGCACATTAATGGTTCAGTATAAACCCTACTCTTGTACTTTAACATAATGCTGTTTGAAAGAGTGCTACGTTGAAGCACACAGGGAACCAACGCTGAACATCAGCGAGTCTACTGTTGTTACTATATGGACTGTAGCGGGCGAAGACTCACCAGCACGGCATCTCCTGCTGGTCATCCTGGGAATTAGCTCAACTCCAGCTATGGAGCGCCCTCTGCAGGCCAGTGTCTCACCTGCCACTGGCCCCGTGTCCCTCCTAGACCCCAATGCCCTTTACCTCAGGGTTCTGCCCTAGCAGTACCCCCACACTCTGAGTCTCCCCTCCCAGGGGGACCCCCAACCATCTAAACCCACCTTGCCTCAGTGGCTACTGCCAGTCATCATCTAGCCCCTGCTCACTAGGACAGACTGCAGTCTGTGATGGCCACTCATCATTGGCACTGGGTTAGGACCTGCTGCCTTTGCCTATTCCCAGGCTGTATCTCTGCAAACCCAATACCTTCATAGGCCTTCACCAAGGCCTGCAGCCTGGGGGTTTACCAGGCTGGAGCTCCCTTTCCCTATTCCCCAGCACTGCTCCCACCACAGGTACCTTACGCTCCCAGGCAGCTAGGTCCTCCTCACTAGAGAGAGACTCCTCAGCACTTGACTAACAGCTCTTTTATAGGGCCAACTGTGGCCTGATTGGACTGGCCACACCTGTGGTCAGCTACTCCCTAATCAGCCTAGTTTGGCTGCTGTCACTCTTTTTCCCATCCACAGCCCTCTCCAGGGCTGCTTTTAACCCCAGGCTAATAGAGTGGGGCAGTCACCCCACTACAAAGACCAATTAATGTGCAACACTTTAGTACACATCAGAAATCACCCCCATAGAATGTCTTTCCCCAGAATTTAGAGAAGCCCTCAGTCTTGTCATAGTGTTGTGTTTTAGACTGTGAACTTGCTTGGGCAGCGACTGTCATTTATTAGGTGTTTGTACGGAGCCTAGCATAATAGGCCCAACCTGGTGGTGGCATTAAGGGGTTACATATAAATATTAAATAATAATTGATAATATTAAACAATAAATATAGACAGGAAGATGCTCAGATACCACAGTTAACCCAAGATTGTCTTTTTAAAAATTGGTTATAGATGGATTTGTAGTTAGTAGGAATCACTATCCCCCTTGTTTGCCAAGATTTTCAAAAATGGATGCCTAAAGGTGAGCTCATAAATCTACAATTAGGTGCCTAAGCAAGAGAAGCTCTAGGTGCTTTTGAAAATTATTGGTCACATATTTAGATCTTTAAATATAGATTTAGGCTCTTAGCTTTAGGCATCCAGGTTTTTAGAAGTTAGCTATTTGAAACTTTGTAGGACCTGGCCTGAAGAAAAGAAAAATATAATAAAATAATAATGAACAATAATAAAAAAAAATTACTCAGGAGATTCCTCCAACTTGGCCTGGGCCCTATCTTGTTCCTTTTGTAGATCCTCTTTTTGTTAACCATGTTACTGAGACTGCAGTACCAGGAGCTGATGGGAATTAATGCCGCATTACAATACACAATGCCAGGATGAATTCAGTAAGCAAAAGCAAAGCTCTAAGATTTTACTTTCCCTCATAGAGAAGATTCACCTGCTTGTTACCGAAAATATGGTCTAAAATGCAGCAAGTGACATAAGTTTTAGAGCTTCAACTGAAAAAGACGCTGGCGGAGGTATCTGACTGAATAAAGAAATGCTGTACCATTAGAGTTAGAGATTTTTCTCCACCACTTTTGTCATCCAGAGTGTTTAACTCTGGAACCACTGCTATTTAAATCCCTGTCTCACAAGACAATTTTTATTTATTTATTTTAAGGGATGTGCCTCTGTGATAACCCTAGGCAGGGATGAGGGTAACCCAGATTTTTGGCTGATGAGGGCTGGTTGCATCTCTCTGTTCTACTCATAGGTTCTCATATTGTACCTATTTTCAATTTTTTAATATCTCAAAACAAAAAAACAAACCAACAGCCACCTTAACCTCTAGGCTAAACAAAACATGAAGCATTTCAGCCTCAAAAGACTCTTGTTTCACAGATTATTAGGAGTAGATGAAAACAAGTGATAGAACATTAATCTACAGCAATGGTTCTCAGACTGTGGTTTGTGGACTACCAGAGGTGTACAGAGCCTTGCCTGGAGAGGTCTCAAAGTGGTCCTCAAAATGAAAGAGTTGTAGAAATATTATGTGAAAGCCATAAGTGCCCCTGCCTGTCTCCTTGTGAAATTATAAAATGCTTGTGTGAATGGTGGGAATTATCACCAAGTGTCTAAACTTCAGATGACTGAGGCCGGTAACAGCACATGGAAGTACTCCACAATTCCAGAAAGACATAGGCAGAAAAGTCCTTATCAGTGTACATTGTAATGAGCCTCAGTTTAGATTGTTCTGTTTGAATGTTAGATCGGCGGGAGAGAGAAGAAACATTGTTTGCTTTAACATGGTTATTATTTCAGGACTTTTTAACAAATACATGTGCAATCTGTCCCCCCCCCAACACACACACTTCCCCGCTGATCCCTGGCTACCTGTATTCATACTAAAAAGTCTCATTATACCATTGTTGTTATAATTCCTCAGCTTCCTTTGGAGCAGTCACCCCTTAGATGGTACTGAAAAACACTATGTCAGCTCTGCAATTATAAGATGCTATAGATTTGCTAAGTATTTTTAATAATAACCCCCTAAAACACAATTAACACACTTTAGAAATGTGTGTATTTACCCTGTTTCTTTTACACATTTTTTTATGTTGACTACTGAGTGCTTTAGTCAGTTTCTTCCACAAGGGCATCAACCCTTGTTGAACATCTGATTTATGAAATTAGTGAAGTCTGGTGTGATGTTTTCTGGTGTTTCTCCTGACTGTGCTAACCCAACTTCTGTTATCAGCTATTATGACTATCATCTTGTGGGACCAAAAATAGTGGTCTGATCAGAACACTTCCGGACAGCACAGGAGAATTTTGCTTTCTCTTTTTTGATGGTACAAGAATATAACTTGTCTGAAGCCAGTCTATAGCCGTTTCTAGCTGATTTGTCTGCCTTGGTTTTTAACAAGATATGTTCAGGAGGAGACACTAATTTTTTCCTCTTGAAATTAAAACCTGGGACTCATACTCTGTTCTCACTTATACCTCCATGCCGCACTATTGCCTTCAAAGTGTAAATTAGTTCTGAATTGGCCAGATCATCACACCACTGCAAGTGACCTTTTATCCTTATTGCTAAATATCTGAAATGATATAATAACCTTCATTTTCTTCCAAGTGATTCCTTAGCAGATTCAAATGGTTGCTAAAATGCACAATATAGAGATGGATGTGAAACACAAAGTTCAGACCTGGCTGGAGTCTATAGAGTTCAGGGCTGTTTAGATGTGAGCTTTTGATTCAGACCATTATAAAGTGATTTGGATCCTTCTCCAGTCTAATGTGAGCACACAAAATGAGGGTCAGAAGACACAGTTACCGTACCCACATCTAAGGGACTGAAAATCAGGAATTTTTCACAATTGATATGTTGAGGTGCTGGCGTTAGCCATTTCCCCAGCCCAGCACTGCTATCCTAATCAGGCGTTTGCTGTCTTTTCACAGCAACTCACATTCCAGCTGGTTGGCATGTTTCATGTCAGCTGTTGTTGTGGCAGATTGTGAAATTCACCCACACAGAGCTAGCATTGGGACAGATTTGTGCCAGTGTTTGGGATACTTTTACAGTAACTTTTCCAATTCAAAAGAACTGTGCTTCAGTGGAGGTGAAACTACAAAGGAGACAGCTGGCTACATGAGTGAAATTTTCAGTCACTGATGTATGTCCCCCTCCCTCCCATCCAGCACCCCCTAATAGCTTCATTCTCAGAAACAACAACAAAACACAGGGCCAAAGTTATTCTCAGTTACATGAGTGCAACTTCATTGATGTTGAGCTCATAAGTTACTTGGAGCAGGGATATGTTCTTTTTCTGATACATTTGACCAGCTGTAAAGCCCTGTGCACAGTTAATGAAGCTACGTAAATTATTAATAATAATGATAATAAATAAATAATGATGATAATGCTCAGAAGCAATTCTTTTCTGCACAGCTCTATCTCCAGATTAATTAAATTGAACAGAGAAGCAAATAATGTTACTAACCAAAGATAATACCTTGCAATGCACTCCTAGGAAGGCAGTAGCTGGAAGGTATCCCAGCTTAGGCCAGGTGCATACATGCTAAAAAACCAAACCATTTATGTGAAGAAACAATTATACTGTATAAAGCACATATCCCACAGAATGATTTGAATCCTAGAGATAGTTCAACCACGTCAGAGTTGAATTCATTAATGAGACAATAATGATACCTAGCCTTTATAGAGCACTTTTCACCAGTAGATTTGAATGTACTTTACAAAGGAAGAAGGAATCATTATCCTCATTTTATAGATGCAGAGACTGAGGCACAGGAAGGAAAAGTTATTTGCCTAAAATCACCCAGCAAACCAGTGGCAGAGCCAGGAATTGAACCCAGGTCTCCTGAGTGCTAGGGTAGTGTCCTAGGAAGTAAGCACACTGCTTCAATGATATTGAGAATGTTGGCACAGAATGGGGAATGTTGTGCAGTCCCTGCCTTTGCAGGACCTACTATATGAGTGTGGCAGAGTAAGGACTGAAATCTATTTCTTTCAATCCATGATTTTTCACAAACATTACATTCATGAGAGAAAACTAAGCTGTATGGATTTATAATTCATATCTGATCCTGATGGCCATCAACATAAACTCCTGCGTTTCTCAAGCTAAATATGGAATAAATTGACTACATGTGAACAAAATCAGAGCCACCCACAACTAACTCTTTTCATTAGCAGAAGCTGAAAAGAGAGCTAACTAGAAAAAGAAATGTAAGTAATACAGTATGTACTGACGACAAGAAGTTCTTGTCAGTCCCTGAGGAACTGTATGCAGGACAAATGTACATATTTCTGTAATGCCTCTGTCCTTCTATTGTATCTATTTATTTTAGGAATTTTGTACTGCTGCCCACCAATATATTATCCGAGTGCTGCTCATGTGAAATCAACAGCAATAACCAAGTTCCCTAAGAGACTTCATAGAGTCTCTGCCACTGCTCCCATACTCTGGGGTTGTGTTTGTGTTTTGGGGTTTAATTGTTAATTTACTTATATTTTGGTAGGGTTTGGGTTTTTCCCCTTTGGTTTTTCCTGCTCCAGTTGACTATTTTCTGTGGTGGAGGCTTTTTGGATAGAATGAGGTACTGTATTAATATCGTGTGTGTCATTTTTATGATGAAAAGGCCTTTTTCAAGGTTGCACATATCAAATACTGAATTTTGCCAGTATAGTTTGCTTCAGATTGATACTTCTAATCATGCAAAGTATTTTGTTTCCATACATGGCACAGAGAAACAGTAAGGCCACTGAAAATAGAAGACTTCCCAGAAATACAAAGAAATGGTGACTGGATTGTACTATAAAACACAATTCAAACATTTGGGCCAAACTGACGGTAATTAAGCCTTCCTTTGCCCCTCCCCGTCTATTCCTATGCTAGAGTGGGTTAAACATTTTGGCAGGAGCAGTTATCCAGCACTAGACAATCTGATTGTTTCACATTTCTTTCCTCCTGCAGATTTGTTGGAGAGGAAGAGCCTTTTACAGCTCTAGAGAAAATTTCATCTGGATGCTTTTATACAGCACGCTGTAGCCAGATCCATATTACTGACTAGGGACAGATATAGAACAAACTGTATTTTGGCCAACTGTTGAACCTTTTGAAGCATAAAACTGAGAACTTTTCTTTACTCCCATTAGGAGAGAGAAATGTAGTGTTGATCACTGCAACTTCTCACAGTGATCATGTTCAGTGATTCACTGACAGTGAGGCCTGGTCAACACCTAAAACTTTGATGAACCGAGCTACATTGCTCAGGGCTGTGAAAAGTGTCACACTCTGTGCAACCTAAGGTACGTCCATCTAGACGTGATATATCGATCCCCAAACGTGCTCCCGTCGACTCCAGAACTCCACCGGAGCAAGCGGCGGTAGCGGAGTTGACACGGGGAGCCGCGGACGTTGATCCCGCGCCGTGAGGACCTGAGGTAAATCAATCTAAGATAGTTCAACTTCGGCTATGCTATTCACGTAGCTGAAGTTGCGTATCTTAGATCGATACCTCCCCCACCCCAGTTTAGACCAGCCCACAGTTAGGTTGATCTAATCCCCACCGTATATGCAGCTATGTCAACAGAGGAATTCTTCCCTCATCTACCTACCACCTCTCAGAGAGGGGAATTAACTAAGTTGTCAGAAAATCCCTTTCTGTCAATGTAGGAAGCGTCTACAGTACGGACCTACAGTGGCACGGTTGTAGCATCATAGCTATGCCGTTATAGTGTAGACATACACTGAGTGTTCCACAAATTTCAGTTGTAAGCATGTGTCATATTTTCTTGTAAGCATCTCAGTTATAAAAATGTGCACATTGCAGGTGTAACGTCTTTAATAAAGGGATTATATCCCTCTGAAAATCTTTGAGCAGACTGACATTTATTTCCATACATCATTAGTTGATCTGGATTTGAACAATAATCTCAAATTCTGAACACACATACACACACACAATCAAGTTCTCAGAGATGAACTTTCCCTCCACCATTTTGAGTGTGGATTGCATCTAGAAAGGGTCCGTTTTCCAGATCCATTTTAGATGCAGCCAAAAATGGGTCAAAAAGCTTCCAGTCATTGAGAACTATCAAATCTAAATCCGACTCCTTAGTTCTGGTTGGTCTTGAACTCTAGCTTTGAATTCTAGCCTAAATCTAATCCTGTTTCAAATTTTCACTGTGCCTACTTGGCCTATCTCCAATCAATAGTACTGTGTATATCCAGTTAAAGAGAAACAGGACTCCATTTTCCCCTACAATCATCTGCAAGAAAAATATTCTCTCTTCCAGGAATCCCAAAAAGTTTGTAGCATCCTTCATAGGAGACCTAGATGGTAGGTGATAAGGAACACAAAAAAACCCCTAGACATATTTAATCTAATCTATCAGGAAGGACTTTTGAGACAAGATTCCAGTTTAAATAACATATTCTATATTCTAATGGGTTTTTTTCTATTATTGCAACTACACCCCTCAAATCCTGCTTGTTTCTAGATGCCTACACCTCCATCCAAGTAGCCATGCTCTTGGTATCTCTGAAAGCATTGTTACAAACATCTAAACAGGTGCATAATTCTTTCTCTCCTCATATGGGTGAGGGAAGTGATTTGAGGGGGAATAAAAGGGATGGTGCATTACTTATGGATTACCTAACTGCAACCAGGGCCAAACCTGTGTTGGCGTCCTGTAACGGAAGTTCCCAATCACCATTAGTGCATCTCCTCATGTCTAGATGTCGGAAAGCAGCTCATGCAGCATCAGGTGCTCCCTTCTGTTCTCTGCTCACTCTGCAATAGTCTCTGTTCTGGTAATTTAGCCCTCCAGCCAAACCCTCCATTTAGTTCACCCCTTGTGGGGTTAAAAAGTCCAACAGGACCTCTGTACAAATGTTGTTTCCAGATAGAGTTCAGCCCCAGCTTGGGGCTCTGTGCCACTATACCAGTGGCTGGCAGGGAAACCCAGGTGCACCCACTACACTAAATTTCATCCCAGAGACTCAATAACCAGCAGTCCAGGTCTGGTCAGTCCCCACCCCCTGTTGCTCTTTCCCTGAACTCCTTCCTTCCCAGCCTCCCTGGCCTGTTTCTGGGTTTACCACAGAATCATACTCTACTCCCCCTGGCTACTTCACCCTGTCCTAGCCTCTTGCTAGACTCCTTACACCATGGCAAGATCTCAGGGATAACTTGCCCCCTGGATTTTCTCCTTGCCCCTATCAGCCTCCCTCATCCCAGGAAATGACTGATGCCTCTTTCCCCTGCAGCCCCCTTCTGCTCTCCGACTCCTGGCTTCATAGTGCCCCAGCCATTACCCACTGGGCTTCACTCTTACTTAACCATGCCCCTCCATCTGGGAGGTGATGCCAAGGAACCTAATTGGCCACTCGAGCCCCTATTAACTCTATCAGGATTGGTGTGGGTTGCACACCTCATCACATGCCCACAGAAAATTTTGTTTTCTTTCAGCACTTTCACCCTGCTCTAGCTAGGTCTTCACTGCAAAAAAGGTGTGGTTTTACATGAAGAAAGCTATCTCCATGTAAAATCCTAGTGGAGATGGGGCACTAGACATTTTACCTCAATGGAGCTAGTTAAAGTCAACCTCAAGTGGGGGATACAAAGAATTGACTTTGACTTGCTACACTGAGGTAAAATCTGTGGTGCCCCATCTCCACTAGGATTTTACATGGAGTTGGCTATATACATTTCCCACTGGGGTTGGGGACAAGGAAGACAAAACCTTTCTATCTTTCCTTCCTCCCTACCTCCCACTCTCCTCCTAGGAACTAGTCTTCTGGCTGACTGGCCTCTTCTCACCAGCTGTATTCAAAGAATGAGGTCCCAGAGCACAGAGAGCCTATCTATACTAAGAAGAAAACAAAGCACAAACAAAAAAAAAACCCCACAAACATTTCTTTGGACTCCTTGAGCTTGCAACACTTGCACAATGTTTTGCATGTACGCCGTAGCCATCCCAGGCATTTTGCAATAGCCAGTTGTAGTGGGCAGTTGCAACAACCTTGGGGCAAGTCTTTAGCTTAGTTCCAGCTGAACTGGTGCAGTTTATATGAATTTCTCCCCGCTCTGGACAAAACCCAAATATACAGCCACTGTACCAACTTTCCTAACTCCATTCCATAATACAGTGCCGTGCTCAGCAGCTGTGCTAGGCACTATGGGAAAGGTGTTTCAAGAATCCCAGAATGCACTGGTACAACAGTTAAGAAGGATTCCAGTGTGTGGAATTTTTTCATAGCCCTTCAGATTGTCTTTTTATCCAGGATTGTAGACACATCTTGTATTCTGAAACTTATGCTACTTGCAAATTGCCACCACCAAAGGTTAAGCTTTTTATTCACACCTCACAAACAATCCTCTATCCAGCTGTGTCAACAGTGTCTGGGAATTCTGTTTGACTTCACTTAAATCTGCCCAAATGTTGTGCAGTATGTTCTATATTTTCATACATTAGAGATTTCTATAGAATCTATCATTAGCTGTAACAGTTTCCAGATGAGAATTGCTGGCTCAGCTTTTACAGCATGTAACTTCATCCTTAGTGTAGCATTTGTCAGAAAAAAAAACCCAAAATTACCTACTCTTAATTTGAGCATATGACAAACTAGATTAAGAGAGGGCACTATCTATTTTTGTTCAAAGCCCCAAACTCATGTATAAGCACTGTAAATTACTATATGATGGTAACCCTGTGAAGAAGAAGTGGTGCCAATTGCTCTTTTTTTTTTTTTTTTAAGTTCTTGTTTCTTGAGGCAAAACACCACACAGTTGAGGCATTCTGTGTGACTTTCACAACATACTGTACTGGAAATACAGCTGCACCACAGGAAAACTAACAGAAGCCCATTCAGCTTGTCAGAAGAGAAAGGGCTATTTAGCATGGCAACAATTTCTCACTTGATCAACCCTACAAGTGGGCACAGAAGATGGACTTGAAATTCCACTGTCTTCAATAGAGTTACACCAAAATTGGATTTGACTTCAGTACACTAACTGGACTTTGAGTACAGTTAACTGAGACTATAGTGTGTGCTCAGTTTATTTGATGAAATCACAGAAGGACTTCATTCACAAAGTAATATGGGAGAATTCTGAATCTTAAAGATGAAAATGTTTTGGTTTTTCAAAGAAAAACTAAAATCAACATCATTTGTTGGTTATCGAAACCAAAAACTGGAAAAATGTGACCAAATGAACATTTTCATTTTGACTGAAAAGCCCTTTTTCTGGCAAGAAAAACAAGTTTCAACAACAACATTTTGACCAGATTTATCTACGACCTTCTCGCTCATTAAGCATTCTTTGGGCTAAATCCAGCACTCTGTCACACCTCAGAATTTGTGGAAAATTTAGAAGTGGAGGTGAAACATTGGTTATTTTCCAAGATCAAAATTCAGATCCAAGGGCCCCTATTCTCAGGCCTGGTCTACACTACGCATTTAAACCGAATTTAGCAGCGTTAAACCGATTTAACCCTGCACCCGTCCACACAACGAGGCCCTTTATATAGATATAAAGGGCTCTTTAAACTGGTTTCTGTACTCCTCCCCGAGAGGAGTAGCGCTGAAATCGGTATTGCCATGTCGGATTAGGGTTAGTGTGGCCACAATTCAACGGTATTGGCCTCTGGGTGGTATCCCACAGTGCACCATTGTGACTGCTCTGGAAAATAATCTGAACTCGGATGCACTGGCCAGGTAGACAGGAAAAGCCCCGTGAACTTTTGAATTTTATTTCCTGTTTGCCCAGAGCGGAGCTCTGATCAGGACGGGTGGCAATGCAGTCCCAAATCCAAAAAGAGCTCCAGCATGGACCGTACGGGAGATACTGGATCTGATCGCTGTATTGGGAGACAAATCTGTTCTATCAGAGCTCCGTTACAGAAGACGAAATGACAAAGCATTTGAAAAAATCTCCAGGCTATGATACAGAGTTCACAGCACAGTGCTGTGTGACAAGCATAATGGAAAGCCAAAGAATCAAATGGATGCTTATGGAGGGAGAGATAGGGGACTGAGGACTCGAGCTATCCCACAGTTCCTGCAGTCTCTGAAAAGCATTGTCACCAGTAGTTCAGGGAATATGTCATCAATTTACCCCCCTCCTCCCCAAATAAAAGGGGAAAAAATCATTTCTTGCCACTTTTCTATGTCACTGTATGTCTACTGGATGCTGCTGGTAGACGGGGTGCTGCAGTGATAAACAGCAGCATCCTCTCGCCTCCCCTCCCCTCCCCTCCCCTCCCCGGTGGCAAATGATACAGTACAGAATGATTGATAGCCGTCCTCGTCATCAGCCCATGAGTGCTCCTGGCCGGGGACGCCTGGGTAAAAATGGGAATGACTCCCTGTCATTCCTGGCAGATGGTACAAAATACTGGGTAACCGTCCTCATAATAGCAGCTGGAGCCTGTGCTCCATCAGTCCCTCCACCCTTTTTGTGTTTAAAGAAAAGATTCTGTACACCCTGGACTATCATAGCAGTGGGAGGCTGCGCTCCTCTCCCCCAGACTCTTTAATGTCCTGCCTGGACTATCATAGCAGCTGGAGGCTGCCTCCCCCTCACTTTATCTCGTTAAAAAGGTCAGTGTTTCTTATTCCTGTATTCTTTATTACATCATCACACAAATGGGGGGACGCTGCCATGGTAGCCCAGGAGGGGTGTGGAAGGAGGGAACCAAGAGGTGGGATTGTTGCAGGGACACCCCCTAGAATGGCATGCAGTTCATCATTTCTGCGGGATCTCTGGGGCTCTGACCCAGAGCAGCTGTACTCTCTGGCTCTCTAGTAGACTTGCCCCATATTCTATGCAGGACTGACTCTATTTTTAGATAAAACATAAAAAAGGGAATGACCCAGGGAGTCATTCCCATTTTTGTCCATGTGCCTCCAGCCAACCTCAGTGAGGCCAGCCAGGAGCACCCATGACAGCAGCAGTCGCTACAAAATGCTTGATAACCATCATCACCATTTCCCAATTGCAAACGGTACAAAATGATTGAAAACCATCATCTCATCACCAAATTACAATGGTAGACAGTGCAATAGGGATGGTAACCATCTCTGCTGCCTTGCAAAGGCAAATGAATGCTGCTGTGTAGCACTGCAGTACCGCCTCTGTCAGCAGCATCCAGCACACATACAGTGACAGTGATAAAAGGCAAAACAGGCTCCATGGCTGCCATGCTATGGCATCTGCCAGGGCAATCCAGGGAAAAAGGGCGCAAAATGATTGTCTATCCTTGCTTTCACTGAGGAAGGATTGAGTGACGACATTTACCCAGAATCACCCACAACACTGTTTTTGCACCATCATGCATTGGGATCTCAACCCAGAATTCCAATGGGCGGGGGAGACTGTGGGAACTATGGGATAGCTACGGAATAGCTACCCACAGTGCAACGCTCCAGAAATCGATGTTAGCCTCGGTACATGGACGCACACCGCTGAATTATTGTGCTTTGTGTGGCCGCGTGCACTCGACTTTATACAATCTGTTTTACAAAACCGGTTTATGTAAAATCAGAATAATCCTGTAGTGTAGACATTCCCTAAGTCCTCCATCACAGAGCTTTCAGCAGGAGCATAGCTGGGGGTGGAAAGATAGCTTTACATCACATTTGTGCTTCCCAGATTTTGGGATAGCCAAGGCCCTGCTTAGCGTCCATCTAAGTTAGAACAGCCTCATGGCATTTAGGGTTCATGTAAGGCCTTTCTCATCACAGTAGTGTTCTTCACACTGAAACAAGGACAGCTTCTATAACATTAGTCAATTATTTGCTGCTGTGGAACCGAGTTCTGATCCCATTTACAAAAGTGTGAGGACCTTATTCTTCATGATACTGAGTGCCCACAATGCCCAATGAGTTGAGGGTAGACAGCACAGACCAAGAAGTGCTCAGCATCACAACAGATCCAGCCTTATATCTGGAGCTGCTCCACTGATTAATCTGGTTTTACAACAGGATAAGTGAGTTCAGAGCTTGTTTTTTGCATGCTAACACATTGGAAGCCCTGGATCTCTGCTATAGATTTCAAAGTTTTATATACCATTGGAGGCTAGTATATAATCGAAAATGGATTGGTTAAACATACACATAAAGGTGTGTTTAAACCCCTTTTACAGCAATGAGTAAAGATCATAGTGGATCTGACTCATAGTAGGTCAGGCTAGACTCCAAGGACCCTCCACTGAGATATATACGTAAGCAGCGTCAGGATGAGCTCTACCCTGACATCTGGTGGTGAGCGTGGAAAAAGACTTCAGAGGCTGATCTCGTTTGCACGGGCACACCCAACCTGCCTAACATGAGGTATTGCCTGCCCAAATCGTCACTTTGGCTGCTGTGGGATCCCCAGTTTCTCTGTTATTGGGGCAGGAAGAATAAAGTGTTGTTACCCTGATTATGTGAATCAAGGACAGTGGAACTCTTTTATGATAGAGGGATTCACCATCAATTAAGTAGCACACGCTAGAAAAGGGACATGGGATACAAAAATCCAGTGAATTGAGAGAAGTGGGGGATGGGTATTTGTGCCTGGTGGTCTGGGCCCCCTTTGAGAGCCTGAAACACCAACTGCATTGTCTTCTCTCTCCACTGTGGAATATAAGAGCTAGTTTTGATTCCATTAGCAGTCTAGTTACAGGCTGCTGAGCTGAATTCACTTTGGGCCAATGGTGCACCAGCATAGAGGATCCCCTACTACAAACTGAAATTACTAAAGAGCTAAAAATTACTAAGAGCTGAATTCACTGAGTGCTGTGTTGGGGGGTGGGGGTGAAGATATATAGCCGAGTGGCTAGAAGAGCAGTTTGTGGGATGGCTGGTAGAGTGGAGTGGAGTGGCTGGTGGAATGGCTCGCAGTGAAGGCTGCAGCAGAACCCCAGGGAGAGGTGGGTAGGGCAGTCGGCCTCAGAACATGTAAGGTGTCCCTTAATACCCCTGCACGTCCTTCCCCCCCGTCCCCATTTTCACCCAGGCTGGGAGGTAAAACTCTGCAGATAAACTTTTGAAGTCTGGGACTGCACTGACCAAGGACAGAGACTTTTGCATTGTTGGACTCTTGGGACTTTGGGGAATTTTGGGGCTGCTAGACTTAAGACCCTGAGGGGAAAAGGACACTGCCAAACTTACTTGGAGGGTGGGTCTTTTGCTTATGGTTTGTGTTATGAATCCTATTTGTGGTGTTTCCCCAACATAATGCCGCATTGTTTCCTTCCTTTATTAAAAAGGACTTTGCTACACTCAGACTCTGTGCTTGTGAGAGGGGAAGTATTGCCTCTTAGAGGCACCCAGGGGGTGGTATTGAAACAGAACCCGTAGATACTGAACCTCGCCATTGTTGCTACCAACTCAGACGGGCAGAAGAGTTACAAATCCTGCATGCGATGAGCAGAGAATTCTATTAGAAGAGAACAGATTTGTGTTATAAGTTGCGTGAGCTCTGATTTCTCTGCAAGGTTATTAATTGCACATTCATTCTCACATCATGAAAAATCTCATTTGCCGTGAAGAGAAGAGAGCTTTAGTATTTGCACAGAATGAAAGCAACAAAGATTATGTCAGCAATAATGTATTATTCAGGGCATCAGCATACCAAACACAGAATTGTGAAATAAAAGCAGAGGTGTAATCAAAAGCACAAATCCTGCCGATTTATTTAAGACAGATGATAAAATCTAAAACTTGTTAGATCTCTGACCTAAGACCAATCTATTTATATTTTTTGAGTCTAGGGGTAGGGAATTGATAATGGGATATGGATGCTTTAACTTTTAGGTCATCAGTTCAATCTTTCCCAGGTTGGTAGTTGACCATTATCTGATGGCCTATGTATCCACAACTGGCACTGCTTGGAACTCCAGTCAACAGTTTGTAAAGAAGAACAGGATTCAGCAGGCCTGGAGACTGAACTACGCTCTTCCTTCTAGAAGTGCTTCCTCCAGAAGAAGGTCAATGCAAATTGGGGAAAGCTAATATAGTCGCCTCTCCTTGGTGTACTGAGGATGTCAGCCTCTAGAGCTCCCCATTTGGTGCCTGTCATGATAACAAGCAATTTTTAAAGGAAGTTTCTAAAGCAATGGATGGAAAAAGCTGGATAAGTTTCCAAACAGTCTAACATCTTCCAAGAGTGATTGTTATGCATTGCAACTGAGCAAGCATGTGCAAACCCAAACATCCTGATATCAAACAGACTTCACCTTCCCCACCCCCATGCTATCAGCTCAGTGACTATGTAGTACTTAGAGACAGGCTGGGTGTATAGACACTGCTCAGAAACTGTCAAAGTCAGGAATTAACTCTTTCCCTTTGGCTAAAAGAAGAACTGCAGTTGGCTGCACAGAAGTCCTGCTCCCGTAACTATTTAATTCACTAGACAGACTCCGCTTGAGTTCAATAGTCATTAGATCAAGATCTGAAGGCAGAGATCTGAAGGTGTCTTGAGTAGGACACGGACAGACAGACCTAATGGTCAGAGTCAAGGTCCACAGTCTCTTGACTCCTGCCCAGTACTGGCTAGGTCAGGATACCGGGAGATCAGAAGCAGGAGACAATCTGAAAATCAGAGCCACAAGTCTGACGCCAGGAGTCAAGCTGCAGGAACAAAGTGGATCCCAGTTGCACAGACAGTTTCCTGTTCCTGTGCTGGGTTTATATAAAGCTGTGGACCAATCAGGACCCGCTACATTCTGTCAATCAGGCTACAGCAGGACTGGAGTCCTCTGTCGAGGTTCAGACAGTTGCTAGGGCAGAAGTACCAGGTCACTGGGTGCCAGGAGGGAGCTTCTTAAGAGGCCTGTAGACTTAGGTTCAACACTCATGGTCACTGACAGGAGGGGTCAGGCCAGTTTTGGGGAAATCACACACATTAGAGGAGGGTTGTTCTGTGGAAAGTTAGGGCAGGAGTCTGAGGTAAAAAAAAAAAACAGAGAAGATAACTAGGGCATGACTTTAGTTGAGACTGAGTAGTTTAATGAGCTGATGTCACCCGTCATAACTAGAATTTAAATTGGGATTAGTTAATAAAGTCTCAAATTAAGCAGCACCAGCCTAATTCCAAATTGATATTACTTCATAATGCAAAACCACACACACACACACACACACACACACACACACACAATTTCAGTAGGGTTACCAGTCTCTTCACAAGAGACCCAGGACCAGAATAATAGCTGGAGGTATTTTAGACCATGGCTGAGGTTCATTCATTTCAGGGGAAGCTGCAACGTTTTTATCCATCACTTCCTCCTCTTAAATTCCTCCATGATGCACTTTGTCCACTGCTCATTTTGTTTGCTGTTTAGTATGTGAATTACAGTTGTGACTAGCACTGTGACTGTGTGCATGTAAGCATGGCTTTTTTACATGCAGGCTCATTTGGCATGAGTACCAAATTTCTCTTTCCCTTCCCCTCCTCCCCCATTCATAAATTCCATATACAAATCTACATTCAGAACATTAAGAGACCTGGCTCATTAGTGCAATGTTTAATTACATAGTCACATACTGTTTATTCCCCAAGACCCCTGCCTCACTCAGTGCACAAAAAGAATGATTCTCTATCAATGCAGCCACTCTTTTACAGTTAATTTCGTTTGCATTGTTCCATGTGTGGCTGTCTAATGCACCTCGCACCGTGCAATCTCTCCCACATTAACATTATTCACTGTACCACCCTGCTTCGCTCTGTCCAATCTGCACAATGAATGAAACACCAATTCTCTAGAAAGAATTCAAGTGGCCGCATAATTAAAGACTGAATTATAAATGTATACGCTCAAAGGGCTCAAAGTTAAATTTGCCCAGGCAACATGAATTTTGGTGTTCCCAGACTTTTGATAATTTCACTTTGCAACCTTACCGTTCTTTCAGGGCAGTTTCTTCAATGGAATTTCTCTCTCTTTTTAAAAAAAAAGAACAAAAAACCCAAGGAAATTCTATCACATGAAATGTGTCCATTTGGTTTGCTAAGCAGAAGCAGAATGGTCTTTTCTACACCACATATACTCACAATAAAACAAGGTCTCTTGCAAGATGAGCCAGGACTCTCTGGAAGCCCTATCTTCATCCACACACATTCTCAAAGACTATATTACAAGGGTGTTGACATATTAAAACTCAACATTCTTATGCATGCCTGTGCAAACACAATGGAATTGAGAGATTGTCTATTCAAAGAAAATTGCTAGTCTATTTATATATGCATGCATGAGCAGAGCTAATGAAACAGAGAACTTACTTTTATCATGTAATAAAAAACATATATACATATGAAATGTGCTTTTTTAACCCTTATAAAGCTCAGCCCAAATCAGAACCAATTTTCATTTTATCACCAAAGGGTTTATCTGTGATCTTTAGGACTTTGGCCCCGATTCAGGAAAACACTTAAGATATAGCTACACTGGAGCTTGAGGTGTAACTTCCAGCTTGGGCAGACATATCTGTGCTAGTCAACCTGCGAAACTCACTGCCAGGGGATGTTGTGAAGGCCCAAAGTATAACTGGGTTCAAAAATGAACTAGATAAGTTCACGGAGGATAGGTCCAGTACTGACTTCTGGCCAAGATGGTCAGGTAGGCACAACCCCATGCTCTGGGTCTCCCTAAATCTCTGACAGGCAGAAGCTTGGAATGGATGACAGTCAATAATTGCCCTATTCTGTTCATTCCCTCTGAAGCATCAGGCACTGGCCAGTGCAGGAGGACAGGATATTGAGCTAGATGGATCCTTGGTCTGACCCAGTATGGCCATTCCTATGTTCTAGTTTTGATTAAAGTTAACATGATAAAAATAGCAGTGTAGCCATGGTTGTACTGACACTGTGATGGACTAGCCACCCTGAGCACAATCTCATCTCAAACCCTAGGTAACCTATTCAGGACAGCTAGCCCATCCCATTGTCCTTGCAGTCATGGCTACTCTGCTATTTTTAGCACACTAGCTTGATCAAAGCAAGCACAGATTTGTCGGTCCAGCACCACTGTAGACATATCCTCAAGCACACGCTATTCAGTAAAGCACTGAAGCCCCATTAAAAAGTCATGTGTTTAAATGTTTTACTAAATAAAGATGCTTTCCTGAATTGGGGCCTTGTCAAATATCATGTTTCCATCCCCTCTTGCTGAGGATCTGTACATGTCCAATGAAAGGTTGCAAAGATTTTTTTTGCAGCAGAAAGATAAACACTTTTTCATTCATGCTTGAAAATGGCTGCACTGAATCACTCACACACTGAGAACAAGTGTGACAAACAGCAGCTGAAGGCGGACATGTTTAATACAATTCTGAGACACTACAGCGGACCAATGAGGTGCATCCTTCCTTCTCATTGATCCACCCAGATTGAGCTAGGCTGTTCCCTTTTATCCTGCAGCAGCAGTTGGAGCATGCCCAACCGGGTCAAGGGTGACATGGCTTTTGTAAGCCCTTCCGCTCCAGTGTGGGGCAAGTACATCTTGTCAAACTGCACCAGAGAATCAATCAATGCATCTGTGAGACAGAAAGGTGGTTTTACTTCCCCATTCCCAAAGCTAACTGGGGGCTAGTTCAGCTGTAACTTTCCCAAGGGCCCTCTGGCCATCCCCCTTACCCAGGGGCTAGGAAGTGGCCTAGTGTAGAACCAGTGTAGCTAGCTCTGTGTCACCTGGACATTTTCCTACTCCAGGAAAATCCTTGTGTAGCCATTAAGCCAGGAATAAGGCAACTTTGCACCACTGGCGTAGCACAGAGCTGCTTGAACAGGGGCCAGAATCTCACCATTTACCTAGAAAATAAAAGTTTTCCCAATTTTTTCTATTAAAAAAGCCCATTTGGAACAAAAGTCATCATATGGGGGAACTGAATTTTGGAAGAGAATGATGGTAAACTTTCCAGGAACATTCCAGGTAGTTGAGAGGTCCAGGCTCACCCAGGCTTTACAGTCTGTGCAAATGATTTGCTGTCTGCTCCCAAACGCTTTGGACGTGAGCGCTCCTGTTCACACCGGAAGCACTTTTATACATTATAAATAGACTTGAAAGAGAGAGAGAGAGAATAATCACTTTCTCAGACTGCAGTTCAGACTGGGAAGCAACCAAATCTATTTACCACTACTGATGGCAACACTGGGGGGCAGGTAGGAGGGTTAGCCTCAGAATGCTACCTTGGTGTAACTACACCAGTGGCTAAAAACCCCAGAGTAGATAAGCCCCGAGTCACCATTATCCTGCACCTTGTTTAGTCCTCATTAATACCACTGAAAAGATACCATTATGCTTTGGTAGAACTTTATGTCCAGTCTGCACTGACATAAATGACTACACAAGGTGCAGGACAATGGTGAGCCAGGCTTGTCTACACTGGCATTTTTAGCCACTGGTGTAACTATACCAATGTATCTACTGAAGTGCAAACCTCAAATGTAGATGTGGTGCATTGGTGTAAGAAGTGACGTGCACTAGTGCAGATCATTCTGAGACTACAAACACTCAGTGTAGACAGTGCCTCAGACCCTAGTCCACCAGTTTTGGGGGCCATAGTTGAAAATGCTTTTGACTTTTGGAATCCTGGGTTCAAATGTTAGCTGGAATTTCATCCTAGATTTTCTTGAAATCAGTGACAAAACTCCTGGTGACTTCAGTGGGGCCTCAATCTCCACTGGATATTAGCCACATTGGATACTCCTGTACCACCAGGGGTGAGCTGGACCCGGTTCACATCGGTTCCACAGGAACCGGTTGTTAAATTTAGAAGCGGTTTTAGAACCGCTTCCTAACGGGCTTCCCTGCGACGGAAGCTTTGATGGGCTCTGGCTGGGAAGCGTGCGATTCCTCCTCCCAGCCGCAGGGGGGCACTGCGGGAGCCATGTGGGCTGCCTCCTGGTCCTGTTGCTGCTGCTGCTCCTTGGACCTCTGGACCTGGGGCTCCTGCTGCTGCCCGGTGGGTTCCCGGCTGCGTCCTGCTGCTCCCAGCCACTCTCCCCATGTAAGTATCTGCACCCGCTGCCACAGCCCCTGTCTGCACCACCTGCCTACAGCCAGCCCCTGTTGCAGCCAGCCCATGTCACACTCCCTGCCTCCAGCTAGTCCTGCCCCATGCTCCTGTCTGCAGCCAGCCCCAGGTCCACTGGTGCCCTGCGCCTCTCAGGGAAGTAACCCTTCACACCTGCTTCAATGAGGCTGGCAGAGAGCAGCTGGGACCCACACATGTGCACACCCTAGGGTGACCAGACAGCAAGTGTGAAAAATCGGGACGGGGGTGAGGGGTAATAGAAGCCTATATAAGAAAAAGACCTAAAAATTGAGACTTGTCCCTATAAAATTGGGACATCTGGTCACCTTAGCACACCCCAAGGGAGTGGCAGGGACCCACACATGTGAAACAGAACTCGTTTCTAGTTCAGCCCCATCTTTTTAAAAAAGAACTTTAGGTAGGGTTAACATACATCTGTATTTTCCCAGAGATGTCAGGCTTTTAGGTTCTTAAATCGCTGTCTGGGCGGAATTTTTAAAATTTAAGAATTCCTCCCAGGAAAATATGGACATATGGAAACCCTATTGGTACAAAAGATACATACTGTGGCACATCCCTTAAATCAGAACTTTTTCTAGGGAACCAGTTGTTAAGATTTTAGCAGCTCATCACGGTGTACCACAACAGTTTGTTACATAATGAAGCAAATAGAAAGGAGTTCTAAAAAGAGACATAGTAAAGGAATATAACAACGCTAATGCAGATCAAGACTGAGCAATCAGCTGGGCCATTCACAGCACTTGCCACCTCATGCCTGCCTCTAACTTGTGCTATTTGTCCCTCAGATTAATCAGCACTACAAAGTACCTAAAATTCCACCAAAATAAAACAATTACGGGCTAGACAGTGACTCAAAGAAAATATGCCCTTCCAAATGCTGCAGAAGCGATTTTTAGCTGGACCTCCTCCTTGAAAAGCACAAACTCTTGGAAATTATAAGAAAACGTTTCTGCTTCATCGCAGACTAAGGATGTCATGTGGATATCTTTCTTTTCTCTCTTGTATTCCTGCTTTCAATTTCCAGTTGGGTGGGCTGGGTTATTTCAACTGAAGGCTTCCCCACTCCCACAAAAAAAATATTGAAATTAGTTCAGGCTGTAACAGTTACTGGTTTAAAAATCTTCCCCCCCAACCCCATTTCAGTTGATCCCCTGCAATTTCCTTTACTTAACCCAGTAAGAAATTTCTCCTCCACTTTCTTACCCATACCCCCACACCCAACCCCTTTTTTGTGCCAAAGAGTTAGGTCACTTGTGTACTTGCATTTCTAAGTGCTCTTGTAACTAGTGGAGGGCGAGGGACGAGGTGGATGACCCTTCCAACCTGTCTTCTGGAAATCAGAGATCAGAGATTTCTGCTTTAAACTGAGGGAACTTAATTTAAATACTGAACACTTTCCAGAAAATCCATTTGGAAATCTAAAAATCCCTCTTTGGAGATTTATGTACCTAGTCCTGCTCATAAGAATGGCCATACTGAGTCAGACCAAAGGTCCATCTAGCTCAGTATCCTGTCTTCTGACAGTGGCCAATGCCAGGTGCCCCAGAGGGAATCAACAGAACAGGTAATCATCAAGTGATACATCCCCTGTCTCGCATTCTGAGCTTCTGGCAAACACTATCCCTACCCATTCTGGCTAACAGCCATTGATGGACCTATCTAGTTATTTTTTCAATCCTTTTATAGTCTTAGCCTTTATAAGGTTGTCTGGCAAGGAGTTCCACAGGTTGGCTGTGTGAAGAAATACTTCTTTTTGTTTGTTTTTTTGCTACTGGACTCAGTGGCAAAACTCTCACTGACCTCAATGAGAACAAAAACAAGCCCCGTACATTATTTTTCACCATTTATAGAGACTTCAACCAGGAAAACATTGGGAGTTAAGATTTCAGACTTACGATCCCAGTCCAGGTAAGGCAATGGAAACCAAAACTAAATTCTTCTCTTTCAGTGCCAAAAAGAGCCTTCCTCACTCCACACCACATACGCTGATATTTTACTGGCACTCTAGATAAAAGTCTGGAGACTCCAGACAATCACTTCCTTCCCACAGGAGAAAACAGTGCAGCCATGAAACATTCCACTGAAAGTCACCTACAATCAGAATCCATAACAGTAAAAACGTAAGGAGCTTCTTCACTAATCAGAAGCTTATATGCTCGGCTCCTGTGACAAGACGGCAAAAATAATGTGTCAGGAGTATTAATCTGGTCAACAATACAATACAAAGGAAACCAAGTCGTAGCTGATCCCCTTAACTGGGATCATTTGAATATTGGCGTATTATGGAAAGATACACGGCTCCAGCCAATGTGTGTGCTGTATCTGTAATCTGGCAGATCTAAGAGAAACAAAAAGAATTGAACTCTCGTCAAACCTTCTCCTGTACTTGCATTGCTAGCAAATTACACCTTCCAGTTCAGGTAGATAAACGTGGTGACAGAGATGAAATATTGGGTAAGGGGCTTTTAAGCACAGCACTGGCGATAGTTTGATTCAGTGGCTTCCTGTTTCACTAATCTGACTGCTGAATGTCTTCCAGCACAGATAGGTTTCCCATTAGATTGTATTCGAGGATCAGTTCCTATGAAGCGTTTGGACAGGTAGGGACTGAATTGTGAAAGCCCTTCCAACAACAGTTCAATTCACTTGGCTCCATCTAGTCAATGGGAGTTGAGGGTGCTTACCAGCTTGCAGGATCAGGCCCTATGAGTATTTATTTTTCATAATGTTCCTGTAAATAATGAGCCAGATTTTCAATTGCTCTGTCCCTTGTGGTGTCATTTACACCATTGCAAAGGGGATGTAAATACCATATACATGGACGATGGAGAATCAGGCCTACTGCATTCATCTAGTGCTACTCCTTTCTGTCCAGTCATACAATCTTGCTACTAGCAGTGCAAGCACATTCTCTTCTGCAGCTCTTGTCAAATGTATTGGCTACAGCAATTCTTCCTGTATCTCTCAGTATCAACAGTTCTCTGTCCCGTTCCAAGTCACACCTGAAAACATTTCCTTTCTCCCTGACTTGTTGGCTCTTAAATAATGAACAGCAGAAGGAGAGAGCTTATCTGTGCAACTGTGTTATTAAATTCTGCAACATATTTGGGGAAATGCTTTGTGTCAAAGACCCTAAAAAGTTATATTGTATTAAAATTTAGTTACAGAGTTAATGAAACTGGACATAATGTAGAATTAGGATTTTTAAAAATTCATAAATCACTTTAACATGTGTGTCAGTAAAGACCGGTGTTTCAAATCTTGCTAGTGAAGGGATATAGTCAATAAATGTCCTTGTTGAATAAGGATATCTATACTGCTCTGAAGGTAATGTAATCCCAGACACAAACCAACCAGTTTGGGGGACTGAAACCTAAGTGTGTACATATTGGAGATTATTGCAAGTGCTAATTCAAACATTAGGATAAACTTGGACCCACTTTTCCGTTCTGCCTTTGATAACTGCACTGATGCCTGTAATTATACTGGTTTTCGGAGTGGGAGATTTATAGCCATTTTAAGCATCTGCATATTGGAATCTGACAAAGAAAAACCTGAATATTTTGCTGAAATAATGCAAGGTCTCATGACATCTCTCCCTCCCCCTTTCAGCTGCCTCCCTAATCTACTGGTTGAGTGTTTTTATATTTTTTTTCTTTATTGTTGCTTGCTTGCTTCCTTACTTTCCCTGAAAGGAGAGTCCTTCTTAAATTGAAAACAAAAATACAGATTGAGAATGTAACTATCTGAGCTGGAAACTGAACTGTGGTTTCTGGAAATCTGATGTTTATATCTGAACAGACAAAATTCATCAGAACTTCTCCCTGTGTCTTAGGGAATGGATCCATAAATAAAAGGGGAGGGAGGAAACTGGGCCTGACTCTGGGAAATGCTGAGCACTTGCAGTGCCGCTTGAGATCAGCGCATGTGAACATCAGGCTCACTGACTGAATCTAAACAAGCTGGGAACTGCATTGCAGAATGCAGGCTTTGGCTGTGTCCAGGCACAATACAGAAATCATCTTCCTTTTGTTTTAAAAAATCGTTCAAACAATTCTCACACCAAACGAAGTGTCCTTTTAAATCTCTACTGCAAAACATTTCCACTTGCCCCTGCTATTATATGGCATGTGTTTTGGTAACTCCTGGCAACCCGGCCATGAATTTCTAAATAGAACTATTGGCTTCTGAAGACAAACAAAAATCTATTTTTTATCCATGTTGAGTGTCCAGGAACAGATTGTATTGCTGCTTCACAAGTGCCACGAAGCACAGAGTGAGTTTTGGCAGCCTTGACCTGTCTTCTACTGTTTACTGTGAGTCTCAGAGACTCTTTGCCTGAAGCCAGCTAATTATTAACTGCTGGGGTAGAGGAGGCAAAGCTTAAAGCCACACACTCCCCTGCTGTACAGCACTGCAGGTTCACCAAGGAGACCGTTTGTGTAACACGGTATAGCGGAACTTACATGCTGTAAGAGAAGGTATAAAGCACCAAACACACAAAATCTTCTTTTATAAGAAAAATTATACCAGATTTGACAGCAAAAGCCCAACACTACAGCATGATTAAGAAAAGGCCTGATTCACCTCACACACATCCCCCAGTATAAAAATCAGCATAACTTCACTGAAGTTGATCCAGATGTACAATGGTGTAAGTGAGAGTATAATAAAACTGCATTTCTTACTTTAATGGTGTCACCATGTTTGGGGCTTGTGACCATGGAAGGGCTACACTGAGAATGCTTATTCAGGACACACTGCAAGGAATAGAACAGACAATCCTCAAAACTAGTGGTTTATTCTATAATTAGATTTCACCAAGCCAGTAACCAAACAGCTTCTGTAATATCTTACTGGTGACCAAGAAGCCAAAATACAGTCTCCTTTAAGCAATCCAGCCTTTGGCTCCTACCCAGGCCGCCAAGTCTAATATAGTGAGGATTACTAAATACCTTCTTCACCATAAATAAAATTCGAACAATCCCAGGAGACTGGAATATTTCAGATCTCATCGAAATACATGCTTAGAGCTAATCCTTATTAACGGAATCTAGGATTTATTAATAAAAAAAGAGAGAGCGTTGCTGTGGTTGAAAGATCAATATACATACAGATATGAGTTCCTGAGCAGAGATGGTGAGGCTGCTGATCTGCAAAAGTCCTTCCAGAATCAATTCAATGGGTTCTAGTTCAAAAGGCAGTCCATGTGCAGAGCTTGTTCAAATTTTTCCATGAGAATTCTAGGGCTAATCCAGAGTAGACCTGGAGACCTCAGTCTTGTGGACTTAGACTTTCCTGGTCAAAGTTTAAGCAGCTCTGAGATAAAAATGGGATTAGGCCCAAATCTTTCTTTATAGCTGAAGCAAGTCACGGTTGCAGCAGCACCTTTCTTGGATGAAGAATAGGTAATGCATTTTGTTGCTTTGAAGATAATCTGTTTCCTAGGCATAGACTAGTTGTATCCATTTGCATAAGACAAATAACCATCAAACAGTTCACAGGTAGTTCACTACGTAGGGTTACAAATTTCAAAGAGAAATGAGGCCAATAACTTTATTATACCACAAGTCCCATCTCAATGATAAAAATTTAGCATCTACAAGCTAATTAGATCAAATTGTTAAACATCTAACAAGATATAGGTAAACACAGACAAATACAATGAGTATTTACTTGTGATTCTCTAACAATATAGGCCTACATATCAAGGATTCTAGTCTACAAGGAATGGCCCTATTTACCATTTCAGTACTCTTTTGTCTGTAAGGGTTGCTTCTAGGTCATCCAGCCTGCTTGTTGCTTAACCCTTGCTGGCTCTGTATCACAGAGTTATTGATGTTGAAAATGATAGTATTTTATTGATTGTTTTTTTTAAAATTGACCACAGGCTGTATCTTCACTAGGACATGAGGTGTGTTCTTAACTCAAGTTAGCCAATGTGGTAATTAACATTAGGTAAAATCCTACTGAAGATAAGGCAGCTTGTAGTTTTCACATGAGTTAGCAAATTGAGATAAAGACTATGGGACAGCCTAGGGTTTATCTTCAATGCTAATTTACATGGCCAAATAATCAGGCCTCAAGGCCTCTGTTAATTGTGGTATATAGTGTTCACTCTGCCTAATGTGGACTTTATCTGGAACGAATATTGGTGATTTTAATAATTAGTGTTCTATTTCCATGATTCCTAAAGATGTAATGGGCCTGATTTTCCTCTCACACTAGTTTTACACCAATTTAACCCTCATTTATTTTAATGGAATACTCTTGCTTTTGCCCATATTTTCTGTTTAAACCTATGGTGTATGTGGAAGGCATACTAGGTTTTTTTCCCCCTCAGTGCCTTCCTCACTGAGATCTTCCTTACTAAACAGCTATGCTTTTCCTTCCTGATAAAGTCCATGTCCTACAACCTTTGCTGTCTCTTTTCCACCCTTATCTTTCTCCTTAATCCTCTCCTCGGCCTCTGCCTTCCTCCCTCGCTGCTGAGAAACTTCTTCAAAAAGAAGACTGAAATAATTTATCATGAACTTCCAATCCCCCACCCCGCATACACACACACACACACCCTGGATTTTCTCCTCCTTCACTCTGGACTACAATTCAGACATGTCTCTCCCACTTTCAACACTGACCTCCAGACCAATTTCTTTAGCTAACCCTCTTCTTATTTGGGGCCTCTCTTCCTCCCCTCATTTCTTTCTCTCCCCTTCAACATCTTTCTCCCTCTGTCACTTGACTTATTTTCCTCAGCTTTCAAATATGCTATTGGCAGCAAAGAGTCCTGCGGCACCTTGTAGACTAACAGACGCTTTGGAGCATGAGCTTTCGTGGGTGAATACCCTCTTCAACGGATGCATATAGTGGAAATTTCCAGGGGCAGGTATATATATGCAAGCAAGAAGCAGGCTAGAGATAACAAGGTTAGTTCAATCGGGGAGAATGAGGCCCTCTTCTAGCAGCTGAGGTGTGAAAACCAAGGAAGGCGAAACTGCTTTTGTAGTTGGCAAGCCATTCACAGTCTTTGTTTAATCCTGAGCTGGTGGTGTCAAATTTGCAGATGAACTGAAGCTCAGCAGTTTCTCTTTGAAGTCTGGTCCTGAAGTTTTTTTGCTGCAGGATGGCCACCTTAAGATCTGCTATTATGTGGCCAGAGAGGTTGAAGTGTTCTCCTACAGGTTTTTGTATATTGCCATTCCTAATATCTGATTTGTGTCCATTTATCCTTTTCCGTAGAGACTGTCCAGTTTGGCCGATGTACACAGCAGAGGGGCATTGCTGGCATATGATGGCGTATATTACATTGGTGGACGTGCAGGTGAATGAACCGGTGATGATGTGGCTGATCTGGTTAGGTCCTGTGATGGTGTCGCTGGTGTAGATATGTGGGCAGAGTTGGCATCGAGGTTTGTTGCATGGATTGGTTACTGAGTTAGAGTAACAATGGTGCAGTGTGCAGTTACTGGTGAGAATATGCTTCAGGTTGGCAGGTTGTCCGTGGTCTAGGACTGGCCTGCCACCCAAGGCCTGTGAAAGTGTGGGATCTTTGTCCAGGATGGGTTGTAGATCCCTGATTATGCATTGGAGGGGTTTTAGCTGGGGACTGTATGTGATGGCCAGTGGAGTCCTGTTGGTTTCTTTCTTGGGTTTGTCTTGCAGTAGGAGGCTTCTGGGTACACGTCTGGCTCTGTTGATCTGTTTCCTTATTTCCTCATGCGGTTATTATAGTTTTGAGAATGCTTGGTGGAGATTTTGTAGGTGTTGGTCTCTGTCTGAGGGGTTAGAACAGATGTGGTTGTACCTCAGTGCTTGGCTGTAGACAATGGATCATGTGGTGTGCCCGGGATGGAAGCTGGAGGCATGAAGGTAGGCATAGTGGTCGGTAGGTTTTCGGTATAGGGTGTTGTTAATGTGACCATCACTTATTTGCACCGTGGTGTCTAGGAAATGGACCTCCCACGTAGATTGGTCCAGACTGAGATTGATGGTGGGGTGGAAGCTGTTGAAATCGTGGTAGAATTTTTCCAGAGTCTCCTTCCCAAGAGTCCAGATGATGAAGATGTCATCAATGTAGTGTAGGTAGAGAAGGGGCGTGAGTGGACAAGAGCTGTGGAAGCGTTGTTCCAGGTCAGCCATAAAAATGTTGGCATATTGTGAGGCCATGCAGGTGCCCATACCAGTGCCACTGATCTGGAGATATATATTGTCATCAAATTTGAAATAGTTGTGTGAGAGGATAAAGGCACAGAGCTCAGCAACCAGTTGTGCTGTGGCATCATCAGGGATACTGTTCCTGACAGCTTGATTCCATCTGTGTGTGGGATGTTTGTGTAGAGAGCCTCTACATCCATGGTAAAAGCAGCAAAGAATCCTGTAGCATCTTATAGACTAACAGACGTTTTGGAGCATGAGCTTTTGTGGGTGAATACCCACTTCATCAGGTGCTACAAGATTCTTTGCTGCTTTTACAGATCTAGACTAACACGGCTACCCCTCTGATACATCCATAGTGGCTAAGATGATGTTTTCTGGAAGGTCACCAATGTATTGTAGTTTCCTCAGGAAATCAGTGGTGTCACGGAGATAGCTGGGAGTGCTGTTGGCATAGCGTCTGAGTAGAGAGTCCACATATCCAGACAGTCCTTCAGTGACTTCAGTCCTTCAGATCAGCCACACCATCACCAGTTCTGTCATAAACAGATGGTTAAGGGTTAATGTCTCTCTTACCTGTAAAGGGTTAAGAAGCTCAGTAAACCTGACTGACACCTGACCAGAGGACCAATAGGGGGACAAGATACTTTCAAATCTTGGTGGAGGGAAGTCTTTGTTTGTGCTTTTTTTTTCGTTCGTTGTTCGCTCTCGGGACTGAGAGGGATGGGACATGATTCCAGGCTTTCCCTATCTTTCTGAATCAGTCTTTCAGGTTTCAAAATTATAAGTAATAGCCAGGCAAGGTGGATTAGTCTTATGTTTGTTTTCTTAACTTGTAAATGTGTCTTTTTGCTGGAAGGATTTTCTCCTCTGTTTGCTGTAACTTTGAATCTAAGGCTAGTGTGTGTGTGGGGTCCCTCTAGTCTATATGAATCTGAGTACCCTGTAAAGCATTTTCCATCCTGATTTTATAGAGATAGCTTTTAATTAAAGAGAGAGAGAAAAGTAAAAATTTTCTTAAAATTAAAAAATTTATTTTTCCTTGTTTTAAAATCCAAGGGATTGAGTCCGAACTCACCAGGGATTGGTGGGGGGAAAGAATGGGGGGTGGTTAATTCCTCCTTGTTTTAAGACCCAAAGGGTTTGGGTCTGGGTTCCCCAGAGAAGGTTTTGGGGGAACAGAAAGTGTGCCAGACACTAAATTCTGGCTGGTGGCAGCATACCAGACCTAAGCTGGTAATTAAGCTTAGAAGTGTTCATGCAGGTCCCCACTTCTTGTACTCTAAAGTTCAAAGTGGGGGAAAAAACCTTCACAGGTTCATTCACTTGCACGTCCACCAATGTAATATACACCATCATATGCCAGCAATGCCCCTCTGCTATGCACATCGGCCAAACGGATAGTCTCTACGGAAAAGGATAAATGGACACAAATCAGATATTAGGAATGGCAATATACAAAAACCTGTAGGAGAACACTTCAACCTTCCTGGCCACACTATAGCAGATCTTAAGGTGGCCATCCTGCAGCAAAAAAACTTCAGGACCAGACTTCAAAGAGAAACTGCTGAGCTTCAGCTCATCTGCAAATTTGACACCATCAGCTCAGGATTAAACAAAGACTGTGAATGGCTTGCCAACTACAAAACCAGTTTCTCCTCCCTTTGTTTTCACACCTCAGCTACTAGAAGATGGCCTAATCCTCCCTGATTAAACCAACCTTGTTATCTCTAGCCTGCTTCTTGCTTGCATATATATACCTGCCCCTGGAAATTTCCACTACATGCATCCAACAAAGTGGATATTCACCCACGAAAGCTCATGCTCCAAAACGTCTGTTAGTCTATAAGGTGACACAGGATTCTTTGCTGCTTTTACAGATCCAGACTAACACGGCTACCTCTCTGATACTTGACAAATATGCTATTGTCTCCCCAGTCCCCCAAACCCTTGCTTAATACTAGCTACCTTTTCATCTACAAGGGTCACCAGGGCTGCCCAGAGGGGGGGCAAGTGGGGCAATTTGCCCTGGCCCCACCCCCCGAGAATGTTGGTGACTCCCCCCAATGGCTCCACTCCCACCTCCCCCCATCCACCGGCGCCTCAGCGTGCTGCATCCGGGAGCGGCCCTGGACAGAGCTAAAGCGGTGTGGCTTGGACAGGGCTTGAGCTCCTCCCGCTCAGAGCCGTGTGGTAAGGGGGCGGGACTGCAAGCTCAGATCCCACCGGAGCCAAGCCGCTGCAGCACTGTACAGGGCCACTCCTGGACGCAGCGCACTGAGGCTCCAGTCGAGGGGGGAGGACAGGGTAAGCAGCATGGTAAGGGGCCAGGGCTAGGGGGTTGGATAAGGGGCAGGAAGTCCAGGGGACAGTCAGAGCACAGGGAGGGGGGGCAGTCAGGGGACAGGGAATTGGATCGTGGGCTTTCTGAGGGATCTGTCAGAACTCAATGGGGGGGGTGGATAGGGGTTGGGGCAGTCAGAGGACAGGGGGAGTTCATGGGAGGTGGGGGTCCCGGGGTGGTGGTTGGGAGGGCCTCAAGGGGGTGGTCAGGGGACAAGGAGCAGGATGGGTCAGTGATTCTGAGGAGGGCAGTCAGAGGGCAGGAAGTGGGTGGGGATCAGATAGGGGGCAGGGCCAGGCTGTTTGGGGAGGCACAGCCTTCCCTACCCTAAAGCTCATTCAGCAGTTTGAGGCTTGCAGACAGCTATTTAACATAAAGAGCCAAGCTGTTATCTTTTCCCTTAGGGCTACCATCCCTTTCACTTCTCAAATGCCAAATTATAGTCTACATTTAATTTCAGTGCCATAGAGAGATTCATGTCAGGGGAGGGTAGCTTCATTTAAAATTAGCCACTTTAGATTAACAGTGATAGAGCCAAGAGAGCCATGGAGGAGGGATCACATGATAAGAGCAATATCCTACATCATCTACCTCCTTCCCAACCCTACCAAGGGAGAACCCCCCCCACCCCCCGGCATTCCCCAAAGCTCCAGAGGGGTTAATTCAGTGGTTCTCAAACTTTTGTACTAGTGAGCCCTTTCATATAGCAAACCTCTGAGTGCGACCACCCCTTATAAATATATTTTAAAAGTGTTTTTAATTCAACACTATTATAAATGCTGGAGGCAAAGAAGGGTTTGAGGTTGAGGCTGACAGCTCGCAACCCCCCGTAATAGTCTCATGACCCTCTGAGGGATCCCGACCCCCTGGGTTACTTTAATTTTAGCACCCTGTGTCCATTCACATGCATGTGCTATTTTGAGCATTTCAGTTTTCACAACATGGGCTAATCCCAGATTCTGGAACAAGCTCTAATGCTCAGTTTGTGGAGTATGTACATAAACTATACTAAAGACAAAGCCACAGTAACCATCTTCAGTTTGTGAGGGACCCCATGGAGCTAGTCTCTAGGAAACAGATAAATTCATGGAGGTTAAGTCCATTAATGGCTATTAGACACGATAGGTAAGGAATGGTGTCCCTAACCTCTGTTCATCAGAGGGTGGAGATGGATGGCAGGAGGGAGATCACGTGATCATTACCTGTTAGGTTCACTCCCTCTGGGGCACCTGACATTGGTCACTGTTGGTAGACAGGATACTGGGCTGGATGGATCTTTTGTCTGACCCAGTGTGGCAATTCTTATGTTCTAACCTAAATGAACCCAAAGTTATGGAGACAGATATGAGTCAAGGAAGCCAGCAGAGTATCAGAAACCTGGAAAAATCTCTAACTGGATGGGCTCAGGCATTTGGTCACAATCTGAGGAGGTTAAAAAGTTTTGGATTTTTTTAAGCAGATTTTTTTTATTGTTTCTTTAAACAATCAAACACAGCAAGCAACAAACATTTGGCCACACACTTCTGAAACCCTAAACTATGTTCAGGTTTTGGCAGACTAATTTCAGCTTTTCAATTAAAAAAACAAATTTTGAAGGAAAGTAGACATTGTCCATGATTTTTTTCTGCTTTTTAAAAACCCCTCGTTTTTGATCAAAAAAAAAGTTTTGATAGAAAATATTTGTCCAACCCTTTTAATGAGCATTAGTGCCTTATAGCACTAGCTGATGCTGAGAACCAGTGATAACTTCTTTTCAAGTCACCTTTACAAGGTTTCTCAAAACTGGGTTTGTGCCGAGATGCGGAAGGTTTTTAAATGTTTATTTTTCCCAGGGTGGCCGGGGGGGGTGGGGAAGTGGGGCAATTTGCCCTGGGCTCTGCAGGGGCCCTCACAAGAATATAGTAGTCTATAGTATTGCAACTTTTTTTTAAATGGAAGGGGCCCCTGAAATTGCTTTGCCCCATGCCCCCTGAATCCTCTGGGTGGCCCTGAGGGTCACTGAGAAAAATGTCTATCCTGACCTATTTAATGATATTCTAGATCCCAACAGATATTTCAGATCAAAGTACTGGCATTTCGATGTATTTCTTTTTTAGCAGCCATTTTTTCCATCTGTGCAGAACTTGTACAAGGACCTTTTGAAGTGACTCAGTCATCAAATATTTGGAAAATAGAGAAGAATGAAATCAGAGTGGTGTTCAAGTACCTCCATAAAAAAGGCTTAAAGTCAAAGGAGACACATAAGGACATGGGGACAACCTTTGGGGATGCTGCCTCTTCATATGCACAGTAAAATAAAACCTGGGCTGCTGAATTCAAGCAAAGGAGAAGCAGCACAGAGAATGAGCCAAGAACAGCACACCCCAGAGAGGCCACTGCAATATGGTAATAAATGAAGAAGAGCTCTGTGTGGCTCAAAAGCTTCTCTCTCTCTCACTGACAGAAGCTCGTCCAATAAAAACAAAACAACCCCAAAAAATCACCTCACCTAGAAGCTCAACAGTCAGACACATAGTTGAGACAGTGGGCTTCAGCACTGGGTCAGTGCAAGCCATCCTCAATAAAGACTTGGGCATATGAAAGGTGTCAGCAAGATGGGTGCACAGAATGATGTGAGCTGATCAAAAGAGAGTGCAACTTGACATTTTCAGTGAACTTTTTGCTCCTCCATGGCAACACATCACCCCACGCCTCCTAAATTGCAGTGAGCACAGCAATCAAATGTGGCTTTCGGTTGCTTTCCCAGTCAGCCTGTGAACCAGATTTGGCTCCCTCAGACTTCTCTACCCATTCCCCAAGTTAAAGGAAGACTTTTGTGGAAAGCGCTTCAATGAGGTGATCACAGCACTCAAGTTGTTTCTGGACATGAAGGACAAGGACTTCTACAAGATGGGCACAGCCAAGCTGCAGCTACACTGGATGAAGTGCATTAATGTCAAGGGGGATTATACTGATACATAAATTATGTTTTTTTCCTTTACCAGGCTAGAAGCTTTCTAAACTTCCCTTGTACCTGCCCTATCTCACTCCTTTTCCTGCCTCTATATTTCTTGTACATGCTGTCTATTCCCATTTCATCAACTCCTTCTCCACTAACTCTCCCCTTAGTCATCTATAATCTGGTGCCTGCCAGCTCCACTCTATTGAAATGTTCCTTACAAAGGTCACCAAAGACCTCTTCCTGTTTAAACTGATACTTCTCTTTTCCAGTTTTATTCTGCTTGACTTAGCCATCACTTTTTACATAGTTAATGATTCTTTCTTCCTGGATACTCTCCTCCCTAGAATTCTGTGACCCTGTGCCTTGCTGGTTCTCACAATAGCTCTCTCGTTGTTCCTTCAGTGTCTTCTTAATGACCAACTCATTCTCTCTCCCACTCTGCTTCGAAAAGATAAAGTACAGTATATAGAATGTGGGGCCTTCATCAAAGGCCATTAATATCTGAGCTAAGGACTTAATGGTAGCAGCAGTAGATCTTATCTTCTGTGCAGACCTGCCACTGAGTGGGGGTCTTGAATAAACATGCTGAAGGTTTTTGTATGAAGTTTTGGGGTAAAATTATGAAAAACAAAATAATTTGTAAATGTCGTTGCCCTTTTTGATCTAAGTGATCTGGGGTCTTGGGGATTCTCTCTCTCAGGAGGGAATATTGATGATAGAGTCTAGTATTTCTTTAATGCGCTGCTCTTCATTGACACAGAATGTACACAAAATCCTATTTTCCTGAACACAGTATAACTCAAACAAGAGGAGTTTCTTTGCTCACAGTCCCAACTTCTTTCCAGTCAGCACCCAAAAGCTCTCAATCATCTTTCCTCGGGGTCATGCTACAAATACATCTCTAGCTGTGCCTTGGCTTCTTTGTGCCTTCTCTGCGCGCTTCGGTCATTGTCTCTGCTACTTCTCCTCCACATACAGACACATAGCTGCAATCAAACCAATCCTCCACCCCTGCATTTGTTAACAGATCCTGCCACAAATTTCCTATTTGACTTAGGCCAAGTTACTAAGAACCTCATTTTCAAAAAGGAAGGTGCTAGGAGCCAGGATCAGTTGCAAGCTAAGTTCCCTATAAGCTGCACGGCCATGTGACTGCACAGAAGGCTATCAAGGGCTGCACAGGTGCGGAGAGGAGCTCCACCCTACTTGACCCAGCCCAGCCCCACCAGAGCTGCTGTGAATGGGGAGAGGAACCTCTCACCCGGCCCCAAGCTGCTAAGGTGAGAGAGGGCTGAGGGGAGTCCTCTCTCCCCACCGCAGACTGCACCCCAACCCCCTCATCCCCAGCCCTCCCCACACCACAACCCTCTGCCCCAGCCTTGAGCCCCCTCCCACACTCCAAACTCCTTGGCCCCACCCTGACCACACATCACCTCCATATTAGTGCACATAACAAAATTCATTCCGCACACACATGTAAAAAATTAGATGGAACACTGGTTGCAAGCCTATTTTTGCACATGACCAAGAATGACAGAGGTATTTTGCATACACAAATAGCCAGCAAGATGGTGTACTGGTCATTTGCAAACCCCTAATTTTTGTGTGTAATTGCACGCACATTTTTCACATATGGCCATGAACACTCAGCCTTTTATTTTCTAGTTAAATATTTCTAGAACCCAGAGACCCTGATCAAGATTCAGGGATCCATTGTGCTAGAAGTAGACATGGTCTCTGCCCCAAAGAGTTTGCAGACCCATAACATCTCTGTTGAAGTTTTCCTATCAGTAAAATGGGGCTTAAAATACTTACCTTCCGTGTATGTGTGTACTATTTATTTTTTATAAAGTACTTTGAGAATCCCAACTAGAAGTCACAGCATGGTCCCAATCCAGCAAACCACTTTAAAGCTTATTACTAAACTACTCATGTGACAGGTTCCCCCTGGGGTGCCACCTGGAAATGGGGTTCCACTGAGCCCTCTAATAGACCAGCCTGGGCTCCCTCTCAGCACCGTGCTGCTGTGACAAGCTATAGACTGCTCCCAGTCTTGCACTTTCACCAGCATTTGCACAGGCAGGGACACACCCAGCTGTAGTTGCATGCAGGCGGCAGTCAGCCATTGCATGAACAAACTATAGAGAGGTTACAGCCAAAATAATCCCCAGCCGAAGACCCCAGAGCTGTACCATCCTGCCCTGATCAAAACCCCAACCAGTATGAATATATTACCTAGTTTGCCTCTCCCTCAATATGGAGATGAATGTGCAACAAACTTGTGTTAACCAAACTGAGATTTTTCCCAGACATTTCACTAAAAGGCACACTGATTTAGATAAAGCAAAACAAGTTTATTAACTACAAAAGATAAATTTTAAGTGATAGCAAACAGATCAAAGCAGATTACCTAGTAAATAAAACCACAAACTAAACCTAAAATACTAGATAGATTGGATATGAATTAGCAGTTTCTCACCTTGGCTGCTGATACAAGCAGTCCACCAGGTTTCCATACATGGGCTAGAAATCCCTTTAGCCGGGGACCAACACTTCCCCTAGTTCACTCTTTGTTTCTCAGATGTTTCCAGGAGTATCCTGGAGTGAGGCCCCTAGATGATGTTACACCCCACCTTATATAGCTTTACTAAATGGCAGAAACCCTTTGTTACAAAAACAGTTCCTCGCTCAGTTTGTGGAAAAATACAGGTACCCAAAATGGAGATCAGCATCATGTAGCCTGGTCACATGCCCTTGCAGCCCTGCTGAGTCATAGCAGCCATTACTCATAGGCTGTCTGGAGCATTCTCAGACAGGCTCACCAGGTGGAGAAAAAGTTTCTCTGAAAGCCTATTGTGTCTCCTAATGGCCCATTGCCTTGAATAGGCCCTTCACAACCAGCTGTCTAGACTGGAAGCATTTTGCCTAGTGGGTGCTACCCAGGTGTAACCACATTTGAAATACAGATACATAGTTAATATTCATAACTTCAGATCCAAAATAGATACATGCATAGAAATAGGATAATCAGCAAATCATAACTTTTCCAGAGACACCTTACGTGACCCATCTTATCCAACGAGCACTATAGTTATAGCCATAATCATAACATAATAATATCACTATGATGAATATGGGGTGCAGTGTCACAACTCACATGCTCAAAGTTAATCTCGGACTAATCATGTGTTTAAAATTAAGCACACACTTAAGTGATTTGCTGGGTTAGTGCCCCCTATCTGTGAAGTATTGTTCATAAGGGAAAGTCTGGGATGATGCATAAAATGCGGCTTCCTTGGGCATACAATGGGGTTCTTATTCCTTGTTGTTTGTTACAAGTGCTGCAGGAAATATGCTCTGATTGAACCAGAAGTCAGTTCCTTTGTTTTCTGTCATTTTAACTGGGAGAATGAGTAGATGGAGCACTTCAAGTTTAGCTGCATATATTTTTTAAAAGTATTAGTGATGTGTACTCCTTTATATTGGGAGTATTTTCCTAGCTTATGATGCCATCTTGGGGGACAACAGCTTCTTTCCTAAGTGATTTAAAAAAAAAAAAAAAGCGAGAAAAAGCATACATCTGCAATGAAGCTCTCCTGTCAGGAGTGCTGGAAATCTGACCTGTACTAATTCTGCTTAGTGATACAGATGTGCAATATTCCATTGTTTCATTGTAAGGAGCATCTGGTTCTTTCAGGCTTACTGTTTTGTAAGCCACAACAGAATCTGATTTTCCACCCATGCATTTTGCCAGCCATGTGTTTTGTTTTGTTTTTTAAACCCACACAACTTGTCATCCAGCTACAGGAACAGCTGCAGCTGTTTTAAGAAGGTACTTATAACCCTTCTCTTCTTTGGCAGGGTGACAGCTTAATTCTTCTCTAGCAAACTACCAAATGTAGTAAAAAATTTATGCAACCTGCCGGCATTTAATCACCTCAAGCATAAGGTTAAAGTGTTTCTATGAAGGGAAAAGAGCATTAGTACTCTTTGCATAATTAATGATTAGGCATAATAATAAATGGTTAACTTTCTATGGATCATCATCACAGAGACAGGGATAAGCAGATTTTTGTTTCTCTCCTGAACATCCAGTGGTGAATGTACACATGGGTTCAAAAGTGAACAATAAGATGCTTTCACAAACCAGGCAGGAACATGTAAACAAAACAGCAGTGCTATTATTTACTCAAGAAAATAGGACAGAATGTGCCATCTGAATAACATAGGCACAATCTGTAACCTGTTCCAGATTTGTCATTGTTGCAGACAAACTCCTCATGACTTTCCAGGGCACTGTTTAAAGGGGAAAACTGGTCAGAGAAATGTGAGGCTCATGTGTGTTAATCCCTTGAGACCCAGTGAGCTAGGGTAATGAACATAAATGACTTCTCCCCTGCTTTCACTGTGCAGGACAAGGAGTCAAATCAATCAGTACCGTTAAGAATCTGAGAAGTTACGCTGCATAAAGAAACAGCTGGCAGCAACAAATTTCAATGGATTTTTATAAAGATAGAAATAAAAATGTGTTGTGATAGGCTGTCATCCTAATGAATGCACAGTTCGCTTGGATAAGGGCTGAGTATTTGAAGATCTCTCGATGAAATGATACGATTTGACAAATGCTGGCTAATGAATGTAAGAGCTGTAAAAGAAGCAGTAGAGAAAACCACAAAAGCGCAACCTTAGAAATCAGCCCTTGTTCAACACGAACTGTACTAGAATTTCAATTGTGTTCAAAACCAGTTAATGCTGCCACTGTTGTCCCACAGTTCATTTTCATTGGGCAAATAATAATAATAATAATAATATTAATAATAATAATACTGTAACATTTACACAGCACTTTTCATCAGTCTATCTCAAAGTACTTTACCTCATTATCATTAGCCCTATTATACATATGAGGAATCTGAGGCACAGAGAGCTGAAGTGACTTGCCCTAGGTCACCCAACTGGCCAGTAGCAGGGCCAGGAATAGGACCCAGATTTCTTGAGTCCTAGTCCAGTGCTATTGGCACAGGGAGCAGGATTTCTCTCTCTCTTTTTAAATGACAACCATTCTAGCCAAAACTGTGCTCTAGACTGACCCTTAATGTAATTTATAAATTGGTTTCTGAACACAGTTATTGTACTTCAAGAGAATGCAGAGAAGAGCCACAAAAATGATCTGACTGCTGGAGAAGATCCCTTACAATGAGATGAGACTTAAAAAGGTTTATCCAAAAAAAAAAAAAGTCAGAAGATGACTGGATTATGGTGTATAGGTCCTTTCCTGGGGAGAAGATACTAAGTGCTAAAAGGCTCTCTAATCTAGCAGATTTGTTGGTGGGCATGCAGCGGAGGGCTTCCGAGAACTCGGCCAGAGAGGCAGCTCTAGCTGGTCCCGGTCGCCCACGCTGACCGTCGGGAGCCCGTTCCAGAGCACTCTGCAAGCGGCAGGATCGGTCGGATCCGGGGAGAAAAGGTGTGCGTAGAAGGTCCTGGCCCTCTCAAACATCTCCGCCAGATCCGTGAGGGGGGTGCCATCCTCTGCCAGAAGGCAGGTGACGTGCTTCTTGGCCCCACTCTTTTTCTCCAGGGCGCAGAAGAAGCAGGAGCCGCAAGGCATAAAAAGAACAAATGTTTGGAAGTTAGATCCGGACAAATTAGAATTAGAAATACACAAATTATTCACAGTGAGGTGCTAACCATCAGAACAAGCTACAGACCTCATCAGTGAAATCCTGGCCTCATTGAAGTTAGTGGCAAAATTCCCAGTGACTTCAGTGAGGCCAGGATTTCACTTCACCTGTCAACAGAAAGGAAAAAAGCGTGATATGAAGGCTTGTACGGAGTCCACCCTTAATAGGCAAATTACTACCTTAAGAGACTGCCCATGTCCATTGGAATCCTGGTCCATGAATGGGGCTCCTAAGTGTTACAGGAATACAAATAATAAATATAATAGTTATACTGCTCCCCACAACTATACTGCTCCACCTTTATTAGATAAGTTAAACAAGCATAGTTAAGCAAACTGTTTTTTCCATCCCTTGAGTGGTGATTAAGGAAAATTTAATTGTATGTTAAAGGATGTATTGCACGTCTTGTTTTCACTTAAGGAAAACAAAAATTAAACCTGGTATATTACAGCAGAACTACTGCACCTTCACTTAGTGGTTGGCCCGTGAAAAAAAGACATTCCAGTCACCCTTTCATCCTCTCCAAAATTCAGACAACAATTAAACCTCATAAAACATTACACCAGTCAGTGCTGAGAAGGGTGTTTTCTTTGTATGTAAAAATGCACCTATTGGGGTGTAGTTCTCTTTCTGTTCTCTGTTTATAAATATAGAGATAATGTAAGTTATTACGCAGACATCCAAACATTACAGCATTTTTCTAACCCCAATCCTTTAGTATGCAAAACACTCATAACTAGCATTCCCACTCATTAAACTAGAAGACAGCGGGAGATGCTACCTCATATTAGCAAAAGTCTGAGAACAAACCACTGAGCAATTCCACTGAGGGCAACAGTGCCTGGGACATAGAACCATAACAGAGGGTAGGGAGCCTGTGCCAGCAGCCACAGGCTCCTGCCAATCCATACTGGTAAGAGGTAGCAAGATTCTGGCCAAACCCTTCATTATGACAGAGAGAAGCTATGCTGAAGCAATGCAGAGGGCTAGGAATAATTTATAATGAGGGAGACTCATCTGCTATCTACCAGGGCTTAATTCAGCAAGGTCCTGAGCACTGCCTGGGAAGAGCTGAACTCCTTCATCTCACACTGACATCATTGGAGTGGTACTCGTGTAACGGAGAGCAGAATAAGTTCCAAGCTAAAGATTCAGTGCCGGATTGTATGCACATAGCTGGGAAAGTGCATAAAAAGCCTCCTTCTCCCTTTGTTACAATGGCTTGTCACAGTTGTTGCTCCCGTCATCCCCTGAAATGTCTAGAAAGACAAGGCCACGTCCCCAGCCTTGTCCTCCTCAAAGGGGGTGAGTTTTGCCTGAATCAGGATGTGTAGTGTCTCAGCAACCTGTTTTCTCCACTGCAAAGCTCTGCAGTTGCTATGACTAACAATACAATATGAATGGAGGGGAAAAACCCATGAATATGTTCTTGATATCTTTTTCTGGTTCAGGTTGGTGGATTTGTTTCCAAATTATTTTTGTTGGTCTTTTACATTTCCTGTTATGTGTACAGAAGGAGTTTGTAAATGAAGGATGACAAGTTAAAAATGTGCAAATTATATTTCAAATAAATTAACTTTAAAAAAATATTTTTAAAGGGACAGCAATTTTAAATTGTACTGCACATTTCATGAAAGATTGCCTGATTACAAACAAGAAAGAAATGCATGCTTAAAAAAGGAGTGCTCAGCTGAGCTTGCAGAATGCAGAGATTTTATTTTTTAACCACAGCCCATTAGGTGAAACTCTGATTTGTGCCATTCCATCAAAGGCAGGTTTTATCTCTCTACCCTTTTGATTTTATTTGTCATCCAGAATTTCAGTGCTTTTATAAGTGCTGATCCAGATCTTTGGGAGTTTTTGATTGTATAAAAACCACCAGCACGTGCCCAGACAATGAGTCCCGCATGCGGGCCAAAAGGAAGAGCTGCAAAAATGTAAACTCTTTATATGATCTCACATTTTGTACTGGGCAGGGTCTAATTGAAAAGGAATGTTGCCAACTTGTTAGAGGATGAGTCTAGGAGACAGGAGTTTGGGATTCTATTCCTAGATTCTACCACTATCTCACTTTATAACCTTGAACAAGTCATTTAACGTAAAATGTAAAAAACTGCCTATGTGATTTAGGAGCCTATGTCCAAATTTAAGTGACAGGCATTTAGAGGCTAATTCTTACTGATTTCAGTGAACCCTGAATGACTCTTACATACTTAAATCACTTTTGAAAATTGAACTTTGGCTTTCAAGTCACTTAGGAACTTTTAAATATTTTACCGTTAAGCCCAAACTTTCAAACTGTTGTTTGTCTACATGGGGGCATACAAGTCCCCTGCTGTTTGTGTGCAACCCTGACCTATGCATCAAGTACAGTATATCAGGAGATTTTGTGCGCGAGTCAGAGAGCAATAAAAGTGCACTGGCATCTGTTTGATAAGGACCATAATCACTTTATTCCCAAATTTTTCCTACCTATATGTGTAGACAATAAAGGCTTGTCTACATGAGAAAGTTGCACTAATTTAACTTAAATTGATTTGAAAACCAATTTAGTTAAACTGATGCAAAATCCTGTGTGGGCACTCTGACAGCAACTTCAGACTGATTAGTATGTTGATAAACTGGAGAATGCTCAGAGCAGAGCTGCAAAAATGATTAAAGGATTAGAAAATATGACTGATAAGTGATAGAGTCAAGGAATTTAATCTAGTTTAACAAAGAAAAGATTAAGGGATGACTTAATCCCAGTTTGTTCTATTGGCAACAAAAAAAATTGATAACTGGCTCTTCAGTCTAGCAGACAAAGTTGTAACAAGATCCAGCTAAAAATTGAAGCTAGATAAATTCCAGCTGGAAACAAGGTTTAACAGTGAGGGTAATTAACCATTGAAACAATTTACCAGGGGTTGTGGTGGATCCTCCATCACTGGCAATTTTTAAAATCAAGATGGGATGTTTTTCTAGGAGACATACTCTAGTTCAAATTTTAATTCAGATAAATTCTATGTTCTGTATTATACAGGAGATCAGAGTAGATTATCATAATAGTCCCTTCTGGCTTTAAAATCTATGTATCATGAGTTTAGTTTACACCTGTAAGTTTATTGACACGAGCTAAAGCAATGTAAACCAGGTTTAAACCAAAATCAGAGTATTCATGCAGGGGGTTGCACCAGTTTAAAATTAAACTTTGAATTAAACTGGTGCTATTTTGCATGTAGATGAATCATAAGGGTGGGGTTTAAAACCAATTTGCACAGCATTAGATCACAAAAGGACTGTACAGGGAGGTAAATAAGTGCTTAATCTGGTATCACAGTACACAATCCTCATTTAAAAACTTTGTTTTTTATACAGCTAAGACCTACACAGAGATGTAGGAAGACAAGGTCCTTGCATAGAAGAACTTACAATTAACTCACTGTTATAGCCACTAGCCTCTGCTGAGGCTGTGCTTTGTTGAACTGGTCCTTTATAAACTGTCTTTCCTGACAGCGGAGGGAAGGAGAGGGAATGTGATTACAAAAGAGGGCTTGTGTGTATAACTCAATTTTGCTTGCGCTTAAACTGCTTAATGACAGTCACACAGTGAAACTATTTTCTCTATTTTTATTGCTGGAAGGTTTAGCTACCTGAATAGTATAAATTACCCACACAAGAGTTATATGTACAATGTGTGCATGTATATATGTCAATTAGATACCACATTCCAGGCATTCTTTCCAGATTTCCTAGGAATTTGAGCTTGAAGCAATTGTAGGAGAGTTGAGAAAAAGCTTCTAATTCATCCAACTAGCTACTCATTCATCTAATTGTCTTTTAAAATGTTTTAAGTTAGCAAATGTGTAAGAGAAGTTGTTCCAAGTTGTTCCAATAAAGGGTATTACCTCACCCACCTTTTCTTTCTAATATCCTAGAACCAACATAGCTACAACAACACTGCAAAGGCCATTATAGTCAATATCTAGATCTATGCTAATTCCTTTTTGGGACCAGTGAAGAAGAGAAAAACTAGAGGACGAGAATGAGAAGCACTTTCCATTACATTGTGCCATATTCTTATAGACATGCCACTTATTTCTATCTTTTTAAGCACTCATTTCTTTGAACAACATATGTTCTACCTAAGGCTGGTAAACAGAAGAGATTAGAATCTGACTTCTTAAAGTACCTTCTATCCTTAAGACAATTAATATACTGGTACTTTGTCCCTTTTAATTAACTGATGAATAGTTCTCCCCAGCTATAATCAGAATGAAGATAACAAATAAATGAAAACACTTTTCTAAAAGGCTATTTTTCTACTCAGAACCCAATTCCTAAACTTCCATCAAACTTGATAAACAGTCTGTGCTGGCAGCAATGAGACATCAGTGTATTAAAACTGTCGAGCCATGCTTTGCCAGCATCCCTAATGCTTCAGGCTGTTCTCTCCTCTGCTTTCACAAGCTACATGAGGTTGGGCCTAGTTAGTACTTGCACAGGAAATTTCCAAGGAAGAGCCAGGATGCTGCAAGAAGTGATGTCTGGTAACTAAGTCCTAAGGTAGTATGCCTCTCCCTTTGAGTCATTAGTGAATCAATGCCACAAGAAGGTGTTAAAGAGCATTAGACAGCTTAAAGGTGAAATCATAAAAGTATCATGCAAAACTAAAACCATGTCCATTTATGGTTATTAAAAGTCCCCTTGCACTTTTTGCAAGAATCGGGTTGTTAATCTGTGTTCTGGCCTAATTCCAATTTGTTTAATTATATCCTGCCTACCTACACTCCCTCTGAAGTTTCCCTCAGATGTGATACTCTTCTTCAGTTCATACTTTAAACTGTTTAATGTTGTGTAATTCTCTCAAATAGCTAACATGTCCCACCCCAGAGATGGCTGCCTTAGTGTCAATGATGGGTGAAATGAGTCCTATATAAATAACTTGTAAAGTGCTTTTGGAATCCTTTGGGAAGAAAGGCATTATTAAATGTAAGCTACTATTACTGTGACAGCTGGAAATTTACCATTTGGGAAGATTCCAGTATAAAAAGACAGCCAAAAGAATACTGTACTAATTATTTGGTAGTTTACTTGCTAGCATTGTAAGGAAATGAAATATTTTTCCCATTAGTAATTACTGGTGGGATCCACAAAGGGACATATACATCGCAATGCCGAGCATCACAGCTCCTAATTTTTGGATACCTAGAAAATCATATGATGAACACTGACCCACAAAGCCAAGTTAGGCACCAGGCTCCCTATGAATGGGGAGAAAGAGGCACCTAAGAATGTCATCCACAAAAGCCAGCATCCTCAGCAGCTTCCTGCTTAAATTAGCCAATGGGAGATGTCAATGTACTGAGAACTGCCCCTTTCTCAGAGATAGGCATCCTCTGCTAGCAATCCATGAAGAACCCCTCTCCTGGCTCAGGTGCCTACATAGTTTCAATGAGCTAAGCGCCTATTGAGAGGGCAGTCATGTAACTTTCAGCTCTGTGGTTAGAACTCTCACCTGGGATGTCTGAGACCCAGGTTCATTTCCCTCCTCTTGGCAGAGGGGGAAGAAAGGATTTGAACAAGGGTTGCCCACCTCTTAGCGGAGTGTGCTAACCAGTGGGTTATGGGATATCCGGAGGTGGGCTCCCTAACTACTGCACTAAACTTATAAGATGGGCAGTGGCACCACCTCCAGCAGGCTTCTGAATAGGGCCCAATCCAGTAGGGGTGATCAGAAGGTGCCTGCCAAAACGGGCCACTTCAGCAACTTAACCCTTATCTTCACTTAATTCACAAATTGCTTTGGGGCCTACGCGAGAGACAGATGTCTGAGTGCCTAGAATGAGGCGGCAGCAGGCCCAGAGGCAGAACCATCAGCACCTAGGGAACTTTTACTTTGAAAAATTGAGTTGAGTGAATTTAGGCATCTACAGGGGTCAATGGGAGTTTTGTGGGTGAGTGGGGATCCCTAAGTCCTCCCCCCAATCTAAGTAGCTTTGTGGATACCACCCTAAAATCTCAAGTACAGAAAGAACTACTTTGGCTACCCTCAGAAAGGCAGTGCAAGACTCAAAGGATGAACTAGTCAGTGTTTAAGAATTTCCTTAACCTGTTCACTGTGACCCACTCACCTTTCTGAAACTGACGAAACTATTGCTAATGTATACATTTCTACAAGATAGTACTGAGCAGCCATCTCCTTCTTCTGAATAAAAATATACAGGAAAATGCTATTACTTCAACTAGAACATCTTACAATATAGATACAAGAAAAACAGAAGGAAAAACAGAGATTGATATCAGTATGGGAGCAGAGCTACAGCTGTTTATTATACGTAGGTTCTTATATTGCTGTAATCAGTGCAGTAGATGAGCACCTTCACTAATGCATTAGGCAATATGACTAACATCTGTAGCATATGGTTTGTTCTCGCTCTCTTTTCTCAGAGGAGGAATTGTGTGTTTAGGATAGGTTTTTTGTTTTGTTCTGTTTTTTTAAAAAAACACTGCTATATTTGTGTTAGAAAGGGCAAAGTGAACCTTTCATTTGGATAGAAGGTGGCAAGGTTCATTTGAGTGACTTTACCTGTGTATTTCTATATTTTCAAATGTTGGAGGTCTGCTGCAGTTTAACCTTAACTCTCAGTTTTCTGGACTGTTTCTTTGATAGTCTTATAGGAAATGTCTAGTTGTTTGTCCCATGCATTACCAATATGTTCTCTAAACCTTAACTTCATCTTACCATTTTTGTCAGAATTCAGATCCTAAACCCTTTCTGCCTGAAAGGAATGGGAGTCTCTATTGCTTAGATTTTGCAGAGAATAAAATTCTTCATTTAAGCTGCTACATAAACACTTCACAAGTGGAACAGCATTTAACAACTCCTCCCTATTTTCTACTATTGTATTTGTTAAGGAGAAAATAATGTGTGCATACTTGTGTTATAATTTACTTGTTCGTCCAACAGAAAGTTATATTAAGTGTCTGTATGAATCTTTATGTAGCTGGGGTTGTATTTCCAGTGTAACATTTATTACTAATAACAGATGCCACAAAATCATTACTGGCAAAGAAATATGGAGTAATAGCAGCAAAACAGTTTCTGTTCAGGGCTATTAAAAGTCTGATTTTCATTCTCTCCAAAAAAACTTAGTAATTTTTTGTTGCAACTCCAAAGTAAGTACAGACTTAAAACCACTGAGTTTTTAAAATCAAGTTTATTGGATATGTTGTCTATATTTTTATTTTACCATTGACTAGTTTCTGATGAGAGACACGTTGCATATAATAATCTATTACAGACTAGCTAGGGAGCAGTGATATATTTTCTAATATAACTAATTCTGAGAGCCAGTGCACCAGCAGATTTCACTTTCAATCATTTACTTAATTTAAAAATATGTACCTATATTTAAAATGAGCAAGATGACATCCAAGAACCGATTTGCAGAATTCAATGCACCCACGTTGGCATTTCAATAAATTCTCCCTTTAACTGTCAAACTCCCTAACTTCTAATGAAGGACAAGTCAGCATGAGGTAGTCAGAAAACAGGATCAAGATGCCCAGTCCTCATGTAAAACAAACCTCATTACTCACAGCGTGCCATGCTCCTCTCAGAAAAAACAGAGTTATAGCATATACAGTGTATATGAAGCCTCCTGCAAGGACCACTCTTTGAGCCTCAGGTTGAGTCACATTTGCCAGTCCTTTTAACATCCTCACTGGATCAATTTCTCCTTCTCTTCTGTCTGATCTACTGCTTGATTAGCTGCTGTAGTACACATTTAAGCATGACGAACTTAATGCTCCAGTGGAAATGGTTTGAGGCCAGGGGTGGGTTGGGTGCTGATTAGTGAGGTTTCTGAACAGAGATGGCATTTCTTTACATGCTTCCGGAGGAGTTGCTTGTCAGGGGAAGAATAGCAGCAAAAACTACAGCCAAACGCCTCTCCAGTGTGATGTCGTCTCACATGGAGGTCCAGGCTCTTCTTCTGGATGCTATAATGTAATGGAAACTTATGAGAGCTTACTGGGAACATACTGTAACTACGACTACTAGGAGTATTACAGTAGTGGCCAGAGGTCCCAACTAAGATCAGGGCCCCATTGTGCTAAGCACTGTACAAACACACAACAAGAATCAGTTTCTGCTTGGAAAGTTTATATTCTGAGACAAGACAGCAGGTAAGAGGCTGAAAACCAGAGTATAAATTTATTGAGAAATGTGTGTGTGTGTTTTGACTTTGTATTTTTAATCACATTCTCATCATTTATGCATTATGACAAAAGAGCAGGTCTCCAAAATAAGTATTTAAGCCGTGAGCCAAATACTGTCAGGTTTCTACACTAAAACTGAGCTCTGTTCAATATTTACTATGGATCTCACCCTGTTCCCTCTGACCTTACTCACTCATCAGTATTAAGGAGCTGAATAATGTTCTATATAGTTTATACACATTCCAAATAGCCACTTTTATTAATTTGTGTAAATACAAATTCATACAAATTATTTAAAAAAATGTTTTAAGAAAACCTTTAATGCTCCAATATGTTTTACTGTAGAATACAACCCCCACTACTTTAACTTATAACATCTTATACTGTCCTGTTAGGTGCTTTATTTCTGATATGTAAATTGCACCAGTATAGAATCCATTAGGCTGTTGATCTATATAATCTGAAGAGTAAGGCCCACTCAGAACGGTCCAGTTCAGAAACATTTCAGGTCTTGAATTTCCAAATATAGAAGCTGGAGAAAAAAAATTGTGATGGTAGAGAAAGAAGTTTGAGACACTATTCAGTGGACTCTTCCTATTAGATGGACAGGTGTCATTGCAGATTTCATTCCACCATTTCCTATTAACTTGACTAAGATGATACTAGGGTCTGTTGAATCCAAGGCACATAAACAGTCTTCACATGTGGCAGCTTAAATCATGAAACTTTTTTATGACTAGCTATAGGTAACCCAACCCAAAACTTTATTTTAGTTTTAAATTAAAATCAGAATATTGGGTATAACTCAGGTGTATCTAAGTTGGTGTAATTTACACATTCTTCTAGCTCCTTTGTTATTTCAATTATACCACTTAGGGTATATGTCTACACGGCAGCTGTGATATGAAGCTTGTGTAGATGTAATTGCATTAGCTTTAATCTAGCTATCTCGCAAAAAACTGCAGGGATGACAACAGCACAGGCAACACAGCAGACTGTACAAACACACCTGATCTCCTGGGTATGTACCTGCATTGTTAGCATGCGCTGAAGCCTGCACTGCTGTGCCCTCGTTGCTGTTTTCAGTGTGCTAGCTCAATTAAAGCTAGCATGGGTGTATTTACACAAACTGTAAATGGCACCCCAGTGTTGACATATCCTTAGATTTGCTTACACATGTACCTGTTTACTTATGGGTAACTTACATTACTCTCCCCTTCCTCTTTGAATACGGCTCACTGAGAACAGCAGCCTAATGAATTCTATACTGATTCAATTTACATATCTGGGGAGAAAAAAAAAGGCAACTAACAGAACAGAACAAGATGGTATAAATTAAAGTAGCAGGGGTTGTTTTCTAAAATAAAAACATAGTGGAGCATTAAAACAAAACTTAAGAAAATACTGAAACAGTTTGTATAAATTTGTATATTCACAAATTCATACAAATGGCCACTTGGAATATATACAAACTGTACAGAACATTATTCATCTCCTTACGCTGATGATAAGCAAGTAATTTGGTATAATGAAATTGTATAACTAATACATGTGTGAAATGTTCTTTAAGTAAATAGCACTTTCAGAGCATGATACAGTACACCTGCTGAATTCAGTTACTCGTGCATAAGGCCCTACTTAATTTACAATATTGTGGAAATTGTGGATCCTGCAATATTAGGCTTCCACCACAATTTTGACAGTGGGAGCCCCTACTCTCAGCCCAGGCTACCGACAGCGGAAAATCGTGGAAAAATAATAATGGACCTTATTAGCACGAATAACAAGGTCCACTATTACTTTTAAGTGATTTTTCCATGGCTTGTCCACAACTCAGCCACAATTTTTGAACTATCATCCTTATTTGTGGATTATATTTAAGCTCTGTTCCTACACACTTGTACATGCATGCTCAACTTTGAAGATAAGAATGTCCCATTGATGTCAGTGGAACTACTCCCATGCCTAAAGTTAAGCATGCATGTAAGGCAAGTATTAGGCCCTTATTACAAACCAACCAACCTTGCAATTTGCACTAGTGCAGGGAATTAGTGAATTCTATAAATCCGATTTGAATCAAGGCTAACATGTCACAAAGCTGTACTTATTTTGTCAATGATTTAAAATAAAGCACAATATACACTAGAAAAATACTGCAGCGTATTTTGTAAAAAGATTTTCATAATATGAGAATTCACTACAGTGCCCTACTGTTAAACCTTACTTGACAGGAGGAGAATCTGACAAGTTTTTGTGCAGATTATTGGGTGTGTAGTTTACTGAACTGCAGATTAGCAGTGTTCTGCTCTGTAGTTCTGTGGTGTCTGTTATGGAACAAGAATATTTATTTTCAGACTCTTTCCTGCTCTCTTCTCTAACTCATATAGTAGAACAAATGTCATTATTATAACTTCCAAAGCAGCAGTCATCTGCTAATGAATGTGTCCTGTTTTTGTCTCAGTTTGGCAGTGCATTATCTGCTCCAACTCTTGAATTTAATTCATTTTTTTTAATCACCAAAGCTCGACAATGTTTAGAGTTGTTAATTTCAGTGTAGCTATCATGAAGATTAGGAAGAGACTTTTTTGTTGTTATTCCTATGTTCAGTTACTGCAAGGCTCACAATGTAGGTCAGGGGGTTGTGAGTTTACTCTAAAGTCGGTGTTTTTGTTATTTTACCTCTTATTTGATGGATGCATTTCCATGTTTGAACTTTGGTACTAAAGGAAACTTGGAAGTAACACTTCAATTTTGCAAGCATAATCTCATCCAATGCTAAATGATTTACTATTTACTATATAATAGTCCTTCCAACCAAACAAACCAACAAATGGGTACGGCAGACAAATACCTCTCTCAGCTATCTCAGTTTAAATCTTTGCAGTTTAAACATTCAGAGGCAAATGGTATTTCACTTAACATATAGTACCATGTTCAAAGACATAAGAATGTAAAATATTTAAATTATCCTTTTGTAACCTTACACATTACAAAATGCTCTATAACATACTTCAAAATGTATTTGAGCTTTACCAAAATTACCTATTGCTTCTATTCTTGATACGATGTACAGGACTGTGCAAACACTGTCAAATGAACAAGACACGTGTACAACCTCACAATGAGAAATGCCTTAAGTAATATGACAGTTTTCCAAATTTGGGGGGGGTGAGGTGGGTGGCACTACAAGCAAACTGGCAGAAGAAATCAATATGAGGAAAAGACCTAGTGAAGCTGATGTAACAGTGGGAAGAGACTCCTATTCACTGAATGAATGTATAGAAACATGTTCTTCTGTCATAATCCCAGTAGACACAGATATCAACTCAATTTTCCCTCAGATATTTTTAGATTTATCATCTTCCAATTCCATATATCCTCCCTCGTAGCCTGTACAATATCAGTAGAAATTAAGCAGAAGCAGAGATAAAGGGGTTAGAAACATCCGCTTCAGAAAACTATTAATTTGCTCTTTTTATCAAATGACTCAGTTGTCTATGGGAGGGAATTTAAATATCTGGTTTTTTTGTTGGACAGAATACGTAGGCAACAATATTTTATTTAAAAACCGCATAGTTATACTGTGAAAAATCTGGCCAAGCAAGAGGGACTGTTTACACTTACCAACTGTACGAGCACACTTTGCATTTGTAGGGCCTCTCAATTGTGAGAGTCCTGAAATGTCTGTGCAGAGAGCTTGCATCAATTGAGGCATAAGAGCAGATTTCACACTTGAAAGGCTTCTCACCTATCACAATATGGAAAGCAGAGGACATGTTCACATAGGTGAGGAATGGGGGCTGGAGAGAGGGAGGGAGGATTCAAAAGGAAATCACCAGAACATTACAAAAATATCCTCAGACCCATTGGCTTGTCTTTTACATATTCCCATCTGAAATAAGATGACTTGAGAGTCTATGCTAGTCAGGCCATGGAAGGTTTGGCCTGCTAGTAGCAGCTTAGGTTTCCACTGCCAAAGCAGGTTACTTATGGGGTATGTGACAGCAGTGTAGCTGCACCAACAAGAATAAGCTTCAAACACAGTCAGTGCCTATGTTGTGACAGATCTAATAGTTCAGTCCCCTAGTTTTGACCTTCCACTGCATCTGCAGGCAAAACTCAATCGCTTCAGTTGTAGAGTGATCAGATGTACTACAAATGACCTAAAGAGAGGCCTTCGTAACTCTTTAGCCAGTTACAAGATGTGGATCATATACTTGTAGGCTGCATCCATGGCAAGAGCTGCTTTGGTTCTCACATGGACTTGCACAATACCCTTCCCTCAGGTACTGAGTGGTTACGACATTTAATCTAACACACTAGACTTGAATATCTATGTAAAAGCTGTTGCAATAAATAAAATCTGTAATAAAAGTATGTTCTTGCACAACAGGACAATTCTAGTTCTAGATAGGTCGCTTATTGGTAATAGACATCTTTAACCTTAAATCATCACATGAGGTGGAACTGAGGTAAATCGACTAACTCCATTTCCAAATTGAAGATCAGTTTACTTTTCTGCTAAAAAGACTTTTATCCTTGCCACTTTTCCTGAATGCCAACTCTCAGCCTGCTTTAAGTCACTAGATTAACACCAGTTAAAAATGATTTCTTGCAAATTGAAGAGGAGATGAAACAGAAGTTCTCAAAAAGCACCAGGAAACAGTATTGGCAGTAAAGCCAGGATATTAAATTTTTTTTTTTGTAAAAGTAGCATGGACACCTTTTAGCACAAGCAGAAAAAATTATGCTTAAAAAGCAGAGGACATTAAGGGCTTCCTCCTTTTGCTGCACATGGAAATTTTGCATGCACGCCCATCTGCACACATGCTTTGATCTAAACATTTACCTGCATATTTTACATTTCTCTAATAGAGGAGAACATGAAAGTGAAACAGACTATAAAGAAAAACTAAACTGATAAGTCTATTTTCACGGTTCAAACCCAAATGCAAAAAACAGACAATTCAAGTTAATGGTGAAAACTTTTAAAATGAAATAAGTTAATAGATTTTTAAAAAGCTAACTTATTAACAACATCAACACTGGTAAGGTAGTATTTCCCCTCAAATATATGATTTTTAACCAGAGTCTCTCTAATTCTGCATTGGAACCATGATAAATGCAAACATGCAGGACGTTCCATCTCCAGTGCTTTACATGTACTTTTGGTATCGGTTCATCATAAAGTAGATTTTGTTCTGTATTGTTTTTTAATAATAATAAAAATAATAATGATCATCATTTTGGACTCAGTATATAGAATCTTTAATCCCCGGGGAAACTGAATCTCAGCGAGGTTAAGGCCAAAATTTTCAAAATCATACTCAGGCCTCATCTACACTTGAAATGCTACAGCACTTCAGCATAGACACTGTCTATACAGACAGGAGGGGTTCTCCCACTGACAAAGGTAATCACCTCCCCAAGAGGTGGTAACTAAGTTGATGGAAGAATACACCTGTCGACTTAGCGCTTTTTACACAGGGGGTCAGGTCAGTTTAATTGCTGTTGCTTGAGGGGTGGATTTTTCACATCCCTGAGTGATGTAGTTAAGCTGACATAATTTTCTAGTGTAGACCAGGCCTTATAGTTAGATACCTAATACTGGGGTGGGGGGATTCTACGCCAATGCACAAGTGCAGGATTAATGTCTGCTGCAGATTCCCCCCTCCCCAGAATTAACGGATTCTGACGGGGAGGCGAAGAGAAGCCGCAAGAGGGATCATGCTGCAATTATACCTTACACTCACTAGGAACTGATGCGGTGCCAGAAAAGAGGGCAGCTGGTTCACGGGCTGGAGCAGCCAGCCACGGAGAGGAAGAGGGCAGAGGCTGCCTTCCTCACAGTGCTCTGCCTGCAGGACCAGGTGAGGAGGCATGGCATATATGGGGGAGAGAGAGCAGGGCACATGAGGCTGCTTGGGTGGGTCACACAGACCCGGGGGGGACAGACTGGGACAAGAGCCAGTGGGGTGAGAACACTGAGCCAAGGGCTGAATGGAAATGGGGGTGCAGGGCCACAGGAGGTCCGGGGTGTGCAGGGACACACATGGACAGGTCAGACTGAATGAATGAGAGAGGTTAGGGGTCAGCTAGGATCTGCATGGGAGAGGCTCCCCAACTTTCTAACAATCCAAACTTAGATCGATTCTCTCCCCCTCCCCTGTGTAGATATTTGATTATCATTTATTCAGTACTTAAAAGTACATTCACCTACACACACATATCCCCCACACACCCTGCAAAATAATTAAAAAAAAACCCTTGCTTTGTCCATTTTTTTAAATATTAACAAGTTATAGACATGCCTGGTCTGTTAAATATATGTAATCAGAAACTTCATTCAACAAAAAGTACTAGACACGACATGTTATAAGCATAATGATGCACTCTTTGTAACATAGTTAACACCCTGTTAAATAGACAGATCTGATAACTGTATTACTGTAGAATGTCTCTAAATAGGACTCACTGTTGTAATGATTATTGTATTGTATTTAATATTTGCATGGCAAGGATTTGTAAACATATAATAATTCCTAAATAAATCAATAGATAAAATTTAAATACCTGGTTAACTGGGGTGCTTTCCTGAATCAGGGACATAAACTAAGTGCTGTACACTCGCTATTATAGCCAGAGTAACTAGTGAGTGACCTTCTTTCCTTAGAACCACTGTACGTATTTGCTGAGGAACAAAGAGAGAGGTCCAAACTCTCCTACTGGAAAACAATCAACCCTTTAAAAAAATTACAGTATATTGTAAGTGGGAACGTAATGCATACACAGAGCTTACCAGTATGGATGCGCATATGCTGTATCAATGAGGCCTTTAGCCTAGTTTTGTACTCGCACTGCTGGCAATGAAAGGGTTTGATGCCAGCATGTATTCCCATGTGTCTCTGTAGAGCCAGTTTTGAAGAACACTTCCTGCCAGAGAGGAAACAAGCATTGTCACAGCTGAAAAAAAGATAATCTTTTTTTCCTGGATAAACGTTCCAGAAGGATGACATTTCTCAGTTATAGCATCCAATTGTGTTATTGCAGCCCTTTAATGACTGTTATGGCTGGTATGTATAGCTTGTTAGTTTAATGAGTATAGAGTAATATAATCGGGGAAGGAGAATGAAGAACAAAGATTTCTTTCAGTCCTCACAGTAGTTAAACATATTTAATTTAATATAGTATTACCTTTAAAATATTAATGCATAGAATGGCCCAAATATGCACAATCTATGCACAGGTAATTTACTGGCAGCCTATCCACATAATGCGACATTCAGTTGACAGCGTAGGGCAGCAAAATGTAGAGATCCAATCTGATCTTCTAAAAACCATTGGTGTATCAATGGTAGGTTCTACCTTCCCAGCTACCTACTCACTTTTTCACTCTTGTACATTGCAATTATTTACATTGAAGAGTAACACCTCTGAATGATATATGGGTTTATACCTCTTAAAAAGAAGAAATGAGAGGTTTGTTGTTTGTTTTTTTTTTACTATTAACCATAGATGTAAATGTTTGAACAGTAATATAGATGTCATAAATTCTATTGCTGTTCATGTGAATTCAGGGTATGGCACTTCTTCTAGAGCCATCAATCCTTCATGCCCACAAACTGCCTATCTATATGTTTTTAGCACCTAAAACTCCCCAACTCCCAGCAACATTAGGGAGAACTGTGGGTAAGCAAGAAGTGCAGGATCAAGCCTATAATGCAGTCAACTTATTTGTAATTAGTAACATACACCTCCATTGTAAGTTTTATTAGAAAAAATATAATTAAAAAAAGATTTGGGTCAAATCCTGGTCCCACAGAAGTCAATGGGAGTCTTCCCAATTGATTTCAGAGTGTTCAAAATTTGGCTCTCCACATTTTCCAGTTTCTTGATCAACACTATTATAGAAAAATCATTCTCATTCTGATACATTCTTGTACATTAACTGTTAAGATAAATGCTAACCCCTCAAATCACACATCACTAGCACGCATTGCCTATTTTGCTTACACCCAATACATTGAAAATAAAGCTGTAACATACATATTTCATAATGCAGATTTACTATTTTAAAAGTCTGATATTGTAGTACTATCACTCTTTCACTGATTTCTGAAATGTACTACATACAACAGTTTACCTTATCTCTGAGATGTCAATCATGCAAAAAAACCAAACAGAAGATTAATAAAAATATTCCAGTTTAGTTGACTCTTAATTTATAATTAACTTTTCAAAGGATGTTTGGCTGCATCAAAATTCAAAACAAAAAGATGGAAAAATGAACTGAACTCTCAGACGTGTGTAATTTAACACTTTCTTGCACTGCAGAAAAAAAGCTTGCATCATTCCCATGGGGAAGAGAAAGTGTTTAAAAAAGCAAATTGTTAAAAACCTTGCTGTTCACAGAAGATATGCAATCTTGAATAAAAGAATGATTTCAGTAAAATCAAAAGCTTGAGAAGAAATAACTGGATTTGAACAGCAGATTTCAACGTCAGCCATCTCTGAAAAGCAAGCTGTGCCATTCTAAATAATATTCATTACACCAATTTTTTTCCTTCCCCTAAATATTGGTGACCTTTCAACTGTAAAGCCTTACTGCAAATAGTAGATTTTCACAGATCTAGAATTTGAAGGACTTTTTTCTTTTCTTTCTTTTTTTTTTTTTTTAAAGAGCTACAAAATAAATACACAGCTCAAAAACACAGATGCTGTCTAATTTCCATAATGTCTTTTGGAATCCAACAGCCATGCACATACAGTAATTCAAAGTTATAAGTACTCTCATTCACTGAATAGAAAAAATTTTTGTGTCACTGCTTCTGCTCACTGCAATCACAACCAAAGCACTATCTTTATGTATTTAAGAGATACCTATTTCACAATCATTTAGTGGAGCAACCCAGTTCCATCATTCCATCATGTGACTTGAAGAGAAGTAAAACTATCAGCTATGCAGATTCTTTTGGTTTGAACTGTAGTTAAAACAAATAGTTTATATGCACGGTTCTAACAGTTGTAAATGGTTTAAGCAGAGGTTCTCAAACTGGGGGTTGGGACCACGGCTGGCTCTGGCTTTTTTGCCCCCTACAAGCAAAAAAAAACAACCTGCAGGGCAGCTAGAGCGGCAAAGCAAAAACAAACAAACAAACAAACTAAAAAACCCTGTAGGGCAGTCGGAGCCAGGGTGCAAACTTTCAGCTAGCAGGACTCCTCAGGCAGTGGAGTGCATGCCCCAGCTAGCAAGAGGGAGGAGGAGGGAGAGGGGGCAGAGAGAGAAGAGGGGCAGTCAGGGCTTCCTTTAGCCACGGCGCTCACCACTCGGCCCCTCCCGCCGTACTGCTCCAGTCAGCAGGGAGAGAAGGACGTGGGCTGTCGGGCATGCTGCAGACCTAGCACCGGCTGGGGCAGACGGAGCGCGCAGCTAGCTCCCAGCAGGGCGCTCTCCTCCTCCGTGCTGCCGTCCCCTACAGGGCGGCCAGAGCGGAGAAGAAGGACAAAAAAAAAAAAAAAAAAAAAAAAAAAAAAAAAAAAAAAAAAGGGGCAGCCATGCCACCCTAGGATTGGATGGAATGCCACCCTTAGAATCTGCCACCCCAAGCACAAGCTTGCTTGGCTGGTGCCTGGAGCTGGCCCTGGTCAGGACCCCTCAGGGGGTCGCGAGCTGTCAGCCTCCACCTCAAACCCTGCTCTGCCTCCAGCATTTATAATAGTGTTAAATATATAAAAAAGTATTTTTAATTAATGGGGGGGGTGTCGCACTCAGAGGCTTGCTATGTGAAAGGGGTCACCAGTACAAAAGTTTGAGAACCACTGGTTTAAGGGGACACGTGAAGACGCCAATAAATCTGTGGTCTCATCTCAGTGTTTGTGGCGTTGAATGACCCAAAGATCCATAGATATTGATCTGTGTTTTTAAAAAAAAAAAAAAAAAAATGATGCTAGAGGAGATGATTTATGAGTGTAAGTATAAGGAGAGAAAAATACTGAGATTACATGTAATTACAGCAGGGACAACTCATTTTCACCCTTAAGAGGAAAATAAGCACTACACCATAGAGGTATTTCAGACACTTTTTTTTTGTTTGTTTGTTTTAAAGAAGTCCCGTGCATTTAAAATAAGATTCCCATGTTTCTTTTCATAGCAGCATGGGTTGCCTTGCTCAAAAATCTCAGGATCCATAACATTTCTGCAAGATCACCAGAAGACCCACGTTTTAAAAGGGGCAGTGTAAGATGAAACATAATACACACGTCATACCTAACAAAAGAGCTAGGTATTGTACATTCCACCCTAGTGAGCTGGTGCCCCCATTCAATATCCTGTTGGCAGGTAACCCTGGAGCCCTCTCCTTTACATTAGAGTTAGGGTATGTCTACATCTACAATTTTGCAGCGCTGGTTGTTACAGCTGTATTAGTACAGCTGTATAGGGCCAGCGCTGCAGAGTGGCCACACTTACAGCAACCAGCGCTGAAAGTGGTGTTAGATGTGGCCACACTGCAGCGCTGTTGGGCGGCTTCAAGGGGGGTTCGGGGAACGCGAGAGCAAACCGGGGAAGGAGACCAGCTTCGCCGCGGTTTGCTCTCGCGTTCCCCGAACCCCCCTGCAAACCGCAGGGAAGGAGACCTGCTTGCACGGGGGTTCGGGGAACGCGAGAGCAAACCGGGAAAGGAGACCAGCTTCGCCGCGGTTTGCTCTCGCGTTCCCCGAACCCCCCTGCAAACCGCAGGGAAGGAGACCTGCTTGCACGGAGGTTCGGGGAACGCGAGAGCAAACCGGGAAAGGAGACCAGCTTCGCCGCGGTTTGCTCTCGCGTTCCCCGAACCCCCCTGCAAACCGGGGAAGGAGACCTGCTTGATTACCAGACGCTTCCTCAGGTATGCTGGGATACCTGCTTATTCCACGGAGGTCAAGAAAAGCGCTGGTAAGTGTCTACACTTGATTACCAGCGCTGGATCACCAGCACTGGATCCTCTACACCCGAGACAAAACGGGAGTACGGCCAGCGCTGCAAACGGAGTTGCAGCGCTGGTGATGCCCTGCAGATGTGTACACCTCCTAAGTTGCAGCGCTGGAACCCCCTCACCAGCGCTGCAACTTTGTGATGTAGACAAGCCCTTAGTAGCTAAAGCTCAGCAGCGGGAATTAAGTTATAGCACCTCTCTCAGCTCTGCAATGGCTACCTGCTAAGTGACCTCATCTGCAACTTAAAGACTGCCACCTCCCAGCTGGTCTCCAACCAACCAGCTCCTGAGGGCTCGCTGTGGAGTCTAGGATCACAGAGAAAAATAAGCAGGGAACCTGGAGGAAGGGAAACCATACTAGGAAGTAATTTTTTTCTTTTTTTTTTAAGACCGCGTTTTCCAAATAAGCAAGGATTGCATTCTAGTGAATTAAGTTATTTTCTTCTGCTTTTTTATTCTTACCCCTCTAAGAACAAAACAGCTTAAAATTCACCAGAATTTCATGGACTGTGTGTACAATATTTACATAAGTTAGCAACTAGGCAATGCCCTTATTTATGCTAGGAACACCACTTGTTCAGTTTTAATAATCAAAGCAATTTAAAGTCTAATTTACTTTTCATCATTTATGATGCTTACCTGTTGAATTTCTCTCAGATTGATCAATGGAATGGATTAATCTATCTAATTTGTGTTGCTGGTTAGTTTCTCGTCAGGTTCACTTTTATGATATATATTTGCATGATACTGTAAATAACTGGGTGGCTAACATTATAGAAGACTATTAGTTTAAAAATGTTTCCACTAGAATTAAAAAAATAACCATTTTATTTAATCTTACACTTTATAATGACTTTTTTTGGTGTAAAAAAAAAATTATTATATTTTGGTCAAAGCTGACCTGATATTTGGCCTGATCTTGTTTCCATTAGTTTCAACAAGAGCAGGATTGGTTCCAGGGCATCTTTAAATGCAATCCTGTGACTTGAAATCCAGCTTTTTACCATATGGGTTTTACAGAAGTTCCAAGTATGCATATTTCTCCTTAAAAATAACTTTTTAAAAATAAATATATAAATGAATATCAAAATTACTGGTGGTGATGTGCTAAAAATTCACAAGCTGTTCTGCAAAAGTAGGTTTATGGAGTTAAATGTAAATATGTTCCTTTTAGCAGAATCATAGCACGTCTCTTCCTTTAAGATAATCAGGAAAAATCAATTTAAAATAAAACCAATGAAATATTTAAAATTCAACTAACATTATTTCAGTCACAGAAAGAGAAATTATCTGTTAGTACTTAGTTAATGCCAGATGTTTCACTGAAATATAGCACCTGGCTTTTTTTTCAAATTCTACATGACATGCATAGGAAAGTAATCTCTCCAGGGCACTTAAGAAACTTATCATATTAGATATCAATTAGCAACTGCCAATGTGATCACTGAACAATATTTATACTCCAAATTAATGTTTGGTAAATTTCCACAAGATGTTTAAAGGACTTGCCCACATGGTGACTTACTGCATGGCAAGTCAGGGTTTGAATGAACACGACATTAGTGGATCACATACTAAGTTGCCCTGGTTTTGAATCAGACATACTGTACTAAGGGAAGGGGGGGAAAAAAAAAATCACTTATGAGCCCACTGAAATACAAAAGCATAAATGAAAAAAGCACAGAGGTACATTCTTAACTCTGGATTTCCATATGTTTAAATGGGACCTTTGTGATTGTTATGTGTTTTCTGTATTAAAATGTAATAACGAGTAAAGCATTAAATAAAAACAGTATTTGTAAGGGGAGAAAAAAATAATACTAGCCCTCTGCTGCCCCCTTCTGGAATATACAAAGGTTCTCACACAAATACACACAGGGGTTCTCAAACTGGGGGTTGGGACCCCTGAGGGGGTCGCAAGGTTATTACATGGCATGAGGGGTCATGAACTTTCAGCCTCCACGCCAAACCCCGCTTTGTTTCCAGCATTTATAATGGTGTTAAATATATTTAAAGGTGTTTTAATTTACAAGGGGGGGGGGGCACTCAGAGCCTTGATATGTGAAAGGGATCACTAGCACAAAAAGTTTGGGAACCATTGAAATAGAGTATTCAGGAATTCAGTAACAAAAAAATCATTTCTTAGCTTACAGCCCCAAGCCTCTTTAGCCAACACCAGATCTCAAAAACTCTCTCTAGCTTTTTCCAGGGTCATATACCATATTCAAAGACTGTTGCTTGGCTGGCTTGCCTTTTGCCTCTGTCTCTCAGTTTCTGTTCTCCTTTCTCACTCTACCCACGACCCCAAAAAATAGGCAGCAAAAGCCCCTCTGCCCACCCAGCCTAACATCTGTGGGCACGTTCACATAACCCTTTTGTTTTAGGGGTGGGGGAGGGAGTATTTATGTTATGCTAATTGAAGGGTGAATTCATATTCATCAACCTCACAGTAAGTCTCACTCACATTCAGTTAATATTTTTAAAAGGTATCAACTAGAAAATCTACTATATATAACAACAGTATTGATAAAATGTAAAAGAAAAACTCCATAAGAAAACCTGTCATGCATATGTGGTAACAGTCCCCTCCCAGCTTGTTCTAGTCATGTCAGTAGCCCAATTACAGACCTATTTGTATACACAACTATGCCAAGAGAGTGCCTATTTTTACAGATTAAATGTGGGCCCTGCACTCTGAAAATATTGCCCTTGGCGACTAAAAGTACTTGAATAATCCTAAAATGGAAGTCTATAGGACTACTTGCAAGCATAAACAAACAGAGTTTGAACCTAATCATAGCATATGCCTTACCTGTTGCAGTTGCTGCAAATTCATCTGAGTTTTTTCTTGTTCTAATTGTTATTTTTGTATCCAAGCACACAAGAGTATTCTCAGCTCTCTTTCTTTTCTTCATCTCTTTCACTTTCCGTCTTTGATGGACATGTTTGTGATGCTTGCTCATTTGACGTCTATATTTAAATACCTGGCCACATAATGAACACAGGAGGGGTCTGGGAGTTTTGTGTTTTGCCATATGCTCTTTCAGCTCAGCTCTGGGTGGACAGTAAAGAAATACAAATAAGCAAATTAAAGCCAGAATTAGACGTAAGAATTCCCTTCCCCCACCAAAAAAAGTGTAAGTCAATCAAAATAAACTATTATCTTCAGTGGTGTAAACCATCTTATTAGTTTGGGACAAAACATTCTCAAAGGTAGATGAAGATGTAATTGTATTTTAGAAATACAGTTAGTTTCATGAGTGAGTAAGTGACTTGTTAACATATCACAATTCCATGCTATATATGTGAAGTTAAATAAATATATAAAACTTTATTAAAAAAAGACTCCCACAAGCAACTAGATAAGATGTTCAAACATTTACTACTTAGACACAAGTTATATTTAACTTGTTTCCTTGAAATTATATTAATCTAGTAACTACTTATTTTTTAAATATTGCAAAAATATATGGATAAGCAAATGTCTTACAGTACGGTATTTATATATAATTTTTATTCACACTCTACAAGGTGAGGTTAGCATTCCTGTAAGTAGTACTTTCATAATATACTACTATAGTGCCGTCATTAAGGTGAAGACCTAAGAAGGATAAACCAGGTCCAACAACCGTTACTATCCGGGAACAGTTAGTGCTGCCGAAGACGATTAGGAACCCACAATGAGTACTTGGAGTATTAGGGCTAGTCCACACTGGCAATGCTAAAGCACTGCCGCAACAGCGCTTTAACATGGTTTGTGTGGTTGCAGTGCAGAGCTCTTAAAAAAACAAAACAAACCACCTCCAAGAGGGGCGTAGCCACCAGCACTGGTACACTGTCTACACTGGCGCTTTACAGCACTGAAACTTTCTGCTCTCAGATGGGTGTTTTTTCACACCCCTGAGAGAGAAAGTTGCAGCGCTGTAAATTGCCAGTGTAGACAAGCCCTTACAAATAGAATAGCACGTTTTAGGAACCAGGACACTGCTATCTGATTCTGCTTTTCTGGACTTATTTTTTATAATTATTTAAAAGTCAACTTTTGTTTTTAAATCTAAACCAGTTTTCTTTTTCTGTTATGCAATTACCAATAATACACAGTTAGATGACTACTTCTGACTTGCATTATTGAGCTAGGGGACTTCAATACCTCTCATGTGGTGATCTCTTCTTTAAAAATGTTTGTGGATTTTTGTTTTTGTTTTTAAAATACTGTGATAATCAGTTAGAAAAACATTACCATTTTAAATTGGGGGAGGCTACAAAAAGATACGAAGTATAACCCTTCTTTCAGAGACAGTGTCTTCTTGAATTCAACTATTTGAAACAGCAGGAGAAAGTCAACAGTGGAGGGGAAACTCTTTAGGATGAGAGTCTTATGTACATTTTGAAACTGCAGCTGCAATCTTGGAACCCAATTGATTCATGATAATTCATGACTTATTTTTTAAATAAATATTTTTATGGAAATGTGTTCAGCTTTCCTTCAGTATACAGCATTATATACATCTTCAGTTTAACCATTAATGATAAAATCATATATACAGATAAGTATGACAGGCAACATTTATTATTGGTGTAATTCTACTGAGGTTACTTCAGTTACAATAGGAATTAATTTAGCCCTACCATTTTATCCATAAACTTTTATTATTTTATCATGTTGTTCAAATATGGATACTTCTTGTGTATTACTGCCAAAAACCACTAAACTGTCACTATGGCATTTGAAATCTGAATCATCATGTAAAGCCTGTGGAAATAACTCTCTCATGCAAAACTGGCATCAAGATCAAACCAGGTGATAGGCACATTTTTGCATTAATAAAAGATATTGTAAATAAGCATAGGTACAATAGTATGTGAAGGTTGGAAGGAGTAAAATAATCTCAGAGAGTCAAAGTGGGTGAAGTAATATCTTTTATTGGACCACTTTTTGTTCGTGAGAGAAACAAGCTTTCAAGCTACACAAAACTCTTCTTCGGGTCTGGGAAAGGTATTTAAGCTGCATCTTCACTGCAAAGCAAAAGGGTTCGGCCCCTGGGTGCTGGCTTGACTCAAGCTCAGCCCCTCCAGCCCTGGGTTAGCACACTTTCAGTGTAGATGCAAGAGGGTTAGGCTTGAGCCCAGGCTCAAGCATGGGCTTATGTTGCAGTGCAGACATACCCTCAGATTGTCATAGCTAAATACAATGTGGAACAGATTGCTTAGCATGTTTTTTGTCATATAACTGAAAAGATGTTAATGGGCCACTTCACCTTGAATGGTTCCTCAGAAAGGTTGTTAACAACTTATGCTAAACAATCTGTTCCACCTTGTATTTAACTGTGACACTATCTTTCCCAGACCTGAAGAGCAGCTCAGTGAAGCTCAAAAGCTTGTCTCTTTCACCAACAGAAGTTGGTCCAATAACGATATTACCTCACCCATCTTGTCTCTAATATCCCAGGACCAACATGGATAAGCTTATTTTGTTTGCAGTGTAGTCATATCATATGCTTAAAAAGATCTGGCAATGGCCCTTTGGGAGGGAAGGGGAAGCCGATGTTTGCATGTCAGAGTAAAAACAGAAGCAAACAAATCTGAGTAAGAATACTTTCATTTGTGGCAAGTAAAGTATAACTTCATAGAGAACTATTTCATTTGACACCTGGTATCATAACTGTATTTTCGTTGTTCATAGCGTATTCATTGAGAGTTTGTTTGTGGTTTATCACACTTGAATGAGCTGATTATTTTAGCAACAACAAAAATCTTGAAAGTGTAGGAAGTGAAGAAAAACAAAATAAGATACTAGCTGTTACATTAATATTAATGATTAATATAACCAACCCAAGACAAAACAACAGTGTTAGGAGGTGACCTGTGAAATTCCATCAACTTTAGCAATATGTGCTAAATACCCCCCAACAGCCTAGTGAAGAAGAGAGGCATTCAGCACATTGTTACCTAGGGGACAAAAACTGTATCTTTCTCCCCCACCTTCAGCCAATGCCATCCAGCCTCACCTGGATTGCCCGTTCTCTAGTGTGATGCCCCAGCAGGCATTGTACATTCAGTATCAGAAAGGCTGGATTACTCAGCCTACTACTATAGTAGACGGGGTAGAAAAATGCCAATTTTTAATTGTATTACACAGTTTTGCAAAGATTTTAAAATATTTTATCCTATTGGGGATAAAATATTAAAAAACTATTCAAGATAACATTAAAAATAAAAGGCACTTATCTGACCCTCTACCCACAATATATGCCAGCTCCATGCTCCAGCAGGGTGCGGTGGTCAATATGACATCACCAACAAGGTGTCATGATGGAGCTGAAGCTGGCGACCCAAGAGGGTCTGAATGTCCCAGGACCTAAGGAAGAAATACGTGAGCTTTTAATTAACAACGTGCTGAATGCCTCTCATAACCTGGTTGCTAATGGCATTCAGCACATATTGCTAAAGTTGATGGATTTTTGTCAGATTCCTTTAAAAGTTACTAATCTTGCCATTTCCCTCAATTAATATTAATATATCACACACAAATGTTACATTCAAAGATTATTAAAGTTGCAAAGTTAAGTGCTCGAAAGAGAAAGAAGTTAGAAAAATGCCAGAATCCCTGCCAAGCTAGTCTCATCCCTCCAGAACCCCATCCCAGACTCCCCTCATCCAACCCACTCCCATCCTCAGGTGCCTTGTCCAGCAAGCCACAGCTTCTTCCACAGTCCCATATCTGATTTGTCTCTCCTCTCAACGCGGCCACTGGTTGCGTCCTCTGCCCAGGTGTCCCATCGCCATGGACTCCCAGTTTCAATCTCTGTCCCCCCACTCAGTTCTCGTCCCAGTCTTCTACTCAGCCAGTCCCAGTTCTCCCGACAAGTTTTCCCCTTGTCAGATATGTTACCCCAGTCCTCTCCCCTCCATCCCCTGGCCCTTCTGGTTCCCAGTCCCAGTCTGTTCGCCCACCCAATATCAGTCTTTTTGTTCACCCCAAATCTCAATCCCAGTTTTCACCCCTTTCCCCAAGCTTCTTGTCCCAGTCTACTCCCCCCTGCCCAACCAGACCACTCTTGATTGCTCTGCATTTGTATCAGATAACTTCTTTCTCCTCATTGGGGCTCAGCAGGAGGTCACAGGAGAGAGAAGTTCCCTGCTATCAGTTCAGGTGCCCAGAACTGGACCCAGCACAGTCTGCAGCAGCCTATGGCTGCAATTGCGAGAAAAGTCCTGCTGAGCATTGGGCTCGAGCGCAGGGCTTTGGAGCTGTGCTCCGGCTCCGCTCCAGCTCCAGGCAAAAACCTGCAGCTCCGCGCTCCAGCTCTGGGCGCCACTCCAAAGCCCTGCTGGAGCGTGCCCAGTGCAGATGAAATCTTTGAGGAATTTAACTGCTAAAATCTAAGAAGTCTCTACTGAACTTATGTGAACTGTGATTTTTTTTTTTTATTCAAATTTTCAAAGGGATAACAAAAAGCATGTGATACAATCAAATTTTAAGACCATAATATATTTGTGGGGCTTTAGGGGGCCTTCCATCTATTAGATAAGAAGAAAATCCTGTCTCTTGCTGATGATGGAAAGCAAGCCACTGCAGCTACCTGTTGGTAGTAGAAAGCAGCTTGACTCCTCAAGACAAGCTGTCTGGCTGTAAGTGTGTCACTACCAGGTAGGGCTAGATGACTTTTTATTATTATTAATTATTATTCAAAATGCTTTTTAGACAGAAAACTGGGTTCTGACTAAATTAAATTTTCCATGAAAAGTATTTGCTTTCCATGGAAAATTTTGACTTTGTCAAAACAAAACAAAACCAACACCCAGAAAAATCACAAACTTTTAGCTGAAAACTTAAAATTTTGATTTGGAAATGCTGCCAGTTTCTCATGGGAGTTATAGTTTGGGTGTCATGTCACCATTCTCCTCTCCTGGCCACCAACATCCCACTACCATGTGGTGCCTCTTCTTTTCTGCCCTGCCTATTGGTATCTGGAAGGGGAGGAGGGCTAAGGGAAGAGTACTGAAGGTACCTGTTCTGGTCCCACGCCCTCCACCCCCCATCACTAATGTCCAGAGTGGCCATAGAGGACCTCTAGTGCATGACCCCTCTTTCCCATAACAGCATAAGATCCTTTGTATTCAGAACCCAAGTTACCTTTTCCCCAACCTCATATCACTGTCATAAGGAGCCACTATAGAGCTCTCTCTCCCTCAGATACCAGCAGCAGGATGTGGTGGTTTCCTGAACACAGCAAATCCCACCATGTTATTTTTAAAACCCTGTTTTTTCCGTTAAACACTCCCACTCCCTCACCCTTTTACATTAAATACTCACAAGTAGGGCTCTACCATTCACTCACCATCACTATTTACAGTAACAGGATACAGCATTAAAAACCCAACAAATGATTGATTTTAATAAAAACATTTATGAAAAAGTTAGCTGTGTTTTAATAACCAAGAAACTAGAAAAAGAGACAAACAACTAGTAAAGCATACAAATTAAAGCGCTATCCACATTTGGAAGAACATCTTTCATATTTTGTGCTTTGATGTGGTTTGGAACTGTAGTTGTGGGTACGAAGATGCTTGCAGACCTTGCTCCACTCTCTCTCTGTGTGTGTGTTAAAAAGCCGTAGATCATTGAAATGTATCTGTGTCAGAGGAAACAGAAATAGAAGTAAATACAGAAAATATTACTAATTCTTTTAAAACTACACATTTGACCATGTTCAACAATCTTTCTTGTTTTCAGCTATACAGCTGTTTGAGAAGGCCAAATTCATCACTGGTGTAATTTCAATAACTTCAGTGATATTACACTGGGTGAATATGGTTCAGCAGTATGTATGTGTAGTAATTCAGGAAGAACACTAGCTGTATGAATAGAATAGACGGGGACTATGAATTATGTAGCTATAATTTCATCATGGGGTTCTGCTGGTAACAACAAGCCATAATGGCAAAGTTGAGTGGCTTATGTATTACTCAGAACTGCAAGATGGAACTGAAACATCCAAAACACAAAATTTTGCCTGCTTTTTTATTTTATATAATATAATGAGCTAGGGACCCAAAAGCCCCAAACATGCCAAGTAACAGGGGATAAAGAATTAGTTCTCAAAAAGATTGCAAAGCCATCATCTGAAATGAATCATCAACTCCTCCATGGGTGCATCTTTTTATTTTTACATGAATTATCATGCACATGAAGTGCTGAACAAATGAACACAACAAAACAACACAAGAGGTTTACAAGAGCACCAGTTCTGATCTGAAGGGATCATTTTTAGGGATGAAAGAAAATAATTCCATTTCCATTCTCGCTCTGCTCTTGGCTCTTCTCCAAGACTGCTATGAAAAATGCCAATGTGGGGTGTTTTTTTGTGATGTGAACACCTGTTCAGTAGGAAACACGACTGAGAGCACAAAGAATTATTATACATAGTTGCTGAACAGACAGTACATGGTGGTAACTTTTGGTCTAACTGATCAAGGCCAGATTCAGAATATTGACCCATAGGTGGAAAGCTAGTGCCATTATCTGTTCTTTGGGCCTTTCTGTCCTCCATCACAGGTCTATACTGAGAATCAGAATAACACCAGTTTAAAACTACTTTTTTTCTTTCTTATTTTGGGGGAGGGGGACAGAAAGGGGTGCTAAATTAAGTACAAACACTAATCAATGTAAAATGTATACCAAAAGAAGCCAAAAGTGCAACAAGTCTATAGTTTTGATGTAGGATAAAGGTATGGGATGAAGCTAATGTAAATTTTAACATAACTGATAAAAATAGCACAGGAAAGAGAGAAAACATTTATTCTTGTACAAATATTTCCCTGTCACCATTGTAATTGTCCTTGAGGTTAAAAGTCAGAACAAGTATGCAGCACAGAGTTATTAGGTTTTCACCTTCCTGGGCAACTCAAGTAATCCATTAAGACCAAAGCAAGTTCAGGGCTTACTAATAATAAACTTCACAGCAATTAAAACTTACTACAATTTCCAAAACCATTGCTACAGAGAAAAAGCAGGTCTCTATTATCTCAGTTATACAAACTGATTAGAACTGTAGACTTGGCATCTCTGCCAAGATTAAATATTAGCGTGAGCCCCATTATCTGCTATGGGCTATTATGACTAAGATAATAATCTGGAAAAAAAAAATAAAAAAAGCCTCTCGCTATTCTTATAGGTTTCAGAGTAGCAGCCATGTTAGTCTGTATCCGCAAAAAGAACAGGAGTACTTGTGGCACCGTAGAGACTAACAAATTTATTTCAGAATAAGCTTTCGTAGGCTGTAAGAAGTGAGCTGTAGCTCACAAAAGCTTATGCTGAAATAAATGTTAGTCTCCAAGGTGCCAAAAGTACTGCTATTCTTATAGCCTCTCTCTACTTCAGAGTCTTCAGAATTCAACAAAATACAATATCCTTTTAGAAGAACTCAGTTTTGTGATCACTTTGCATTTTTGTGAGAAATGCAAAAAAAGGGAATACCTGAAATATTTATGAAACATGTTATAATGCTACATTATCACCCGTTATGTGGTGCTGACACTGGTGACATCTTTTAACAGGTAGGTTCACTTCAAAAAAATATTTACATTGTATTTTAATTTAATATTAAGGGACACATTCTGCCCTTAAAAAACACAGACACACTTCTCATCAGAGTCAATGGATGTTACACAACTGTATCTTAAAGCAGAATTCAGAAGTGCGGGGGGGGACCTCACAACCCTGAATGACAAAAGTTTTGCCGAGGAAAAGCACCGGTGTGCTTTGTCAGCAGGAGAGCTCCCCTGCTGACAAAGCTACTGCTGCTGGTTGGGGATGGAAGTTTTTTTGTTGGCAGGAGAGCCGCCAACAAACAGTGGCTACAATGTGCACCTTTTAGCAGCATAGCTGTGTCACTAAAAGTTGCACAGTGTAGACATAAACAAACCACCTCTAGTCACGTAAGCTAAAACGAAAAACAAACAAACAAAAACACTAATTGGATAGAGAGTCTCCATTAAAAACACAAAATTAGACTTTTAAATGAATGGTTCATTACACTGAATGGAGCAAGTTGTATGTTTATATATGCACTTATAATCACTCTTATAACTGTAGAATCTGAATCCTTCAAACTATTTTAAAAAACAGAAATAACTATAACAATCTTCCTTTCTCTCCCCATGTTCCTTTCCACCCTATAAGAGAAAGTTTGATTAGTTTATATACTTCTTGCTTGTCTATGAATAAGTGGAGGTGTTGTGTTTGTATGAAGAAACTATCAAGAGAAAGTTGAGTAGTGAGTTTTGAAATCGATTCTGAAAGTAACAAGATTCAGCAGTCATTTTTACTTCTTGCAGGAATTCTGTAGATGAGGTCCAGCTCCAAGTCCATGCAATCTCAAACAAGACCAAAACAGACAAAACTAGCGCCTTAATTTCACATGGATCAACACATAATCTGAGGGCAATAAATCCTTTTCTATACAAGATCTCATTCCAGGCAAGTTCTCCAACCTACTCATTATCACAGGAACTTGTTTTACATGGGCTACCATACTCACCTCATTCTTCAATGGATATTCTAATTCGTTACATTTAAAGGCTATTACAATGACTACCGACAACAGCTACAGACACCATAGCACCTTCTCCAAATACCACCCACACAGATAGCTTCAGTTTGCACTTTTAGACAGACTGCAACAAAAAAGTGGGAAGGAAGAAACTTAAGTGGCAGAAAGCAGACTGACATAGGCACTAAGAATTTTTGCATTATATGCCACGATTTGATATAATAATATTTGAAGTCAGAGAAGGCAACGTTGTCTATTGGACTGAGAACCATACTGGAAGCTAGGAATTCTGTCATTCTAAGCAAGTCACTTGGTCTTTGTCAGTTTCCCTATTCATAAAATATAAGTAATAGCTACATCACAGCCAAGTAAGTATTAGTTAATTTTACAGTGGCAATGTAGTGGTTTAAAGATAAAAATAGCAGAGTGTTATTAAACTAGAGACAGAGTAAATTCATGTAAAATTATTTTTCTCATTGCATGTGACGTGACTTTCAAGTCCTAATAGAAGAAGTTAAACGCCAACTTTTTTTTTTTAAACAAATACTTAGAATCCACAAATTACAGTTGAAAATGAGTGGCAATTCTGTAGAGCACGATAACATTTTCATAAAAAGGTACATTTGCAAACGCTTATTAAACACATAGATTTGTATTGCTCCTGCCTGTAACAAATTTCCCAGTAACACTAAGATGATTTGTTATAGCTCATCACAGATGGCATCATACTACATGCTGAAACTCGAGAAGTACATCTTTGTAACTCCCAATATACATTATGCTTACAGACAGGTTTACAATGAGGGTGAAAGTATGAGAAAAATAATTGTTTGAGACTTACCAATAAAATCACAGTGCAGACATTTAAACAAGTCACCATAATGACAAGATACATGCAGATTTCTCACTTGCTCTGTTTCATAAAGAGATGACCACTTTGTGCATTGAAAGAGATTACGTTTTCCATGATGGTTGTTCCCGTGCATTTTCCATGCACTTGGTGACACAAAAACTCTCTTGCAAATCGGACACTGGTAGCTCTCTTTTATTGGCTTGTTTGTTTTTAAATGATTTTCCATTAAGTTCCATTCCGTCATGCAGCAATTGCAATAAAAACATTTGAAGCCCTCGTTTCCATCATGACATTTAACATGGATTTCATAAGCACCCTTTGACTTCAGTTCTTGGTCACATATGTTGCAGTGCTGTATTCTTTCAGCACTTGGTTTTAAGATGCAAATACCTTTCAAAGGTTGAGCTAAGCCACTGTTTGCAGGTCTGACCGTCTTCTGAATTTTACTATTTTCTTGTTTGACTTCAACTTTAGTTGTTTTCACTTCTACCTCTAAGGCTTGAGTTTTAATGCTGGAAACGCGACACAGGCCAAGTGACATGAGATGTTCAGATTGGGCTTCCTCCTCATCTTTGCTTTTTTTAGATTCATTGGGGTCTGTGGAATATGAGAGGGGATTAGGCACCACAGAGCAGGGCTCCTCAAGGTGAAACTGATCTGCTTCTTCTTCAAACAATGTGTTTACCTTACTAGAATGAGAGACATTAGGATTATCACCTTAACTCCCTAGGCTCAAATCACAGCATTCAGGGCTCATGTTATGAAGCATCTGGTACATCAGCAACAGAAATGACATCTTTGCAAGGTTTTCTTCATTTTCTTTGTTTTCTTGGCAGATTTCATCCGCTATGCTGTATGAGTCATTTTCATCTTGATCTGGGCCCATTTCAAGGCACTCAGAAATGTGGCAAATTCTACCTTGTTTGTGAATGTTAGTCATGTGAGTTCTGATTTTATTCTTGATACTGCTTGTGAACTGACAAAGTTTGCACCTGTACACTTCAACCAAAAACGTTTCCACCAGGCTGGCAATTTGGGCTTCAAAGCCCTCTGCCACAGAGACATACAATCGGGATGTTGTAATCTTCTCAGGTAAATGTAGGTTTGTGGAAGGAATGTATTGGTATTTATATTTAAATTCATTCATCTTCAGAAAGTGCAAGTACACAAATCTATAAGAGAAACATAAATAAGGCAGTTAGTAGCTGTTCTATAATCTGCAAAACTCGTATATCAGCAATCTTCTCCAGAAGAAGATAATTCATCCTAAATCTTCAGTAATACTAAGCAAGATATACATAAAGTGCCTATTTACATTTTCCCAAGTAGAGATGGATGCATACTATGCTGTGGTATATTAACATTTCAATTATTATTGTTGCCTTTTTTCAGAAGTTACAACAAGAGGCCCTAGGGTCAGATTATAATCTAAATTGCATCAGTGTATATTAAATTCAAGGGTGAAATCATAGCCTCTTGGAAGACAACAGAAGTTTTGCCTGTAGAAAATTTAAACCTAAATGCCTCATACAACACAGCTCTTTTTACTTCATTATTACAGATGAAACATTTATTCTGTAATTTCAAACTTGAGATTTTAGAAAACTATTTATGTTTAAAAAAAATCCCAAATCATTTGTTACTTTCTCCTCTACTGGATTTTTGTTGTGTATTCATTTTGGGACTTGCATAACATTTACGAATCCCATGGCAAAGCCTTTTTCATAGAAAAATGCATCAAGATACAAACATCTCAGCATACATTCATCCACAAATCTTATAAAGTTGACATATATATAGAACATCCACTACTGACAAAGGATTGTACCTTTTTATACAAAGATTTAGTCTGTTAACCTCCCCGATTCTTTTAAAACAATAAAATAATCCAGAATGCATCACAGCAGCCAGAAGCCCTATAGCTGATCAACTGTAGTACATCCCTCTGCGTACTTTCCCCCTCCTCCTACCAAGTGCAGTATCAGTCCTTTTATCTAGAGCCCTGGGAATCTGCAGATATCCACTTTATATGCAGTGACGTTTGCAGATCACAGATCAGATGACATACACATTTTGTTTTCACTCCAGGGCTCTACTTATATTTTGTTTTCGGGCGCTGTGAATTCCCCTTACACAGGGAGCGGTGAAGAACCAGCTGAGCGTACCTGCTACAGTGATTCAACAGCAAAACCAAGGAGGTAGTAGCAGCAAGGGCTAGGGCCAGAGGAAGACAATCAGTGGCGGGTCCCTCTTGCGCCTGTTTGGCAGCTCTACCCCCCCTCTCTGCTCTTCCTTTTTCCTGCGGCTTCCCCCACGCTTTTGCCAAGGGCACACGGTCACCTCAAAGCGCCACCTACAGCTACAACGGCTGCGCCTCACCCTCCCCAGCCACCCTTCTGCAGAAGCCGCGGCTGCTGCTTGGACGGACTCTCTGCTGAAAGCACGTGCCGCTCCCTCACTGCTCGGGTCAGCGGCGCGTGAATGGAAGGGAGGAAAGTTCCATTCCGCTCTGCAGGGGTCAGTGGCTCTGTTCTTGAATTAGTCTCACCCTGTTTCCGGGCCTCCACGGCTCAGAAACGCCCCTCTCCGCTAGCTTTCCGACTTCCGGCCCGGAACGAAGAGGGCAGTGTTAGAGCCGCCGCCTCCCTCCATAACACCAGGCTGCCCCACTCTAAGGGACTGTGCGTAAAGTGACACAGCCAAGAGCGCTGCTGAAGGACTCGTTTGAAATCCAAAACTCAACGCTTTAAACACCAGCGACAGCTCGAGGTCCGCGAGCGCCTCCCCATTCCCATCCTTCTGTGAGCTTAGCTCGGTCATTTAAATGCTCTGTGCTTCAGGTTCTTCATCTTTAAATCCAACACGTGGTAATTTATGGCTGCATATGAGCTCTTTGAAGCAGGTATTGGAAAGTGATATTATGGTCTAGTGCTCTGTATAGTGCTTAGCACAATTCTTGGTTAGTCTTTCAGAACATAATCATCCACGTGCAGGTCATTTAGTCCAGTCTCCTGCACTGAGGCAGGACTAAGTAATAAGTAGGCCATAATCATACAATCCTAGCACTGGAAGGGACCACAAGAAGCCGTCTAGTCTAGTCCATCCCCCTGCACTCAAGGCAGGACTAAGTATTATCTAGTACCTATAATGAATGCTAGGTAATAATAGCAGCGTACTAAGTATTAGCATTATTAGCACCCAAGATTATCACAACTGAAACCATTTTTAAACTCTAGTTTAATTTTCTGTGCTTATGCTGTCAAGTATCAGAGGGGTAGCCGTGTTAATCTGGATCTGTAAAAGCAGCAAAGAATCCTGTGGCACCTTATAGACTAACAGACGTTTTGGAGCATGAGCTTTCGTGGGTGAATACCTACTTCATCAGATGTATTCACCCACGAAAGCTCATGCTCCAAAACGTCTGTTAGTCTATAAGGTGCCACAGGATTCTTTGCTGCTTGTGCTTTTCCTGTTTCCCATTTTGAATGCATTTCTTCCCATTTTGAAAATGGAAACAGACACTTGGAGTTCATTTTTGTTTCCAAGCTGAAAAAATTATCACTTTACCATCCAAAATAATTTATTTAAAAAAATAATGTCTGCAAAATATAATTCCCACCCCCAAATATTATCACTAGCTGCTAGATTTTCATGACAATCTTGAAAAAGACTTCCTACTCAGTTTAGGACCATATCAACACTAGAAAGCTAACAGTGACATAGCTGTACGGATGCAGCTGCACTGCTGTAAGATCGCTTGTGTAGCCACTCTAGGCCAACAGGAAAGAGCTCTCCCATGGCCATTGAGATATTTAAACCACCTCCAAAAAGCCATGGTAGCTATGTCAGCAGGAGTGCGTGTCATGCTGATATAAGTGCTGTCCACACTAGCACTTCTGTTTGTGTAACTCACGTACCTTGGTGCATTTTTTTCACACCCCTGCTCGACATAAATTATACGGACAAAAGTGCTAGTGTTGACATAGTCTCATTGCCTTCTTCTAATACACTAGGGCAAGGCTGTGAATGCTTTGAGTATCTGGGTTGCAGATGCTCATCACTATGCCTGCTCTGACATTAAAACAAATGGTGAAATCTTGTTTATGAGTCATTAAGTTTCATAAAACATAAATCAACAATAGCCACAATGTCTGTACTTTGGGCCTACCCTCCCTGGCAGTTTCTCTTTTACTTAACTCCATATGCCCACAACTTTAGGCAGCCTAGGTAGTTTTGGGTTGTACCCCTGGTTTTCAGTGTTTAGTATCCCATTTATTTGGCATGACATCTAGGGGGGCCACACATCCCAAGAAGTCCTGAGCACCTTCCCGTTCACCCTCTCCCCTTTGTTCTACAATCACCGCAAATTTCCTGTCCCCTCCGCCACCATCATCCACCCACCTCTCAAACGCTGGGTGCGCCCGCCCCACGCAGCTGCCAGTGTCACGGCGCCGCGTCCAGATCGCTTGAGCCATCGTGACCGGCGAAGACTCCCTTCCCCAACCACTTGTTCTGGGATTGCGCTGCTGGGCCTGGAGGTGGCTCTTTACAGACGCTCCCTAGCAAAAGATCCACCGGAAGTAACTTACACCCTCACTGCAGGGTGCGGTTCATTTCCGGTGGGTCGCCGAGGTGGCGCGTTTCCTCGCCTCGACCCTTGGCGCCCCATCGCGCATGCGCTGCGGCCGCGTCTCACCAGCAGCAGCGAAGGAGTTTGGAAGTTCAAAATGGCCGCCGCGGTGGAGTCTGTGCTGCGGGAGCCCGAGTAAGAGACAGGGCGGCCCGTTTGGGAAGGCTCCTCTCGGGGGGAAAGTGGGAGAGAGACGCCACGAGGCGCCTTGTGGCGGGAGGTGGCTATAACGGTCGCTAAGACTCATTTGCTGGGGGGAGGGGGAGTCGCGAGGGCCCTGGTTGGGCCTTTGGCGTGAGACCCATCGCGGGCCTGGGCAGTGGGACTGCACGCGGCGTCCGTTTCCCCGGCCCCAGCGAGCACGAGCCAGGCCGCCAGGGGGAGAGGCCGTGCACGCGCTTGGAGCGCGGGGCTCCTCGTGCTCCTCCCTTCCTGCCTCGGGCGCCCGGGGTGGTTGCTAAGGTGCGAGGGGGAGGGTCAGTCCCGATGTGCGTGGTTTTTTTTTCCGCCTAGGCGCCTTTTCCCCCGCCCCTCCCCCCGCCGCTCTCCCGATGTTTCACAGGCTGCTCGCCCTAAGGAGGGGTATTGCGAATCCCCTCCGTCGCTGGAGCTGCTGGGCTCCAGTCTGCTCTCCCCTAGTGAAACTGGAGCCGGACCCCGCCGCGTGTGGGCATCCAGCAGCTTGGAGGCTGTTCCATACTCACTTGTCTTGTGTTTGGTGCTGTGCGCCTTAGAGTCAGGGTGCAGAGTGTTGTGTGAGAGAGCAAGGGGGTCTCGGACTTTGTTCTTCATTAGAGACTTTTATCTGGAGTTAAAAGTGACTGAACTCCAGGTGGCTGGGACTCTTGTAAGGGACAGGTTGGGCCTCAACATACATTTGTGGAATCTCCAGAGGCCCTTTGCACAGGTGTCAACTACCCTGAGATCACAGGCAATCAATTAACCAGACCACCTCCCACCCCCCCACCCCCCAACTTCTCCCATGGGGACATAGAGCTAATTTACACTGGCAATTTACATTAGCATAGGGGCATGTTTCAATGGTGTGAAAAATCTGCACCCTGGAGAGAGATGATTATGCCAACCTAACCGCCAGTGTAGACAGCACCAGGTTGATAGAAATCTTCTGTCAGCTTAGCTATTGCTTTGCAGGGAGGTAGTTTTCGTAGTGATTTGCACTAAAATACTACAGCAGCATAGCTCAGTTATGCTGGTGTAGTGATTTAAGGTCTAGGCTACTCTAAAAATTTAGGTGGACCCAGCTACGTTGATTAGGGGTGTGTAAAATCCATACCCCTGATTGGTGTAGTTAGACCTAGTCCCCAGTATAGACAGCATGAGGTCAGTGGAAGAATTCTTCTGTTGACCTAGCCATTGTGTCTCAGGGAGATGGATAACCTACGCTATGGGACACCCCCTCCCATTGGTATAGGTGATGAAGTGCTAGAGTAGTGTAGCTGCGCTATTTCATGTGTAGACAAGCCCCAAGTATAAATATATCCATATATCAGTCATGCCCTCCCAGCCTCTTAAGTCCTGCAGTGGTCACTTACTCTGGTGATTTTACTCGCCATGAGAGGGGTTCATGAGGGCTTCATGGGCCGCAATTTGGGAACTATTGGCTTAATATAAAGGGGAACGGATTCGGTCAAGGCTTTTTAGACCCTGTGTTGGACCTATCTTAAATTGTAATCTGATTTCTGGCTGTAATAGTTCAAAGGGCTTTTTTTACCAGTTGCTTTTCAAAGATATAAAAAACAGTACATACTGTTTCTGGGTCACATGAAATTTTAATTTAAAAACATTATAATGATGCAGAAATGTGTTATTGTAATACCTAGTTAGTAACAAAATATGATGTTGACTTTCGTAGGCCCAAGGTTTGTGTATATATTTGCTATCCTTTCTGATAGTAAATTTCCTAAAGTATTCTATATGGGTGTATATATAAAAGGTTAGCTTACTTAAGTGTTTAAAACTTTTTCCCCAGTCTGAGAGATTCTAATATTATGAAATTGTTGCAACATCCCTCCCATCAGAACGGCTTTGGGATTTTTTGCCAGAATCTGTAGAATTTAGTTAGCAAGAGTCTGCTGGACAGCTAGTTAGTTAGTTAGTTAGTTAGTTGTATCTTCTTTCTCTCCTTGGTCCTATTCGAACAATTTCCAGCTGGTATTGTAAGACAGAAGGCATTTTGAATTAAGTTGTTTTAGTGCAGGAGTTGGCAGCCTTTCAGAAGTGGTGTGCCGAGTCTTCATCTATTCACTTTAATTTAAGGTTTTGTGTGCCAGTAATATATTTCAACATTTTTAGAGGGTCTCTGTCTATAAGTCTATATATTATATAACTAAACTATTGTTTATGAAGTAAACAAGATTTTCAAAATGTTTAAGAAGCTTCATTTAAAATTAAAATGCTGATCTTATGCCACTGGCCCACTCAGCCTGCTGCTGGCCTGGGGTTCCAGTCACCTAGGCCGGCAGTGGGCTGAGTGGGGCCTGTGGCCAGGACTCCGGCTGGCAAGGGGCCTGCAGCCAGAACCCCAGAGTCGCAGTGGGCTGAGTGGGACCGGCGGCCGAGACCCCACTGCCGGTCTGGGGTTCCGTCCTCCAGCTCCTGCCAGCCAGGGTCTCGGCTGCCGGGCCAGCCCCGCTGCTGGTCTGGAGTCTCGGCCCTACCCACAAAGAGTGGGTACCTACCATCTCCCTGGTTTTAGTGCATTCTCTTCCTCTCTCTCTGCACTGAGCTGAGGGTGGGAGCGCACTGAGCACAGGGCTGGGGGTGAAGGAGCAAGTTGGGGTGTACGGTCTGGCCAGGAGCTAGAATGAGGGAGGAGGCTCAGGGTTGGGGTAGGAGGTTTGGGTGTGGAGTGCTTACCTGGGCAGCTCTCATTTGGTGTGAGGGGTTCAGGTGGGAATGTAGGGTGTGTGTGCAGGAGCTTCCATTTGGTGCTCAGGGTGGGGATGTGGGGGATGCAAGAGTCAGGGCATTGGATATGGGGGGGCTGGGTGTGTGAGGAGGGTGCAGGAGTCAGGGCATGGAGTGTGAGGGAGCTGGGTATGTGTGGGGGGTGCCAGAATCAGGGCTGGGGTCATGAGGGAGGTCAGGGTAGGGTCTGGGTGTGTGTGAGGGGGGTCAGGGATCAGGGCAGGGGGCTAGGCGGTGTGTGGAGTTCAGGAGTCAGGGCAGGGGGCTAGGGGTGTGGGCTGGAGTCATGGAGATGCTCCCAGCCCCCTGCCCTGAGCAGCTCACGGCAGGGGGCTGGAGGGGATATGCCCTGATTCCACCCTCCTTCCCCAAGGCCCCGTCCCCGCCTCTTCTCTGGTGCAGCAAGCACACTGCGGCTACATTTCCAGCTTCACTTCTCCCCCTCCCTCTCCAGGGCCATCAGCTGTTTGGCCGCAGGGAGGGACAGGAGATGGGACAGGAACCCAGCTAGGGGAAGAGGTGGGGTAGGGGTGGGAGAGGAGGGAGCTTGGCTGCTGGTGGAGGCTGCCCTACAGCAACGGCCGACAGGACCAAGCTCCTGCCCCCTCAGGAGAAAGCAGGGGGCGGAGAAGAGCAGGCTGGGCTGGGCGGGATTTTTAATGGCACATTGCTGCCTGCCAAGGTCCCGATCGCGGCGGCCTGGGTTCAGCAGTGGGCTGAGTGGGGCTGGTGGCCGGGGTCCTGACAGGCAGCAGTGTGCCATTGAAAATCGGCTCGCGTGCCATGGGTTGCCGACCCCTGTTTTAGTGCCTGTTGATCTGTACAAAACTTCATAGAAAGTCCATAACACCATGCAAAACACACCATAGGAGCCCAAAATCTGGTAACTGAGAACAGTGCACACAACACTTTCATTAACTAAAATACTTACCCAAATTCTTAAATATTGTTTTATTTGAATTATGAGGGTGGGCTGTCTGTTTGTTTTTGTCTCAGGTTAGAACATTGCCCTCCTATGCAAGAGAGGTGAATTCTGTTCTCTTGCTTCCTTGTGTTCGTCAGGGCCTGGGTGCACTTGCGAAGCAATAGGTTCAGGCTGTGCTGAGAAGATATCATGTTCCTCTGAAGCAGTCAGGATAGCAAAACAATGAGCAGGGATGATGGACCCTGAGGTCCCTTCAGCCTTTTAAGACAGGAAAAGATGATGAAGGCTAAGGAGAGCACAAGAGGATTTTGGGGAGCAGGTGCTGAGGTTGGAAGAACACAGGAGTGTTTGGGTGGTGGTGGGGGCATATCTTAATGTGGAAGATCAAGTTGAGGGTTCTCTCTGTGTGGTGTTATTTCTCCTGAGGTTCCAGTTTCCATCCTTTTACATTCTGTGGCTCCTCCCCCCACTATTCTATTTTGTTCTGTTTCATTGGGGACCAAGAGTCCACATGCTTTGGAGATAGAACCTGCCCAACTTTCTGCTGACCTAAATTGTGTACTGGAGTCCTAGTCTTTCTCTGTATCAGACTGAGAAACAGCGAGCAGATAAGGGTTCAAAATCCTAAATTTAAAAGGTTGATAAATGGTACAAATGTCAATCCATATAAGGTTCCTGGGGTAGAGTGCAGATAGAGACCGACAGAAAAGTTCTGTGTTGGGAGTAGAACTTACTGGAACAGGGGTGTGCAAACTACGGCTTGTGGCCGGATTCAACCTCTCAGGGCTTTGGATCCAGCCTGCAGGATTGCTATCCCTGTGACACTGCGGGCCTCATGTCGCTCCTGGAAGCAGCCGGCACCACGTACCTGCAGTCCTTGGGGGAGGAGGGAACGAGGGAACCCCTTGCCTGTGGGTACCTCCCCCAGAGCTCCCGTTGGCCGCGGTTCCCTTTCCCCAGCCACTGGGAGCTTCGAGTGAGGAACCCACAGGTGAGGGCAGTGCATGGAGCCATCTGCCCTCCCCACCCAACCCCAGAGGCTGCAGGGACATGGTACTGGCCGCTTCCGGGAGCGGCACAGGCCAGGGCAGGCAGGGAACCTGCCTTAGCAGCGCAGCACTGCTGCCACCCTGGAGCCACTCCAAAGCCCGCACCCCGACCCCCTCCTGCATTCCTGTTCTGAGTCCTCTGCTGCACTCTGCACCCCTCCCTAACTTCAACTCCCTCCTGCACCCCCTCCTGAATCCCAACCCCTTGCCCTGAGCCCCTTTCTGTATTCCACACTCCCTCCCACACCCCAACCCCCTTCCCCAGCTCTACATTTGTGGCCCTGCATGCAATTTCCCCACCCAGATGCAGCCCTCGGGCCAAAAAGTTTGCCCACCCCTGTACTTGAACATATATTTGTAGCTAAAATTTGTAAGGCCGGCAAAATGTATGTCACTCAGGGATGTGAATATGCCACCCCTTTGAGTGACATAAGTTACGCCAATATAAACACTCAGGTGCACAGCCTTATGTTGATGGGAGAGCTTCTCCCACCAATATAGCTTATGCCACTCGCAGAGGTGGGGTTTTTTTATGCCAATGGGAGAGCTCTCTCCCGTAGGCATAGAACATCTTCACCAGACGTGTAGCAACTGTATCGGTACACCTGTGCCACTGCAGCACTATACCTATAGAGATGACCTTAAATTCTTGTGTGTTAGAATGAATGGAAAATACAACCCCACTGGATATACTTGAGCCTGTTAGTTGGGTGGTTTTTGCTAAGTGGTTAATGTCGACCTTTAATTCTCATTTGTGGTTTCCTGGTGATCACTGTTGAGATGAATATAGTGGTTGAGACTTCTCAGAGTTTAATTCCCTGCCTATTGAAATTAATGGAAGGGCTTCCATTGATTTTAATAGTCTCTGAATTAGGCCCTAACAGCTATTGTTTCGGGCTTTGTCTATACTGTGCACCTTACAATGGCGTGGCTGTGCCACTGCAGCCAAACCATTGTAAGGTGTGCTGGGTAGCCACTCATTGTAACTGGGAGAGCTCTCCTGGAAACAAAATAAAACCACCTCAAATGAGAGGTAGTAGCTTCGTTGCCAGGAGAGAGTCTCTGCCGGATAAGCGCGGTCCACACCAGTGCTTTTCGCCATTAAAAGTGTTGTTGTTCAGAGGGGTGTTTCTTTTCGCACCCTGTGTGGCAAAAGTTTTGATGACAAGCGTGCAGTGTGAACATAGCCTTTGTCTGCAGATTTGGACAGAAGCTACATAGGGGTTAAATATTGCTTTATTTCAGTGAAACATATCTCTATTAGGGTTTGCTCTGGTGTAACTACCGTATATACTTGTTCATAAGCCAAATATTTTTGGTAAAAAAGTGATGCATCAAAGAGCAGGGGTAAGCTTATAAATAGGTCTGCATCAAAATTTGATGATTTTAAACTCTGTGGCAGAGATTGGCAACCTTTGGCACACAGCTCGCCAGGGTAACCACCCTGGCTGATTGGGCTGGCTTGTTTACCTGCTGCGTCCCCAGGTTTGGATGATTGCGGCTCCCACTGGCCGCGATCCCCCACTCCAGGACGATGGGGGCTTTGGGAAGTGATGCGGGCTGAGGGATGTGCTGGCCACCGTTTCCTGCTGCCCCCATTGGCCTGGAGCCGCGAACCATGCCCAGCTGGAGCCATAATTGGCCAAACCTGCAGACGCAGCAGGTAAACAAACCGGCCTGGCCCGCCAGATCCCTGCTCTATGAAATCATTGAATTGAATATCTAATGCATCATCGTTATGTTTACCTGGAGCATCTGTAGGTGTCACTTCCCGCAGCTCCCATTGGCTGGGAATGGCGACCCGCAGCCACAGGGAGCTGAGGGGCTCATGTCTGCAGATGCTCCAGGTAAACAAACGTCCTGACCCGTCAGCGCCTTACCCTGATGGGCTGGGAGCCAAAGTTTTCCAACCCCTGAAATATAGGGTTGGCTTATGAAAGAGTCATACATTTTTTCTACTTTTACTTATCCATCTTGGAGGGGTTGGTTTATAAACAAATGGGCTAATGAACGAGTCCATACAGTAATTAATGAAATTACAAAAAAAAAACCCAGAAGTCCTTGTGGTACTTTAGAGACTAACAGATTTATTGCTGCAGAACTGGAATTAATTTGCAAACTAGATACCATCAGATTAGGCTCGAATAAAGACTGGGAGTGATTGTGTCATTACGAAACCTAAACTTAATTTCCCCAATGCTAATACTACTGTTACTCACACCTTCTTGTCAACTGTCTGTAATGGGACACTCTTACCACTTCAGAAGTTATTTTTCCTCCCTTAATATCTTGCTGTTAATTGATTTATCTCGTTAGACTGACCTAACACTTGGTAAAGCACCCCTCATCCTTTCATGTATGTATACCTGCTACTGTATTTTTTACTTCATACATTTGATGAAGTGGATTCTAGCCCATGAAAGCTTATGCCCAAATAAATTTGTTAGTTTTTAAGGTGCAACCAGGGCTCCTCATTTTTTTTTACTGATACAGACTAACATGGCTACCACAGAAACCTGTCACAATGAAATTACAGTAGTGCATTTGTGAAAACTTTTCTGATATAGACAGATCTCTCGTAGTCAGAAGGGCTAGAAAATTATAAACAAAAACTTAATTTTGTAGAGAGCATTTTGTGCATACCAGAAATTATAGAGGAAGATCTACTTGCATAGAAATTTGCATGCATGGAAAGATTAAAAGAATAAACTATTTATAGTTTGAGTAATCAGTGATGGAGGAGGGAGAAAAGGACAGGTAATATAACAACTCTGACAAATATATAAAGTAAATACACATCAAGGAGTGGGGAGAAATGTTTAAGGTAGTACAGAGAACTGCAGCCAAGAGTAATAGGATGAAAATAAACAAACAAACTCTTAACATGAATATCAGGAAAATCTTTCTCATAGTGAAATCTGTTAGTCTGGAGTAATCTTCCAAAGGGATTAGTGGAAAGTTCATTGTTCATTTAAAAAAGAACTGGAAAAGAAGTTTCTGAAGTACCTGCTCTCTCCATGAGAGATATCAATACTTACATCATACTCATCTGCAGATTTTTTTTAAACTTTATTTTATAAAAGTTTCTAGCCTTTGAGTCCGAATGTGAACTATGTGAAATAAAAGATCAGTCTTCCGAATTGGGAATACTTGGCTGAGTCAGTTTACATACTCTTATATACAAAGAAATGCTTCTGATAATTTAATACAAGCAGCAGTCAATTTTATGGCAGACTTATAAATCAGGAGTGCATAAAGGAAAATAGCAGTCAGATCCTTATTTACAGTAGAGTGAAGAAGAAAATTGATATACTTTCCTTTCCGACCCAGTTCTTGCATTACTTTTGTATGCAAAGTAATGAAAGCTTATAACTAGGCTTGTCAAACGATTAAAAAAATTAATCGTGATTAATCGCAGTTTTAATTGCACTGTTAAGCAATAATAGACTACCATTTATTTAAATATTTTTGAATGTTTTCTGCATTTTCAATTATTAAATTCTGTTACAACAGAGAATACAAAATGTACAGTACTCACTTTATATTATTTTTATTACAAATATTTGCACTGATAAATATAAACTAAATAAATAGTATTTCTCAGTTCTCATACAAGTACTGTTGTGCAATCTCTTTATCATGAAAGTGCAATTTACAAATGTAGAATTTTTTTTTACATAACTGCACTCAAATAAAACAATGTAAAATTTGAGCCTGTAAGTCCACTCAGTCCTACTACTTAATCACTAAGAATAAGAGTGTTTACATTTATGGGAGATAATGCTGCCCACTTCTTAGTTGCAGTATCACCTGAAAGTGAGAACAGGTGTTCCCTTGGCACTGTTGTAGCTGACGTTGCAAGGTGTTTATGTGCCAGATATGCTAAACATTCATATGCCCCTTCATGCTTTCCCCGCCAATCCAGAGGACATGCGTCTGTGCTGATAATGGGTTCTGCTTGATAACGATCCAAAGCAGAGTGCACTGATGCACATTCATTTTCATCATCTGAGTTTAGATGCCACCAACAGAAGGTTGATTTTCTTTTTTGGTGGTTTGGGTTCTGTAGTCTCTGCATGGAAGTGTTGCTCTTTTAAGACTTTTGACAGCCTTCCACACCTTATCCTATCAGATTTTGTAAGGAACTTCAGATTCTTAAACCTTGGGTCAAGTGCAAGCAAGAATCAGCCTCAGTGATCTAGCTATCTTTAGAATCTCACATTGGTACCTTTGCATTTTGTCAAATCTGCAATTAATGTGTTCTTAAACAACATATTCTGGGTCATCCTCTGAGACTGCCATAACACAAAATATATGGCAGAATGCGGTAGAACCACAGAGCTGGAGACATACAATTTTCCCCCAAGGAGTTCAGTCACAAATGTAATTAATGCATTATATTTTTAACAAGTGTCTTCAGCATGGAAGTATGTCCTCTAGAATGGTGGCTGAAGCATGAAAGGGCATATGAATGTTGAGCATCGTCGGCGATCCCTCAAGGTCAAGGATGATCTCTTTCACAGGTTTTATTTTTCATGGGTCCTTTGGTGACTGCAAAGTCCGATTCTTGAGACACGGTCTTGTTAGCAGATACTGCAGGTGGTTTTGGAAGACAGAGTTGGGCCACCATTGCTGCGTGACAACCATCTTTCCTTTTCTGGCTTTTTTCTGTGACCAAGGCAAGGCAATTTTCCTCAAAAGTGAATGTTCCCTCTCTGACAAGTCTTTGCCAGTTATCCCTATCCTGGGCTGCTGTCTCCCAGTGTGTGGTGTCAATGCCACACCTCTTAATGTTATCTTGAGGGTGTCTTTTAAGTGTTTCCGTTGGCCTCCCCATTTCTTTCTCCTTTGGGCATGGCTACACTTGCGAGTTAGAGCACATTAAAGCAGCTCAGTGTTCACACTGGCAAGGCACATAGAGCGTCTGGACGCCACGGCTGGTGGGCCCCTCATAATTCACCTCCTCGAGAAGCGTAACGCTTGCTGCTCCCCACCTGGAGCACCATGGTGCCAGTGTGGAAGCCCTGGTCTGTTAATGCACTCTGATCGGCCTCCAGAGTGTCCCACAATGCCTATTCTAGCCACTCTGGTCATCAGTTTGAACTCTACTGCCCTGCCTTCAGGTGACCAACTGTCAGACCTGCCCTTTAAATTCTCTGGGAATTATGAAAATCCTGTTCCTGTTTGCTCATCCAGGCATGGAGTGCTCTCAGTGAATCTTTCCAGGTGACCATGTGCCAGGCGATCCCCAGTATGGAGCAGTTGCGAGGTGCTGGACCTATCAGTGTTTGGGGGGAGGAAGCTACTCAGTCCCAGCTGGGCTCCAACCATAGGAATTACGATACCTTTGGGCAGATATCAAGAGACATGATGGAAAGGAGCCATGACAGGGACGCACTGCAGCGCAAGGTTAAAGTAAAGGAGCTGCGGAATGCCTAGCACAAAGCCTGCGAGGCGAACCACCACTCCGGTGCTGCCCCCGTGACCTGCTGTTTCTACAAAGAGCTGGGCACAATACTTGGGGGCGACCCCATCTCTTCTCTGAGTACCACCATGGACACTTCTGAGCGCAGTTCAACAAGGCAGGAGGAGGAGGAGGAGCAAAGCAGGAGTAAGTGTGCTGAGGAGGAGGAAGACACCCTGGAATTCCTAGATGCATGCAGCCAGAAGCTGTTCTCAAGCCAGGAGGAAGGTAGCTAGTCGCAGCGGCTGGTACTTAGGGAAGGACCAACACCAGAGGAGGTTCCCGGTAAGCACCTTTTATTTTGGGAAGGAAGTTATTTGGTGTGGACTCTTGAGGTGAGGAGGGTTAGGGCTGCATGCATGCCTAGATGCAGACTAGGGCGTTGATGTGCTCTCTCACATCACGGTAATTGGCCTCAGTGATCTCTTCAAAGGTCTCAGCTGGAACTTGGGCAGTGTGCTTGCGCAGGTTTCTTGGGAGAGCCACTGTGGTCCTTGTCCCAGTCAGGCTAACGTGTCCACACCACTGTGCCGTGAGGGGCGGGGGGACCATTGCTGCACACAGGCAAGCTGCATATGGGCCAGAGCAGAAGCCGCATTGTAGTAGAAGACCCTCCCTTGCTTCCCGGGGCACCCTCAGCAGTGAGATATCTTCCAGGACGAACTCCTATGGAAAATGTGTGGCCAGTGTTGCGTATAGGGGACCCCTGCAGCTGTTTGCTCTCCCCAAGGCACAGAAACTCAGAAGATGGTACAGCCATGAAATAATCAGTCCCCCTTGACCCTGTGCTTACTCAGCATTTTGGGGCTCCCATGGGTTATGTGCGCTCACTTTGGGACGGGCAAATTATGCTATTGTGTAGACTGTGATTGCCCTCCTTAAGTCCAGGGGAATCATTGCTCTGTCTGGTGTGAACAATGCTACCTCTGTTAAGTGTTGCATTTTGCCTTTATAAAAGTAACCTTGAGATCTCAGCTGTCCATGTTATCACCGGCCGAGAGACTGCAAAGAATCCAGAAGAGGCTATGTTGAAGCAGAGAAGACATGCTGCATGAAGTAATGCAGCAGTCACTTAACGAGAATCTAAAAGTGCAGGAGTGGAGGGAGAGTGAAAGGAGGATCCTCCAGCAGAATGCAGATCAATAGCAGCAAAGCATGGATGGACTGATAAGCATCATGGAGCGCCAAACAGACTCGATCCTGGTGCTCATAGCCATGCAGGCAGTGCATTACCACACCATGCCCCTCCCTCCCCCCCTCCCCACAGTCCTTGTTCCAAAACTTTTTCCCTTGTGCCCCCATGTCACCTCAAACCCACTTTCCCCAACATCTGGGTTCTTATCACCACCAGCTGCCTCCAACACCTGTAGCTTCACCACCCAGCCCTGAAAACTACGACTCTTACCCACTGCACTAAACCCCCATCTCCATGCATTTTAGCCAGCCTAAAGTGCCGCACTCATTGCACAGCACTCCAGACAGGAAGGCCGAGTATGATAACAGGACATACGCAAAACTGCGATTGTACCGTTCCCCACCCCAACCCCTTGCCTTTTCTGTTTCCCAAGCAGTTGTTTCCTTTCAATAAATGGATTTTCTATTCAATAAATGGATTTTTTGGCTTTGAAAACATTCTTTATTATTGCATAAAGTAAAAGATGCCTTAGCCCAGGAAGGCAACAGGCACTGCAAGTCAGCTTAGCAAACACAGATTCCTACTAACATTGGTGCAGGGCACCAGACATTACTGGTGGCTTTCAGCTTCAAATTACTCACTCAAGGCATCCCTAATCCTTGCAGCCCCGCGCTGGGCCCTTCTAATAGCCCTGCTCTCTGGCTGTTCAAATTCAGCCTCCAGGTGTTGAACCTCTGAGGTCCATGCCTGAGTGAAGCATTCACCCTTCCCTTCACAAATGTTATGGAGGATATAACCGCGGTGATGCTGTCATTGGCCAGGTCCAGCTTCCCATACAGACAGCGCCAGCGGCCCTTTAAATGGCCAAAAGCACACTCGACAGTCATTCTGCATGAGCTCAGCCTGTTGTTGAACTGCTCCTTGCTGCTGTCAAGGCTCCCTGTATAGGGTTTCATGAGCCACAGCATTAAAGGGTAAGCGAGGTCTCCAAGGATCACAATGGGCATTTTGACTTCACCCATGTTGATCTTCTGGTCTGGAAAAAAGTGAGTTGGGATTACCGCCACTTTATAAACAGCCCTTGATTTCTTCTCTGAATGTTTAGCATATCTGGCACGTAAATAGCTTATAACGCTGACTACAAAAGTGCCATGTGAATGCCTGTTCTCACTTTCAGGTGACATTGTAAATAAGAAGTGGGCTGCATTATTTCCTATAAATGTAAACCAACTTGTGTGTCTTAGCAATTGACTGAACAAGTAGGACTGAGTGGACTTGTAGGCCCTAAAGCAGTGTGTCTCAGATGCGACCACCAGGGGGTTTTCCTGTGTTTACGACAGCCTCTTGCGCAGAGATGAATGGGAGAGGGGGCAAAGCAATGGCTCCTCCCTGCGGTGCCTAGGGGCTCCAGGGGCAGGCTTCAACAACCATCCCCTGGTTCAGCTGGAGACTCCAGCGGTAGACTTCACCCCCACGCCCACCTCTAGCCATGGGGGCAGCCCAGGGGATGCTGCGGGTGCTCGTCGGGGGGGGGGCACGGCCCGAGGGGGGCACACAGCCTGGGTGGGCAGGAGCTGGAGATTCCACACCTCCCTGGAAACGGACACATCCTGTTCCCTCAGCTCCTAGGCGGAGGTATGGCCAGGCAACCCTGCATGCTGCCTCAGCCCCAAGCACCAGCTCAGCAGTTGTCATTGGCTGTGAACCGCGGCCAATGGTAGCTGTGGGGGCGGTGCCTGCAGGCGGAGGCAGTGTGCAGAGCTGCCTGGCCATGCCTCTGAGCTAGGAGCTGAGGGAGGGGGGTGTTGCTGTTTCCAGGGAGCCCCCAAGGTAAGCACTGCCTTGAGCCCTCACACCCTCCTGTACCCGAGCCCTAAGCCCCCTTCCACACACAAACTCCTGCTGCTGCTGGGGGAGGTGGGTGCAGTGGCCCGAGATTGCCCCAGCAGCAGCTCGCGTGCCTGGCCCAGAGGTTGCCTGAGATGCTTAGGCGGCACCCGGGCCAGGCGTACCGGCCGCTGCAAAAGTCACTGAGTTCATGGAATCCGTGACCTCCATCACAAACTTGCAGCCTTAAGTATACCATATAGTTCTTGCTTCCTCTCTGAATCTCTTGAACAGCAGTGTCTGATTTGGATTGCAGCTTCTTCTCTTCAAATTCCAATTTGCCACTGGGAATTAAAGTTGTAAACTAGTTTTTATTTTATTTTATTTTTTTCTTTTTGGTATCTATTGAGGCAGATGCAGTGTAAAATTTGTTTCTCCTGTTATGACCAGTTCCTCCACTTCCTCCAACATAATTTGCTGCTGTCACAAATTATAATAAGCATGTGGAAGAAGCTTATAAGATATAGAGAGGTGCTCATTTACATACAAATACTTTGATAATTGGTGGTAACGGAAAAGGATATATAGAGAAAATATGTGATTGAGGTGTGGATATAGTCAGATGTTAACATACATAAGTAGCATGTTTTTAACTCCACTGATATGCTCACTTGTTGCTATATTGGCTGTTTAGTTCTCAAAGTAATAACTGTTACTGACTAAAATTGTTACTGCTTTTTATCATTTTTCTCCTGTTAGAATTAAAGAACCAGTACAGCTATTGGAAAGTGATCTGGACTCTTCCATCACATGTATTAAAAGAATTGTTAACTAAGTTTTAGCTTTGGTAAGGGGAACAGTAGTGGGATTTGTACTGGGGCTATCTTTGAAGGCTCCATCTTTCATATAAATCTCTGGCTAGTAGGTGTCTTCTATATTTGGATGTCCGTTCCTCTTCAGCTGTAGAAATATAAAAGGTGCTTTGTGTTTTTCCAGCATTCTGAAAAACCTCTTGCCTGCTAAAATGAGGGGTGGTGGAGAGAGACTTCTGATATTCTACACTTCTTCCAGCCTTTACTTTTTGGGTTTTCCTCCTCTTAATAACTCTAGGATTTCCCTCTGATACTGTCCCCAGGATTCTGAATACCAGACACGAATTAATTTCACTCTATCTTCACTTGGCAAAACTAATAGCAGCAGCAGAGGCACTGGAGCAGTCTCTCTTCGAACTCAGGAGGATGACACTACATTGGTTTGCACTCAGTTCCTATTTGTGTTTGTCTAAACTTTTTAAGTGTTGGCTAACACATTTTACATTCCTAGTTTACACAGGGCAAGTTGTGTGATCCCTAAGTCAAACATGTACGCAACAACTTGTTTAAAATAGGATTTGCTTTGTTTACACTAAAGTTTAACTGTGTTAGCTAACATCATTTTTTAGAAACACCTTTTAGCCTCATCTAGACAAGACATTGGTGGAAAGTTATCTTTGCCAGTCATAAGGTTTGCTTTATTTTTAAATAAGTATAGATTCTGCAGAAGGGATAATGTAGGTTCCTTCCCTTGCTGGGACAAGTGGGTAAATGGATTTTTAAGGTCTGCTTTTATTTATTGCTGTCTAAAATATACTACAGCCTAAGTCTAATACGCAGTTTAAAAACAACTACAGAATAGCAGTGCGAGCTTGGGTATGTTTAAATAGCCTGGCTAGAAAATAGTTAGGATATATATTGCTTCAGAATGACTTACCGTGGGCAAATACTAGTCTTATTTATTGTTAGGATGTGTATTTATGTAAATTGCAAAATTAATAAATGTGGTAATTAAAGTGTTACATTTGCACAGTTAAAGACAAGACATGTAAATCTTAAGTTACCCAACAAATATTTTAATTTTCACAATGTGCATAATACAGCTTCCTGGTTAAATGTGTATCTTAGTGTATATGTAATAAAACATATACAGTATAATGATGTATGCAGCATGTTAGGATTACTATTTCTTTTTTAATCTTTGTTTTCTGACTTTTAAATTTTAACAATGTAACCTTAATGTTGCATTAGTGATTGTTGAGGGATAGGGTTGCAATTAAAATCAAGAATGAACCCATTTCAGCTTCTAAATAGAATAAAATGGGGAAAAAAACGGTCTTCCACAGTTTTATCAGACTCAGGATGTGAAGAGTATAAATTGTGTGAGGTTATATAAGAAGCTTGTGGGGAAAGCAGTTATAAAACACTATAGCTATCATAATATAATGTGTAGTAATGTTCGGAATTTGCCATATTGACACAGTTGTAAAAAAAAATGAAGCAATGTTGACAGGATGGTGGCAGTTATTAGACGGTTCAAGTTTAGACTTGGTCAGGCATAGTACCATCCCTTTCTCCCTCCTCAGATGGCCCTGCACCCCCACTCCCATTCAGCCCCTGGCTCAGTGTTGTCACATCACTAGCTCCTGTGCTGCCCCCCCTGTCTGTCCTTCCCTCTTCCCCCGCAACACTTCTGAACTCCAGTCTGTGTTATTTTCCCCACCCAGCAGCCTTATGTGCCCTGCTCTGTCCATGCCCCCATATCCCATGCCTCCTTACTTGGCCCCACAGGCAGGGCCCTTTGAGGAAGGCAGCCTCTGCCCCCTCCCTCTTTGTGGCTGGCTGCTCTGGCCCGGGAGCCAGCTGCCCTCTTTTTGGCACCACATCAGTCCCTGATGAGTGAAAGGTGTAATTGCAACTTCCCTTCACTTCCCCATCAGAATCAGTTATTCTGCAGGGGAGGGGAATAATCTCTGGGGGAACATAAATTCTGCACTTGTGCAGTGGTGCAGAATTCCCTCAGTAGTTGTAAGAGCTTAATAAAGATAAGATTAAGGTAGTGCATAAAAATACTTTGCAGCACAGATGTGTAATGCTAACATATGGTGCTACTATAAACATTAAGCTTGAAAACTGACACAATATGGCATTATAAACATGTATGATATATATCTGCTAATATACTTACTGGATCTCCCATCATCAGTATCATTTGGACATCAAAATAACGTGCATGGGCGGGAGGTTTACTTGCCATTACAACTTGGTGGTATGATGTACCCAGGTATGATTCCATAGACAGAAAATAACTTCTCAGTATCCTGAAATCGGAGTGTAATCTAGATTTTTTGATTTTTGGAAAGTTTTTACAAGTCTCATGTAAATGAAATGTGTTCAAGATGATAGAAGTATAAGAACATAGTAAGTGGAAGTATTTGATATTTGCTGATGTACATTTTAATGTACTTGCAGAACTGAAGATGCAGATATTTCTGAGAGAAGTGTCAATGAAGAAAATGGGGAAATATCAGAAGGAGAGCAACCTCAGAATAAGCACAGCCGACACAAAAAAAAGAAACACAAACACCGAAGTAAACACAAGAAACACAAACATTCTTCAGAAGAAGACAAGGACAAAAAACATAAACACAGGCACAAACATAAGAAACATAAACGGAAAGAGGTTGTTGATGCCTCTGACAAAGAAGATGGACCAGCAAAAAGAACTAAAATTGATTTCTTAGCTCCTCTAGAAGATTTGGAAAAACAAAGAGCATTATTGAAAGCTGAACTTGAGAATGAGTTAATGGAAGGAAAAGTTCAATCTGGGATGGGGTTAATATTACAAGGTTATGAGTCAGGTTCTGAAGAAGAGGGAGAAATCAATGAAAAGGTGCGAAATGGTAATAGGTCTTCAACTAAATCATCAAACACTAAGGGGAAACTAGAGCTTGTGGACAATAAAACAAGTTCCAAAAAAGCAAGTAAGAATGAATCAAAGGAACGGACTAGGCACAGATCTGATAAAAAGAAAAACAAGATAGGAATTGATGGAATGAAAGAGAAAACAACTAGAAGCAAATCAAAAGAGAGGAGAAAATCAAAAAGCCCATCTAAAAGAACTAAATCTCAAGATCAAACAAGGAAATCAAAGTCACCAACCCTTAAAAGGCGGTCTCAGGAGAAAAACAGAAAGTCTAAGTCTCCTCCAGAGGATAAGAATAAAGCAGATGATAAGAGTAAAGCAAGAGATCGCAGAAGGTCTCCAGTTGTAAATGAAAGCAAAAGTCGAGATCGTGGCAAAAAATCCAAATCTCCAATAGAATTAAGAAGCAAATCCAAAGACAGAAGGTCACGATCAAAAGATCGGAAATCAAGGAGATCAGAGACTGACAAAGAGAAGAAGCAATTAAATCTCCTTCAAAAGATGCTTCTTCAGGGAAAGAAAACAGGTCTCCTAGTAGAAGACCTGGCCGCAGCCCTAAAGGAAGAAGCTTATCTCCAAAACGTGATAAATTACGAAGAAGCAGATCTCCACTTCTTAACGATCGCAGATCAAAACAGAGTAAATCTCCCTCTCGAACTCAGTCTCCTGGTAGAAGAGCAAAGAGCAGATCAGCAGAAAGGAAACGAAGAGAATCAGAAAGGAGGCGTCTTTCTTCTCCCAGGTAACTTTAAAATATTAAGAAACACCAAAGATTCTCAAGTAAGTACAAAAATCAGAAAGCTTCAGAATTTTGTACTGTCATCTTAAAGTAGGGGTCGGCAACCTCTGGCACACGACTTGCCAGGGTAAGCACCCTGGTGGGCCTGGCCAGATTTTTTACCTGCTGTGTCGACACGTTCGGCCGATCGCGGCTCCCACTGCTCCAGGCCAATGGGGGTGGCGGGAAGCGGCGCGGGCCAAGGGATGTGCTGAGATCTTATGCCTTCATTATGTTGCATCTATCATGCAAACACTGCATAACTAGTCATTTGCCATCATGTAGAATTGTTGGTATATATTGTAAAAATACTGAAGCTTATTTGACATAGTACTTATAAAACTGTGGCCCTTACCAACAGAACGGAACTGGTTCAGTAATGTCCAAAGTGAAAAGATGCCTCCCACATAATCATCAACACTCCTGCTACATAGTAACCACATAATGTTAATTAATCACAGCTGGCCACATCTATTTTCTAAATTAAAATTGATTCTACAGTGATTACAGCTAAGGAGTTTAAGCCCAGATTTGAGCTATTACTTCTAATGTTGTGGAGAAGATCCTCTGGATTCAGTTTTTATTTTATGTATATATTCATTTCAGCACTTTTGCACATTAACTTAAAATAGGCCACTATCTACAATACCTAAACAAAAACTTTCTTTTACTTATTCTAGCTCTGTGATGGTAATTAACAAATTTTATTGCAAGAGTTGTGCTGAATTAGGTCTGTGTTTGGGCAGATATTTCCAGGGATGGGAGACATGAAAAGCAGACTGGCAGCGCTGAAGTATACTTATCCCTCTGGTGGAGTCTCACTTGCAGTAAGCTTTTAAAGTGAGCTTTAAGAGGGAATTGTGATTTTTTGTTTTCAGTTTGTCCCTGGTATTAGTGTATTTCTCTTCTTTTTTTATTTCAAGAACCCGACCTAGAGATGATATTCTCTCTAGACGTGAGAGATCAAAAGAAGCCAGCCCACTCAGATGGTCACCATCCAGAAGAAGATCTAGGTCTCCCATCCGAAGGAGATCTCGTTCACCACTGCGACGCAGCCGGTCTCCAAGAAGGAGAAGCAGGTCTCCTCGGAGGAGGTAAAAACATCTTGCAGTGGAACTTTTCTTTTCAGTATTATTTAAATACAGGTCCATTATTCAAATTGGATAGAAAAAAATTAAATATTTATTATCTCAATCATAACAGCTCTGTTCATGCATATATCCTCCCTGCCCCCAAAAGTTATACATTAGCACATTCTTTCACTCATCTTAGCCTCTTTCAGAATATGTTAGTTTCATTGTTAAAGCTTACTATTGTAAAGGGTTGTTTGGTGTGCCTATTATATATTTCAATATCAACTAAATATTATTTGGCCATAAATCAACACTAAACTAATCATAAGCAAATTAAATCATATACTGTTTTTCCCTGTCTTCCTGTTTTTTTTCTTCTGTTCAACAGGGATAGAGGTCGGAGGAGTAGATCTCGGCTTCGGAGGAGGTCTAGGTCACGGGGTGGTCGTAGACGTAGAGTAGTAGAAGCAAATTAAGGAAGATAATTTAAAGGAAGTCTTTCTGAAGGCATGAAAGCGGAGCAGGAATCCTCATCAGATGAGAAGTAAGAATGAATTTCTAATATTTCCTAACAAGTAAAGATTGGTTCCATTAATGGGGAGAATTAATTATTGAAGCTTTGTATTGTGTCCATTTAAGCAAAACCCAGTGTAATGACTATTCTTTCATGTTAGCCAAGGCCCTGACTCTTATATCATTTCAGTACTAATCTCTGTGGTAAACTGGTTTTGTGGTGATCAAATCTTTTTGCATAATTATAGAGTGAGCAGGAGAGGGCTGTGTTCCCAATCCTGAGTTGCTCTGTATCTTGGGCAAATGACTTAGGCTTTGTCTACAGTAGAGACCTTACAGTAGCACAGCTCCCATGTAGCCACTCTGTGACAGGGGAGAGCTCTCCCGTTGGTATAATTAAACCACCTCCAACAAGTGGCAGTAGCTATGTCAGAGGGAGAGCATCTCCCATCAACATAGTGTAGTCCATACTGGCACTTTGTTGGTGAAACTTATGTCAGTCAGGGTGTATTTTTTCACACACCCTGACCGACAAAGTTTATCGACAAAAGTGCTCGTGTAGATATGGCCTTAGGGCATGGCTACACTTGCAGATGTAGAGCGCTTTGAGTTAAACCAGCCTTCGTAGAGCGCAGTAGGTAAAGCGCTGCAGTCTGTCCACGCTGACAGCTTCAAGTGCACTGGCGTGGCCACATTTGCGGCACTTGCAGCAGCATTGGGAATGGTTCATTATGGGTAGCTATTGCAGCATTCAGGTGACTACAGTGTGCTTTTAAATGGCACGGTGGGGTGGAGTGTGACAGGGAGTGTGTTGTGTGTATGTAGGGGGAGAGAAGTGGGTTTTTGGGAGGCTGAGAGCATATCAGCATGCTGTCTTGTATAGTTCAGACAGCAGCAGACTCCTCTTCCCACTCCCCCTCTCTCACACACAGCATGCACAGTAATGGCTTGCATGCCGGCTGTCATAAACAGAGCTTTGAAAGGGCATTTCCACATTCTACAGGAGTTCAAAACAATGACAAGAGTAGCACTTGATCTTAAGGGATTAGGGCACGTTTCCAGAGGCTGAAATTGAGTATTGATAAATGCAAAGTAACTGCACATTGGAAACCGTTATCCCAGCTATATCTGCAAAATGATGGGGTCTACATTTACCGTTACTACTCAAGAAAGAGATCTTGAAGTCATAATGGATAGTTCTCTGAAAGCATCTGCTCAGTGTGCAGCAGTCAAAAAAGCTAACAGAATGTTAGGAACCATTGGGAAAGTGATAGATAATAAGACAGAAGATATCATAATACCACTATATATATCCATGATATTCCCATTATATACATCCATGATGTGCTGTATGCAGTTCTGGTTGGGAAAAGGTACAGAGAAGGGCAACAAAATGATTAAAGGTATGGAACAGCTTCTATTTGAGGAAAGAATAAGACTGGGACTGTTCAGCCTGGAAAAGAGGAGTAGGGGGGGATAGGATAGAGGTCTGTACAATCATGAATGGACAAAGTGGATAAAGAAGTATATTTATCCCTTCACCTGAAACAAGAACCTGGGGTCACCCAATGAAATTAATAGGCAGCAGGTTTAAAGCAAAAGGAAGTACTTCTTCACACAACACACAGTTGCCAAGGGATGTTGTGAAGGCCAAAATAATGACATGGTTCAAAAAAGAGGTAAGTTCATGGAGGATAGGTCCATCAGTGACTGTTAGCCACGATGGTCTGGGATGCAAACCCATTCTCTGGGTGCCCCTACCTTTGACTGTGAAAAGCTCGGAGAGAATGATGGGATGGATCACTCAATGACTCCCTGTTCTGTTCATTCCTCTGAAGTACCTGGCATTGGCCACTGTCAGAAGACAGGATGCTGGGCTAGATGGATGGTTGGTCTGACCCATTATGGCTGATCTTATGTTATTAAGAAAGATGAATTCAAACTGGAACAGGTGCAGAGAAGGGCTAGTAGGGTGATAAGGGAAATGGAGAACTAATTTTACAAGAGGAGACTAAAAGAGCTTGGTTTGTTAGGCTAGAAAATGAAGACTTAGTGGGGATATGATTGCTCTGTGTAAATATATTGGAGCTAAATGTCACAGAGGGAGAACAGCTATTTATGCTAAATGACAATATTGATGCAAATACAAATGGGTGTAAATTGATCATGAATGAATTTAGGCTGGAAATTAGAGGAAGGTTTCTAACCATCAGCGGAGTCATGTTCTGGACAGCCTTCCAGTAATAGTGGGGGCAAACAGCCTAACTAGTTTTAAGGTGAATCTTGATAAATTTGGGATTAATGGGATTATGTGATGTGATTGCCTCTGAGAGGAGGGCATTGTACTCAGTGATGCAGGGAGTCCCTTCCAGCCCTATGTATAACATGATAGCAGATAGGTGGGCAGCAGACACCACCAATTTGGTGAACTTAATATACCCTCTCTACACACGTGCACATCATACATCATTTGAAAGCTTATTATGTCTAGTTTAAAATGAGAGATAATGTGGAATTGTCCAGGACTGTTGTTACCATAGAAATGGGGCGGGGGAGAGAAGAGGAAAGATAAACAGTAGCTTGATAAATAGGTTAAAATGACCACTTTGAAATATTTATATTCATTTCTATTAGTTTAATGACTGTGTATTATTTCAAGATGGAATGCTGGATTTTTTTATGATCTAAAGTATCACAACCACAATCTAAAGGGTAAATCAGATTCTGATAATACATTTGTACAGGTATCATTGAAATGTAATACCGCTACTTAAATTTCTAGACAACATCATTAGCATCTTGTGCATCATTATGATCTCTATTGAGAGTGCATGGGTTGCCACCGTTTTCATTGCCTGGCCCTTGACATGTACACAGTTCTGCGCAGGGAAGATTGTTCTGGCTACAGACATAGTTGATAGTGCGGCAATCCCTATTGGTACAGATGCAGATAAGGACTTGTAGGAGCTCTGATACCATTGGACTCTTGAAGAATACAGGAAGTAGTTCGTCATCCACATTTTTCCATCCATGTTGCAATAGTGATCCAATATCTGGTGTACTGTATTGTGTATGAAAATAGCTAAATCTTTGTTTGTCAAGATGTTCTTTTTACATGCTCTTCCAGACTGTCCTCACATGGTGAGAGTTTGGGCAAGTGACTTGCCATTTTTGGTGGCTAGATTGAGGTGCAAGAAATTCAGGTCTCTGTGGGTCTCTGTTTCTTTCTTGCTTTGGTCATATAGCACTGCTGCCAGTTTCCTTGCCACAGAAATTGCAGGTTATCTGTCTCTCTCCCAATTTTGGAAAGATCTCTGTAGCAGTAAGCGCCTTTTGTTTTGACAACATTTAACACAGATTTTCTTCCCCCAGTACCAAATACTGTCACATCCTGTTAATGTGTCTACAGCCACAATTATGTTGCAGAAGTCAGGACAGGAATGCACACGTATGAAGCATTTGTCAGTTGTGCTGGTAATGGTCCCTGTTTCAATCCACATGTTACTGTATATCTTTTTGGAAAGTAGTGTACAGCAAGGACTAAAACATCTGTACCAGGTGACCTAATTACTGTGGTTCCTTTGACACTAAAAATATATATACACTGCAGTGTAAGCCCAGGGTTTGAACTGAGGCGCAAACCTAACCTCATTTCTGTCTACACACAAATTGCACTAACCCATGGCCTGGTCCCAGACCCCAGGGGAGTGGAGAGTCCAAGCCTGAGTCAAACTGGGACCTAGGGTTCAAGCCCTATTGGTTTGCAGTGCAGGCGTGGCCCCACTAGACTCAGCTCTGGGAGGCTGCCAAAGATCTGTAGGGCCAATTTGTTTTTCCTGGACAGTCAGTTTTCCCACATCACCAGAATAAAGGGCTAGAGCGGCCACATTTGGGAGGGTGCTTGGAAGTTCTGGAAAATGGTGGTTGGACTTTGGATCACAATAATGCAGTGTAGATGTTGGAGCTCCAGGTTGGGGTCCAGGGTTCAGCAATTCCTAATCTGGGGTTACGATTGAGTGTTAGATGCTCAGGCCCTAGATTAACAAATCCAGGGTCTGCTAACTTGAGTTCTACTAACCCTGGGTTTATATTGCAGTGTATACATATTCCAAGCCCCAAAGCCATATTGCCACGTACAGGATGCAGAAGCATCCTTGTGTCTGCTTCCTCGTGAGTACTGTACAAGTCTTGGGCATTTTTCAACACCTCTACTGGTGATGGACTTTGCTACTTCACCTTTGGAAAAGCCCCCAACAGGGAGTATTTGTGTTGGGTGTACTCCTACACTCTCATGAGCATTTTGAATGATATTCATAGAGGAATTTTACAGGTGACTGGCTGTTGGATCCCATATTTAGAAACTTTTTCCATGGAGGTACAGGATGTCCACCAATCACCTGGTATTTCTTGGCATCCAACCTTAGATCCTGTCTGACACTGTCTTTCTGTAGTTTTCACAGAGTTATTGTCATCTCTCTCAAAGACTTTGATTATAGAATTAGGACCTGCCTCAAGTACTTACCATCCAATTAATCAGATGTGTGGAATTTGTCTCCAGCCATTATTTGTTTCACAGCCAGGACATCTCTGATGTACACCGTGGTTTCTTTGTTGGATGCTGTTAGCTGATGGATTCTTTTAGGTTGAGCTTCCAGCTGTTACCCTAATTCAGCTTTGTCTGTTCTTATGTTTCCATCGGCATGGAAGAGGGACATAGGCCCAGGTTCTTATTGGGTGAAGAACAGTTAGTGTTGAAATATCATCTGTGCATCTTGCTAAGGAGAGGACTCTTCAGAAAACAATTTCTGGACTGATCACGGCTGTTGTTTGCCAGATTTAAACTTTGCCTGCTTGTCCATGTCAGCAAATGTTTTGATGCCAGATTTCTTGACCAGGCTGAAAAAGCTGCATGTCCCATCAGAATCACAGATCTCTCCATTTGTTCTTCACCACCCTTTGCTATTCTCAGTAGAGACTCTTGAACATCTCATGTTACATGCAGTCTAGTAGATATGTTGATAAGTGCCTCTCGATGTGAGTCAGGGTCAAATAGGTTTGTCATATTGTTGATGACATGGTTGGTAAGAGCTGTAACATGCTCTTTGTCCCTCTTCAGTGCAGAGGCAAGGAGTTGTTTGTGGACTTTGTCTTCACTACTTCTTGTTAGGCCACTTCTTTCTCTCATAGCTTTTGCATATTCATAATATGAAACTGTATATTGTCATCTATAACACTAATCTGACCTGTGCCAAAGTGTCACTGAATTAAAAAACTAGTTTCTGGAATATTTCAAAGGCTTGTACTACATGCATAGGCAGTACAAATTAAAACATTCTACCAGGCACATTAGATGCTTCATCATATGTAAAAAAGCTTACAAATGGAGAAGAATTACATTAGGAATTTGCATACATTTATATCTATTCACTATGTAGTACAAATTAGGGACATGCAATCTACCACTACAAGTGCACAGCCTTCATCATTTCTGAAAAAAATAATGCTTCCCCAGGCAAAACCAATAAAATCTTTTTAATACATTGTCATTTGGTAGCTGTGATTAAAAGGATATTATAAGATATCCGTTGTTATTATAATTAACGTACACATTAAAAATTGTAGTCCTAGTCATGTTGTAGTATTTCTGGAATTGAGCAAAAAATGGCTTTCGTTTTGGATACCATTGTTTCACCTCACCTATAGGTTTATGGCACCACTTGACAGCTCCACATTGTACCTCACCTAAGTGTGTATACAGTAAGTTTTCAAATCATATATGATGTGGGTATATGTAAGGAGGGTACATTAAACTCCAAAAATATGGCTGTTTTTGGAGAATTGCCACACACTGAAGAGCATACGTTTTCTCATAAAGGAGGTTCAGAAAACTAATGTGGGCATTTCCTTTGCTTTGCCTCAGACAGTTGAACCTGTAGTAAGACTACAGAGGAGTGAAGTTTATAGTTGTTCGTATGCTTCAAAAGAATCTGTGTTCTTGTTTCCAAATATTTTGAGGCTAAGAGTTGTGTAATTACTCTTAATTTCAGATTGTAAACTCTCTGGGACAGGGACTACATCTTTTCTAAGTTCTGTAAAGAACCATATATTTTTATGGTGCTATACAAATATTAATAATTAATTATTCACAGCCTTGAAGACTTTGATGTAGAAGAAGAAGATGAAGAAGCCCTGATAGAGCAGAGAAGACTACAGAGACAAGCAATTGTTCAGGTATGCGACTGTATTAAAATCCTCAGACTACTGACGTTGTCTGTGCATGTAGAGTAAAAACCATTTTTGTCTTACTATTTCTTTTAAAATAAGATTGGAGACAGTGACATTTTTCAAGTGGACACTTAACGTTAATAAAGCTAAGGCTGTCACAAGCTGTCACTCATTTTTCAATGTGGTTGTAAAAATATTGTCTGCGTTGAAACTTACATTTTTGGCACAACAACATTTTTCAAAAACTTAAGTAACCTACACCAAATGAGTCATTTTTGTGACAGTTGGCTTTTTTTAGATTTTTGTGTAACTTAAAGGACTATAAAATTATGTAATAATTGCATCAAAGGATAAATCATACATTTATTGTCCTCACTGGTATATTGCTGATACTACAATGACAGTAGAGTGGAGGTTAAGACTCAGAAATATTGATTGCAATCTGATCGGTCAGTTTCATTTGAAATGAAAGGTTTGTCATCTATGTAAGCATTCAGAAAGCTGAGCAGAACTGGTGTGATTTTTTGCCTATTGTGAAACTGTTAGGTATTGTGTATGCAATTATCTGATATTCTTAGCATACTATTGTTTATATTTTAAACCCTTAAAATAAGCAATGATGACAATAGGTGCTTAATAATAATAAATAATGTTACCATCCTATGTGGTTACATGTAAAGATGCACTGGTGGTACCTGAGAAATGTTACTGGCCAAACCCCCCAAATCAGAGAAAACGGAGTAAAAATACCTTTCACCATACTCAAAGGATCACTCAACTCAGATTCTCATGGCCCACCAAGGGAAGCAAATTCCAAAGGTCAGTGCCCTTAACTGAAAGAGCCCTGCTGCTAATCCTGGAGAATATAACCTCAGGATCTGACACCCAGATCCTCTTAAATTGTTTTTAACTTCTGGGACAGGGCATAGAATACAAGGAAATCAGTCAAATAATTGGGCTCCATATTATTCAGAGCAGCAAAAATAATTTATAAAATTTCATCTTTGTGATACATTTTTATACAAGCACTGAATAACTTAAGATGAATACAGGTAACTAACTGAGATCCTCCAATTCAAATACTAAAATTTCAAATAACACTTGAGATTTCTACGCTTTCAAACTAATATAGAATAGTAAATATTTAGGTTGCGAGACTCAAAGCTCTTGTTTTTTCCTTGAAGCATGAGTTCACTTCTTATAAATCAGAATATTAATAATAGACTTCTCATGCTGCCGTTTTGGCCGCACATGGTCAAGTGCTATCCTTCTTGCCTTGCTTTCTTCACCAGTAAATCAGTTGTTACAAAGGTTTTATCAATAAATCTAAAAGTCTAAAAAGGTATTTTTGAAGTATTATAAATCAAACTTGAAGATTTGGACTATAAAGTCTTGTCTCGATATATTTTGACAAGACATGTTTCTTTCTGTATCTCACAACTAGCATGCTGCACAATTTTATTAGTGTTTCAGATAATGTATAAAGAAAAGATACAGATTAAGCTCTAGAATTAGTCAGTTAGATTGAAGAAAAAGTATGCCCCAAAATACACAATAGAATTAGATTGGGATAGGTCATGATGCTGGGAATAACTTTATAAAGTTTCTTTGCAGAAATACAAGTACCTGACTGAAGACAGTAATATGTCTGTGCCATCTGAACCAAGCAGTCCTCAGAGCAGCACACGTAGTCGTTCAAATTCACCAGATGACATTCTAGAACGTGTAGCTGCTGATGTTAAAGAGTATGAACGGGAAAACGTTGATACATTTGAGGCCTCTGTAAAAGCCAAACACAACCTCATGACGGTTGAACAGAATAATGGTAAGAATCTGAAATTTCATTATGCAATTTGAAATGAAATGCCTAATCTGCTTTGCAGGCATATTTTTTTCAGATTTCTTAACATCATAATTTCAGACTTGTGAAGAAAGTTAATTCTTAGACAGTGTTGAAAATTTCCCCCCAGAAAGTTATTGAATGGAACTGTTAAAATACTTTCTCAGGGATGGTGATGTGAATGTGAGAGTTTGTTTTCAGGGTTCCTAATTACCAGTTAAGCAGTCAGTGCTGCAAATTAGGAAGAATATACATTAATGCCTTCCTTTATATTTAAGAAGGAACTGTCGATTTAGTTTAGTTTAATATATTTTTAAATCTCCATGATATGTGACACTTCCTTGGAAGATCGCAAATTGTTTTTCTGCTGATTTTTTTTTTTCCCTTTTCTGTTTGGCAAACCTTGACTTATTTTCATCTTAGTCATTGTCATCGAGGAATGTGCACAGATCTGTGAATGTTTTAATTGCTGCCACAAAGCCAGAAGAAACTTGTGCTTTACTACACAAAAAATGGCTTTTATGGGTGGAAGGATTTGTTTTGTTCCCGAAAAAATTCATAGCAAAATAATGTTGGCTTTAAAATAATATAAGAACATAAGAATGGTCCAACTGGGTAATACCAAAGGTCTGTCTAGCCCAGTATCCTGTCTTCCGACAGCGGCCAGTGCCAGCTAGGTGCCCCGGGGCAATGAACAAAACAGGTGTAATCATCAAGTGATCTGTCCCTTGTTGCTCATTCCCAGCTTCTGGCAGACAAAGGCTAGGGACACGATTCCTGCCCATCCTGGCTAATAGCTGTTGATGGACCTATCCTCCATGAATTTATCTAGTTCTTTTTTGAACCCTGTTATGGGCTTGGCCTTCACAACATTCTCTGGCAATAGTTCCACAGGTTGACTGTGCATTGTGTGAAGAAATTATTTTATAAATATTGTGTATATATATTTTGTAAATATAGAACCAAAGCTTGCCATGGCTGCTTCAGCAAGAGAAACAAAGAACACCTATCTGGTGCAGCCTGTGCTATTGAAAGTGTGTTACTCCCAGAGGAATTCTGCCCCACTGCGCGCACACAGAATTCATGTCCTCCGCAGATTTCTTTGCTTCACCACAGAAAAATTACTTCTGATAGGGAAGCAAAGGGAAACTGCAAGAGCAGCCACATGCCCCTCATCAGCAGCACGGGCTTGTCATTTCAGGCGCCTGGAGCAGCTGGTAGAGAGGTAAATCACTGCAGGGGGCCAGGGCTTGGTTGGTGACATCCTGAGTGGTGACTGCTACCCTGCACACCTGGCTTAGCTGCTAGTCCTGGCTGGGCATGGGGGAGGATGGGATTTCCTCTTCCCCTGCACAGAGTGGCTGGGTAAGAGCCAGGTCAGACCCATCCCCAGGAAGCTCTACACCCTGCCGATGCCCCACCCCACTTCCCCATGCTTCCTGCCCCCATCACTCGTCGGCCCTGGGTGGAGGGGTCACTGTATGGGGAGCTGCTCCCACATCTGCCCAACCCCGTGCATTCAGAGCCCCACTAAGCTTCATCTCTTGCATCCGGAGCCCCCCTGCACCCAGACCCCCATCACCGAGCCTCACCTTCCTGCATCCAGACTCCCACCAAGCACCTCCCCTCTGCTTCCAGACACACCACCTCTGGACACAGACTGTCGCCCACTGAGCCTCCTGCACTCAAACCCCTACCGCAATGAGCCCTGCCATCCAGTACCTGGACCCTCTCTGCTGAGCCCCAACCATCTTCACCTGGACCCCCTGCTGAGTCCCATTCCCCCTGTACCTGGAACCCCCCCAACAAGCCCCTGTGCATTTAGACCCACCCCACATCCAGACCCTCCATTGAGCTACCTGCACCCAGATTTCCCCACACAGAATCCTCTCATCCAACACCAAGCCCCTCCATGCTTGAATCCTTCCAGGCTTAGTCTGCCTGCTCCACAGCTGCATTGGAGGTCAGGGTTGGGCGTGCGTGCGTGCAAGACTCTGTCCCTCTCGCTTGCTACCTTGGTGCGCCTGGCACAAAGGGGCATGGCCTCGGAGTGTTTATGGGGCAGGCTCATCCCTTGCGCAGTGTCAGGATCAGATCCAGCCTCACCATTGAGTCTGTGTCCTGTGGGGGACGGATGCATGGTGATCTCATGTCTCCCTGAAGCCAGTGGCCTGTGCTCCCCACAGCCATGCTGGAGCCTCCACATTTATTTATTGTCAAATAAAATGTGTGGAATTTTGCAGAATTTATTTTTTTTTGGCAAAGAATTCCCTCAGGAGTAGCGTGTTAACTAGGGCTATGGAGCACACTTTGTTCTTTTGAGCAAGATCAGAGTGCAGTTCAACCTGTTATTGCATGCAGCAGTTGTACTAGCTGGTTTAGAGACTAGGTGCACCCTCTGCCTCACAGACCGCACACCTCTTAGGGATGTATGTTATTGAGGCTGGTAGTCTAGCCTAGCGCTCCATCGAATATTCTGAAAAGATCTTGTCCTATTGTTAGTGTGTTTAGGGAGCACCCCCTCACCCCAACAAACTGGCTTCCTCCTCTTTGATATTTGTAAAAGAGGGACTAGATGGCAGAATTTAGCTCAGTCATTTCCAGCATGTAGTGCTTCCTTGCTGGTTTTATAATAGTTGATCAACAAAATATTTTTTTCTAGAGCTGTGTGCAATTCTGTCAAATATTGCTGATTGTGGTAGGGCTATATAGAAAGAATAATCTTGTCTCAACTCTGAAAAATACACCAAATCATCAGTTTGATAAATTGAAAAGGTAATATAAGAAATATTGTGTATAAATAAAAATAATAGTATTTAGAAAGCACCCTGCCAAAGCACACTTTTGTGCTACATAAACAATTAAAATACTAAATAATTAAAATACAAAATGCACAATATAATAACTGAAGAAAACAATTGGAGAAAGTCAAAATAGTACTTAAATTAAAAGCAATAAATAATTTTATGCTAGGATTTTAGGGGTGGATATTACAATAAATAGAAACATAAAAGGAAAGCCAATTTTAAAAGATTGCCCTGCTGCTTGTCAGAGCCAAGTTTGATCTGTGTTGTGACCTCCTATGGAGGCAGTATGATCTGCCATCAGGAGATTAGCAACTGGCCAGAGTTCAAATGTAGGATGCGATATGTGCATGGGGCGAGTAGGGGCCCGGGAGGGAAACTGAATGAGAAGGGGCTCAAAAAATTATATATGAAGAAAACTTAATATTGTGGATTCATCATTTTGCATAAACAGCTTTTGTATAATCTTAGTTTCATTCTCCTTTATTTCTGATGTAAATATTGTTAAAGAGTAGAAGTGTAGGGGAACACCAAATTCTGTGGAATGTAGGTAACTTTGGGACTAAAATGAAAGACATTTGAGAAGTATGGCGAAGTGCCCTCTGTCTCTTAACGGCGCTCTCTTCTTGATTAAGGGACCTACATTGGTTTCAAATGATTCCAGTCCAGTCATCTATCATAAGGAGGCTGGTGGCTGTCATGTGGGCCTTGAAAGTGCAGGATTTTGGGGTGTAATGCTGGGGGAAGTGGGTTCCTCAATACTCTGGGATGCATGTAACTTACTCCAAAATATTAAAATTATTCTACTTTAATATGTTATGAAATAATTCCAGTTCTGTCTTCATTAATATGTACCCTTAATTTACATTTCTTTTACATTATCAACCCTATAAAATGTCTTTGGGACATTAAAGATGATTAAATGATGAGAAAGGGGTAATCTGGCCTGCATTTTAAAACGTTTCTTTTAAATAGAACAATTAAAAGTACAATCAGCTATTTTATCTGTCCTGTTAAGAAGATTTTTTTTTTTATGACTGCGTGAGGAAAAACTTCCAGGAAAAGAGTTTTGGGGGTTTAAAAATTTTAATAAAGTACCTCATATTATTGGCAAAAAAATTATTCTAAGTTATGCACTCAGTCTACAGGTTATCCATAGGAATGTGTGGAATACAGAATTTTTTTCCTGTTATGTGAATTGTTGGAAAACCATTACAGTTAAGTCTTCAATTGAGATATTTGCTTTTTTTTTTTTAAAGCAAATGAAAGGTTTTAAGCTCTGTGTTGCATTTTTAAACAGGTTAATTATATAAGCGAATATACCATAAACCAACATATTATAGGAGAAATGGTAATAGAAGTGCCTGGTTGCAGTCTCATATAACTAGTAAATAAGTTTAATGCTATGTAATGTAGATTCTTAATATAGAGAAGATAACTGCTAACACACCAGAATAACTCTTTTTATTTATTGGTAATCTGTGCTTTTAGTTTGTTTCTTCATTTTCAAGTTGAGTAATGTAAATTTTCTTTTAAGGCTCAGCTCAGAAGAAGCTATTAGCTCCTGACATGTTCACAGAATCGGATGATATGTTTGCTGCGTACTTTGATGTAGGTAATTTTAGAAGGATAATTTATACACGTTATTTGCTCGTTGCTGTGTTATTAAAGGGATACTGTCAAGTCATGTATGCCTGAATTTTGACTCACTAGAATTTGTAAAATCAGGTGGACAATATCTTCTGAAAACTTTAATAAAAGTCCATTGAGCCAGATCTCGACTTTCTTATAAGTACCATCCAGGAAATCTCTCTCTGAAGTCAGTGGAAGTTTTCCCTGGACAAATACTGGGGGATTTTGCCTATTTTTCATGCAAGACCTGCAGTAGTTATTGAGCGTTGTCTTTGCAGAGGAAGCACAAAGTAATATAAGAAAAAACAAAAAAGTTACTCCCAGAATTTGTGCAAAAATGTCATAAATAGGACTGTAAGTTTGTCGTCATAATTGGGAAATGCAGTGGGCATCGTGGTAAGTGTCACACCTCAAAAAAAGAGTGACAGGATTGTTAGTCACAGACCGGTTTTATAGTTACAACATTGCCTTTGGAAAGATGCTGTAGGATTTAGTTAATCTACAATTACTTGGTGGTTCTTATAGGTTCAGTATGCTTTATTTTCTCAAAATCTTCATGACATATTTTAGGTGGCACTTAGCATCGTACCTCCTTTCATGTATGCTGTTGTCTTGGACTACCCTAGTGGTTTAGTATTTGAAAGGGGAGAGATGTGCCTCTGTAACAGGGCAGGCTCCTCTCCTAACTGAGATCCCCCACAATGTTTGATGCTTTCTGTTGTTTAGCACCACAAAAAGAACAGGAGTACTTGTGGCACCTTAGAGACTAACAAATATATTTGAGCATAAGCTTCCGTGGGCTACAGCCCACTTCATCAGATGCATAGAATGGAACATAGAGTAAGGAAATATATATACATACAGAACATGAAAAGGTGGAAATAGCCATATCAACTCTAAGAGGCTAATTAATGAATATGAGCAAATATCAGCAGGAGAAAAAGAACTTTTATAGTGATAATCAAGGTGGCCCGTTCCAGACAGTTGACAAGAGGTGTGAGGATACTTAACATGGGGAAATAGATTCAATCTGTGTAATGACTCAGCCATTTTACAACAGAAAAGCTTCAGAAACAGACTCCAACGAGAAACTGCTGAACTTGAATTAATATGCAAACTAGATACCATTAACTTAGGCTTGAATAGAGACTGGGAATGGCTACAAAACTATAAAAGTTCTTTTTCTCCTGCTGATATTTGCTCATATTAATTAATTGTCAACTGTCTGGAATGAGCCATCTTGATTATCACCCTAAAAGTTTTTTTCTCTTGCTGATAATTGCTAATATTAATTAATTAGTCTCTTAGAGTTGATATGGCTACTTCCACCTTTTCATGTTCTGTATGTGTATATATATCTCCATATTCTGTGTTCCATTCTATGCATCTGAAGAAGTGAGCTGTAGCACACAAAAGCTTTTGCTCAAATACATTTGTTAGTCTCTAAGGTGCCACAAGTACTCCTGTTCTTTTTCTGGATACAGACTAACATGGCTGCTACTATGAAACCTGTTAGCACCACTGTGAATTTTATTTATATTACCTCCACAAAACTGCCATCATGATCCTGTGTATCAAATGTGTCTACAGTTTTCTCCTGTCCTTAGCCCTTTCTCCAGGGGAAGAGAGAGAGAGATATCTGACCACACTGATCTTACGTCCTCTGGGCTCTGCTAGCTGCCGCCTCTTTCACTTATTTTTTTTCCAGTGCTTTTTAACTGTCCTCTCAACTAATGGGATAATGAGCTTCTTAGCTCATGAGTTTCTCCACTCCCCAAGTCTGATCAAATAATTAAATATGCCACGCATCCCTTTGGGAGGCGTGGCAGCCAATTACTGCTTAACTTACCCTCCCAGCACTCTGTCACAGCCTCCCATATAGCAAACATCAGTCTAGTCCTTAGTGTTGTCATTTCTGCACTATTTTCACTGAATAATTGAAATACATACATGCAATCCAGTAGGATATTTGGGACTTGGAAAGCATCATGTTTGCATGTACATTCAATGACCTGCTTATTTACATGCAAACATCCCAAAATGTGTCAAGGATGGATTTTTCTTTTAAGGAAACAAAACCTAAAAATCATGGAATTAATTATTCTTACCAAATGTAATTCTTTAATTATAACTGATGTCACCACAAACAAAGGCATAACAAAAAGCCACTGTAGTGGCACTCCATTAACAACAAAGGAAAACCCTTTAAAATGGAAAAAAAGGTAAAATTGTTGGGAAAATATTTTTATTTTCAAGCTTTTACAACCATGATGTAAACAACAGAGATAAAGAATAAAAAATAGAAAAGTACTTGATATTGTTCCATTTAAAACAGTTTATAAATGGTTGACAGTTTGTGGAAGGGAAATGCTTATCACTTAATTGAAAGTGCTTTTTTAGTTTTGTATATACTTTTTACATTTGTCATGCTGATATTGATGGCTATATATTGCTTGTAGTTGTCTCTTGCTAATTCACAGTATTGATAGTAATATCCATTAGGAATGATTAATTTATTCTATGAAGTAAGAAGCAATTTCACAAAAAAATTCAAGCATATCACCGCCTCAGAATATCCTTTTCTAATTTTGACAATTATATTTTAGTTTTATTTATCAATAAACTAATAATATATTGTAGTATTTTTGGTAAAAATATTGAACTCTAAATAATATGACCCCATAGTATTTTGCTTTTAAAACTTCCCAAGAAGCTGTGGGAGAGAGACCACAAATCTTGTGTGTTACTAGAAGCGTACATTAATGATTTACTAAATTTTACTTATGGTAGCAATGAAAGCTCTACATATCTGTACTATTTCATAATAGTTCTATTGATTTTTTTCTCATACATTGATGCTTAAAGGATATTTTGTCAATTTATTATTTGAACTGTAGAAATAGAAGAATATTGGTTAGGAATGAGATGGTAAATAACTGAATGGACTTCTAGTTTTCATAAGCAAGTGTAATGAAAAATCACAGTTATATACAAAAATGTATTTTGAATATAACAGAAAAGTTAATTCTCCGCTTTATTTCAGAGTGCTCGTCTTAGGGCTGCTGGTTTTGGAAAAGACTTCAAAGAAAACCCCAATCTCAGGGATAACTGGACTGATGCAGAAGGCTATTATCGTAAGTATTTTTTGCTAACTTAATTTATATTGTTGTCTAAAATAGGGTTGCTTAATGTAAAAGCATCTTATTTAAAAAGATTTGCAAAATTATTTTGAAATTGCATACCACAGTGCCATCACTTAAGTGTGGCTCACCCAAAGCAGCTGCATGTTCCTGCACTATAGTGCTCTGTCAAACTGCTCACAGATGTGTCACAGAATCTAACAGTCAAAGTAAAATTAAAACCTATCCAAAGTTATTTACAGCCATGAGAGCTCCCTCCAGAAGGAAGGGTTACGTCAGCACGTTTGCCATGATCTGAAACCAAGAAAAACAGCATGCAAAGAACCTTGATGCCCATCGTGCTGTAGTTGTCACCCAGGACTCAGAATGGAAGCGCTTCAGTGAGCACATTTCTTCACTACTCAATGTTAAACTCAGCAGCAGTTAATAAAAGCCAACAGAAACGTTTCTTGTAATGGGATGAAATGGGCATGCAGCCTCTAATATTGTTTATGAAAAGATTCCTGACCAAAGGAAGCACAGTTTCAGTTCCCCACAATTTCCGCAAACCTAGCTACAAAGCACTGTAGACTTGACACAATAATAAGTGACTGCACTGTGTATCTTTTTCTTTCAGAACTATACAGAAAAGTTTCTTTTTGTGAGTTATTCTACTTGTGTGTACTTAGCTCAGAATTTATCTTATTTCCCTCTTCATTTTCTTTCCTAGGTGTTAACATAGGTGAAGTTCTAGATAAACGTTACAATGTTTATGGTTACACTGGCCAGGGAGTTTTCAGTAACGTAGTGCGAGCCAGAGATATGGCCAGAGCAAACCAAGAAGTGGCAGTCAAAATAATCAGGAACAATGAACTTATGTAAGTCATGTTTTGTTAAATAGTAAAATAATGAGATTTACTGCACTAATAATGTAGTCATAAAGGTGGGGCTAATAATAATCTTATTAATTATCTGTACTGAATTTTTTTTCTAGAAAATCTTCCAGTACTTGGTTTTATTCCCACTTGATGTTTCAAGTGAAATAATCTTAGGTCTATCATAGTCAAAAGCAATCAACATCCAATTGATTACTATACATAATTATACATTTTAATGAATATTTGGTAGCAGAGGAGTAAGACTCTGCCTATGTGGAAAGAAAATTATTTATAGCTCTTTTGAGACCTAGAGTCCCTTGTTGAGTAGTGTAAATGTTACAGTAAACAGTATTATCCAATCTAATTGCAATACTGTGAATTTAAAGTTCACTGCTTGTGTCATTTCCTTTCCTTTCTCCATGAAGAGGATTTCCAGTGTAAACCTCCCCTATCTATTTTAACTAGGGGTTTTCAAATGTCTTATTTTGTTATTCCATTAATTAAAATAAGTGATTGTACTGAATCAAGACTCTTAAAAATTCTCTAAAATAAAATAGTGACAGTGGTACTTTGATGAGCTCACAGATTATATTTAAATGTGAATCTGGATGTGAATTTAAATAATATTAAGTGAACTCTCTATATCATGTGCAACCCATTCAGCAAAAGATTTGCTAATAAGTATAGTACAGTTTGTTAAATAGATACTGGATTGATTTTTATTTATTTATTTATTTATTTATTTATTTTAAACAGCAGCTGTCTCAAAACCCAGTATTGAGTCAAACCCCTCTGTGTGGTAGGATGAAATCTTACCTCCATTTTACATATGGGAAAAGGCAAAGAGGGGTTTTATATGGACATATGAAACATAAAAAGGTCAAGTCATTTGCCAAAGACAATAGATGTTGAGACTAAAACCTAGATCTTTTGACTATTAGGGCTGTGTTAAACATAAGACTGTTACTGCCTTCCTAACATTTTGAGAGCCAGTCAACTTAATGCTCATGTTGAATGTCATGTGTAGAATTTCAATAAGTATGTATTTCTTTGTTTTTAGGCAAAAAACTGGTCTTAAAGAACTGGAATTTTTGAAGAAGCTCAATGATGCAGATCCTGATGACAAATTTCATTGTCTACGATTGTTCAGACATTTTTATCACAAACAGCACCTCTGTCTGGTATTTGAACCACTCAGGTAAAATGAATATGTACTAAACTGTGTATAAAAATGAAAGTAGATTTAAGTGCATTTTAATCTTTTTTACTCTTAACTTGAAAAATTTCTTTACATTTGGACTTCTTTTACATTCTGCTCTTAATATGTTAGTAAACTTACTTAAGGCAATCAGTTCAAAAAACATTTTACAAAACAGAAGAGTACCACACTATTTTAATCTAATTAAAATGACAATGTCAGGATGACATCTGGTCCATTACAATAACATGAATTAAAAATAGTTTGTTAGTATTCCTGCCCTGAGTCGTCCTAACAATTGACAATTCTTTTTACCACTATATTTTTCTTTCCTAATATTCATAATTTCTTCTTCATCTGGAATGGTTTCAGAGGTTCAGAATGCAGCATTACATTTGCTAAGTATTATTTGGGAACATGTTACCTGGGTATACAACCACGTAGGATACATTCAGAGATTGTCCTTTTGCTCTGCTAGTTTTATAAACATTAGCCAATCTGTTGCCTATGCCAACAACCAACATGACCACCTCAACTTCTGTGTTTCTTCTTCACAAGTCCCAGTCTTGTCAATGTTTTCCTGCCCTATTTTGCCCCTTGAGAAAATTTACACAAAGACCATACAACTGTTGAGAAACTATCATAGTTTTTACACACGAGACCTTCAGTGAATCCTAATGAAGTTGCTTAACTGTTAGATAAGCACAGTCATGTCAGTAACTGTATAGCATCTCTTGCTCTGATTGGCTGAGACTTCTATTTCAGTATAAGGCCTGATGACAAGGAATCTATTTCAAGTTGGTCTGGTTTACGTGATTTTTTTCCTGCTGCCTAAAAGAGAATTAGTTTCTGTACATTAAAATTGATGTTTAAAATATGAATATGCTATTCTTTGTTTAATATTTTCCTATACTTTTTATATACATAAATAGTATGAATTTACGAGAGGTACTGAAAAAGTATGGAAAGGATGTCGGTCTCCACATTAAAGCTGTACGGTCCTATAGCCAGCAATTGTTCCTTGCATTAAAACTACTTAAAAGATGTAACATCCTACATGCTGATATTAAACCAGACAATATATTGGTAAGTAATATTTAACACTATAAGACAGTCTGTACAAAATACATATATGTTTGAAAAGGGTGTTATCTGAATTTTAAAGTCCAAATTTTGTCATATTTTACTCCAAAAAAAGCTTTTCATTTTGCATTAGGACAAATAATAAATAAGAAAATAACTGTAATTCAATCAAATATTTTCTGCTTCCAATTAAAAAACTTTTAACACTAAACATAACCTAGTAACCTGTGATTTTATCCTTTAAACCAACACAGCAACTGCCCAGATCCCCGTACATGTTCCACTCATACTTCTTTTTAAAAAAGGGCTTCAGTATTGCAAAGTAAGGAAGCACTCCCTCCGAGAAGAAGATTTTGACTTCTTTGAGATATTGGTAGCAAATGCTCCCTTTTGTGAGGGTGCTAGCAAAGACATGTCTGCTGCAAGAACCGAACATGCAAGCTGGCATTAAGCTAATAAGCAAATAAGCTAGCTAAATTGAGAGGGTTCCTTTGTCGATGAGGACAGTAAGAAGAACTCCTTAAACTCTCTTCCCTGTACCCTTGCAGCAGAGGATAGGTAAAGCGTCATGGGAGTTAAACACCAGAACGCAGGTTGCTTCTGGTTCACCTGATGTATTTGTGGGTCACGTGACAGATTCAAATACTAGAGAATCTGAGCTTTCAGTTACTTAAAAATGTAAGTTTCTAGTCTTCTTGGTTGTGAAAATAACCTAAATATGAACCTAGTGTAGGCAATGAACTGTCTTTTGAGTGTGCATCAATTTGAAACAATATCTGAGATCCATTAACTCCCTCTGTTGTCCTTCATTAATCGTATTGGGGTGTTAACTCTAAAGCAGAGGTTCTCAAACTTCATTGCACCACGACCCCCTTCTAACAAAAATTACTACACGACTCCAGGAGGGAGGGGCAAAGCCTGAGCTCACCTGAGTCCCACTGCACTGGGTGCAGGGGCCAAAGCAAAAGCCCCATGACTTCAGCCCCAGGCAGCAGGGTCTGTAACCTGAGCCCCGCCACCCAGGGCTGAAGCCTTTGGGCTCAGGCTTTGGGCTGGGAGTTCGGCCCTGGGCCCCAGCAAGTCTAACGCTAACCCTGGAAACCCCATGAAAACAGGGTCGCAGCCCTCTTTGGGGTCCAGACTCAGTTTGAGAATTGCTGCTCTAAAGCATAAGCATGATATTTTAAATATTAACATTAACTATTTAAGTGCTGATTACTTTAGTGGATGGAAGGGGGTGGAAAAACTCACAAAGTAGGAATTTGGAATTGCTGTAGGGAAAGAAATGGAGAGGGTTGAAAGAAGGAGAATAAAAGAATGGGAAGGTAGAGAAACAAAATTAAGCAAGCCACAAAGGGCAGAAAGAAGTAGTTTTATATGTGAGCTTATCTTTTCATGGAGGGATGCTGAGTAGAACAATAAGATACTGAACAAATAACAGAGAATACCTGAAAGTTTAATAAGTAAAAACGGTATTTTACCCTTGAGCTTTATGCAAATCACTGGCTTGAGGGCCCATATATAGTCTTAAATGTATACCCTGGCCCTTTTTTTTAATGAGAGGGTGGGGGAGGGGCAAATTTATATGTAGTGTATAACTCCTTTGAAGCCTCCAATAACAAATTTGGCTCAGATTCTATAAAAACACGTTAAAAGCTGTTTTTAATAGTCAAGTTAACTTAGGCTTGGTCTGCACCAGTGGTTTTCAACCTCTTTTCATTTGCAGACCCCTCACAAATTTCAAATGGAGGTGCCAGACCCTTTGGAAACCTTAGACGTATTCTGTGAGGATCCCCTCACAGGGTCCGTGGACCACAGGTTGAAAACCACTGGTCTACACTACAAACTTTTGTTGATATTACTATGTCATTCAGAGGTGTGGAAAATCCACACCCAAGTGATGTAGTTATACCAAACTAGCCCCCAGTGTAGACAGCGCAGTGTCGATGGCAGGGCTTTTCTGGTCAACATATCTACCGCCACTTAGGGAGGTGGAGTACCTATGCTGATGGGAGAAGCTCTCTCCCGTCAGCATAGGTAGCGTCTTTACTAAGCGCTAGAGCAGTGCTATAAGTGTAGACAAGCCTTAAGGCACAGCTGGTGTTAACTTGGTTCTCCCATCCCAATTCTGAAGTTTGCATGAATGGAAAATCCAGTTTGCCTAATTATCTTGTTTAATTTGACTGTTCAAAGAGATTCTTTTCTAACCTGGCTTTATTATAGCTATGATATATCTCTCTCTGGCAGAACTGTGTTAAAATAAGTTAGCTTTTCTTAAATACATTTTTAAAAATCAAAATATTGAGTTAGAATCCCCTGAAGGAAATCTGAATTGTTCCCTTAATGTTATCTAAGGTGAGAAATCTGACTAATTTGAACTGATGGATGGCTTCCCTCTGTTCTCTTGAAAGCATCAACTAAGATAATTTCAGTGCTTAGAAGCATAACTTATAATAGTATTATAAAGGATTATAAAGACTTGAAATAATGAAGGGATTAAGTTAAATGGAATAGGTCCAAAAACACCTACTCTAGCTCTCCACACAAATATCCAGAAACTAATTTAAGTGCTCAGATTGACAGGTTATATTACATTTTAAGGTTCAATTAGGACTTTTTTCTATGTTCCCTACAAAGTTTGAGCTTGGCTTAACTGATTTGTGGTCTGTTCAACCACAGAATGAGAATAGATTTTTCCCTAAAATGATTATATCTCTTCTTATAGTATAGTTGAAATAATCTGTAATAAATTTAACAGACAATATAGTATAATTTTAACCAAATAGATGTCTGAAAAAAGTGAGCAGGCAAGATCATAAGACTTTTTCTATTTCTAAAATTTTCTATTTACTCAATGACTAAAAGAGATTTCCACCTATAACGTAGTTAAAATACTGAGTTTTAAAAATTGCCCACGAGAGTAAGAATACTATTGTCCAAAATTTTAAAGCTAATCTTTAGACCTCATTATGAAAAACAAAGGCTTTATGTAAGGAATCCTAAAATAAGCATTCTGTCTTTCAGTTCTTCTGCCCAAGAAGCCTTAAGTGCACTCTTTTAAAAAAGGAAATCAAACTGTGAAAGATCTTAAGGCCTCAATTCACATCCAAGTATCATTTAGAAAAAAAAAAAGTAATGTCCTTTCATGAGTTATCAGCAACCCCTGGACATGACAGCTTTCCTACAACTACAGTGATCCAAGCCATCAATGTGATCCTTATTTTGAAAAAAGGAATTCTCCATGGCATCTAGCCATTTAGACACATGTTGGACAATAATGTTCTAATAGAAAAAGAAAGTTCTCACCTTTATGATGATATCTTCAGTTTATTCAGGGTCTTCTCCAGCTTTTGCAAATAATTCTGAATACAACTTGAAAAATTCTTGTATGCTCTTCCCCTTTGGTGTTTTTTGCATTAGTCATACTAGAAGTTTTGGCTCAATTTAGAACTTTGCTTTTTTCAGTGTATGAGTTAGTTTTCACTTTTCCATTCCTTCTACAAACAGAAATTACATGCACATGCAACCCTACCTCTTTTTTCTTAGAAAAAATCCAGCCATCAAAAATTCCAGAGGCAAGTGACTGTAAAGTTAAGCTGGAGTGCAGTGAGGTCTCACACTTAAACGTGTGTGAAAAGTACTGAAGCGTTGCTTTAAAAGATTGTGAAAGCTAATAAAATAACATGTTTTCTGACTACTTGAACATATGTCCTACTAGAATATTTTTTCATATTAAAGATTCTAAATTGTATTACAATATATACAAAATGAATATTTATGTTCATAAATGACTTCATCAAATGTTATAACTTGGTATTGGCAGCATGAATTCTATTCCAAACAGTGTAAAACTTTCTAGAATATTTTTTTTTTGGCCAGTCCTTATAGTTGATTCATTTTATTTGCATATGAAGTATTTAAGACTTACTGGTGGTGTGGTAATCTAATAGAGGTTGTATGTTCCAGCTATAAGAATATTTACCCAAAAAATGACATGACTATATAATATTAATTAGCTAATAACTACTAATTCCAATGTGCATTGTTATTACTGACACAGAAAATTGATGTATGAATATCAGATTTAGAGAGTGAGAATTTTAGCCAGCTTTCTGGGTTGGCAATAGAGCTGAGTGCTGTAGCTCATGCTATCCAGGTATGGAAGTGACTTTTGGTTGTTCTTTCCTTGGGATCATTGGAACTTGGCTGCATTGCAGAGGTGACTCACTTGGGCTCTGAGTGGAAAATGATATGCCTTCAGTCCAGAATGTGCTCATGTAATGAGTCTTCAGACAGGGAATGTTGTCTAGTTCTGTACAGGCTGCTACCCTGTCTAATTCTCTGGAGCAGGGATTCTCAAACTTTTTTTTTTGCTGGGGGCCTCCCTTTGAAAATATTTCAGGCTGTGATTACCCTCCCCACCCTACTCTTGGTACTGGACATAACTTTCACTGCAGATCCTTATAGAGCTAAGTAACCATACCATTCCCCCCCTTACTTCTGCACTGCTGCTGGCAGCAGCAGTGCCTTTAGAGCTGGGCGGCCAGCCAGCAGCCACTGCTTTTGGCTGCCTAGCTGTGAGTCAAGGGAAAAGGTGATCTTGTGACCCCCTTCCACAGTAGCCTTGTGAACTCCTTTTGGGTCGGGACTCCTAGTTTGAGGAACTTTTGCTCTAGAGAAGTAGATTGGGGAAGATCTAGCGGATCCTCAGGACCTTTTATATGGCCAACTTTTGATCAAGCCAGATATGGCAAAGAGCCATTTCTTTGATGACTGGGGGAAGAGTGACAAGGACTCTGCCACTATTTGAAATGTGTATTGGTTCTGTATTTGGGGGAGGTGCACTCTGAGTTTGCCTCAGCTCAGATTTGTGTGTGTTTTCTTTTGGAAGGGGAAAGACACATTGGAATGTAAATAGTCTTCACTTATTAATCCTGCACATTGTTCGAGCTCATGAATGGCAGCCTGGGGAGCAGATTCCAGCCTTTCTTACCAGGTGTCATTCTTACTGTGTACATAAAAGAAATCTTTTTAAAAAAAAAATGAACACACAGTTCTTTGACATATTTGTCCATGGTTTTAATTTTTTTATCAATCATGTTAACTCATTATTTTGCTGGGCTAGTAGCGCATGCATTTGATATAAGTAGAGAGACAATATAAAGTTGGAAATGTTATTTAACGTCTCTCAGTTTATAGATAAACTAAAATTAGTCAAATTGATCAGTAAAAATGAATTTTAAATTCAGTATTTTTATGACATTGTGCCATTCATTGTCATTTCTAGTTTAAGAAGATATTATAGTTTTATTAGAATACAATGGACCAAGACAGAGTGGGAGGAATAAATATTAAGTTAGTTAAGGGATTATTGGGATGATTTGATTTGGTCTTGTTACTGGTGTATGAACAGTTTATGTACTATCCAGCATCTTTGACAATCTGTGTACTGTCACTGTGCCAGTAACGTTTTTTATTTAATTTGCAGGTGAATGAATCTAAAACCATATTAAAGCTTTGTGATTTGGATCAGCTTCACATGTTGCAGATAATGACATCACACCATATCTTGTCAGTAGATTTTATCGAGCTCCTGAAATTAGTAAGTTTATCTGAGGTTATTTCTCTCTGTATTAAATTATGAAAATACTTGACTAGTAATTATCATACATGGCCATATGTAGTTGGAATATGATGCTTCATAGATAAGCTGAAAAACTAAAATCAAAGATAAAGCAATAATCTTAATGTAGCCAGTCCCATGATATGTCAATAGTAGAACACACTAGCATTTGGTGAGAGAGAGCTTGAGATGCTCATTGTTTGGTCCTAGTCAAGTAGGGATTTGGGGTGTTGCAGAGGCAGAACAGACAGACTTTGCTGAGCAGAAGCTCACATGACCTTTCCAGGGGGATAGGGGAGAGGGAATTTCGGTTGACAGTTTTCACTGTTTTTTATTTTGCAGTGGCCAGGGCAAGTTACAGTTAAAGCCCACTGTCATGGGAAAATGGAAAGACTTCCATTTTCTTTCTTTGGTACTTTACTCTTCTTAGGAATATGTGTTTTAAGGTAGCTCCTAAATCAGGGTTTATAGTACCTGTTTACTCTTGTAGTCTTTTATGTTTATGCCTGCTTTTGTGGTATTAACTGATGTAATAAAAAAACTCTTCTGTTTCAGTTATAGGCAAAATCTATGATTATGGTATAGATATGTGGTCAGTAGGCTGCACGTTATATGAACTTTATACAGGAAAAATACTGTTTCCTGGCAAAACCAATAACCATATGCTGAAACTTGCCATGGACCTCAAAGGAAAGATGCCAAACAAGGTAAGAAATGTGTAAACTGTTTAAAATCTCATATGAAATTGCAGTAATGGGCATCATAAGGTAAACACTGAATTTGGTCTGATGTCTTAACAGCCAACAACCTTTTGACTGTAGAATTTGTATTGATTATAAATTTATGACGTGAAAGTACATGACTTCTTTTCATAGACTAAGTGTTAAGTGAAACCAGAAACCTCTTTTATACACTGACCTGAAAAAATAAACACGTAGTAAATGGAAAATAACTGTGTGTGTTACCAACTGGTTTGAGTGACATTTTATTCAGTCTAGTCTTGCCAGAAGCTGGGAATGGGTGACAGGGGATGGATCACTTGATGATTACCTGTTCTGTTCAGACCCTCTGAAACACCTGACATTGGCCACTGTCAGAAGACAGGATACTGAGCTGGATGGACCATCAGTCTGATTCAGTATGGCTGTTCCTATGTTCTAGTCATTTCTCACTGTTCTCTGAAAGACTGTTAAAAGTATTAAGTAATTCATATTATTGTAAGTCAGTAGATGTAATCTTTCATTAGGGTGAGTCTAAAATCTGAAGTTTTCAAGTCAAAGAACTTTACAAAACTCTTGCCCCTGTTTTATTTTCAGATGATCCGAAAAGGTGTATTCAAAGATCAACACTTTGATCAAAATCTCAACTTCATGTATATAGAAGTAGACAAAGTAACAGAAAGGGTAAGTCTTAAATGAACTAACTGAACTGTAATTTTTTAAAAAGTTGTTTAACTATAATAATGTTTCAGTTATGAAATTCAGTAATTAACGACCTAGTAATTAATGTTCTAACTAGTACCAAGATACATTGTGAAGGCTGTTGAAAATATTTTTTTTCCTGCAGAATGCAGACAGTTTATTGTGATAGGTTAAATAATGTTCTAGCAACAGGGAATTTCCTTATGGTTTTGCATTTGTTTAAAAAAAAAATCTGGTTATTCTCAATCATAAACTGAGTACACTCCTTCATATAATTTAATCTTTTATAAACTTAACTTGAAATTATGAATAAATCTGAATGCTGCTGCCTTCCTTTGTTTTGTTAAAATTAGAAAATGTGCATCTCTTATGTGAAATATTTGTTATAGAATACTCCCTTAAGCCTGGTCTACACTGCAAAGTTAGGTCGACGCAAGGCAGCTTATGTCAATCTAACTATGTAAGTGTCTATGCTAGAATTTTGCTCCCATCAACATAACTGCCCCACTATGCTGACTTAAAAACTCCAGCTCCACAAGAGCGTAGGCCTGGTCTACACTAGGGGGCGGGGTCAATGAGAGATACTTAGACTTCAGCTACGCTATTCCCGTAGCTGAAGTTGCGTATCTTATTCCGACTTACCTCCCGTGCTCATGGCACGGGATCGACAGCCGCTGCTCCCCCTGTCGACTCCGCTACCGCTGCTCGCCCTGGTGGAGTTCCGGAGTTGACGGGCTCGTGTTTGGGGATCGATATATCACGTCTAGATGAGATGCGATATATTGATCCCCGATAAACTGATCGCTACCTGCCGATGCGGCGGATAGTGTAGACATACCCATAGAGTCAGTATTGATGTTAGGTTGATGCAGTGTCAATATAAACTGTGTTGTTTACATCGACTGTTACTGGCTTTCAGAAGCCATCCCACAGTGCCCCACACTGACAATACAGTCAGTACAAGTGCTTCTGGTGAGGACATGCACCACCAACACAAGGAGCATAGTCTGGACCACAAAAACAATTAAATGACTGTGGTGGCTATATGCCGACGCAAATTAGACCAATGTAATTTTCTAGGGTAGCTATGCCCTTAGGGATTATAATGTGTACCATTGAATGTTAGAGTGCACCGTAAAAATACATCAAATTGGCAAATATAGAACATGCTTTCTCACTTAGAATTCTCAATATACTAATCCACTGAGTCTCAAATGTAGAGAAGCAGGTCTTAAATGAGATGTGCAAGAAAATGAATGCATTTGGCATAAAGCACATTTATTAGTCTTCAATTTTCAGTATTTCTTTAAATAACTTTTACAGTAGTAAGAGTTACAACACTAAATATGTGTTGGACAGCAGTAAATTTAGGAGGAATAACAGTGGAGAGAGAGAGAGTTCTTTAACTGGAATATGTGCTGCTTATTGTGCTCATACTGGGTTTATTAATGGTGCTAATTTATATAGAAGTAAATGTTGGTTGCTCTTTTTATATTAGGAAAAAGTTACTGTCATGAGCACCATTAATCCAACCAAGGACCTGTTAGCAGACTTGATTGGGTGCCAACGACTCCCTGAAGACCAGCGGAAAAAAGTACATCAGCTAAAGGACTTGTTGGACCAGATCCTAATGTTAGACCCAGCCAAACGGATTAGCATCAACCAGGCTCTGCAACACGCTTTCATCCAGGAAAAAATTTAAATCAGATGAAGAAGTCCTAAGGGTTTGAGTAGTTAAGATACAAAGACTGAAGAAATTTCACAGCAGTTTATTAATGTATATAAACATATATATTTCCCCCTGCAAAGTTGAGGAAGAATGATATATTTGAATTAACACCAAGGCTGATATTTCTTTTAGAAATGTTAGAGTAATTCTGTTTGTGTCTTATGTGAAAATTTTCACTGTAGAACTGTTTTAATTGCCAAGACTGCACACAAGTACAATGCTAATGTATATGGTTGCAGTTCATATATTATAAAAAAAAAAAAAAAAAAAAAAGCTTGTTATAAAAGAACAGTAATACTGGGTGGTTGATTTGTTCTTAGCAGACTTGGCTTCATTTTTGTCTTTAAAAAATGGCCAGCATAAATGCTGTTTATATTCACGTTTTCCTAGGTGTGTGTGTGCAGGCCACAGCAGCATGCCCTTGGTGTAGTCAGTGCCGAAGGGGGTCTGTTCCTTCTTGAGCCTGCCTGCAGGGATGGTCTCCTCTTTTAAAGCAGGTTGTGTACAACTTTCAGTACACTGAAGGTAAGCTAAACCATCAACATCACCGGTGTTTAAGATGTTATTTTACTGGAACAACTGACAAATGAGAGACAATAGCTTTATGGCAGAATTCCCTGCATGTTTGATAAATGATGTTTTATTTTCTGGCATTGCAACTGTGGCATAGTTACGACTTGTGTTCAGTTCATCACATTTAAAATTTGGAGAATGCGCACTTGATGGATAGAGCGCCTTCAGTGTACTGTTCTTATTACTTTAATTTTTTTAATCAACTTGCTATAGACTTTGTATACATTTTGTTAAATATAGTTCACTATGACATAGAACCAATACTTAACAGAAAAGTTTTCATTTACTAATTACATATGTTGGCATCTGATTCTGAAAGACCTTATATCTAAAGGATAGATAGACAATATAATGACATTTTTAACTATTTGTATGTCATTTTGAAAGTGTACTGCTTTATGCTAAAAGTGTTTCATTTGTTCATTGTTTTCATTATTTGTGATCATGTTGTCTTTCAATACAGGCATAAACCTTCCACTCTTGAACAAAGCAGCTGCTTTTTAAAAGCGGTAATTGCTTCTTTACCTTTTATTTCTTTTGTAAATGAAGCTTTTCTTTAAGAAATGTGACAGTGTTGTCTCTTGCATAAAACAGTTGACACTCACTTATTGTAAAGTGAAGATTGTTCTGCTGCATGTAAAGTGGACCATGCAGATTTCTGTATGTTTTCAGTATGCATCATTAGATAATAAAGTCTTTTGTGAACAAGGCATTTGTAGCCATTTTTAAAAGATTTTGTCTTCAGTGCTGGTAAATCAGGTAATACATAAGAAGAAACCCTTCATTTTTCTGTAAATCCTTTAATTAAAGGGATTATTAAAAGTTATGATCTTTGGAAGGTGATATTAATTAGATCTCTAATTATCATCATTGTAAAAGAAAACAAACCAAAAACCTACAGATACTGTCTATCTGCTTTCATTGTTATGAAATTATTCCTGTAGGATGTATGGTTGAATTCAGGCTTTAACTAATGTTTGTGCTATTTTTCTCACTTTTCCTTTTGATGGTGCTGAAAGAGAGAAAGGAAAGCGAGGCACAGGCCACTCTACGCCTACTCCATGGGTCTGATTTGATGAGACACCAACTTCACCTTCCTAACAAGGTTATTTCTGACAGCATGTGTAGATAAACATTTAGCAACAAGTTAAAAATAGTTTGAAACATTTGAGTGAGTTATGCAACATGAAGAATCCAGAATCAAATTTTCCCAATCCATACTGCTGTTTTAAATGTAGCTTGAGATAATAAAAAATGCATCTTTTTATTTCCATTTATTATTTGCATAAAAGGTATAGAAAAAACAGGGATTTAGAGTTTTTTTGTAATACCCTTTTCAAATTGTAAATAGGACTTCTTTATCCATCTAGGCACAAACATGCACACTTAGTGCAATCAAGGATGGAAAATGAGACTAAGCAGTCATTCTGCTGGTGGGGTGTTCCCCACCAAGGAGATGTAATGAACTACAAAGCAGGCAGGTGATGGGTGATGTTACATGCCTATTTTGAACCTTTAACCTGTCAGTTTTTATTTTAATTTTTGATGAAAAGTAAATCTGTTCCCACTTCAACATATTAAGTTTCTTGTTCATACAGGAAAGAGAATGCAGATTTCACTCTTACTGAAATGAAGAACTAGATACTTGTTAGCTAATTTCACACAAAGAAATTTGCACTGTTATGGTGACACCTATAACATATCCAGCACTTCTGGTGGCAATTTTACACAGATGTAGTGAAATCCTATTGTTTCTGTTGATTTTGACCATTATTTTGTATCCCTATTTAAGAATCGTGAAATGAGTTGTCAACTCCAATAGAAACAATGCACCTTATACCTACAGAACTTTTAAAAACTATTCTAAAGAAGAATAAAGTTGCTCGTTTACTTGTTCTTTGTGTTGTAGGTGCCGCTCAAAAGAAGATGATGACCACCAGAAGACATGAACAAAGGTTTCTGTCCTATAAAAGATATGAAAATATTTTTCATGTTATCTGTTTAATCTTTCTGATTGCAGCATTCATTAGCACTATTGGTAATTCTAAGAATAGTCCTGTTGTGATGGTATTTATATGTATGATGTGCTTGTTTCATTTCTGGTTGATGTGATTTTGTTGTGATCAAATGTAGGAAGATACACAATACTGTATCTGTAACTTTCTTCTAATAAGAGAAATATTGGGTATGATACATTTCCTTTAGGAAAGAGTCAACCAAATTTGTCGGTAAAATATATATATTTTAGCGTCACTGATGTTTTTATGATTTTACTAGCAGAGGATATAAAATTTTGTTCCCTTATTTTATTGTAGCAAGTGTATTATAAATGCTAATACTATCTCTTACTTACCTTTAGCCAACCGAGCAAACATTGTAACTAGGGGGGTGGTTTATGAGAAATTGTTGAAAAACAAGTGGATCCTGGTCCTTGGCCCTCCTCCAGCTCCCTTTGTGCTTTTCTGGCAGAACAAAGGAGTTGTAATTCTGGCTTGAACATCCAGCCAAATGCTTCCCCCAGCATGGAAGATTCCTGAGTGGTGTAGAGACATAATTACTCATTTGCCTCCCCTCTCCCTCTCAACTCTTGGTGTAGGGGAGAGTTGGATGTGTGAACGGAGTGGTGCTGAACTCTGCTAATTCCCAGCTGTGGCAAACGGGTACAAAATAGAAGAATCCCTGAAGCTGCCATTCGCAGTTGGCTTTTGTATGAGGGTGGTATGCAGCTGTTTTTGCTGCCTCCACACCTTGGGTCTGGTGCCAAGTGAAACTTGGCTGAACCCAAGCATTTAACCCATGATCTGTGTCTCATGGTGACTGAAAATCAACAAAAAACAAACTAAAAGTGCTTTTGAATCTGGGCCCCCAGATGAGAATTAAATACACTGGAGATGTATACTAAAAAATCCCTTTACTACTTATATTTGTTATGTACGTTGCTTAGGTGGATACATATGGGTTGACAAAATTGAAAACCATTTTAAAATAAATTTGTTAAATGAATTTTGATTGAGTCATTACATTTTTTAATAATGTTTTTCCATCCATATATAGGGTAAGTGGCAGTAAACCTCTGAAGAACCTTTGAATATATTGATCCATACACAGAAGGCTGATCATTCTGTGAGAATACAGGAGATATAACGTAATCTTCTACAGTGTATTAAGTCACCAACTGTAACTTATAGCAGCAAATATTCAAAGTGGCAATTTCTTCAAGTTAATAAAATAAGATTTCGGAAGTTATTTGCATCTTGTGTTTTTTACTTTTGCTCTGTTTATGAAGTTGATAATATAAAGCTTTTAAATACTTTTTTTAAAAATTTGCATACACTAAATCAAGGGCAAACTTTTAGGCCTGAGGGCCACATCGGGTTTCCAAAATTGTATGGAGCGCCGGTTAGCGGAGGCTATGGCTCCCCAAACAGCCAGGCGTGGCCCAGCCCCGCCCCCTATCTGACCCCTCCTGCTTCTTGCCCCCTGACAGTCCCCCCTGGGATTCCTGCCCCATCCAACGCCCCTGTTCCCTGTCCCTGACAGTCCCTGGAAACCCTGCCCCAACTGCCCCCCTGCCACTCCATCCAACCCCCCCATTCCTGACTGCCCCCCAGAACCCCTGTCCCCATTCAACCCCCCATTCCCCGCCCTCTGACTGCCCTGACCCCTATCCACACCCCTGTTCCCTGACCAGCACCTCAAACTCCCCTGCCCTCTATCCAACCCCCCCTGCTCCCTGCCCCCTTACTGCGCTGTCTGGAGCACCGGTGGCTAGCAGAGCGACAGCCATGCCACCGCGCAGCACAGAGCACCAGGTCAGGCAGGGCCCTGCAGCTGCATTGACCCAGGAGCTCACAGTCCTGCTGCCCAGAGCATCATGGCGGCGGCAGGGTGAGCGGAGACGGGGGGAGGGGGTACAGCAGGAATGGGGCTGGGGGCTAACCTCTTGGGGCAGGAGCTCAAGGGCTGGGCAAGAGGGGCCCGCGAGCCATAGTTTGCCCACCTCTGCACTAAATCATAACATGCCAATGTAGTGCTTCAGATTCCATTTTCTCTGCTAGAGTTTAGGCCATTATCAATAACTAGGGTACCAGAGGTATTCAGTTACCTGCTCCATCACACACTTTCTTTGTGACGTTGGGCAAAGAGTCATTGAGTCTCTTTGTGCCTCAGTTCCCCATCCGTAAAATAGGGTAATAGTGCACAGAATTTTCTGAGGATAAACACATTAACATTTATATTACACTCATGGGGGCCATGTTAGTGACTAAGATTGATGGCTGTAGCTTAATCAGGATAAGAGTGTGAAGATGGTAGGATGGGAAAAGCAGCCTGATGAAATGGTGAGGATTATGTTGCCTCTTTAATTCAGGGGTTGTGCTTGCCATTTGTTTGTAAGTGTATTGTTGATTCACTAGCTTCTTGGACAGGATGGCTGGCTGTCTTCATCTAGCCAAGAAGTTCGAACTCTCTTGGGTGCAGACCTTATTCACCATGTCACTGTGTCACTTCGAGGTTACGCTATAGCAGTGTAATCTAGATGGGACAATACCTTAAATCAACTTAAAAGTAAAGCTAGTGAAGAATGTGGTGGCCTACTTTTTAATTGGAGTTTCTGACTCGAACACATGAAATTGGTGCCCTGTATTGGCTGCCTGTAATTGCCAGGTGAAATTTAAGGTCTTGGTATTGACCAGTCAGTTTTTAAATGGGTTGGAGCTGCCTACTTGAGACCATCTCTCTCCCTAGATGATACCAATGGTGCAGTTTTGATTAGAAGTAGTTGAGCTGAAGGCCCCTCTTTTTAAAAGAGGAGGGAGCTGCTGGAAGGGCATTGTCTGTGAAGGACCTTGAACTTCAGAATTTATTTCAGTCTTGACCTTGGGTCAAAAATCACCCAAATCTGATGATCTTCAGGGCATGTTGCAAAAAAAAACTTTTTGAGGCTTTTGAGGAGGAAGTGTGCCGTCTGGACTGGGATCTATGTGCAAATGGATGGTGTTTGCAGCGAGGGTGGACTTTTTCCCCACTTCCTAATTTTGATGAATCTGTATTTTTTTTGACTGTACAATAACTCCTCACTTCGTCGTCCTGGTTAACGCTGTTTGGTTGTTACGTTGCTGATCAATTAGGGAACATGCTTGTTTAAAGTTGTGTAATGCTCCCTTCTAATGTCGTTTATCAGCCGCTTGCTTTGTCCACTGTTTGCAGGAAGAGCAGCCCGTTCCAGCTAGCTGGTGGGGGCTTGGAACCAGGGTGGAGCGGCAGCCCCCCTATTAGCTCCCCGCTCCCCTAAGTTCCCAATGCTGCAGCCACCCAGCAAGCTAGCAATTGCCTCCCTTCCCCCAATGCCATGTGCTGCTCTTGCCCTCTGCCTTGGAGCTGCACCCAGAGACTCCTGCTTGCTGTGTGGAGGGGTGGAGTTGGGGGGGGGGGGCTAATGTCAGGGTGTCCCCCTCCCTGCTGCTCCTACACCCCGCTTACCCCTTCTCCATATAGCGCAGGGAGGGGACACGGAGGGAGAGAGTCAGAAAGCACCTGGGGCAGCAGCTGCTGTCTCAACTTCCTGATCACCTGAAAAAGACAATGCACTTAAGAGTGGGTCAGCTTACTTAAAGGGGCAGTGTGCATCTCTCTCTCCCACACACAGGGTGTGTGTCTGTCTCTGTCTGCTATGCTGTCTCCCCTCCCTCACGTTTGTGCTGCCTTGTGTGAGAGGCTACATTAACAACAACGTGTTAACCCTTGAGGGCTCAACCGAGTGCTAGTTCATCATTTAGCACAGGGGTTCTCAAACTGGGGGTCGTGAGGTTATTACATAGGGGGTCGTGAGCTGTTAGCCTCCACCTCAAACCCGACTTTTCCTCCTGCATTAAATATATAAAAAAGTATTTTTAATTTATATGGGGGGGTTGAACTCAGAGGCTTGCTATGTGAAAGGGGTCACCAGTACAAAAGTTTGAGAACCGCTGCTTTAGCAGCAAGGCATTTCCTAGGAAATATCCCACCCTCTTCCACCCACTAACTTCACCACCTCAACCAAGCTTCACAATCATCATAGCTGTAAACAGTATTAAATTGTTTGTTTAAAACATATACTGTGTGTATATCTATATAATATATAGTTTTTTGTCTGGTGAAAAAATTTTCCCTGGAACCTAACCCCCTCATTTACATTAATTCTTATGGGGAAATTGGATTTGCTTAACATCGTTTTGCTTAAAGTTGCATTTTTCAGGAACATAACTGCAACGTTAAGTGAGGAGTTACTGTACTAGAATGTTTATATCTCTAATATATGGTCTGGAGCCCTGAATTGACAAAATACGACATGACCTTCCCCCTCCCCTCAGCTTGCCTTCCCTCCTCTTAACATCTCCACTTGCCCCAGTAAGCTCCATCTTCCTCGCACTTACTCTCATATCCTCCCTTACCCCTTAATCTCAAACTCTACTCTGGCTCTTTCCTGTCAGAACACAAGCATGCTGTAGTCTCTCCCATCTTAAACAAAATCCCACACTTAACCCCACTTGCCTCTCCAACTAACATCCATTCTCTCTTTCAACTCTAAGCTCATTGAATGTGCTCTTTACAATCTTTTTCTGGCATTTTTCCTCCAGTTTCATCTTTGACTCTCCAATCCAGTGTCTTGCACTCCACTGAAAGCACTCTCCAAAGTCTCTAAAGACCTTGCCTTAGCCTTCACTTCATCCTCGTCCTCCTTGACCTGTCAGGTGCCTTAGATACTGTTGACCATGCTTTTCTTAAAATCTTGTCCTCCCTTGGCTTCCATAACTCTGCCCTGTGCTGGTTCCTCTGTTTCTCTACTTCAGAGGTCCCCAAACTATGGGGTGTATCCCCTAGGGGGTGCGGAGGAATGTTCAGAGGGACGTGGTGGGTCCCAGGCCAGCCCCATTGGGGATGGGGAGGGAACCCCACCCTGCCCCCAGTCCCGGCTCCTGGCCCCCAACCATACCCTGGCTGCAGCTCCACACCTGCCCCTACCCCTAGTCTCAGCCCCTGGCTGCGGCTCTGTTTCTGGCCCCAGACCCATCTCCAGCCTTAGCCCCCTTACCCTGTCCGCATCCTCCTCCCCCAACCCGAACCATGGCCCCGCTCCCAGTCCCAGGGGGGTGTATGGGTGTGTGTGCGCACGCACAAAGGTAAGTGGTGGGCATGACTTTGAAAAGTTTGGGGACTACTGCTCTAAATGCACTTTCAGTCTGTCCATTGAAGGATCCTCCTCATCTGTTGGCTCTGGCCCCACATCTTTCTGTGGGGGTTCCATATGGCTCTGTCCTGAGTCCCCTTTTCTCCCTCTAACCTTCTCTCTCTCTCTAATATCATCTGCAAACACAAATTCAATACCATGTCTATACCAACAACTTCAGAATTACCTCTATTCTGGACTGGTCTCTTACCCAAAATAAAATCTTGGCCTGTCCCTCTAACAGTGCCTTGTTGATGTTCAGGCATCAGCTCAAGCTCAATATGACTAAACCAGAGCTGTTAAATCTAACCCTCACCCCCAAGACCTTCTCACTACCTGTTTCTTGATCACTGGACACCACCACCATCCCACCTGTCTCAGGCTAATAACCTGTCTCTAGATTATCACATCCAGGCTATGTCCAACTCTTGCAGTTTCTTTCTGCATAGTATCTCCAAGATATGGCCATTCCTATCCAATCACACAGCTAAAACTCTCATTCAGGCTCTCTCAGATCTGTTATTGCAACATTCCTCTCTTTGGTCTTGACAAATGCAGTCTTGTTCTGCTCATAACCATTCCGAATGCTGCTGCAAAGATTGCTTTCCTAGCCCATCGCTTTGATTGTATAACCCATTTGTTTGCATCCCTCCCCTGGCTCTCCGTTCTCTACAATATCAAACATAAGATTTACCTTCACTGCCTATTCCCATCTTACCTATCCCATCTCATTCACCATGGAAGTGCTGACTCCCACCTCTGATCAGCCTGTGATGCCAGCCTCTATTTCCAAACAAGCAGTTTGCTTTGTCTCATGCTTGGAGAAGCTCCCCATAAACACCTGCAAACTAACTCACCTTCCTTAAAACTCCTTGGCTGTGATCCTTACAAAAATCTTCACAACAGTTAGGCTGCTGGTATGCTGAGACCACTGCCTGTAACACTGACCAGTATTCTCATGGTTTCCTTGCATTACCTCTTCCATCTGTAACCGGCTGGTGTCTCTTATCTTCTACTTAGATTGTAAGCTCGTTAGGGCAGGGTCCATGTTTTTATTCTGTGCTGTATAGCACTTGACACAGTGGGGTCCTGGGTACTTGACTGGGGCTCTGAGGCACTACAGTAATACAAATAATAGGTGTTTTGTGATAACTATAGACATCTAAATAGCAATCTGTTTTTCACTTTGTCTCACATTTTCATGAGAGTTAATACATGTTGTGATGTGAATACCTGTTCACTAGGAACTGAATGGACACCATCAACTAACTGGTTACTACTGACCCAGAGTAGATTTTCATTGATAAACTAAAGATGAAGGGTTCCATATCCTGCCACTTCAGTAGTTCTCAGACTATTACGTTTACTCCTGATGGTAGGTGAGCCACAATCAGATGTTATGCAGGTTGGCTGAAAGTGTATTCGAATAAAGAACTACACTGATTAAAATTACACAGGTGATATGTCAAGTATTTTGAGTTTTAGATGTGATTTGCTAGGCCTTAAAATTTGAGAAACTGCTTCATTACTAATACCCTGATTCATGCAGTCACATATGTTTAAGAAATAAATATTGCATGCATGTTGAGAGGTATCTGCACATTTGGTGTACAGTAAATCATGAATCTGAAGACAGTGATTCTTGGATCTGAAAAGTGAAACGAAAAAGGGTTGTTGTAGATGTGTATTAGATTTTTAAAGGAAAGGCTTGATAGCATTTATAGAGCACCTTTCACCAAATACCTCAGAGGTACTTGAAAAATGGAGTGTTGTTTATCTTTACACACAAGTCACTTCACCTACAATGAAATGTGCTACAACAGCTTAACATTAAACAACAATACTATGCAGGTTTGGGCAGGAAGTGAAGAATAATTAATCCTTTTGAAACTATAAAGCAGTGTGGATTTGATTATTTAATCATGGATTTCTACATAAAAGTGCATTCTTGTTGGTTGTTATAACCTTAGTACATATTCTTCACAACTCAGATAGATGGTTTCATTTTTAGACAGTACACACTATACATTTTTAAGTGATTTATTTTGAAAACTTTTCAGAGTAGTTTTACAGCTATATCAGAAAATGAATGATTGGTTATTTCATTTACCAAAAGTAACTGAAGCAGATATTTATGAAGTCACTGGGAGGTGAACTATCACCAATTCAACTGGTTAATCGTTAATATTTGGAGGATTTTTTTGCTATGCTGCATTAGGAGGAGATCACTAGATAGACATTTAAATTTTTATTTATAAAACAACAATTATGTATTCTATTTTTTTCATCAACAGCAAACATATAATATTTTAACAAAACAAGCATTTGAATTTAAACATTCAGGTTTTTTTAAAATCAGGTTTGTTTTTGTTTGCTTTTAACAAATAATTAAATGAAATATTTAAAAAAAAATTAAATCAACTATGTCAGCCAGGTCAACATGAGAAACTTAAAACACTGGCTTCTGCAGCTAACTCAGTCGTCTTCACCTTCATTTTCCTGTTTATTCATAATCTGGAAAAGAAAAACAAGTTTTCCTGCTTCTTCAGGTCCAAACGATTTCTCAATTTGGAATGAATTAGTCCAAAGGAAGAAAATACTCCTTCTACACCGGCAGAAGAAGCTACTGCTGTTAAAAGTGAGATGATCACTTCAACAGTCTCTGAATCCAAGTGCTTAAGTGACTTTCTTTAAAACATGGTCAGCAAACATATATTTCTTGAATGGTTCACCATTAGCTCTCAAGTTTATTATAGTTGGCATTATGGAGGGATGATTGATAGATGTCCCTGTCATAGCCAACTCCTCTTCTTCAGCAGTTAAGGTTTGACCCTAGTACCGAGTACTGAGAATATTTGCAAGAAAATGAGCTGGAGATAGTACTTGTCCCATTCATTTTTTTAATGCTTGTAATTTAACTCTGGAATTGCATATTTCTCTTTTTAAGATCTCACTCAGTTCCTTCCAAATTTCAACAGTGTCAGCAATAAAACAGCTATTTCCCTGCATTTTGTTCAAGACTACAGAAATAGACTTCAGGGTACTCAGCATGTGTTCAGTATCAGAGGGGTAGCCGTGTCAGTCTGGATCAGTAAAAGCAGCAAAGAATCCTGTGGCACCTTATAGACTAACAGACGTTTTGGAGCGTGAGCTTTCATGGGTGAATACCCACTTCGTCAGATGCATGCATTTCCACTACATGCATCTGACGAAGTGGGTATTCACCCACGAAAGCTCACGCTCCAAAACATCTGTTAGTCTATAAGGTGCCACAGGATTCTTTGCTGCTTTTACAGCATGTGTTCAACATTTCTCTTAAGCCCAATGTTGAGAACTTTGGTTGTGACAGTGCCATCTATTTTTTCATGATTCTGTTCACAAACTGTCATCAGATTAGGCCAGTTCTTGATATAGTGCTCAAAACAGTCCACTTTGCACATCTTGGTTCCTCGCGCTTTTCAGAGCAGCTGCTGCAAAGTGGTGGTTGCAGAAGTATTTTCCAATTTCAACATTAGCCTTTATTTCTGGAACACTGAAGTCTTTGGCTAGGAGGTGCATCAAATGAGCACTGCAACTGTATGTTGTTAGTTTGGGACTCTCTTCACTCTCTTGGATACATTGCAGCACTGTCTGTGATCAAGCTGCATACTAGACATTTTAATTTTTTTTCAGGGTTATAGCTTTTACTGCTCCTGCTTGTAAGTATTCTGCTGTGTGCACATTTCCTGTAAGTTTCTGTAAGGAAGACAGTCCCTTCTTCTGTTGTCACACAAGCACATACAACAGGATCATTGTGGAGAGTGCTCCACGCATCAAGACTCAGGTTAACAATTTCACCCTCTAGACCTTTTGTACACTGCTCAATTTCTCTTTCATACACTTTATCCAGCAATTTGCCTGCGACATCTGCTCTGTGGGTAGACTGTAGGCTGGTCTTAATGACTGAACCATGTTAATGAAGCGTGGGTTCTTGATCATATGGAAAGGAGAGTTTGTTGCATAAACGGGGCAATTTTTTCATCAATTTTACCTCTTTTTGTAATCTGCTGATTCTTATCACAAACTTATCTATGGTTGTTTTTGGATGATGGAGATCTTTTTCTTTTTGCTACAGGTGATATACTGTGACATACATGATATGACTGAAACACTCTCATTGGCAGATAACTCTGAAACTATAGAAAATGATGGTGATCTTGAAGGTGGATAGTCTTCAGAATCCTGTATGTTGAGGATGGATTCTCCTAAACAAAATAAATCAGTGCAGTTATTATTATTACCATACTGCTCATTTAGTATTACTCATTGTATTCATTGACACTCAGTACTACTTTAAAGGTGAAATTGTAAAAGGAAGATTTTGCCTAGTTCAGCTATTTATTTTTTATCACAACTGCATCTAAAATTATAGTTGTTACTCTATGATACTATATTTTTTCCTCAAACATGAGAATTCAAGAATAATCCAGAAGGAAGACAGGCAGTCCTTAAGAAAGAACTATGAAATAAAAAAAGTTTTTCCAACCTGAAGATCCTCCATGTTCAGACATCTTCCTTTCATCATCTTCAACACAGCTTCCTCCTGAGAAGGAACACTTCCTTATGATGATGTTTCATTCGGGCAACCAGGCCTTGCATTTCTTTGTTGCTCTTTTGCATTTTGCATGCATGCCTGTCTTACGCACAGGTAGAGGAACTTCATTAAAATATTCCCAAACTGGGTCTCTTTTATGGCGTGCTGCCATTATAGGTTTTCCCTTCTAGTGAGAAAATGGTATGGTAGATCTCAAATCAGTGAAGGCTACGCTCAGAAAGACCTCAAGACTTCTGGAATGTGCTGCTCAAATAGTTTCACTTTTGTTTCTACTGTCTGTCCCTTCCTTCCCACATTTATCTCCAGACTTCTTCTCCTTGTCCAGATCTGTTCCACCCCCAACAATCTTCTATTCATTGAACTTTTTGAAACTTTGCACTTTTAGAGAGAGGTAAGGGATCAACTGTGCACACAAATTTGCAGAGGGACAATAGGATTGAGGTCTGATATTTCTCTCCCCTATAATTTATTTAAAAACATTTTTGCTGTTAACAAGCATGTTATCTCTGGAGACACAAATCTACAGTTTGAGAACTGCAAAACTAAGCATCTCTGATGGTATCTTCTAGACTGAGCACTGAGTCCCATTGGGTAGATAGAAAGATTAACCTAAATAATCTATACAGAAGTCCCTAGAACCCCATAAATTTGGGTCCCTAATCCAACAACTATTGAAACTCATTTACAAAATTTTTCTTAAACATTACATGACTATATTGTCTCATACTATAGAATTAGAATTTATAATCTCTATTATAGCTCAAAGATATCTTATGTATCTTAACTAAAACTATCTTTAGATAGGTTTTTTCCTCAAAAAGTATTTTATCAAAAAAATCTGTTTTTGTTTTTGTTTTTTTTAATAATTGATTTTTATCCATCCTGCTGTAAGGTGAGTTTAGAAAGGCAGAAAAATTAGCAAAATTAGACTGTTGTCAGGACACCACAGGTTGAAAAGTGCTATGTGCTTACTCATAATTGCAAGTAGTCAGGATCTGCTCTGCCTCATCCAAACATTTCTAGAATCCCAGCTGTGCTGGGCAGTAGTTCGGTACATACACAAAATAATTCTGCTGCTTGAATCATCAACACCATTTCATGAAACACTTGGACTTTTGTTGGGACTTCCTCACTTGACAAGTGATGAGGGAGATGCAAGTGCCCCGGCCCCAGCTACATTGAGCAATAGCTCTATGGCCCACAGCAGGAGCAGGTGTGATGGATAGCTAATTTATAGATGTGTCTGGTTTGCCCACTTCACCTGTACTCAGGAAGACTTTCTGCTGTGCAGGCTGTACATCCTGCATTCCACCAATGGGTCCATTCTTCTTTAAAGAGTAATCAACTGAGATTTTAGATGCATTCTACAGAACGTTAGATGTTTGGAAATTTTAGCATTGTGATACTTCCTGCAATTTTTGTGTTTTTTCTAAATAGGCATTTTATAAAATTTGCAGGTTATGGTTTGAAGGGACAAGAATATATGTTGCATAACACTGCTGCCAGAAACTGTTCCCTGGAGGCTACTCTTCCACTTCTACTTAGCTTTCTTTTTTTATATTAAATGTAGAGTTAGTGTGCCTCCAAGTCTGATCTTACCAGCCACAAGTAACCACTTACCCTAAAAGCAGCAGCAAAGACATTGTAGTTATAAATAGAATAAAGAGTTTATTTATAACATATAGAGATTACATAAAGGAAAAACAAGACTATAACACTACAGAAGAAACAAAGTAAATAACAAAACGCTGTGTATATCCGCTAGAAGCCTATCGCATAAGAATTAAGACCAACCTCTTCAGAAAACATAATTAACAAAAAAGATGGTCAAAACCCAGAGGCACTTAGCAACCATTGTGTCATGCAAATCTGCTTCTTAGCTTAACTCTTCAACTCCCAAATGTAAACTTTTCTCCCTCCACTGCTAAATTCTACAATCTTTCCCTGCCATCAAACAAGCTTTTCAATAAAAAGTGTTTCATGTGGGGTTCATAGCAAGGCTAGATGCGCCTCCTAGAACTTCAGGGTTTCCTGCGTCTCTGTAGTTCTGGCCACCCAAATATTAAGAAATTGACGAGCCAGCATTGTCTTAAACTAAAAACTTTCAAAAATAGAAGGAAAAAACGTGACTGAGAAGTCCAACATACTGCACCCAAAACACACATGCTTTGACATTTATCTCAAGCATTGTCTTGAATTTTCTTTAAATGGAAACTATTGCACGTCACATACACAGATATAACTGAAAAAGAACACAGTGTCACTTGTTTCTACTCATAAAGGTACAGAATCTTCCTCTCCACTAAATTCTTGAGCATTTCATGTAGTTTAGACATGAATACTGATAGCTCAGATGTTCCTTGGGAGTAGGGGTGAACTAAACTTATTTCTATTGCAGCAGTAGTGCCAAAATGCATTAAGTATGTGTACATACACAGAAACACAGTTTCTGCTCAGAAGAGCTTACAATATCAGGTCCCAATTCTGGAAACTTACATACTTTGCACGAGTTGTCCTATTTTAATTCAATGGGACTACATGTGTGTAAAGTTGCATGCATACTTGCTGGATCAGGCCCTTAATAGCTAGACAACAGACAAATAATACTGAAGGCAATGTAAGATACACATCTTACTAGCTACTTCCTTCTCTCCTTATGACATGTGACCTGACCATCCTTGCCCTGCTTTTCTCTCCAATAAGTTAATACGGAAGTCTTAACTTTGTTGACCACAAAATCTCTTTTTTTTTTTTTTTTTAAACATAGGAAACAATCAAATGGCTAGATCCTAATTAACTGTAGCCAGGATCATGGCCAAAGCAGTTGGCCATGTAAGGGTAATTCTTGTTCAAGCTTCTGAAGGCGGAAAGATGGTATTTACAGTTGTCTCATAAAGGCACGTCCACAGCAAGCTACCAATTATTTTGCCATTGTTAGAAATGAATCTGAAAAGGATTTACACTAAACTGAGCATCAAGATTTCCTGGGAATTTCTAGTTCAAAATCAAGCTGATTGATGAGGAATGTATAGTTAAAGTGACACTCCCAAGTAGTGATTTGGTGGGGGGAGGGGAGTTGGGTTTTTTTAAATTCTCTACTACTGGTGCTTGACAGCATCTCTCTGTTTTCTCTTTTCTTGGTCATCCTTTTTTTTTTTTTTTTTTTGTCAAGTTTCCATTGTACTGAGTGTGGGAGTTTTAAAACAAAAGGCAGCCACGCTTGCTGCTGTTTTGTTTACTTGTCTGCTTGTGCACTAGCATGTAATTTATCACTACTGTGTACAGCTCTGAAAAACCTAGTCAAGCACTAGTGTGCTGCTGTAGACATGCTATTTTTAGCTCTCCTCCTCTATATAAAGGCACAGTGTTAATTATCTCCAGTTTTGAGAAGAGCATGGGTGAGATGCTCCAATTCCATCTGGATCCGACTGGATTTTTTTATTTTACATCTTTCAGTCTGATTTTGCACTGTCACATGCAAAGACAGGTCCAATCAACATGATGGAGACAGTCTCCTCAAAAATTTATCAATCAAAAGGGTCCAATTTGAGGCCTTGCTAGTGACCTCTATTGACTCATTTGGTCCAGTTTTTATTATAATTATTTTCTGAAAAATTTGTGTAGCTTCACAGATACCTTTTAACAGATGCTGTGTATGCTAATGAATAAAATATTTGACTACTGTGGAATTATAGGAAATACCCTACGAGACCATTGTACATACTGAAATTTGGAATGATGGCTCTAATTTCTTGTCAACAGACGAGTGTAATGAAAAATGATCTGCAAGCTGCCTTCCCCTCTCTCCCCCCAATTTTTTTCCCCTACTACTTGCATTATGCGTCTTTCCTGGGAGAGACTATGAACAACTGGACAACTAGTAGGTTTATGATAGTAACCAAACAAGTGCAATTTGATTGAAGAAAGAAGCAATTTTTTTATTGACTGTTTAAAACTTTTGTGTTCATTTTTGTAAATCCCTATTTAACTCAAATGCCTGCCAACCAGAAGAGCTCTTTTGCTAAAGGTTCAATAGCCCTTTAATGAAGGACTGAAAGCTTCCAATCCATATCTTAGTCTTCCAAAGGAGATCTACAGCAAAACAGGGAAAATAGAGACCATCATGTTCTTGATGTTTTTGAACTGTTTTAAAAAAAGAAAAGAGCAAAAAGAAAAAAACCCTGTCAGGCTGCCTTTATACATCAGAAAGAACAAAAATAGGTCCCAAATCCACGTCTTGTTTTGTTTTTTTGCTCGTCATGTCACTTTTTAAAAGAAAGAGGCACTCACCAGATTGTAAATTGGTCAAATTTTTATGTAAAGTGATTATTTTTTAAGTCTCAAGTGTACTATCTGGATTTTTACTATCCATGCCAGTAACTTACAGCACCTAATGTGAGATTTTCCCCTTTCTATTTCCTGTTGTTTGCTGCTTTGGACTGTGAATATAAATGCTTCTCCTACTCGCACCCCCTCAATCACACACACAATTATGCACTTGTTAGAATAATTGACAATAATATATTATGATAGACTGAACATTTTTTCATAATTAGAATGATCTTTTATAAACTAGTTTTAAACCCCTCAATCTGAAAACTTTCCAATTTCACCAATGAAGTGATTCATTGTTTTCAAGTGCAGTTCTGAATGATATGCCATTTCATATATAGGTATTAATGAAAATGTTACCAACATAAACCAGATTGGCCCTAGCCAATAGTTTTAAATGAAATGTAACAGATGAGTACATCTTGTGCTGACTCAGTGAATGGGGTGAATATCAGCCGACCTGAATCAAAATATTTTTATATTAAATGTAACCATGTAGGGTGGTGTGTTGGTTGGTAGCTTCTCACCTTTCAAAGATGCTGATTCTAATCACTCCCTCTTAGTCACTGATAACCCAATCATGGTACAATGGTTAAGTGAGTTCTGAGATGACTGTTATTCACCACCAGCCAGCTGTCACGGCTGGCAGCATTTGTTCAGAGAAACATGTCAAGTTTATTTAAAATTTATGGCTGCATTTTCAAGAGCTTATGAATAAAATGCAATTATGCAGCTACTTCAACTCACAAACCATTTATCCTGAAAAATTGTTAAATAGATTTCATTTGAAACCTCTGGGATAAATCTTTGTTACGAAATTGTTCGATTTAGCAAGAGAAAATGTAAATGAGTTCTGGCTCACAGTTTGCATTGATCTGTAAGATACATTACTTAGCACTTGCCCTTACAAGAGCTGAGCTAATACATTTTTAAAATGTAACAAATGCCGGTTGTCCCTAAATATGAACTCTATATTCTCCAGGTGTAATAATAAACCAGTTCCAGAAGCAGTGAGCTGCTCACCATGAGCAATATGAGCACAATTTCTTGTTTAGACAGTGGAAGGGGGTCTGCTGTCAGTTTTGAGTTCAGATGTTTTGTGTTTTTATCCTCATGCAATCCAAAACTCTGATTCAATTGGGACCTATGACACTTCAAGTGATACAGAAAGCTGCTGAGCTGACAAGTGCACAGCGCTCCAGTCACTACTCTGGCTCTCTATCGATCATTGGTCCTGTTTTTGAACTTCAAAGCTCACCAGCAGGTTAGTTAAGTACCATGGTGATAGAAATCTGAAAGCCCTCTCTATCATATAGCTTCCACTAGTGGAACTGCACTGCTGGCATATTATGTGCCCCTTTTATCCAGTGCAGCCACTGCCTGGGAGTTGCGGGTGCTCGGAAGTTGTCAAGATCAGGCCCCTAAATACTTTAATGCTCACTTTAAATAGGAAGTTTTCTAAAACAAGAAATCTATTTTGGGACAAGCTGTACTGGCAATGAGCCAGGAGAGCATGCAGAGAGTGTTCTTACAACTGGATTTATCTGTACTTGGGATCTTTAATTGTGTATCTAGTACAAAAATGAGTACACTGTAGGTCCTAGAGAACAGACCCATTTGATTCCACAGTGAAGTTTGAGAAAAATCTTCTCATTAAAGTGTATAATTGTAACTTCAGTGAATGCTAATCACTTTGAAAAGATCTTCTGCACAGGCTTAGCTGAGTAGGTCTTAATCAGTTTGTGGTGCAAGGCTGGATGTTAAAGTTGTTGGTGACTGAAAAGTCCTCAAGTTCTGGAATACAGGGGTCGTAATTATCCTGCCCAACCCACCAGTGGGAGTGGGTGATTTACATAGGCCCTCTCTCAACCATGAGATCTAGCAATCAGTGGGGTGGGGGGGGCGGCACAACCAATTACTTCCAAGAACTCTCATGAGAATAAGAATTGGTTAAGATCATAAGCCAGATTCACTCAAGCTATGCTCCCTTGATAATGTACTCCCTTCATATTTCTACCGGGTGGGGAGAAGCTTTAGTTTCTCCCCAGGGTTCCACAAGAGCCCTGCCAGCAGAGACTGCTGATGCATGACTCCAGCTCTGTGCTCTGCCCCTTCCTCTTTCAGCCCCAAAGATGAAAGAGTTGAAAAGTGATAAGCAACTAAAATCAGGGTGTTCAAAGTGGCAATCAATGCTTTCCTTCCCCTCCCGTACTACAGTTTACCTTAAACTCCAGGATGTTGAGATGTAATTGTGTGTATGTTGCTCTGACGAGAAGCACTTATAGGAATGTATTGCATTACAGACCATGCTATATTGTATTCTATGAGTGTAATATTCAGCCCTTGTACAAATGAGCTCCAGTAGCTAAAATTTCAGGGATTTAAAAACAATTGTTTCTGGCTTACATCAAGAAAATTATCCTTAAATATGCGAAGAAGATTGTAAACTGATGTCCTGCCATCTTCCTCAGTTAATGCTGAGAGGTACTGAGGACTGGTAACCCTGAAACCTAAAGCTATTTGAAGGGATGCACTACATTCATTTTGCTTCTGTGTTTTCCCACGTGCATAATCAGATAATTGGTCCTTAATCTATGTATCAGGAAAAAATGACAAATGTATAGAAATTGTATTTTTCTCTCTCTTCCCACCCTTCATATTGCACTTAGATTGTGAATTCTCTATGGCTGACACCGTATCTTCCCATGTATTAATACAGCACCTAGCGCATGGGGGAACACTGATGCTGAGTGGGATTTTCTGGGTGCTAGTGTAATATAACTATACTTTATTGATATTACTTTCGTAAACATTTAAAAATATATAGTTGCACTCAAGAACTCGATCTCCTGGTATGCTTGTATTGATCCAATTCTTTTAAAAGTTACACAAATAGTCTGTAAAAGATGTCAGCAGGCAGAGGGATAAAACTTGATTTTTCTACAATACAGGTGGATTCAACTGTCACAAGTGCTATTTCATATCACTTCTGTCTCTCATACCATTAAAAATATTTTAACTTGACAAAAATCAAGATAAAGTAAGATTGCTTAACAGGACTCACTCATAATGAGAAGTATGAATTTAAGAAATTACTGTTTGTCAGTGTGAGTGTACTTCTGCTTTGGCATAGCAGATACAGATTTTAACTTTTGGCAATGAAAAGTCTTACCCGTTACTACGTTTTTTCTGTAGAGTTTCTTTTTGGTCCTTGATTGTTTATGTTTTAAACTGTCCTTATCAGGGAAAGGACTGGTTATAGCTGTACTTGGTGGCAGTAGCTTTGGGGAAGTCAATTTAAGAGTTGATTGAGTTCTTGGTGCCGCCACACAGCATGAGGAAGACCTCCGCAAGAGCATGTTAGAGTTTAAAATGACGGGGGTTTTAGAGCTTTTAAAGGCATCACAAGATGCTCTAAGCTGCTTTGTGGATGAACTTCTAATGGAGGATGTTCCAGCACTCCATTTGCAATGATGACAGTACTCCCAAGTACATTTTGAACTGTTCCACTCATGCGTGCAGCAGCCAGAATGGGTGGATTTATTTTTCTCTTGATAGTCTCGATTAAAAGGTGTCTGAAGACATAAAGGGTCAGACAGTCTTGACTGCTTCAACTGATGCATGGATTTTGTGGAACTGGGTCGACTGCCAAGCATCATACTGGAAGATGTTGTCAGGTCTCTTGTCTTCTCTTTTAATATAGTCAAGTGCTGCATTCTTTCAATTTCCAGCAAACGAGATATTAATTTCACAACAGAGCTTTCTGGTGGTGGATTAAAGACTTCCTTCCAGTCATCCCATTTTGATAAGGCCAACTTTTGTAAGTCCAGGTTATTGAAAGGTGGTGGGAGAAAATCAGGGTATGGAAACACTTCATTTTGGTGCTTAGAGGAAGCTTTTTCAATGTTTTCTATAGTTTCTGGTCTTAAGTTCAGATCCATATATTTGAAATAATTAAGCAAAACATCATTCGCTTTTTCACTCTCAGAAACATCACCTTCCTTTGTTAAAAGACTGTTCTCAACACGGCTGTTTCGCAACTTCAAATTCCATTTGGACATACAGAAAGTGTCATCACTACTACTTTCTGTAGCAGGATAGGAGTCAGAAGCTGTGGTTTCATTTCTGGCCTTGAAAAAATCCCCATCTCCATTTGTCCAATAGATTCCTAATGGCAACTGCCGAGGTCCCCGGTGAGACACTGTGTGATAGCTGTTCATATGGGTCCCGACCAATGCGGGATTAACAGTAAAGAAGTTTAAAGAATTACCATGTGAACTGGAAAGTTTTTCCACTAGAGGCTTATTGGAGTCTCTGGAGGGGGGGAAAAAAAAAAGAAAATGTAATGTAGTTTTACTTGGGGAGGTGGTAGGATAAAATGCATTTATGGGAGCCAGGATTTACCCTATATTTTAAGGGGGCAGCTGTTCATGTTACATATTACAAGGAAAATAATGACTGTTCAATTTATATTGAAAAGCTAAAATATAGCTTTGGCTCAATCATACAGCAACCACTTTTTAGGGAAATATTCAGATGGGATTTAATGCTTTCTGCATACCAAGGGCCAACTCCTGCTTGCCTTGCTCATGTAAATAGTCCTACTGTTCTTGGCATAAAACTATTCTCCATTCATTAAAATATCAAAAAGTGCATCTTCATGTTGTTCTCCCTTCCTGAGTCGCAGCCTTTCTACTCTTCTTCTTCCAGATGGACTTTAAGGCCAAATATTCAACCAGTCACCTGTCGCTCTGCTGTATTGTTATGGAAATGTAATATTAATTTGACAAGACTCTTATTTTAGTGTGTACATCTAAGGGGAATGTTTGACTCAAAAGCCCTACCAGCATCATACATTCAGACCCAAGTATTGAAATTGACCTCAAAAGAACAGCTCTCTAAATTTTTCAAGATCCAAGCAAACATGCATAAAAGGGAAGAATTACCAGCTTGTGTTCCTAGGATGGTGAGGGGGGAGAAACTTTGCACTATTCTTGTTAGTGTAGAATTACAACTTAGTGCACAGTTTGTTTTTCAGATCAGCTGTAAAACTGAAAAAACTATAACAAAAATATAGTAAAAGCAGCAAAGAGTCCTGTGGCACCTTATAAACTAACAGACGTTTAGGAGCATGAGCTTTCGTGGGTGAATACCCACTTCCTCGGATGCATGTAGTGGAAATCTCCAGGGGCAAGTATATTATATATATATATGCATGCAAGCAAGAAGCAGGCTAGAGATAATGAGGTTAGTTCAATCAGGGAGGATGAGGCCCTCTTCTAGCAGCTGAGGTGTGAAAACCAAGGGAGGAGAAACTGGTTTTGTAGTTGGCAAGCCATTCACGGTCTTTGTTTAATCCTGAGCTGATGGTGTCAAATTTGCAGATGAACTGAAGCTCAGCAGTTTCTCTTTGAAGTCTGGTCCTGAAGTTTTTTTGCTGCAGGATGGCCACCTCAAGATCTGCTATGGTATGGCCTGGGAGGTTGAAGTGTTCTCCTACAGGTTTTTGTATATTGCCATTCCTAATATCTGATTTGTGTCCATTTATCCTTTTCCGTAGAGACTGTCCAGTTTGGCCGATGTACACAGCAGAGGGGCATTGCTGGCATATGATGGCGTATATTACATTGGTGGACGTGCAGGTGAATGAACCGGTGATGGTGTGGCTGATCTGGTTAGGTCCTGTGATGGTGTCGCTGGTGTCGATACGTGGGCAGAGTTGGGCTCGAGGTTTGTTGCATGGATTAGTTCCCGAGTTAGAGTTACTATGGTGCGGTGTGCAGTTACTGGTGAGAATATGCTTCAGGTTGGTCTGTGGGCGAGGACAGGCCTGCCACCCAAGGCCTGTGAAAGTGTGGGATCATTGTCCAGGACGGGTTGTAGATCCCTAATGATGCATTGGAGGGGTTTTAGCTGGGGACTGTATGTGATGACCAGTGGAGTCCTGTTGGTTTCTTTCTTGGGTTTGTCTTGTACTGTAGTTTTGAGAAATGGGATTTGGTAGGTGTTGGTCTCTGTCTGAGGGGTTAGAGCAGATGCAGTTGTACCTCAGTGCTTGGCATTGCCTATACCGAAAACCTACTGACTGCTATGCCTACCTTCAGGCCTCCAGCTTCCATCCCGGGCACACCACACGATCCATTGTCTACAGCCAAGCACTGAGGTACAACTGCATCTGCTCTAACCCCTCAGACAGAGACCAACACCTACCAAATCCCATTTCTCAAAACTACAATACCCGCACGAGGGAGCCAGACATGTACCCAGAAGCCTCCTACTGCAAGACAAACCCAAGAAAGAAACCAACAGGACTCCACTGGTCATCACATACAGTCCCCAGCTAAAACCCCTCCAACGCATCATTAGGGATCTACAACCCATCCTGGACAATGATCCCACACTTTCATAGGCCTTGGGTGGCAGGCCAGTCCTCACCCACAGACCAAGTAACTGCACACCGCACCACAGTAACTCTAACTCAGGAACCAATCCATGCAACAAACCTCGATGCCAACTCTGCCCACATATCTACACCAGCGACACCATCACAGGACCTAACCAGATCAACCACATTATCACCGGTTCATTCACCTGCACATCCACCAATGTAATATGCCATCATATGCCAGCAATGCCCCTCTGCTGTGTACATCGGCCAAACTGGACAGTCTCTACGGAAAAGGATAAATGGACACAAATCAGATATTAGGAATGGCAATATACAAAAACCTGTAGGAGAACACTTCAACCTCCCAGGCCATACCATAGCAGATCTTGAGGTGGCCATCCTGCAGCAAAAAAACTTCAGGACCAGACTTCAAAGAGAAACTGCTGAGCTTCAGTTCATCTGCAAATTTGACACCATCAGCTCAGGATTAAACAAAGACTGAATGGCTTGCCAATTACAAAACCAGTTTCTCCTCCCTTGATTTTCACACCTCTGCTGCTAGAAGAGGGCCTCATCCTCCCTGATTGATCTAGCCTCATTATCTCTAGCCTGCTTCTTGCTTGCATATTTATATACTTGCCCCTGGAGATTTCCACTACATGCATCCGAGGAAGTGGGTATTCACTCACGAAAGCTCATGCTCCTAAACGTCTGTTAGTTTATAAGGTGCCACAGGACTCTTTGCTGCTTTTACAGACTCAGACTAACATGGCTACCCCTCTTGAAAAATATAGTAAGGTTCTCATCAGAACCCATGCAAAAAAATTATGTTTATCAACCACAATTAGTGGTCTTTAGTTCTGTTTCAACGAATGTCAGCTATACAGAAAATCTAATGTCATAGAGCACTTTTTTTATTTAATGTATCTATCTCAAAACAGTTTAGAAGAGGAGTTAAATATGATCTAAGATATTTAGAGTGCCAATCATAACTAGGGAGTGAAATTTATACTGTAATAACTGTAGGAAAATGGAACAGCCATTAGACATATATAATAGTGTAAAACATTCAGATATCTATCCCTGGCTTTGAGGTGGCACATTTTTCTCTATATTAGTTTAACTGTGAGGTGGGGGTAGCTCAGTGGTTTGAGCATTGGCCTGGGTTGTGAGTTCAATCCTTGAGGGGGCCACTTAGGGATCTGGGGCAAAAATCAGTACTTGGTCCTGCTAGTGAAGGCGGGGGGCTGGATTCAATGACCTTTCAAGGTCCCTCCCAGTTCTAGGAGATATACTTATCTCCAATAATTATTATTTTTATTTATTAACTGCAACATTGGTTGTAAGGTATTGTTATCTTGCAATAACCAATCAATATATACTTACCACAGCTTTATTAAAGATATCTCAAATTATACAGTGCTCTTTCAAAAAATACACACATACACACACACACACGCAGGAGTGCGAAATATTGGAACAAATTGCATCCCAACCAAACATCAATCAGGATGCGGGACAAATGCCTAAAAAATCGGGACAGTCCCGATTTTATCAGGATGTCCGGTCACCCTATTCTGAGGGGTGAGATACGTAAGTACTTCCAGTTCTTTGCACTATAAAGCAATGTGTTATGATTTGTTAATTGAATCAGTCAAGACTCAATGGAGAACCCATGAGAGAGAAATTATCTGTCACACATCCCCATTTCCATATTTCACAAGTCAGAAGCCTGTCTAATTACACATGCAGTCCTGCGAATGTAAGACTCACAATAAAGATGTTATGAGTAGGATGAACCAGAGGACCTTGTTTATAGATAGAAAAATTATCTGAGCATTCAAAGTGCTCCATTTTCATTGAAATGTAGAGGGGAAAGTACAATGTCACTTTAAGTGGAAGGGGCACATACCAGCATGGAAAGCCACTCAGATTTGCTCTAGTCAAACACACTGCACTGGGAGGGAGAAGTAGAAAGGGGAAGATGACAAACAGGAACAAAAAATGTACATCTATACTGTAGTACCATTATATAGGACCCATCACCCTGACTAACTCAGGGTAAAAGGTCTAAAAATTAACAGTGCATTGAAGCCTTTTGCCCAAAACAGCTGACATATAATTTGAAGAAACACTTTGGTGCATGATTACTTTGCATCTTGCTAACTCAAATGAATGAATGGGAACTATGTCTGAGAAACTGAATCTGCTACACAGCAGAACTAAAACTAAATGGAGGAAAAAGATGAAAAATAAGTTTATCCTTATTAGTGACACAAACTCCTCAAAACAAAGTGCTCCAAGAAAAGCAGCTTGAGACACTCAAAGTCAGTAACAGTGAGCAATTTACTGTGTAAGGGGTCTCAGGCACTAAGGAGATAGAAGTCTGGCCTGGTTTTATGACTAATTTTAGCCCCAAGCTCCTTAAATCAAATGTCCAGGAAAAGCCTATATATTTCGAGAGGAGCTACAAAATTACTAATGAGGAGAGCTTGGCAAGTTAAGAATGAAGAAACATACCAGCTAGGGTAAAGATACTGGTATGCAACTGGAAAGAATTCTAAAAGCAGCAAGAGATTTTAAGGCAAATTTTAAGCTGACTTACACCCAATGAAGTGGGTTTTAGCCCACAAAAGCTTATGCCCAAATATGTGTTAGTCTCTAAGGTGCCACAAGTACTCCTCGTTCTTTTTACACCCAATGAAATTCAAGGGAGTTGGACAAGAGTGTAAGATGTCTCAGAATTTGGCTCCTAGCTGCAATGGAAATAGAATATTACTTCCCTTTTGTAATGCACTGTGTAAGCCAGTGTGCCTCAATTCTGTTCCATGAACTGCAGTTTGTCTGCAGCTGGTGATGGCTCTCCTTGTTTGCAGCTACTACATTTCATTGGACAGTTACATTCAAATTAAATACCAACCTCATATTACTTTTTATGGAAGCAATTGCAGTAGCTGTTCCTGAAATGATCTGCGAAGAGAAGTGTTAGTGAAATTCTCTCTCTATTAAGATGTGATCTTTGAGAAGACAATACTCATGACTAGGTGCCATCTATTCATTGGCAGAGTACTGAACAACCCTGCCCAGGGGACATCATCTCTCTGTGTCCTTGATCTAATGCTTTCCATGGAGCTCAGGAGAGGGGGAGGGATTCTCAGGATTTATTAAGTGGGAAGGAAGTGGAGGAACAAGGAGAGGGAAATAAGTGGCAACGGCATTTTCCGCAGCTAAAAGAGGCAAATGAAAAAGAGAGAAGGCACATACAGCAGCATCAGAGCTCTCACGTTCTTTCTATACACAGTAGCATTCCTTCTTTCCTGCTTGTGGGTGGATTAGTGTGAAATACACTTCACACTAACTCGCTAAAGGCCATGCATGCTCTATTAGGTTTTACCAAATGAAGATAATTGCTATTAAAATATTTTCTAGTAATTGTGAAAATAAAGCGAATATTTTAATAGCAATTACAGTACTTGTGGGGGGATCTGAGTTCAGCAAAAGCATTACTGGAAAATAAAAGAAAATATTCTTTTAGCCCTCATTAGTACTGCAGAAGAGGAAAATAAAGATCTGCCAGTAATTCAGCAGACAGTTTATTTGCTACACACTAGACCAGGGGTCAGCAACCTTTCAGAAGTGGCATGCTGAGTCTTCATTTATTCACTTTAATTTAAGGTTTTGCGTGCCGGTAATACATTTTAACGTTTTTAGAAGGTCTCTCTCTAGAAGTCTATAAACTATTGTATCTAAAGTAAACAAGTTTTTTAAAATGTTTAAGAAGCTTCATTTAAAATTAAATTAATCTGCAGATCTTATCAGTTTAGTGCAGTGGTTCTTAACCTGGAGTGCACGCACCCCTGGGGGCAGGGCTAGTGCAAGGATATTTTGCACCCTAGGCACAACTTCCACCTTGCGCCTCCCCCGCCCCTCCATACACCAGTTCATTGAGGGGCAAATCCCAATGAGCCTTTATAGACCCCAGGGGCCAGCCATGCCCAGGGGCTGCTCCCCAGATCAGGTTCCACCCTCCCCACACCCTGAACTCCCCTGGAGGGTGCACAGCCCCCCCACGAGCCCTCCCCTCCCCACCCCAGTGGCCCCCTCCCCGAATCCACTCACTGGCTTTGCCGGGCTTGGGCCGCTGCAGCACCTCGGCAGGGAGGAGCCGCCTTCCGGAGGCACCGGAGAGCCAGAGCGTCCCGCTTGCGGCAGCAGCGAGCCCCAGCCATGGAGGAGCCGGCGCAGTCCAGAGGGGCAGCAGCCCTGCAAAGGTGGTGGTGTCACTAGCGGGGAGCAGCTGTGAGCCCCCTGCCCTTCCTGTCCAGGCTGCGGCCCAGCCAGGGCCGACTTTAGGAAGTGCGGGGCCCAATTTGAACAGTTTCGACGGGGCCCCAGCAGGGATGACTAAAAACAAACAAACAAAACAAAAAACCACATGTAAAAGAACATGTGGGGCTTGTATTCACTGGGCGGTGCGCCAAGTCTTCAGCTGCTCTTCGGCGGTGGGTCCTTCATTCGCTCCAGGTCCTAGGCAGCACTGAAGGACCTACCGGCGAAGTGCCACTGAAGACCCAGAGCAAGCGAAGGACCCACTGCCGAAGACCCGGAGCACTGCCAGGTGAGTAAAAACTAAAAAGGCGCCTCTAGCCAGGGAAGGGAGTCTCACTAGGCACGGGGCCCCCTTAGGCGTGGGGTCCGATTCGGGGGAATTGGTGGAATAGGCCTAAAGCCGGCCCTGGGCCCGGCGCCCCCAGAAGGCTCCTGCAGGCTGCAGTGGATGTATGCGGGCACCAGCCCCCGTGCACCCCTCGCCTAGGATTACCATATTTCAACAATCAAAAAGAGGGGAAAGCCCTGCCCAAGCCCCGCCCTCATCCACTCCCTCCCACTTCACACTCCAACTGCCCCGTCAGAACCCCCAATCCCTCTCGCTCCTTGTCCCCTGACTGCCCCTTCCTGGGACCCTGCCCCTAATTGCCCCCCAGAACCCCATCCCCTATCTAAGCCTCCCTGCTCCTTGTCCCGACAGCCCCTCTAGGACCCTACCCCCTACCTGTCCCCTGACTGCCCCAACCCTTATCCACACCCCCATCCCCAGACAGACCCCCGGGGCTCCCACGCCCCATCCAACCACTCCCTGCCCCCTGACAGGACCCTCCTCCTGCTCCCTGCCTGCGGCCCGGGAACTCCCCTTACCATGCCTATGCCCGTCAGACACTGGCTCCATGTGGAGGCAAAACTCCACGTGGAGTGCTGAGGCAGCGGGAGGGATGGAACTGTGAGAGAGGCAGCGGCTCATGCTTCCGGTCACCGCAGAACCCGAGCACAGTGAGAGGAGAGCTGGGAGGGCATGGCTGCCCGGGCTGTGGCCCAGTGCCTCCCCTCCCGGGGGCTCCTGCAGCTGATGCAGCAGCAGGCTCAGGGCCCTATGCCCCGGCGGCTCACATCCCAGGAGCCGCAGAACCCGAGCATGGTGACGGGGGGAGCCACGGGGTGTGCCTGCTGCCGGTCTGGGGTCCCGGCCACCAGCCCCGCTCAGCCTCCTGCCGGCTGAGTGAATGGAACTGCAGGCCGGCAAGACGCTGCGTGAGGCCAGCAGCCAGGACCCTGCCCGGCAGCTGCGTGCCAGGCAAAATCGGCACACGTGCCGTAGGTTGCTGACCCCTGCACTAGACTGTGATGACACAGCAATGCTGATTAATTATTGAACCTACTGAAAAATGTATCAGGAGCTTTGCCTCCTCTTTACTCTTCCAACTGTTCATAATGTCAGATTACTGTAGCCTCAATTCCTGCCCCAGAAATTGGGGAATAGATCAGTCTAATAATAGTATACTGAGAAGAACTGATAAGTTTTCAACATATAGTCTAGCAGGAATTTAGCATGAGCATAGAGTTTAAGGTAAGATGGGACCATTAGATCAGATTCTTGTCTGACCGCCTATATATCATAGACCTTTAAATTTCACCCAGACACCCATATATTGGGCTCAGTAACTTGTTAGACTAAAACATTTCAATCCTCGAGACTAAACAGTTGTGTTACGTAGGCAGAAACCAGGTGGAACCAAGGTGCCACTGATGCTCAGTGCTCCTGCAATGGCAGAGTACTGATTATATGATATGCCCAGATGACCCCAGCAGGTGAACCATACCTCATTCTGCAGAGGAAGGCGAAAAACCCTCAAGGACCTTGCCAATGAGGCCTTCAGGAAAATTTCCTCTTGACCTCAGATCTAGTGATCAGTTTGATCCTGTGCATCTGAGCTAGACACACCAGCAAAGCATCTGAGAGAGGATTATCTGTACCACTTTAAGAGCACTGGTCCACCCTATCCACTGTTCTGGTTCCAGCTGTGGCAATCATCGATGCTTCAGAACAGGGATTGGCAACCTTTGGCATGCGGCCCACCAGGGTAAGCCCCCGAGCAGGCAGGGCCAGTTTGTTTACTTGCCACGTCCGCAGATTTCAATGATCGTGGCTCCCACTGGCTGCGGTTCATCATCTCAGGCCAATGGGGACTGCGGGAAGTGGTGGCCAGCACATCCCTTGGCCCGTGCCGCTTCTTGCGGCTCCCACTGGCCTGGGACAGCAAACCGCGGCTAGTGGGAGCCACGATCAGCCAAACCTGCAGATGCGGCAAGTAAACAAACCAGCCCAGCCCACCAGGGTCCTTACCCTGGCGGGCCGTGTGCCAGAGGTTGCCGATCTCTGCTTCAGAAAAAGTGGAAGGGAGGGAAGGTTCCAGAATACATCTGGTCAACTATGCACCAGGGGGAAAAAATCCTTCTGAAAAAGGTGGATTCAGAGATGTTATGTCCTGTCTGCACTATTACTGAACCTATGTTACCAAAAAACAAAACAAAACAAAAACACACACAACCCCACCACCTGTGATTATTACTATCATGGTTTCAACCATACTGTGGACAGGACATGAGTTATTTCTAGTATTTTAATATAATTTTAGACATTTTAATGTAAAAAGATTCTATAAGAAACTATTTTCTCTGAGTCAGTTGGTGCCTGTAGCACAATTTCTTCTGCTGCTTTTCCTTATACAAATGTTAGGCCCTGATCCTGCAATGACTTAAGAATGTGTCCCTTTTATTTACCTGAGTAGTCTCAGAGAGTAAGATTACATATATGCTTAAATCTTGGAGGATTAGAGCCTATAGTACCATATGAACAGTTTAAATAGCATGTTTCCTTTAGGTGTTCAAATATTAAATACAAAAAAAATCCATGTCACTCAAACTTGACTTTGTAGGCCTATCTGGGCGTAAGTTACTTGACATAAAATGGACATCATTTCATAATGATGGGACCTAAATTAGCTGTTGCTGTTCAAGAAGGATCTTGAAGTCATTGTGGACAGTTCTCTGAAAACATCCACTCAATGTGCAGCAGCAGTCAAAAAAGCGAACAGATTGTTAGGAACCAAGATACTAAAACAGTAAATATCATAATGCAAATCTATAAATCCATGGTATACCCACATGTTGAATACTGTGTGCAGATCTGGTCACCTCATCTCAAAAAAAATAATTTAGGATTGGAAAAAGGTACAGAGAAGAGCAACAAAAACGATTAAGCAGAAGAGAGTCCTGTGGCACCTTATAGACTAACAAACAGACATATAGGAGCATGAGCTTTCATGGGTGAATACCCACTTCGTCAGATGCACCCACAAAAGCTCATGCTCCTATAGACTAACAGACGTATAAGGTGCCACAGGACTCTTTTCTGCTTTTACAGATCCAGACTAACATGGCTACCTCTCTGAAAAATGATTAAGGGTATGGAACAGCTTCCATATTAGGAGAGATTAAAAAGACTGGGAGGTTTCAGCTTAGAAAACAGATGACTAATAGAGGATGAGATAGAGGCCTATAAAATGATGAATGGTGTGGAGAAAGTGAATAAGGAAGTATTATTGACCCTTTCACATAATACTAAGAACCCAGGATCTCCCAATGAAATTAGTAGGCAGCAGGTTTAAAATACACATAAGAAAGAACTTCTTCACACAATATAGTAAATCTGTAGAACTTGTTGTCAGGGGATATTGTGAAGGTCAAAACTATAACAGGGTTCAAAAAAGAATTAGATACGTTCATGGAGGATAGGTCCATCAATGGCTATTAGTAAATACGGTGAGGGATGCAACTCCATGCTCTGGATGCCCATTGCCTCTGACTGCAAGACGCTGAGAGTTAACAGGGGACGGATCACTCGATGATTGCTTGTTCTGTTCATTCTCTCTGAAGCACCTGGTATTGGCCACTGTCAGAAGACAGGATACTGGGCTAGATGGACCATTGGCCTGACCCAGTATAGCCATTCTTATGTTCTTAGTGGGAAGGTGAATGGAAGGTTAAGCTATACATAGGGGCTTAGCAAGCAGTATACAGAACTCGATATCTGTGCTAGCTAACACAAGCAGGAACACCCTGGTACTAGAGACAGCGGACAACATAAACTTGGAATGTAAAGATCAGATTATATATGACCAGCACAGCTACAGAGCATGCTGGATAGTAACCTGAAAAGTAACCAAGCCAATCATGAAAGGTATGATGTAATGTATAGTTAAGAATGCATGTGTTATTAGTGTTAGTAAAAATGCATAAAAGGTAAAGCTTTCTGTGTAACTTTGGATGTGTGGTACACCCTATACCTGCCCCCTGTGCTGAGTCTGATCACCTCAGCGTAGTTTTGCTGTATGCAAGATAAAGGAACCTGAGTACCAAGACCAGAGACTGAGTTACTGGGGAATGAGGTGGATGAGGTCTCAGGACAACCACAACAAACTTACGCTAAGCAACAGGGAAAAATAGGAAAGCAGAGTTCTTAAAGGCCAAAAGGAAAATGAGCCATATTAATTCTGGGTGTAAGAAGCCAAGATTATCTCTGAAGTCAATGCAAGTTGTACAAATTTAAAGCATTGCTGAATTTGGCCCACGTACATTAAAAGGTATAAAGAGAAGTTACTCACCCTGTGCAGTAACTGTAGTTCTTTGAGATGGGTCACCCATCAGAGCTCCACCTCAGGTGCACTGCAACTGGGTATTTTAGGTAGCAGTACTGTTCAGCCATGCAAGTGCTCTACTCCACCTCATGCTGTGCACTGTGGCTATATAGAACTTCGTAGGCAAACCACCCTCAGTTCCTTCTCTATAGCAAAACTTTGTAGCAGAGAAATCTGAAGAAAAGGGGAAGGAGGACATGGAATGGAGCTCCCATACGGGAACACAATGCAAAGAATTACAGTTACTGCACAGGGTGAGTAATCTCTCCTCCTTCAAGTAGTGTCCCTAGAGGTGCTCCACTTCAGGTGAGTACCGAGCTGTATCCTCAGGAAGGGGAGGGGCCTGCAGAATCTAATCCAAAACTGAAGACAGTACAGTAGTGCCAGATACAGCACCAGAAGCTGTGTCGTAATATTCAGAAAAGGTGTGTATGGCTCTACATATTTCAGTAATACAGTCAGATATTCACGGAGAGAATCTTTGCTTGGGCACTGGAGATCCATTAGATCTGTCCGCAATAGAGACAAAATATCTGGGAGATTTTCTAAATGGTTTATTCCTGTCCAAGTAAAGTTTAATTCCATTCTGACATCAAGGGTATGTAATACCACATCTGCCTAATTCAGGTGGGGTTTACAAAAGAAGCACCAACTGGATGTGGTTAGGAAACCACATTTGTCTTGGTACATCAGAACTACCAGAATAACTCTGGCCTTGTCTTTCCTTATCTTGATCAGCACCTTGGATATCAGAGGAGTTCGAGGAAATGCATATAACAGACCTGATATCCAATGAAGGAGAAAGGTATTTCCCAAGGAGTGGTGGCCCACTCTGCATCTTGAGCGGAACCATTGTCACGGCCAGATACAAGAGTGCCCGAGGTCTATCTGCAGAACTCCCCAACACTGAAATATGCAGTAGAATATAATGGGCTCTATCTCCCACTTGTGATCCTCAGAGAAACATCTGCTGGGGGTATCTGCAATGATGTTCTGAATGCCTAGAAGGTAAGCTTGCTGAGATGCTGATATGATTTCATATCACCAGCTCGAGTCTCATTGCTTTGGTGCAGAGGGAAGGTGATCTCACTCCCCCTTAACAACTGATATAAAACATGCGTGACCTATCATCTGTCATGATCTTTGCATATTTGCCCCAATCAATGGCATAAAATGGAGACGTGCATTCCTGACCACCATGAGTTCCATCGAGTTCATGTGACAATCACCTGCCTCAAGCAATGTAAGTGTTGAGATGCACCTCATCCCAACAGGGAGATATCTGTTATTACTGTTGTTAGAGATGGTTGAGTGAAGGGGACTCCTGTGCAAGTGTTCTTTCCACCAGCTGAGGCAGAGACTATCTGTACCTGATGATAACGGGGGGGGGGAGACACAATTTAAAGGTTGGGGGCAGGGCATGTGACTGCCCCCACATATTGCCTCTAGGAGGAACCTTCTGGTCCAGGGCAGCCAATCTCATCAGCTCCTGTGTGCCTGTGAGAGCCTGGCTGGGGAGGTGGTGGCGGCCCCCTCCTCTGCTCCCTGCCCAGGCCTGGTGGCTGGGGAATGGGGCTGAGTGAGCCAGAAACATGCTGGGGGGGAGGGGCACAGCCAGAGCCCCCCTTCTACCAGGCAGCCTGGCAGGGAACAGAGAGAGCAGGACTCTGCCACTTCCCCAGCTGGGCTCTCGTAGGCAGCCACCACGCTGCACAGAGGCATTGATTAGAGCCACCACCCTCACCCTGCAGGAGAAGTGGCTCCCTCCTGCCCCCTCCTCTCCCTGCCCAGGCTCAGCTACCAAGTGAGCCAGAAACATGCCACGCAGGAGATGGAGCATGAGAAGGACTGAGTCCCCCCTGCCCCAACAGGCAAACCAGAGCAATCCCTGCAAGGGCAGCTCAGCACTCACAGAAATCTGGGGGGGGATGTGACCCCACGTTCCCCACCATGCATTGCTTCTTGAGTTGAGGGACTTCTTCATGACAGTAGGAACCCAGAGTAGTTTGTTCAAGCTGCATTTGCTTGGCAAATAACTATTTCTGAGCCACCTGTGGAGGCAGAGCACATGCAACCTGACATGGTTTACCACAGAAGTCCCAGCTGCCAAATGCCCCAATAACTGGAGACAGTTTTTCACTTATGTCTGGGGGCTGATTTGGATAGTAGTGACTAAATTTGATAGGGTTGTAAACCTTGCATTGGGAAGTATGTTTTGGCAGCAAGTTCCTATGAACTTCCATCTTTGCATTGAGGTCAACGTGGACTTCTAAATTTTTAATTGCAGTCTCAGGCTGAAACTATGTCTACACTAGAGAGCTTACAGTGGCACAGCTGTACCGAAGCAGTTGCACCATTGTAAGATCTCCCGTGTAGCCACTTTATGCCAACAGGAGAGAGCTCTTCTGTCAACAAAATTAAACTAACTCCAATAAGCGGTGGTAGCTATGTTGGTGGGAGATGCTCTCCCACCAATATAGTGCTGTGCACACTACCACTTATGCCAGCATAATTTATGTTGCTGTGGGGGGAGGTGTTTTTTTCACATCCCTGTGCAACATAAGTTTTGCCAACAAAAGTGGTAGTGTAGACATGGCCTGAGAAATAGATCTATGGTTTTCTGAGTGGCCACTGAGGTTTCACTGTAGGAATGTCCCTTTTGCAGCCGATTGTCAAGCTATCGGAATAGTAGGATTCCTTCTCTGCAAAGATAAGCCACTACCACTGACAGAACCTTCAAAAACACTCTGGGAGCAGAAGAGAGACCAAATGGAAGCACTCTGTATTGAAAGTGGTTTTTGCCTAGAATGCAACATAAGAAACTTCTGTGAAAAAGGCAAATCACTATACGGAAATTTGTATCTTGTAGGTTGAGGGCCAAGAACCAGTCCTTTAGGGCCAATGATGGTGGTATTGCTGCATGTGTTATCAGTATGAACTTCTGTATCTTCATGAACCTGTGGAGGAGCCTTAGACTCAGAATGGGTCCCCACCTGCCTTTTTTTTTTTCAGAAACAGGAAGTACCTGGAATAAAACCCCTTTCCTCTGTGTTTTACAGTAACTGCTTCTGTGTTCTACTTCTATATTCAGGAGGGAGTCTATTTCCTGCTTTAGAAGGTACTTATGAAATGGGTCCCTGAAGGAGGATAGGGAAAAAGGGTGGGAGGGAGTAAGGGAAGTAAAGTGGATGGAACATCCTGCTCATCCGATCTCCACGAATCACTTGTCTAAAGTGATATACTCCCAAGCTTGTCAGAAGTGAGAAAGGGAGGAAGGCATGTGAACAGTTGCAGCTGGTAAGGAGAAGGGTGACTCAGAACCTCGACCACCCACCAAAATTGGTGTTTCAAAGATGAGGCTTGTGTGATCAATGCTCATGTAGCAGTCGGTCTCTTTATCTAGAACCTCTTCATATTTTGCATGTGTTCATAAGATCTTTGGGGGCTGGGGAATTGAGCAGGACAAGATCTCTGTGCTGTCTGGGATTTATTAAATTTATGGTCAGGTGTGTAAATTCCCAGAGACCACAAAGTGGCCCAGGAATCTTTTAATGTATGCAGAAACTTGTCTGTATTCTCCAAAAACATGTTTAAGCCATTGAAGGGAAGGTCTTCAACTGTATTCTGGACCTTCTTCAGAAATCCTGAGAGCTGAAGCCAGAAGGCCCTTCTGATGACCACCTCCATAGAAACATAGTTACTCGCTCTGTCAGTGGCATCAAGCAAGGCCTGCACAGATGTTCTGGCAAGAAGCTGACCCTCTGTAATGATCGTCTGAAACTAGCTCCTCTGCTGTAGTGGTAGATGCTCAATAAACAAAGTGAACTTTGAGTAACTGGTGTGATTATATTTCACCATCCACACCTGATAGTTAGCAGTTCTAAACTGCAGAGATATAAACAAATATGATTTGCAACCAATTAATTTGAGATACTTCTGAATTTTGTCATATGGTATTGATTTAGCATAGTGATGCCTTACACATTCATGTACAGCCTTGACAACCAGGGAGTTGGAAGAGGGATGAGAAAACAGAACCTCTGAATCTTTAGATGGAACATAATATTTCCTATCAGCCCGTTTACAGGTGGGCAATATTGTTGTTAGGGTATGCCAGATTACTTCTGCAGGCTACAGAAGAGCCTCATTAATAGGTAGTGCAAGTCAGGCAGATGATGCTGTGTGCAATATATCAAGCAGTTTATGTTTTAACTTCTTAGTCTCCTCAAGTGGAGTTTGTAAGGCATTCGCTGTCCTTTCAATGAAGTCCTGGAACTGTCTGAAGTCATCAGACAGGGATGGTGAGGCAGGCATAACTGCTTCATTGGGGATGAAGAAGAGAGGTTGGTTGGCAGGATGACTTTTGTCCACTTTCATTTCCTATTTCTCAAAGATATCTTCTTCTGGATCAGACCTTTTTGAGAGAGAGGAAGGGAGGGACTGTCTACCCTTATCATGGCAACAAGTGATGCTAAGGATCCTAGAGAATTATTGGTGGTATGCTGCCCATGGATCCCAGTATGGCCAATGAAGGGGGTCCACATGGTGTATGTGGAGGAACTCAAGCTCTCTTTCCTAGAGTCCTATTGAGAGGATTCTTGAGTCTTCCACTTAGAAGCTGTAGGGGAATGTTGCACCAAAATGATAGAGACAGTCAACTTACTCAGGAGACCAATGTACGGGGAGGGAAGGCAGTCCCCGGCCTGAGTGAGAAGCTGGACGGTGGACGCTCTCCATCATAAGGAAACACAATTTTATTTCCTGTTTTTTTCCAGGTCTCGATTTTAAGACCAGGCAAAAATTTCCTTGGGGAATCAATGCAATGCTATTCCCCACCCCCCCCAAAGTGTAACGGACCATACCAGGACTGCCTGTTGCTCATTAGGATAGCCTCCTGACAGAGAAGGTAATGTTTAAAACTCGGAGAGCCAGGCATAGCCACCCAGCAATCTAAAGTTGCCCTCAGGGAAAGACTGAAAGGATAATGGTCCTTACAACCATTTTTTTAACTAGAACAATAACTAAGATAAGTAAAACTATGAGAAAAAACTGCAATTGGACTAAGCTCAACTTGGACTCCATCTCAGGCCAAAGCAGTTGAGAAGGAACTAAGAGTTGTTCACCAGCACAGCTCTATATAACCACAGCGCAGAGCACAAAGCAGAGTAAAGAGCATGCATGGGCTGAACTGGCACTGCTATCTAAAAATCTCTGATCAAAGGTGCATGGGATGCATGTGCACCTGAAGTGGACCACCCATAGGGACACTACTTGCAGAAGAGCTGTCTGTTTTATTGGCGTTATGGTGTCTGGTTTATTTAGTGTTGCAGAACTTACTTACTTTTTATAATTAATTTAAAAAGGCCACAAGAGTTTGCATGGTTTAACAATTAAAAGTTCAATGGAGCCCCACACGTAAAGGTAAATATATAGGGAGTTGTCGGATGCCACTTACAACGCTTTTCAATTGACTGCCTATTTCGCCCCTACAGCACTTGTTTCGCCCTTATGAAATTTGATTTGCATGAAATTCGCTTGACATCACTTCCCGGTTGTATTATTCTGGTACGGAGGAGGAAGTAGTCACTTCTGATTGGCTTCAAGGCAGCAAGGGCACTTGTTGCCAGGTAGGATTGCTGCTTGTTTTTGATTGGCTGAGCCCAGGGATGGGTGCCAATCAGAACGTTTGAACAGTGATTGGCTGAGGCTCAGCTTGTGTGCTGTTCTCCCTGCCCTTCCCTGATTGCTAAAAGAGGAGAATGAAGGGGCTTCAGTTAGACAGGAAGGGAGTGGAGGGGTATTCTAGTATGAAAAAGGCTGAACTACTGCTATATATATTTGATGTTATTCCATTAACAGTAAAAACTGGAGCCTGACAGAGTGTATGAAGGACTTACTTGGGGGAGGGGAGGAGTCAATCAATTGCATACCAAGATGGCAAACAAATATCCTTTGGGTTTAATCATAGTGCAAAATAGTTGTGCACCAGAAGAGATTGAAGGCATTTACCAGAACAACAGAATTAATAACTCTTGTTACCTCACTTTTAATTAAAATACCTATGCATTAATTCATGAAACTCCTTTGAACTCTTTGTTATTGTCAGTTGAAGCAAACCTGGAAGGCCTTAGGAAGCATTCCAGTTGGGTCCCTTAATACAGCAAAAGCTATTGTCACGTTCATAGAATATCACGGTTGGAAGGGACCTTAGCAGGTCATCTAGTCCAACCCCCTGCTCAGAGCAGGACCAATCCCCAGACAGATTTCAGCTGACAATAAACCATCAGTATATAACTTCACGGAGTGTTAAATGCATATTTTAGGTTCAATTCTCTTGCTTGTTCAGAATGATTGGATAGCTTTTAACAAAACTCTTCAGTTTAACTAGATTTAGATGTTAAAAATATATATATTTTTACCTGTTCACAGTAGAATTGCTTTGATCATGTGTATATCTCCAGGAATGAAACATCCCTTCCTTGCTATTATTTTGACTGAGCTGCAATAAGTAGAAAGAATATCTATAAAAATACTATTGATATATTTTAGAATAAGCACCAAGAATGCAAAATGAAATAAATGGCATAATTAAAGTTATTTGACAAACAAATCCCACCTGTGTTCCAGTCCTATTTTCTGACAACCTAAGATCTGCCAGTTGTTCCACTGCTGTTGTGTAAGCATCCTGTAAAACAGAAGAGCAACTACAATATTTACTATCAAGTATCAGAGGGGTAGCCGTGTTAGTCTCGATCTGTAAAAGCAGCAAAGAATCCTGTGGCACCTTATAGACTAACAGACGTTTTGGAGCATGAGCTTTCGTGGGTGAATACAACGAAGTGGGTATTCACCCACGAAAGCTCATGCTCCAAAACGTCTGTTAATATTTACTATGTGTGAAGACACTTTTCAGGCATGATCACTTATTTATCTTGGATCTTTTGGTCCAAAAATTGTCCTCAGTTAAAACCATGCAACCCCATTTGCTTCAGTGAAGTTCCAAGTGTGCAATTAAGGGCTGAATTTAGCTTTCAATAAAACATTAAATTCACACAGCGATTTAAATGCTCATGAAAAGTGATGGCTTGAGAGGCCTGGAATCTCAAAGAAAGAGTACAGCACATGGGCAGGGCTTCTTTACATAGCAATGTTGTCCAGGAGGAATCACTTCTCTATAGGTGTTGGGGCTAATATTACTCCATATTAATAGTCTCCATGCTCATTCAATTTTTGACCTTTCTGTTGAGACTACCAGTTCAGACAAGGTGTGAAACCTGCAGACAGAGAGAGTCATGGATTGGCTGTGTCTCTGGGCTAATGTGATTTGTCACAGATGCTCAATTCTTATTAGAATGTACTGTTAGAGCACATGGAGGAGCAGCAACATGTGCACCTGGAGCAGCAGAAAGATTCCTGCTGTGGTAAACATGGCCTGCTGAGCTGCAACTCCTCAAGTCTGTTTTAGATGCGTCAGGCTATCCTCCTTAGGCAATAAATCAGCAGTGCTGCTAAACTCAATCCATGAGAATGAATGAGTTAGTCAACTTTCTATTGAGAGCCTCATTCTGTTACCATGTTGGGCTGATGGTACAGAGATGATGTCCTAACCCAGTGTCCCATCATCTGTGAACCTGGCCCCAAAACGGAGATGAGAGCAAGAGCAGACTGGGTCCTGTTGCCTTCTGCCATACTGGGACAAACGAGAAGATAGGAAAGGCTTTATTCAGATGGAAGAATTCACGCCCCGAGACCTTACTGTTGAATTCTGCAGAACTCTGAAGCTGATACTGACTTATTGCTCTAATTCAGAGCAAAGTGAAATTGGCCTGCTAAACCCAGGGTTGAGTGTTCAATCCTTGAGGCGGTGATTTAGGGATCTGGGGCAGAAATCTGTCTGGGGATTGGTCCTGCTCTGAGCAGGGGGTTGGACTAGATGACCTGCTAAGGTCCCTTCCAACCCTGATATTCTATGAACGTGACAATAGCTTTTGCTGTATTAAGGGATCCAACTGGAATGCTTCCCAGGGCCTTCCAGGTTTGCTTCAACTATCCTTGCTGCCATAGTAGTTGCTAATTATGGTAATGAGTTGTTTTATGTTTACGTATGTCTGTGTGCATGTGTGTTTAATTAAGAGCGCACATACACACACACACACACACACAACATGGGAACTTGACAAATTAATTTCACATAGGCTGCTGAACAGCCACTAAATGGATATTTCATCATTGTATCTAACAGAAAGGAAAATAATGTTCAACAATAAAAAAAAAAGGGTCTGTTCTCACCTGCATAAAGTAACTCCCCTTGAATGGAACAGAATATACAAATATGTAACAAAGATAGCATAGATTGCTATATTTACTCAAAAAATCTATATTTTGCAGGTTTAGATTCTGCAATCAAAATAGTCTTCCTCGTTGGTGAGGTGTAAAGTGCACTAAATGAGTTTTCACTTCTTAAAACTAAGTACATCTTATAGTTTAACCTCATGTAAATCAAAGAGGGAAACTATAACTCTTAAAGAAAACTTGGAATATGAATAAGTGATTGGCCAATTACTATGAGAAAGCTGTTCACAAATGCAGTTTCCTATCCATATCTTTATTTGAAAATTATTTTAAAATAAACCAATTTTTTCCTAGTAGAGCCATAATTTCATTTATGGCTTTTTAAGTAGTACAATAGTGGTTTAGTCCTTTTCAATATAAGTGTCTAATTAGTTTGATGGATTTTAAAAACCAGCATTTAGGTCCGAAACCTATTAAGTTAATTCCAGATAAATTTGATTTCAATCACTGTCAAAAGACTGATATTAATTCTGCTCTTACCTTGTGGAACTTGCTTGAAAGAACACCTGTAAAAGATCAACAGTTGGTTTGTGCTTACAGAAGTACACTAGAAAAATTTTCTCCATACAGAGTTTTGAATGGCTGGGATTCCTTACCTCCTCTGCCAGTCTTGTCTCCCAAGAGACAGTATTTATTTTCAGGAAGGTGGACATCATGTTCCAAATCACTGGTATGTATATTCTATAACAATATTTGAGTTTTAGTGAGTGCAAAAATACAGAAACTAAAAATATATGGTAACTATGACAATTTAGGTTTAATAACTTTATGAACTGGAGAGAGGAAATTGAGAATGGAAGAGCCGTGGGATAGAGAAATTATATGAAGTAAAAGTATATTGCCACTTGGCCTGCTGGGTGACCTTGGGCAAGTCTCTTCACCTCTCTGTGCCTCAGTTTCCTCATCTATAAAATGGGATAATATTGACCGCTGAAATAAAGTGCTGTGAGATCTACTGATGAAGAGTGATATATAAGATCTAGGTATTTATTAATTATTATTATTGTGTGCCAGAATAAGAAATACATTGAAAAGATAATATTGTGCATTCATACCATGCCTTTAATCTCAAAGTATCCTAAAGCAATTTACAAATCACAGGCCTGATCCTCTACGGGGCTTCATGTGGGCAGACCTTTTTCCCTTTGCAAAGTCCTATTAATCTGACTGGGGCTCCAGATGGAAGAGTGGGTATCTCTGTATAGGGTTCATTAGGGACTGGGGCTTTAGGATTGTGCATAAGTAACTGCATGCATGAGAATTACCACTGGCTTTTTCAGTAAGACTACTTGTGTGCATAATGTTATGTCCTTGTGTTTGTGGAACTCACTGTTTGGTAATATGTGTGTGTCTTCCTCTGCACCTGATCCACAGAAGTGCTAAGTGTCTTACAACCCCAGCTGCAGAGCCTGACCCTCGTTGTGACAGCCTGTAGCCACTCACGCTTTCCGTTTAGTAGGGGCATGTTTTAACCTTGAGTGGGGCGGTCAGGAGCCGGAGCAGAAGCAGCGAGGTGAAGAAGGGGATCCCAAGCAGTAACAACCACTGAAAGGGAGGGTGCAAGTAGGAAACGGGCACCACAGCCCCGGACTCCCAGCTCTAAGGCACGTGGCGACGTCCCTGCGCCCGTGACCCATCTTTGGTGCCCTCGAGGGTAGCGGTTTAAGTTGTATTTAGAATGACAAACAACCAGCTGCTGCCCGCCCCCCTCCGGACCAGCCCAGGCCAAGCGCACGTGGGGGCGACGGCTCCGCTCTGCCCCTGCAGCAGCGAGGCGGGGATCCTGTACCTGGCGGGGGTCGGAGAGGCTGGTGAGCGGGAGGCTGGTGCCATAGATGCCGCCTGTGAAGTCCCCTCTCTCCACAGCGCTGCAGCGCCGGCTCCTCCTGCCAAACCTGGGGGGAGAGAGCGCAGGGGCGTGAGGAGGGGGAAGCAGCCGCCCGCCGGGCCTGGGGTGGGAGCGGCCCCCTCCCCCGACCTACCCTCGGAAGCCTCCGCGTGTCTGTGTCGCGGCGGCTCCGGCCCCGCTCCCGGCCCGGTGCATCGGACCCTCCCGCCACCAGCGCCGCCTCCGCTTCGGCCACCCCCGCGCTGCAGCGTCCCCGGCCCCGCCCAGCGTCACAGGGAATCACTATGGGAACGGGCAGGGGCCCAGCCGCTGCCCCGGCCCCACGGAGCCCTGTCACCCAATGGCGGTGGGGGGGGCGCCCCATCTCCCTTCGTGTCGCCTCACCCCCTGGAGTATTTCCCTCCCCCACGCTCCCATCATCTTCATCCCCAGTGCGCCTTGTCGCCAATCTGCATGTTTGCCTGGCGCAGCCTCGACAACACTGCCTCAGTTCCACCACAACCTGGGCCTTCATCGCCTCTCCCCTGGGATAGTGCAGGTCCCTTGTCTGGGGCCTCTCCACCTGCCCTTCTCCCGACTGCAGCATATAGAGAGTGCAAGGCCTGTTGTTTTTTTTAATCATACAAAGGAGAACAACTGTATAACTCCTTCTCAAATTACTCAAGGAGGTCCTTATTTGTTTAAGATCCAGTTCGTATATAGGCTCCCAGAATTTGGTCTAGGTTTTCTTCTGAGCCCTGTCCTGCTTATTAAGCACGAAGCTCTCCACTCCATTTCTTCACACAATCTCACTCTTCTAGATGGAAAGTCATTGCTGTGGCTTTGACCAGCTAGAACAGCCTTTCCAGATAGCTCTGTTCTTCACGTATTTCTCTATTGCATCCCACTCCAGTACCAACTTAGTTGTTACTGCTTCCATCGGTAATGCCAGTGTGCTGCATTAGCTTCAGTCCAGCTACCTTTAGTACATCTGGTGACTTAATAGCTATGCCAGAATCTCCCCATCTTATGTCTCACTTTTATCAGCAGCTTCCTCTCTGAAGATTTCTCTACACTCATCTTTGGCACTAATATCCATCTCTCAACTACTCTCTTCAGCTTCCTCAGATTCTGCAGAGATCAGTACATCCTACAGAGAAGATGTATTCTGTTCTGTTATTCTGAGTCTTCCTCTTTAGCTATAGCAGAATTCCTTCTCCAAGGATTGCCTCCTCTTTTCTTGGGTCAGTTCACGAGGAAGAACCAGCTAAAGGGATGTCAGGGCAGTCTTCCTGTCATTGCAGAAGACACTGTTCTGGGAGATTACAAGTTCCATGGATTCCTCCACTTTGGCTTCATATGGCTTATCCTTATGGTAACTAGTCCTGGCCTTACTGGAACTCTTAACTTGATTAATCTGCTGCATATTCTTTGAGAGTCCCTTTGTCCAGGAATAGGTCATGTCCTACTTTGAAGCCTTCAAGATTAGTGCAGCCATCTTGGCGGCAGAGTGACCCTCGTGATTTGGGAGCGGAAATCCAAAGTGAGAATGACGATCATATGTATCCTTCTATTCCTTTGACAATGTCTTCATCTTTGCTGGATGAAGTGGTTAATCTATCTACGATGGACCATTTTAAGACTTTTCAAGATCTCCTAAAGAGGATGGCTGACACCATAGAAATCTTTTGGAAGTTGTACAATAATAGTATGTGACAAAACTCCTCCTCTACCTTGGTGGGTCCTGCTCTTATTGGTGGATTTGCTCACCTCAGAGATTTACCATGTGGGTCGGGGAACAGCCCAGAGACTTTCCCCTCTGGTGGAACCTACAGTCCAGGTCAACTCCTCCTGTGTCTGATCAGGAGTTGGGAGGTTTCGGGGGAACCCAGGCCCACCCTCTACTCCAGGTTCCAGCACAGGGCCCTGTGGACTGTAGCTGTCTAGAGTGCCTCTTGGAACAGCTGTGCGACAGCTAAAACTTCCTGGGCTACTTCCCCATGGCCTCCTCCCAACACCACCATTATCCTCACCACCAGACCTTTCTCCTGGTGTCTGATAATGCTTGTACTCCTCAGTCTTCCAGCAATATGCCTTCTCACTTTCAGCTCCTCTTGCTGCCAGCTCCTCACATGCACATCACAAACTGAAGTGAGGTCCTTTTTAAACTTGGATGTCCCAATTAGCCAGCCAGTCCTAATTGATTTTAGCAGTTTCTTCTTAATTGGCTCCAGATGTCCTAATTAGCCTGCCTGCCTTAACTGGTTGCAGCAAGTTCCTGCTTGTTCTGGAACTGCCTCTGTTACCTTACCCAGGGAAAAGGGATCTACTTAATCTGGGATTAATATATGTCTTCTAACACACTCCTGTAGCCACCTGGCCTGACCCTGTTGTTGCAGACACAGCAGTGCCAGAGGCAAGCAACAGTGGTTCGTTGCCTAGAGTGCTTAAGCGCCAATAAACACACCAGGGTGGAGAAGCAAACAACCAAATTTATTTGAGCTCAAATAAGGTGCCAGGGAGAAATAACAATCTTAGATCCTGCACACCTAAAACAAGCAGTTTCTTCCTTTTATATCCCAGTTGTTTACTACAAAACTTTCTTGCTGACTAGCTGATTTTTTACTCCCCTGTACTTTTCCATCCAGCTGCAGTATCCTTTTTCAGTCAATCTTTTGACTTCCCCCTCTCTGCTGCTGAGACATGTATACGGTATCTTAAAATGACCTTGAACGTGCTCTAGCCTAGCTTCAATGTGTTACAGCAGAGAACTGGCTATTACAATCAAAAGCTAACTGCTAATACTACATTTTTGCAACTATTAGTACATTAGGTTACACTAGGTTACACAAAGTGTTTAACATGGAGGAACATTGGTTCATTAAGGCCTACAGCAGAAGGGCTTCATTGACACTTGTGGTCTATCACCTTTCCGAGTTACCTAGGGTTATGCCAGAGTGACACCAACAACTGTCACACGTAACAAATAGTTTGATGCATTACACCGTGCAATTCAAGGTCAATTGGTAATGCCCATACACAAAGGTATTCTCGAACCAGTCAGGGATCTGTGGCAGACACAACCTCCATCTTAGCTATCTCCCAAACAGAAAGAGCATCTATACTGAGTCCTTCCAAAAGGTTTTGAGTATTTTTATACTCCTCATGTTCCAGCTCTTTCACAGTGGCTGCTGTTCATGAGAAAGCTAAGCAATACAATTAGCTAAAGTCAACACCAAGGGGTAAATATTTGAAAAAAAAACAAACAGACCTATTCAGAAGGTCAATTCCTGCGCTAGCTTTCAGATTGCCAATTACCATGCTTTGCTAGTCAAATATGATTACTTCCAATGAGACAAGATCTCCTAGTTTATGGAAAAACTTTCAGAGGACTCAAGAGTAGAGCTAAATTCCATGTCCTTAGATCAGTTGGTTGACAGGGTGGCTCTACTAACAGCACTGGATGAATCTGACAAAGACACAAGAATTATGGCCATTGCTGTCACCTTGGAGAGGACATCATGACTGCAAATCATCAGACATTCCAAAAGGGGTCCAGTCTACAATTGAGGACCTTTTGAAGGTCATGAGTTTTTTAATTCAAAGACCAATGAGGGACTTCACTAATTAAAAGATTCTAGAGTGACATTTTGATCCCTGGACCCATATACTCCAGCCCAGAGGAGAAAGCAGATTAGGTCTCAGTCTTTTTCTAAAAGACAGGGATCACCTTTATCATAATTTTACCACGAGAAGTCCTCAGAACCCTCTAAGAAAAGACCTCATTATCAGAGGAAGAGCAGTTTGACACATAACATCTGGTCTGAAGGCAGCAAGTTTGTGGCCACAGTCAACAGTCCGGAACTAAATAAAAGGATCTATAACCATTCTTCCATTTGGCAAAACACCTATCTTTTGTTGTTGGCAAACATCTTTCTTTTTGGATACATGGACTGGAATCACTATTGACTGCTGGGTCCTCAAAGTTATCCAGAAAGGCTACTCAGTTCAATTCTAGTCCTAACTCACTTCTCGCCTCCCAACTTTCTCCATTCTCAGGGATACCTCTCATGACAGCCTGCAACAGCAAGAGCAAGACTCTCCTCTACATCTGAGTGCAATAGAGAGGGTTTGGGGGCAGAGGATTTTATTCCCATTACTTCTTTATTCTGAAGAAGAAAGGAGAGTAGCATCCTATACTGGACCTCAAGTGACTCAAAAAGTTCATCCATAGTCTTCAGTTCAGGATGGTCACCCTAGCCTCTAAAACAGGGGTCGGCAACCTATGGCACGCATGCCAAAGACAGCACGCAAACCAATTTTTAATGGCATGCTGGAGCCTGCCGGGACTCCAGCGTGCCATTAACAATCCTGCCCGGCCTGGCCCACTCTCCTCTGCCCTCTGCTCCCCCCGCAGGGGCAGGGAGCAGAAGCATAGCCCTGCGCACAGGGTGGGCAAATGGCCCCACTCTCCCGGCACGGCAAGCCGCGGGGTCCGCACTCCCGGGCTGGAGCACCGGGCCGAGCGCAGCAAGCTGCCGGCCCCTCCCCTGCCATCTCCCCTCCCCTGGAACCCTGCCGCCACACGCAGCGCTCTGGGGGTTGGGGCTGTGCGCTCCTGCAGGGCAGCGTTTGTCTCCGCGGGGAGGCAGACATGCTCCCCGCTCAACCGGAGGGGTGGGGCTGTGTGCTCACACTGAGCAGCATATCTAGCTGTGTGTGGAGCCTCATGGTGAGGGGCCCAGGGCTGGATGGGTTGGATAAGGGGTGGGGGCAGTCAGGGGACAGGGAGCAGCGTGGGATCCCGGGGGGGTGGCTAAGGGTGGGGATCTCTGGAGGGGGCAGTCATGGAGCGGGGGGGTGGATGGGGCATGGGAGTCCCGGGGTCTATGAGGAGGCAGGGGGTGGATAAGGGTTACGGCAGTCAGGGGACTGGGAGCAAGGAGGGTCCTTGGGGGGCAGTTCAGGTGGGGGGGTCTCTGGAGGGAGTGGTCAGGGGACAAGGAGCTGAGGGGGTTGTATGAGTTTGGGGGTCCTGTCAGGAGGCAGGGGTGTGGAGAGGGGTTGGGGCAGGAAGGGAGTGGGGGGGTTGGATGGATTGGGAGTTCTGGGGATCCTGTCAGGGGGCAGGTAGTGGTGGGATGGGTATGGGAGTCCCGAGGGTCTGGCTGGGGATGGGGGGTGTGGATAAGGGTCGGGGCAGTCAGGGGACAGGTAGGGGGTAGGGTCCAGTCTGGGGACAAGGAACAGGGAAGCTTAGATAGGGGGTGGGGTCCTGGGAGGTAGTTGGGGGCAGGGGTCCCAGGAGGGGGTAGTCAGGGGACAAGGAACAGTGGGGTTGGGAGTTCTTAGGGGGGCAGTCACCCAGCCCTCTCCCCTGAGCCCTGACCCCAAACACCCCCCCCACACACACCACACCCTCTTCCCTGAGCCCTGCAAACCCCCCAAGCCGCTGCCCTGAGCCCTGTACCTCCCTCATACACACCCAGCCCTCCACTTGACTCCTTCATCCCCGCCCCCCACAACCCTAGCCCTGACTCTGGCACCCCCACCCATACCCAACCCCCCACTGCTGTGACACCTACACCCCCCCACATACCCAGTCCCCAGCCCTGACTCCAACCCTCTGCCCCCAGCCCTCTGGGTCCTGGCCACCGGTCCTGCACAGCCCGCTGCTGGTCTGGGGTTCTGGCTGACGAACCCTTGCCAGCCGGGGTCCTGGCCACAGGCCTTCCTCAGCCTGCTGCTGGCCTAGGTGAACAGAACCCCAGACCAGCAGTGGGCTGAGCGGGCCAGCAGCGTAAGATCAACATTTTAATTTCATTTTAAATGAAGCTTCTTAAACATTTTGAAAACCTTGTTTATTTTACAATACAACAATAGTTTTGTCATATAATATATAGGCTTATTAGAGAGAGACCTTCTAAAAAACATTAAAATGTATTACCGGCACGTGAAACCTTAAATTAGAGTGAATAAATGAAGACTCGGCACACCACTTCTCAAAGATTGCCAACTCCTGCTCTACAATCTCCTCCTTAGAGCTACTGGATTGGTTCATGACTCAACTTGAAGGATGCATATTTCCCAATCTCCTTCTCTCCGCCCCACAGGAAGTACATGTAATGGTGAAGGAAATTCATTACCAGTTCCGAATGCTACCATACAAAGGATGTTCATCAACTAGTGGTTGTAGTGATGCATTTTAAAGACAAGGTCTTCACATCTATCCTTATCTCAATGACTTCTTGATTCAAGGGAAATGGTCACAGCAGGTCACCAAGATTCTTTCTGTAGGTAGTTCTCCATCTATTCTCCTTGGTAGGCCTCTGAATTAGTCAAGTCTGCTCCCACTCCTAGTCTGTCAATAGAGTTCATAGGAACACTTCTCAACTCAAGATCAGCACCTTCCTCACAACCGATTCTGCACCATAAGGCATCTCATATAAGCTCTTTACACTCAAAGAAACCCATCAGTCTCAGTGTATTGGGTTATATATTCTTTTGCATTTATGCAATACTGCATGCCAGACTTCATCTTTGTCCTCTTCAGGGTTAGTTAACATAGATCCATCAGTGAAACAGACACATCAAGAATGTACAAGTCCTTCCCCCTGGGGTTCTATCATTTCTGCTATATGGAAGAATCTGAGAAATGTCTGCCAAGGTGTGATGTTCACATCACTATCACCTACAAAGACTCTTGTAACAGATGCCTCCAGACAAGGCTTACGAGCACACCAGGCCCATCTTCAGACAGACACAGGGTTGATGGTTCTCAACATAATCTCAGCTACATATAAATGTGCTAGAACTCAGGGTCATTAATCTGGTTTGAGAAGCATTTTTACTTCTCATCAAGGGACCACCATCCAAATCCTGATAGTGCATCACTGCAATATTGTCTATGTAAACAGATAAGGAGGAATAAGATCATCACCTCTGTGTCAAGAGATTATTTATCTATGGGTGTAGTGAGTTCAGGATTGTTAGTTTGATAGCCTGTGCTTGGTGGGGTTCAAGATAGTTTAGTAGGCCAAGTCAGCCAGAAGTGTTCTTCCATTCATAAATGAATCCTGGACCAGGACATTTCCACCACAGACTTTTTTGCAACCAACTCGAACAAGAAGTGTTACATTATTTTGCTCCCAAGGAGGTATGGGCCCAGTCTTCCTTTGGATGCATTTCTCATTTGGTGGAACACAAATCTAATATAAATTTTCCCTCTGATTCCATTAGTTCCCAGAGTCCTCAGAAAAATAAGCCAGAGCAAGGCCAAATTAATTCTGACAGCACAATCATGGATGCACTAGTTTTGGTACTTGGAGCCAATGAATCTAGAAGTTTGTCCATCTTCATACTCCCAGTTCTTCCAGAAAACATTTTGCAGAACTTATTCTACATCTGGACCCATCTACATCATTTCTACATCTGATAGTATGGGATAGTTGGCTACATTTGGTAGACATATGTTGTTCTACAATGCAGGACATTCCAATTCATAGCAGGAAAGTTTTGTTGAGGTTTACATATAAAGCCAACTGGAAACATTTTTCATTATGGGCTGCTTAACATCCTCTTCAATCCTTGGAGACTTCCATTCCTATCACTTTGGATCATTTTTTAGTCCTGAAACTCTCAGGTCTTTCAGTCAGCTCCATTAAGGTTCATTTTGCAGCAATGTCACCCTCCCATTCAGGGTCTCAGTATTTTTACAGCTGACTGGTCCTAAATTTCTAAAGGGGCTGGTTCATGTGTTCCACCAGTTAAGGAAATTCCCCCTCTCTAGAACTTAAATGTTGCACTTCTATCTTTTATGGAACACCTATTTGAGCGTATGTCATCATATATTTTATACCACTTTTTTTTATTAAAATGGCATTCTTGATGGCTTTTATATCTGCTTGGTGGATGAACAAGATTCAGGAATTAATGGCAAGACTTCTTTTCACAAGACAGAGCTACTCTTTGACCTCACCAAAAACTTTTACTCAAAAGTTGTTTCAGACTTTCGCTTGAACTAGTACATACATACATACATACATACATACACTTACCAGCAGTATTTTTACCTAGGTCCTCACTCATCTGCAGAAGGAAAACTCCATACATGGTGCACTGAGCACTCTTTCCTATTATCTCCATAGGATAAAATCTTTCTGCAAGTCACCCAGTCTGTAACTTTTGGAGATTGTCTAGAAGGCAGGCTGTTTTGCCTCTGAGATTCTCAAAGTGATTATCAGACTTTATCAGGATCTCACATAAATTCAATAAATTAGCTTCTCCTTCTTAGATCAAAGCACACTCCTAGAGCTCAGGCAGCCTCCTTAGCTTATTTGAGGAGCATCTCTAGATCTAAAATCTATAGGGCAGCTATTTGGAGCTTGATAAATACCTTTACCAATCATTATTCCCTAGTGGTAGACTGTACACCTGACATGCAATTTGGCAGGGTAATCCTACAGTCCTTATTTAAATAGGACTCCTGGCAACAGCTAGACCAGGGGTCTCAAACATGCGGCCCGCAAGGTTATTTTCTGCAGCCCACGAGTTCCTTGCGGCCCCCCCCCCCCCCCGCTCTCCCAGTGTTTACTTAGAGCGGCTCCGTGCCGACGCGCACCAGGGGCAGGGCAGGGCAGGCTCCCTGCCTTCCTGCCCTGCCCCCGCACTGCTCCGGGAAGCGGACAGAACGTGGGGAAGGAGGGGCGCGGGGGGGGGGGTGTTGATGTTGCTTCAGGCACCGCCCACAGCAGCTCCCATTGGCCGCGGTTCTCCATTCCCAGCCAATGGGAGATGCTGGGGGTGGTGCCTGAAGCAACAGCAACACACACACACCAAGTGTGCCCCTGCTCCCCCAGGTTCCAGCCACTTTCCGGAGCGGCGCGGGGGCAGGGCTGCCTGCCTTCCTGCCCTGCCCCCGGTGCGCGCCGGGCCAGAGCCCGCCCCCCCGAGCCCCTCCTGCAGTCGAACCCCCTACCCTGAGCCCGTTGCTGCACCCTGACCCCCGCCACATTCCTCCTGCACCCCACCCCACTGCCCTGAGCGCCCTGCCGCACCCCACCGCCCTGCCCTGAGCCTCCTGCCACACCCTGCACCTGATCCCCTGCCCTGAATCCCCTGCTGCACCCCAACCCACTGCCCTGAGCTCCCTGCCACACCCTCCTGCACCCCAATCCCCTGCCACACCCCTTATCCCTCCTGCACCCCACACCCCAACTTCCTGCCCTGAGCCTCCTGCTGGACCCCAACCCCCTGCTGCACCCCTCACCCCCCTGCACCCCACACCCACTGCCCTGAGCCCCCTGCCACATCCCTCCTGCGCCCCGATCCCCTGACCCCCTGCCACACCCCTCACCCTTCCTGCACCTCACACCCCAACTCCCTGCCCTAAGCCCCTGCCACACCCCACACCCCTCCTGCACCCCCTGGGGGGAGGGAGGGGCGGAGTTGGGGTGGGGATTTCAGGGAAGGGGTTGGAATGGGGGCAGGGAAGAGGCAGGGCCTCATGGAAGGGGTGGAGTGGGGGGGCGTGAGGGCGGCAGGGGGTGGGTGGGGTGGGGTGGGGTGGGGAGGTGTCAGTAATTGAGGCCTTGGGCAAATGTACTAGTCCTCATGTGGCCCTTGTGGTCATTTGAGTTTGAGACCCCTGTGCTAGACAATCACCTAGAGTTAGATCCGTATGAACAAATATTCGAAGAAAGAACAATTACTGTAATATAAGTAACAGTGGTTCTTCAAGCTATTTTGTCCACACAGATCCCATGAGCCATCCTTCCTCCACACTAATGCAAAGTCCTTTAGCTTTGGAATTCTCTTCTGTGTTGGCATTTAGGGCTGCTTTGCCCTTTATGCCCTTGAGTGGACGGTGCAAGGATATATAGAGTGCATGCCTGGCCCCAACAGACACTACTGGTCGAAAAAAATCCAATCTTGGGCAACAGGAGCATATTCATATCTAGAATGGGATGCACATGGAGAAATCATCTAGAAGAACAACAGGTACTGTAAGGTAAGTAACAGGTCTCTTCATTGACAAAACTGTAGGTCTGTCTAGGCATTTACACCAAATCTAACTTCACATTTCATTTCAAACATATTTCTTCCTTTGCCTATGTCTCTTCTCTTTGCCACAGATACTACTTTTAATTTTAATTCTATTACTGTATTCTTTAGTCTGCACAAAGTATTTTGGGATACAATATGCGTGGATGGTACTTGTAAAAAAAGCAAGTGGTTGGAGTTACAAGCAGTTTCAGAAGTTAAACCATTTGTAGCAGTTGTGCTTATTCTTTTACATAGTAAGGAAATTGGGATTCTCCTATACTGTAATAGTATTTGTTGCTGGGAACGATGATAGAGAAGGTTGGGAATATATTTCACTTTTGCTAACTGCCAGTTTTTTTTACCCCGTTATCTTAAAAAAACAACTTTGTTTTGTGATGCAACATGCTTACTCCCACCCCCCCTTTTTTGATGACTGATAAATGAAGTGGGTGTGAGTGCTTAGCTGAGACTAAACATGTCTCTGCACAAAATAAATCCACTGCCACACCACAACTAAATCTTCAGAACCTCTTGCAGTTGTGTACTTCTCTCAGCTGAGTCCACTGTTCCTTCTATTTGTGAATTTCAATACTACGCAATTTGTTCTTGCTCCAAGAGAATTATGTAAATACAATTAGTCCCAACGACAAGTACTGGAAGACAATACTTGTTACCTTTCTCCATGTCTACTTGTTTCCATTTACTATTTGTTTGCATTATTCTACTCAACTAGATTTATATCTGTAGTTTTGCTCCCTACAAATTTCCTTGACTTTTCATATTAATGCCATATCTGAACTGCTATTAAAATCTCTACTAAGTTCCTTGTAAATGTATTCCCTGTTCTTCAGATACTTACTAATATCAATCTCTACTTTTTTTAGTCAATAATATTTTATGCTTTATTTTAAAGCCCACACAGTTTCAGCTAAATTGAAACTACTGCTCATTGGCATTAAAACACAGTCTAGAATCCTCTTCCTCTTAGTGAAATCTATCAACTCTGTTGTCCTGGAATAAAATGTTGTCCCCCAAGCAGCGTGATCGAGTATTCTTGAGATCATCTTCTCTCTCTGCACATTGCTGAATCTCTTTGTGGCTAAGACCCAACTGCTTTATAATAAGAAGCAGGATAAATGGAAGGTTCAGAGTTGAGAGAGAATACAAGTTGTCTTTAGTACAATAAATAGTATCTGCCTTAATGGCATGATTAGAGGAGCCTGACTAGAAGAACAGAGAAAATTTGACAAGGACTATGCAGATAGGATCAATTAAGTTAATGATATAGCTTAAGGTTAAATACATGGAATATTGCCATCAAATCACAGAAACAAAATATGTAGCAGTTCAGAGTTTATTGCTGTCTGTTGGCGGGGGGAATAAATGTTCGCTTAAAACACCACTTTCACATCCTAAAAATATCAATAATAAACCAAGTTAAGACCTTGAAAGTATAATAAAGTTGATGAATGACAACATAAAAGCTGAGTCTGAACATTTGTTTCCTGACAGCATAGCAAATCCTAAATCATGATTACAATTGAATAATCTCACAATGTGCTGCTGTATACTTTTTATAAGTACAAGTTTATCAGAACTCTGTTCTTCAGAACTTTACTCTGTCAGTCACCAAGACATTATGACCCAATCAAAAGGTCTAAGGAGGACTTACAGCTCAGGGTTTGAATTAATATGTGGATTGCAGCAATGTTACACTAGACTGATAGTACACACTGTTCAGACTGAATTTACACTAACTAGGTAAATGAATAATATATTATGGTGTATATTATTTTTAGATTGTGGGCAAACCATTTTGGCTAGGCTATATGTTTAACATGCACACATCTGAAAATTGTTGTTTTCATAGGTAGTAATAGCCATATTTTGAGTTTTAAAGAGCTAGGTGTGTTCTCATGCTTATTAAACACATTTTTTTTTTATGATCAGTGAGTGGAACCAAAATGTTCAGTGAAAAGGCTCCATTATCCCACAACTACTCCTAAACCAATAAATGTGGCCCAGCTCTTAGCTCCACTCCACAGTTACTTTGTGAGATAAACAACCCTAATATAAAACAAATCAATCTTTGTTTTACACTTGATCAGGATCTTCAGAATCGGAAGAACTGACAATGACCACATCAGAGCTGCCAGGTCTACACTACAAACTTATACTGGTAATACTACATTGTTCATGGGGTATGAAAAATTCACACCCCTGAATGACACAGTTATACTGACCTAACCCAACCAGTGTAGTTAGCACCATGTCAACGGGAAGGCTTCACCTATCAACATAGCTACCACCTCTCGTGTAAGTGGATTAATCATGTCGATGGGAGAAGCTCTTCCATCAGCATAGTAACATCTTCACTGAAGCTGTGCCACTGCAGTGTTTTAAGTGTAGACCTGCCCAGAGGCTGTCATATAAAAGCTGGCATGGTAGAATTGGTCCAATACATATGCAAGAAAAAAAAACCAGTTTCTTTCTCACAAGATTTATTAGGTTGTAATAACCAGGAATTATCTTTTGAAGATCTGGGCATAAATCTTTGCATGTTTGCCCACGTTTTTTCCTTCAGTTATTAATGAAGCAGTCACCAACACTGACCAACCTAATTAAGGTTTCATAATCATTTCCATTATAACCTTGTTTTCATGTACTTTTAACTATCCACAATTTCTCTCTTTGGGGTGGAATTTTTCCAAGTTTCTCCTCTGCTTAAAAATTATTTCTCCTGAAAAGCTGAGGAAAAATTGTGTCAGTCACTTCTGAGTTAAGAGAATGAAAAACTAATTTGTTTCTGTTGTTCACAAGTTGCTCTTATGCTTTTCCACGTGGAGATAAAATAAAATAACTATATTGAGTAATTTTGTATCATCTGCAAATTTTGCCACATTACTGTTCACTCCCCTTTTCCAGATTATTTATGTTGAACAGCACGGGTCTCAGTACGGATCGTTGGGGGACCCCACTATTTACCTATCCCCATTGTGAAAAGTGAGCATTTATTCCTACCCTTTATTTCCAATCTTTTAAGCACTTACTGATTCATGAAGGGTTGTTTCCTCTTATCCCATGACTGCTTACATTGCTTAAGAGCCATTGGTGAGGGACCTTGTCAAAGGCTTTCTGAAAGTCTAAGTATACTATATGGACTGGATCACCCTTGTCCACATGCTTATTGACCCCCTCTAAGAATTCTAATAGGTTGGTGAAGCCTGATTTCCTTTTACAAAAGCTGTGTTGACTCTTCCACAACATACCATGTTTTATTTGTGTCCGATATTTCTGTCCTTTACTGTAGTTTCAGTTAATTGGCTTCGTACTGAAGTTAGGCTTACAGGCCTGTAATTTCCAGGATCACCTCTAGAGCCTTTTTTTAAAAATCAGCATTACATTAGCTACCCTTCAGTCATCTGGTACAGAGTTTGGTTTAAGTGATAGGTTACATAGCACAGGTAGTAGTTCTGCAATTTCATATTTGGGTTCCTTCAGAATTCTTGGGTGAATACTATCTGATCCCAGTGACTTATTACTGTTTAATGTGTCAGTTTGTTCCAAACCTCCTCTATTGGCATCTTAGTTTGGGACAGTTCCTGCCATTTGTCACCTAAAAAGAATGGCTCAGATGTAGAGATTTCTCCCACATCCTCTGCAATGAAAACCGTTGTAAAAAGTTCATTTTGCTTTCTCTGCAATGGCATTGCCTTCCTAGTGTGCTCTCTTAGCACCTCAATCATCCAGTGGCCCCAATAACTGTTTGGCCGGCTTCCTGCTTCTAATGTAAATTTTGTTGTTGATAGTTTTTGTGTCTTCAGCGAGTTACTCTTCAGATTCTTTTTTGGCTCACCTTCTTCTATTTTTACTCTTGATTTCCCAGAGTTAATACCTTTTTCTATTTTCTTAATTGAGATTTGACTTCCAATTTGTAAAATATGCCTTTTTGCCTCTAATTGCCTCTTTTACTCTGCCGTTTAGCCATGGAGGCATTTTTTTGGTCCTCTTACTTTTTTTTTTTAATTTACTGGGAGAGTTTGTCTAGTTTGAGCCTCTATTATGGTGTTTTTTTAATAGTCTCCATACAGAGTGTAGGCATTTCACTCTTGTGACTTTTCCTTTTAATTTCCACTTACTAGCTTCCTCACTTTTGCATAGCTTCCCTTTTTGAAGTTAAATGCTACTATGGATGGGTACATTTTGGCATTTCCCTCCGGCAAGAACGTTAAATGTAATTACATTATGGTTACTGTTACTGAGTGGTTCAGCTATATTCACCTCTTGGACCAGAACCTGTGCTCCATTTTGGACTAAATCAAGAACTGCCTCTCCCCTTATGGGTTGCAGGATGAGCTGCTCCTAAAGGCATTCATTTCTGTCTAGAAATTTTTGAGGTGACATATACCTAGTCTATATAAGGATAGCCAAAATCCCCCATTAATATGAGGATGTCAGAATCCCCCATTATCACTTATTTTCTGCTTTTGTAGCCTCTCTTATCCCCCAGAGCATTTCACAATCACCCTCACCATCCTGGTCAGGTGGTATATTCCTACTACTATACTTTTTTTTTTTTTATACTCATCAGCTCCTTCTCCTCCTTCCCCCAGCACCTCCCGTCTGCCAGCAGCCCCGACGATCAGTGCCTCCTCCCCTCCCAGTGCCTCTCACACATCACGATTAGCTGTTCCATAGTGTGCAGGAAGTGCTGGTGAGAAAAGGGGAGGAGCAGGGGCAGGAAGAGGTGGGGAGGAGCCTTGGAAGAAGGAGTGGAGTGAGTGCAGAGCCGGGGGTAGTACCCCCCAGCACATAAGAAAGTCGGGCCTCTGCTAAGGGATTTCTGCGTCTGAACTGTGTACTGCTGCTTACCTGTCAGCTTACCCTCAGCCCTTAGTTTAAAAAATCCTCTATGACCTTTTAAAATGTCACATGCCAGCAATCTGGTTCCATTTTGGTTTAAGTGGTGCCCATCATTCCTGCATACGCTCCTCCTTACCCAAAAGGTTTCTGAGTTCTTAATAAACCTAAACCCCTCCTCCCTTCACCATCATGTCATCCATGCATTGAGGTCCTGCAGTTTTGCCTGTCTTTCTGGCCCTGTGTGTGGAACTGGGAGCAGTCCAGAGAATGCTATCATGGAGGTAGGTCCTGGACTTTAATCTCTTACCAAGCAGCCTAAATTTGGCCTCTAGGGCCTCTCACTACCTTTTCCTATGTTGCTGGTACCCACATGCATCATGACCACTGGCTCCAAGTCCTCCCCAGCAATGCACATACATCTATCTAGAGGTCTCGTGAGATCCACAACCTTTGTGCCCAGTAGGCAATTAACCATGCGGGTTTCCTAGTCATCACAAAACCAAACTGTCTATATTTCTAATAATCAAATCCTATTAATAATCCAAATTACTACTACCTATAACTATTCATCTTATAACACAGGAAATTAAAAGATCTTGGAGCTCTTAGTGTAGAGGGAGGAGATAGCAATGTCAACTGTCAGAGTCCATTTGATGTTATGGACCCAGTATTAGTCCTAGAACATGAAGCAATAGAGCAGAAGAATGTAACCACTCAGCTCCTGAGCCCACTATCTAGTGTGTTGGAGCATACATTCTCTTCCTTCCATTGTCTTTGTGATGTCACAGAACTATTGTGACTTCTGTGATCCAAAGCAGCAAGGCCAAGGATGTGAGAGCCTGATTCCCACCAGGCGGGCACTTTGTTCAGCCTGTCTATAAAGGAGAAAGAAGAGTTCAGCCTACCTTGCAAGAGTGTTTACTTACCTTGTCCCATGAAATAAAGGGCCATCTCTCTTCAAGAAGGATGTCTGGGGAGCGAGCTTTCCTGAAACTGCCCCCACTAGGAAAGTGTCAGAAAGTTAACTCCTATAACGAGGAGGAGGATATCTACAAAATGTTTATAAAACTATCCAGACTTCACTGCAAACTGCAGGATCCACTGAAGGAGCTGCTCTATCAGTGCGCTAGTGAGGAGGAAGGAGAATGTATGTATATACCAATTGTATATAATCTATAGTTATGGGGCAGGCAGGAGCGTCAAAACTTTGCCTTGCTTCTGAGGGAGAGATGTCAGTTGCCAATAGCACAGTAATAACAGCACCTAAAATATATTAAATGGACTGGAGATTGCAGGTGCCCTCCTCTTTACCGATGAAGCACAGCTTTTGGTAATGACTAGTTCTATCATGTGATACCACTTGGATCAAGGTGGAACACCATATGCTGGGAACTGTCATCTCCACAGGCCACCCTCCATGTTAAAGATGAAGGTGACTATAGCTGCATTTGGCTTGTGAGTTACACGTTGGCTGTGTGCAATGTGCTGCTTAATGTTAGGAATCAGTCAACCAGACATGGTTACAAAAGTCAAAATGGACCAGATTTGTGACTTGGATGACTGGAAAGGGTGGTTCTTCTGCTTCAGCATCCATACATTGTGTACTAGAATATTTTATGTTTTTAAAGATGCAGGATTAATTCATCATTAAGGGTTCACTTGGCAGCCATTTCTGCCTTTGTTTGATAGTAGATCATTATTTGTACATAATGCCATTAAGAAATGTATGAAAGGCTTATATGTGCATCCTCCTTTGAGACATACTTTCCTTCCTTGGAATCTCAATTTGGTTCTAACCTAGGGTGACCAGATGTCCCGATTTTATAGGGAAAGACCTGATTTTTGGGTCTTTTTCTTAGATAGGTTCCTATTACCCCCATCCGCTGTCTCGATTTTTCACATATGGTGTCTGGTCACCCTATTCTAGCCAGGCTGATGAAACCACACTTTGAACCTTTTGCTGAGTGTTCTTTACATTGTTTATCTATTAAAATGGCTTTTATAGTTGTTATAACATCTGCCAGAAGGATGAACGAGCTCAATGCTCTTATGGCTGATCCATCATTCTCTATTTTCCACAAAGATAATGTGGTTCTTGGGCCTGATCCCAGGTTTTTGCCAAAGGTAGTTTCAGATTTTCATGTCAATCTGTTCATTAATTCGCAGTTTTTTCATCCAAGCCACATTCTAATAAGGTTGAATTGACTTTACGTACTTTGGATGTAAGGCTGGTCCTTGCTTCTTATTTAGACAGAACTAAAAGTTTTCATAAATCATCCAGATTGTTTTTGTTGTTCTAAAAAAATCACATGGGATATGCATTTTTTCCCAGACCATTTCTAGATGAATTAAGCCATTTATTGTTGAATGTTATTAGTTGGCAGGGACTCCTATACCCGGGACAATACATCCATATTCCCCTAGAGCTGTGGCAACCGTTTTTGTTCGCATTAAACAAGTCTCCGCTCTGGAGATTTGCAGAGCTGCTACCTGGAGTTCTGTTCACAACTTTCACTACGCATTATGCTTTGGACTTGGCTGCTAATGCAGATGTTGAATTTGTTAGAGCGGTGCTGTAGTCGCTGTTCATTTACAACTTTGTGCCTAGCTCCATATTATTTTCAGCACTGCTTATTAGTCTGTCCCATAAGTGGGAATATGCAGAGCCATTCAAAGAAGAAATGAAGGTTATTCACTTGTAACTGGAGTTCTTTGAGATGGCGCTGCACATTCACACTTCCCACACACCTCCCTGTCTTTGTCAGAGTCATAGTCACTTTTTATTCTCTGCCATTGCAGTGGAAGGAATTGAGGTGATAGCGGGTGCTGCACTCCTTATATAGCCTTGCTCTCAGGACCTTCCGAGATGCTGAGGGGAAAGGCTGGGGGTGCAAAAGGATGCTAACAGACACGGCTTGGAGAAGGTGCTATAATAAGGCACCACAAAGCAGTGCAGTACTTGTAAGTGTGAATATGCTGAGCTATCTCTAAGAACTCCAGGCACCAGTAAGAATCCTTCATTTATTCCAAATGCTTACAATGTTGTAAGCTTCTTTTTGTTAGTTCATTTGCAATTGGCTAGGATCTGAATGTAAGCATGTAATATAACAATTTCCTGATATCCTTGTGACATGAATAGTGAGATGATTTATGTACCAATATGTGATCATATGAACTTGCCTATAACTGGTTACTAGAGGAATTAGCAATCTGGCAAAGTTTAAGCAACCTTCTTACTAAACTCAGGAAGACAAGAAGAACCTCTCAAAAGATTGTTAAGAAGAAAAGACAATACCTTTGTTAATGATTTAAGTTCAAAGAGTCTAAGAATCATTTAAGTTTAAAAGCACTTAAAGCTGAAAGACTTTTTTTAGAAAATAGGAGCATGTGGACCCATTTGAAACAGAAGTTAAACTGTAATTAAGTCTGGATAGAACCATGGGGATAACTCAGTAAATGAATTGAATAAAAAGTTAAAACTCCAACTTGAAAAATGAGAATTTCTTGTCACAAAGACAAAAGCAATGTAACTATAATGTTTAATTACAATCCTGCTACATGTGCATTAGCAGGTTGCATATTAAGTGAGCTGAGGATGCTACTAAAAGCATCCTGTGAAGGTGCTGAGACTATGAAAGGTGACAGAGGCTGATATTTGAATCCAGCCAAGCCCCTGAAAGCGGTGTGTCTTCCACCTTCAGGAGAAAGAGAAGAGACATTCTCATGTTCTTCAGCACTGAGTTCAGCCTGTTTATTTAATATCCTCACACCTTCAAGCCAACAACTTACAAGCAAACAAATAGCAATGACAAGACAGTTGTAACAAACAAAGGAGCCAAAATCTTTTGGTCCTCCTTCTGCAATAGGACATGGATATATTTAACTTTCCCACATATTCCACCTACATGTGGACTTTCATATGATGGTGTGAATGGGAAACTATTTATTCTGAAATATTCTCCAAGACGTCAGGATCAACTCAAAAGATTTTTTTTTTTGCAGTGAATAGGCATTTCTTTTAACTGCCTGACTATTTTGGAAACTTGAGACTCTCTATTTTGAGATTAATAGTGTAATATAGAAATGTCTAGCCACTTAAACCTAATATAAGATGAACAAAGATTTCTAATTTTCTTGCAACTCATAATGTAAAAAATTATGAAGAGACAGAGACACAGTAACATTGTCACCAAAATCTTGGTCAGAAAGAAATCCCAAGTAGGTAGTAGCAATACTTCCTAAAAAGTAGAAAAAGAAAGAGAAGTACCTCGACAGGCTAAAAAGAATGTGAGTGAAACTCACTCCCCTGCCAAAGCTTAGGCACTACTTGAGCCGTAGTTTGAGTGGGATTTAAGTGATGCATTGCTCTTCTGTTTCATGGGGGTGAATTTCACCCCATATGAGTTGGCAAATCAGAAATCTGTAGATCTTCCTCCAAAGCAAGGCTACGGAACAACAAACAACTAGTTATAAGGTTAGGGGACAGAGACTTCTTTACAGCATAGAAACAATTCTCTGAGCATTAAGAGATGACTATATTCCCCTTTAATGATAATGTTCAAATGACTAGTGTAACCACATTTTATCATATCTGATTAGCTTGGAGATTGACTCTAAGAAAAGGAAATCCCAGGTTCATTTTCTCTCAGCAGCTGTAGCCTAAAAAGGTGTGTCTGCATTTTAATGTAATTCTTAATCAATGCCAGTGATTGTTTTAATGCTAATTTGCAAAAGATTAAAAGAGAATGCCTGAAGGGGATAATGTAAGCATGGGCAGATTATATTTTAATAAAATTAATCCTACCTATAAAAGGAGACCTGTGAGAGTGTCCATCTGGACAAATCCAACTGTACTTTTCTAAGCAGCAGCATTAAACTTGACACTCCAATCCACAAAACACTTGTGAGATTGTGTGAAAGGAAAGCACAAATCAAGGACTTTGGAGGATGCAATTAACAAAATATCCCTGACTTGCTAAAAAGAGATTTTAAATCCTGAGAGATTACTGCCAGAAATTTAAAATGAGTTTCAGGAGGCAGGTGAGCTGGGGGGCTGGGAACGGGGAGAATGGACACCCTTCTCAACTACACCTTACAAAGGAAAAAAATCTACTTAAATGGCAGAACACAAGTTACCTCACACCACTGATTGAGTCAGCTGATAAAGAGCCCAGATCTTATTGATTTAGCCCTTTCACTATCAAAGATGAAAATGCTTTGATCTGAACAGGCAGTTCTAGAGGAACGGACAGTTCTAGATGCAGTTAAAACATTATCTAGATAAAACATTATCCTAGAGCTTCAGAATCGATATCAACTAGGGTAATAGTGCTTTGATTTTTAAAGTAGAACAAAAGTCCAAGTACAAGGAATTTTGTCTCTTCCCAAGGAAGGAGAAAGTAAGGTTGTGCACAAGGTACCTTTAAAATACATGAGTTCCATCTGTACAGTTTTCTGAAGTCTTCAGAGTTTCTGATTTGAATGATTATATGAATGTTCTTTGTAGGGAATGGAGAGTTCAACTTGTTCTCCTCTTCCTCAAACATGGAGATCAGGAGAATTGCTTGATTTCCTAGATCAGTAGTTGAGATGGGTCTCAACAGGAACACCAAATTTAAACATCCCATTACCTCTGGGTTAAAATCTGAACCCTATCCAGATTCAGGTTGTGTGGCTTAGGTCCATCTCCGGTCAGTACTAAAGAGCCATGGGATCAGAATAGATCCTAATTAGAATATCAGACACACCTAATAAAGTAATCTAACTAACCAGACATCTACTACACTCCTCATCCCCAACTAAAGGAATAATTTACTGAAGGTGTCACTAAGATATACAGAAGGCAGAATTGTGGCCTAACAGTTTTAAAAAAAAATCTACATAAAACAAATACTCCATACTCAGCTCCCACAAAGGCAACATTTATGTCAGTCCAATAATATCCAATAGCAGGATGAGTTGGCTGCTTTCACTTCTATCTAGAGACAAGCAGAGATGCTCCTATAACTTTTTCCAGGTCAAGTGATCTTAACACCAAATTTGCTAATTTCTAATTTTAGTCTCTTCCTGGCTGCAGAATACAAATTGCCTCTTCTCCTAAAATACTGTAACAATTTATCAATGCAACATGGGCTGATCTCTGAGTATATCTCCAAAGGATCCTATTCCTATTCTAAACAAGGAACAAGAAGTTCACTGACTAAAGATGTTCTAAATATCATTTGTTTTTTACATTGCTGTTCAATGTATGTTTCATTTTCTTACCCTGGAACGTGTAAGAACATGACAACACATCCCTTTCCAAATAATGTAGTCTACCACGCACCCCCATCTGAGATAGGGTCAGAATATACCTATGATTAGATTGCCAACTCTTACTTAATAAAATGCGCTGTCCACCATTACAGAGTTTGCGTACCCCTAAGGATATATGTTTGAAAACCACTACCTTAACATATTTATCAACTTTACATTTACCCTAAGAGAAAATAATGTATATGATACTATAGTAAAATGATTGTGATTTACGATCTTTGAACGTTCAGTAGAAAAACGTCTTGGGGGTGGTGAAGACCCCAAAAATATTCAGCTCCTGAAAGAAATTAAATATTAATGGTGCTAACCATAAAGTTAGTTCAAAATATCGTAGACATGCAGGTAATCATGGTTGAGGCTATTAATACAGAGCACACCTTGTACAAAAAATAATATATATTTATGGCATGACTTTCAAACATGCTGAGCACTCACAGCAATTTTTGACTTTCATGGGAGTTATGGATGCAAAATATCTCCAAAAACCAGGTCCTTACTGTGTAGAGCACTGTTCATCCAAAGGAATCCAGAATCACAAATTGTGGACCTGATTCTGCAAGCTGCTCAGTGCTGACTAATACTTATATCTGCATGGAACCATACTGAAGTAAGTGAGGATCTTAACAAGTAGCGAGATCGCAACCTGTTTAGATCAGCTTGTGGGATCAGGTCTATATAGAATGATCACTTCACCCACTACTAAAATGCAGCCCACTCTAGAGCAAAATGCAGCAGCTGTTTAGCATAGTATTGCAAAGCTCTTCTGTATTCTATTCCCTCCATCACAGATGATATAAAACAAATTTCCCTTTATTAAAGTATATGCTTACTAAAAAAAACCCTTTAAAACTTTAACTATTATCCTCTGGACATGATTAAATAGTGTGGTTAGAACAGAAATATTGTATTACTGCATATAGATAAGTGAATGATTCTCAAATAATTTTCCCCTTCTGCTGTATTGCCAGCCTCAAGATTCAACAATCATGAGTCGGCACCCACAAAAAAAATCATATAATTCTTAAAAATAATACATTTTGGGGTCTTTGTATATGCATTCTGATTTAGGGGTCACATTTTCCAACTTCTCTCCACAACCATGAGGGCTAGGAACATACTACTTTAAAAAAAATGTGATAGCTGTGATTCACATGTAGTGGCATGACTTCAGGAACTAAGGCTTTAAAAAAAATAAAACATCCAGATATCGCAGGACTCACAATAAAATCGCAGGAGCTGGTAACAGTGCTGGTCCGTTGCGTGATCTGAGGACTGGTTGACTTTAATGGTATCTTTGCCTGAGCAAAGACCAATCAGGAATTAATTATAGTATTTCACCCATAGTCATAATTTTGTTACCTCAGTCATGGAACTCCAGCAAACTCAAACTTCCACTGTTCCTGTAAATCCCCTGCCTGGTGAACTCTAATTCTTCTAAATGCACCAGATAAATGTTTCTCTCTTCATTCTCACTCCTCGTGCTGTGGACTATTGATATTCATTTTCATATTTCGTTTTATTTCTGCTCCACTTCTTTGGTCTTTCATCTCTTCAGCTGTCCCTTAGTCTCTGCATTAGGGAACAAGCACCTAACCGTGTGAATTTAGTGATAAGATGGATGACGTGCTTAGAAAGCAATTAGTGAGAAAACCTTACATGAATTCATGAAAGACTGTAACTTGAATGTAGTCAGACATATTAAGGAAAGCTCTTACTCTAGCAAGTCAAATTGAGTTAGTTATTAATAATGCAAAGATGGTTGCTGAGGGAAATACTTGCTCATAATGGCGATATTTATTAGGACAGGTTCAAAAAGCAGAATTCAAACAGGATAAGTGAAGTTTAATGCTTCTGCTTAAAATATCATTGTTACAAGTCAAAAAATCCCAAACTTACGTTCAGATTTAATTTCATTTGCTTGCAGCCACACCACTTAGATCTGTGATCTCTTTAGTTCTTACAAGCTAAACAGGGTCAAGCCAGGTCAATACTAAAACCTAGATGCTACTGAAAGTGATGTTGCTCGCTCAGTCTCAATCTTCCGCTGTTGTCAGTATTGACCCAATACATTAGTCTGGTGTTGAGGGTCTCAGCAACTAGAGGTGCCGTCTTCAGCATAAAATAGAAGAAAAAGTTTCCAACTACTTCTGGTTATTAAAACTTCCAAGATGGCACTTTTCATGACAGGCATCAGTTCTGGATAGATTTAAGAGTCTCTGCCAACACAGCGACTCCATATAAAGAAGCAGATTCTGTGCTGCAATAGATTTTAAATATGTTTGAGGGCCAAGATTTTCAAAAATGACTAGTGATTTTTGGTGCCCAATTTGAGATACTTTAAGAGGTCCTGCTTTCCAAGGAGCTGGTGCACAGTGCTTTCTGAAAATTGGGCCCTCTTTAAGGTGTCACAAGTTAGTCCCCCAAACATTGAGGCAGCTTAAATCACTGTTGGTGACAAAAAATTTTGGCTAAGAGAACTGAAGGTTCAGTCTATATTTTTAATTTCTCTCTTGCTTGAGTTCAGGTTTCCACAGCTTCAGCTTTGAAAATCTTTTAACCGGTAAGGGGCTACACCGTGAGCTTTATTTTTCACCAGAGCCAGACCACGTACCACTCTGGAAAAGAAACATTTCCAACAGGCTTGCTGAGAAATACACGCAATTCAGATTTACTTTAAAGGACACCCCGATGTCAGCAGTAATTGTAAGGTAAAACTCATCAGTCTTATCCTTTCAGATATTGTAGACAGAGATATCACTTTAACAGTGTTATTATATGTGGGGATATAGCTAGGAACATTATTTTAGGAGGTGTTATGGGCCAAATTTTGCTCTCACTTGATGTAAAACAGAAATAAGTCAGTGGAGTTACTCCAGTTTTATACTAGCTAAATTTGGCCCCATTGTGGCAGTTTTATCTTCCTTTTGCACCATACATAGTGTCAGATGGTAATTAAGACCTCTGGCTGTACAGGCAAAGGGATTAGAGAGAGAGTTCTATAAAAATTAAAATACTAAGATGCATTCAAAGGTTCTGCTTCTCTACATATTTCTGGCAATGAGGTGCCCAGGACTAGGTGCTGCGAGGTGTGGTGAGAGCATAAGAACTTAAATAGAATAGAACTTGCCAACATTTTAGAGGGACTGTTACCTCCCTGCTTTGATGCCTCATCATATGTAACCCAAAATTCCATTAGCTCATTTTTCTGGTTTCACATTGCACACTCTTCACTAATTTGCTGTGCACTCTCACACAACACTTTTTGCAGTCTGTGCATGTTAGATGCTTCTCCTCCTATTTATTGTCTCTTTCTCCCCCATCCCACGTCCACTGATGGTTTATCCTCATATGCTTCGAAGATGAATCTCATGGTGCTGTTATTTCTTACCAAATGTATCTTTGTCCTTTTGTAATGTTTCTGACCTATCTGGTGTTCACAGCATCTCCAAAATTATCTGTGAATGACATTAACATGCTACAAACTTCCTCTTCCAGATTATTAATGAATATCCTCTTTTTTTCAGTGCATCTGTGAGAACCAGCTGATATCACTACCCATTGCCAGCTAATGTTTATTATATCCTATACTATATTTTATTTTTGAACTCCAAGCTTTGCAACTCTGACCAGAAAGCTTTTACTATAGTATTTTGAGAGGCATGTTACCTTTCAAAGTTGGAAAATCATTTGGAAAAAACAGCCAATCACATGCTATTCTGATATCAAGATCCTCTTTCTAGGAAGCTTTTATTTGTTCTGAAGTCTACTCTTGGACACCCATATCCAGTGCGTGAACCAGGAACTTTTGCACTTCTGCAAGTTATGGAAGAGAGGAGAAAGCCATGTCTTCCTGAGCACACTCATTTCCTTGAGCAACTAATTCCTTGCTCTCTTGAGTAAAGGCAGTGTTTGCAATTAGCCTTCCAACAAGGACTGCTGGACAAGGCATTAGAATTACTAAAGGGCATGACCGTGAAATCATAACACTGTAGTTTTTCCAACCACCTGGCAAGTTGCCCCTCAGGATCCTAAATCTAAAGCATCATTGCAGAGATGTGAGGTCTGCCCTGACCACAGATTTCCTTCAGTACAAATGGTGAAAATGTTCTATAAATTTAACCGCTGCCAAGAGTTTATTTCAGGTGGGGAAATAATTTCTTTCTGGAGAAAGATAAGCCACTACCCTCTCAAGTCCTTTGTTTTCTTGTGTCAATACTGACCCCAATCAGTAGTCACTGCTATCAGCATGCAATATGAAAAGGGTTTTGAAATATGGATAGGCCAAGACAGGAGCTGTGACAAAAACCCTTCTCAGCCCTGAAAAGTACATTCTGCTGACCATTAAAATGTTTTCCCTTTCTCATCCATTCTATGTAGTGATTTTGCAATATTAGCAAATCCGCACGTGAACTTTCTATATTAGAAGGGCCTTACAAAACTGCAGATGTGTGATTGTCTGGGGAGTTGGCCAGTTCTGCATAATCTCAATTTTCTTTTGTTTCTATGGAAATCTCCCACACCCCAAACTACCTGTACACCCAAGGTAAATTACCTCTTTTTGGAACAACTTGCATTCAATTTTTGGTTCAATTTCTGATTGGCAGCTTTAATCTTATCACATATCACTTGTAAACATCAGTTCCTGTTCAAAGATTTTAGCAGCAGGATATCATCTGGTGTGACAGACCCAGGCCAGTGGGGTACAGGAGTCTGGTAGAGGGCAAATATACTGGTCACTGGATGAGTAGTTTTCTGTTCCCTGAGTGACCAGAGCAGGGGCTGCACTAGAGTAATCAGGAACCTGCTAGAACCAGTTAAGGCAGACAGGCTGATTAGAACACCTGCAGCCATCAAGGCAGGCTAATCAGGGCACCTGGGTTTAAAAAGGAGCTCACTCCGGGGGGGGGGGGGGCAGAAGAGGAAGTGTGTGTGAGGGTGTGCTGCTGGAGGACTAAGGAGTACAAGCATTATCAGACACCAGGAGGAAGGTCCTGTGGTGAGGATAAAGAAGGTGTTTGGAGGCGGCCATGGGGAAGTAGCCCAGGGAGTTGCAGTGTTACAGGAAGCACTCTAGACAGCTGCAATCCACAGGACCCTGGGCTGGAACCTGGAGTAGAGGGTGGGCCCGAGTTCCCCCCAAACCTCCCAACTCCTGATCAGACACAGGAGAAGTTGACCCAGACTGTGGGGAAGATCACTGAGGTCAGCAAATCTGCCAATAAGCACAGGACCCACCAAGGTAGAGGAGGAACTTTGTCACACTGGGTATAGCAAACTGACGGAGAATGGCATGCCATATAATACTCTGTCCATTCACTTCTCAAAAGTGTGATGCATTGCATAAGCTAAAAGTCATCAATTGTCACAGGGAAAGCAGTTTTTCCTGTTTTTTGGATCCACTTCCACTTGCCAATACCACTTTTAAGACTTAGTGTGGAAAACTATATAGAACCCACTAGAGCATCCAGGGTATCACCTATTCATGGTAATGGATAAGAGTCCTTTAAAGTGACTTAATTTAATTTTCTGTTATCCACACAAAATCAGGTGTTATCAGCTTTGTCTTAACCAGAACTATGGGTATGGTCCAAGGACTGGTTGAAGGCTCAGTTATGCTTTCCTGATATAGGCCATTGAGAAAATGTAACCCCCCCTTTTCTCTTTGCTGTTGGGAAATGATGAAATGGCTGCTTGACAGGTCATTTCCCCTCAGTATCAATCTTATGCTGGCCCAGAACAGCACTACTTTTCTCTTTGTTGGACTAGGACTCCCGATTCCTAACAGGAAGTCCCATAGACTGTTCTTCTGCCCCTCATTTAAATGTTCCAGCAGAATGCTGGAACAAGACCAACAAAAACTGCAACCTTTCCCCTTTGTAGCTTTTCTTCTATACCAACATTTCCAGATCCGCTGCTTCACATTTTGCAACTTTAGTGCCTGTTTTTGAGAAACATTCAGCAAACAAACAGGAATGTATTCCTGCTTCAGATTCACTAGAGCTTTAGCCGCTAAGATTTCCCTGAGAATCTGGGTCTCAGCAGGTCACAACCACTCCTCATCTTTCTCTTGCTGGAAAGTTACCACAGCATATAGCTGTTATTATTGTTTCTGATCCTGGAAGCAGGACAACTTGTTCACTGTAAACCAATTGCCTGCATATCCTTTGCCTCACCTGAGCCACATCTGTAAAGGGAATTTCCAGACTGATTTTGTAACCCTAACCCTAACCTTGTAAGATCCCGTTCTTGGCATTTATTACACTGTTATTAAGGTATAATGAAGTCCAAACTTCCTGGTCCATAGCAGTCAGCTTGCTGGTCACCTCATCAAGCCATCTTGCCATTCCAGATGAGCTCTGCAAATGGACTTCCCAATCTATTGAGACTCTTTTTAGTTCCTGCTCCAAAAGAAATTTCATTTCCACCTGCAAGTCATTTCTCAGCTTGGTGGAACAGAACATAGAGTCTGTCATGCTACAGTGTACAATACTGTCACATCTCTGATGGGAGGTTCCAGGAAATCCAGCAGTGCTGAATGGGATGGGGTTTTACAGGCAACAAAACTGTTCAGACTTCAGGGTTGGCCAGATCACAAAAAGCAAGTGCCCACAGAGGTTACTCCTAACTCTCAGGTGAGGGATGAGCAAGACAGGATTTTGTTCAAAGGAAACCAAGTAGTAATCCTAACAGTTTTAAGAGCTGACATCTGCGGATGGATACACACTTCACACCTGGGGTATAGACATGCCTGAGATACATCAGGATATGTGTATCTATATTAGCCAAGTATGAATTGAGAGCATACATGGAACAGTGTGAGGTGTGCAGAGTGTAGTGATCAATAGACGGACATGCCACAGCCTCATTAAATCCCAGCCCAACCCTAGAAAAAGGTCGGAACAGATCGGTTTCCTTTTAATGACAGGAACGACATGGTCATAGGAGATTTTAACTCCAATTTCTGAGAGGTGGATATCTAGAGGACTCCAGCAAGAATGATTTAGAAATTGAAGGTACATTTTGCAAGATATAGCATATCTGACACACTGTTCTCAGACAATGGGCTACTGGAGCAGAATTCAAATGATTCAGCACCAAATGAGAATCTGAGCACAAGACAGCTTCCCCTTGAGTACCCACAAAGCAACAAGAAGGCAGAGTTGGCATTAAAAACAGCCAAGATACTGATGGCAGAGGCAAAAGAGATAGAAAGGGATCCATACCTGGCAATGTTGGACTACTGAACTAGTTAGTCCAACAGTCCCAGGAACTAGTTAGTAGCCCAATAACAGAGGCTTATGGGTTGGAGAACCAAGAACCTGCTTCCCATGAAGGACAGTTTGCTGCAGCCCAGCAGAGTCACAACAGGCAGTACACAACAGCACTTATGAGAATGCCAAGCTAAGCAGGCAGCACTCCACTACAAAAGAGCCAAAGACTTGAGGCCACTATGCACAGGTCAGCAGCTCTGGGTCTAACCATCAAATAGTCACACAAAGCAAAGGCCACAGGCAACAGTCCAAGCTGCAGTGAGATACAGGTCATAGGAGGTAGCTACAGACTCAGAACAATAGTGGAGATTAAACTGAAGACAACTGCTAAATAGCGGCAGACAGCAGGAGACAAGGCCAGGACTAGTGGGATGTACAAAGCGCCTCAGACATCAGCTGACCTGAGGAAGATTGGTCAGAAGAAACAACATATATGAGAAATACACAGCACTATAGGATGTCAGTCAACTGAATGAAGGCATCAATAGGGCGGAAGCAAGTTCCCTGCAAAAGTCATAACACAGACAGAAGTGGGAGATAGAGTCGAAAACCAGCACACTTGAAGGACCGAGGCTTAAGTACTAGTAACCCCTGGCCCCAGCAAACCAGTAAATGCTGGCTTGCACAAAAGACACAACAAAAAAAATCGTTAAGAAGGGAAGATCTAGCAACTAGGGCTGTTGATTAATCACAGTTAACTCACGCAATTAACTAAAAAAAATCCTGATTAAAAAAACTAATCATGATTAATCACCATTTTAATTGCACTGTTAAACAATACCAATTGAAATTTATTAAATATTTGGATTTTGTTTACATTTTCATATATATTGTATCCTGTGTTGTAATTGAAATCAGTGTATATTTTTATTATAAATATTTGCACTGTAAAAATGAAACAGTATTTTTCTATTCATCTCAGACAAGTACTGTAGTGCAATTCTTTGTCGTGAAAGTGCAACTTACAATTGTAGATTTTTTTGGTTACATAACTGCACTCAAAAACAAAACAATGTGGACTCTGAAGTTTTACAGGTCCACTCAGTCCTACTTCTTGTTCAGCCAATTACTAAGACAAACAAGTTTGTTTACATTTACAGGCGATACTGCTGCCCTCTTCTTATTTAGAATGTCACCAGAAAGTGAGAACAGGGCATTTGATAGCACTTTTGTAGCTGGCATTGCAAGGTATTTATGTGCCAGATATGCTAAACATTCATATGTCCCTGCATGTTTCGGCCACCATTCCAGACATTCTTCCATGCTGATAACGCTCCTTAAAAAAATGTTAATTAAATTTGCAACTGAACTCCTTGGGGGAGAATTATGTCCCCTGCTCTGTTTTACTGGCATTCTGCCATATATTTCATGTTCTAGCAATCTCATATGATGACCCAGCACATGTTCATTTTAAGAACACTTTCACTGCTGATTTGACAAAACGCAAAGAAGGTATCAATGTGAGATTTCTAAAGATAGCTACAGCACTTGACCCAAGGTTTAAGAATGTGAAATACCGTCCAAAATCTGAGAGGGATGAGATGTGGAACATGCTTTCAGAAGTCTTGAAAGAGCAACACTCCGATGCGGAAACTACAGAACCCAAACCACCAAAAAAGAAAATCAACCTGCTGCTGGTGGCATCTGATTCAGATAATGAAAATGAACATGCATCACTCTGCACTGCTTTGGATTGTTATCGAGCAGAACCCGTTATCAGCATGGACACGTCCTCTGGAATGGTGGTTGAAGCATGAAGGGACGTATGATCTTTAGTGCATCTGACACATAAATATCTTGCATCACCAGCTACAACAGTGCCGTGTGAACGCCTGTTCTCACTTTCAGGTGATATTGTAAACAAGAAGTGGGTAGCATTATCTCCTGCAAGTGTAAACAAACTTCTTTGTCTGAGAGATTGGCTAAACAAAAAGCAGGACTGAGTTGACTTGCAGGCTCTAAAATTTTACATTGTTTTATTTTTGAATGAGGTTTTTTTGGTACGTAATTCTACATTTGTAAGTTCAACTTTCAAGATAAAGAGATCGCACTACAGTACTTACATTAAGTGACTTGAAAAATAGTATTTCTTTTGTTTTTTATAGTGCAAATATTTGTAACAAAATAAAGTGAGCACTGTACACTTTGTATTCTGTGTTGTAATTGAAATCAATATGTTTGAAAATGTAGAAAACATCCAAAATATTTAAATAAATGGTATTGTATTATTAACAGTGCAATTAATCGTGATTAATTTTTTAAATTGCTTGACAGCCCTAATAGCAACCTTCATGGAACTTGGAGGGAAGAGCACAGATTGCAGAAGGAAAATGTGGTGGAGGCACCGTGAACACACTTCTTATGCACGTGGGCTAGAACGCTAGCTGCAGTATCTCTGAATAGTTTTCTGAATAAAGAGTGTCAGTTTAGTTTTAGAAACATGATGTCCCTTCATGTTATTACTCAGTTTTTGGTACATGAAAATTTCTACATCCTTTCCTGCAGACTTCCTGATTCCTCTCATTTGAGGTGTAGATGCCATGGTGGTCTCAACAGACATGCTGTGCTGGAAGCTGCTGCAACCAGCTTCCTCATAATTAGAAACGGTGTTTTCCAGCAACCTTGCTGCAAAATCCCAAGCTCAGAATCCAGTAAGCTGAAAGGCTCCCAATTCATGTGATTGATGCACTCTTTGCCTAGCTATCAGATAACAATCAGCACACGGTGCTAAAGGTACAGGAATATTGTAAACATGATTGGCTTGTCATTTTTATAGCAATAAACATCAGGCTGAGAAGAACAATTATCTACCCTCTAAAAAGCTGCATCAATAGTTCAGTTACAGTTTCCTGCTGCCTTTGGCTCTGATGACTTAATAAAAACATAACCCCTTGCATTAGTTTTGACTTTACACTAGTCAGTCTGTGCCCAGTTTCCCCAACATGATTGCTGGCATATATGTACAAAGTTTTCCCCAGCTGTGTCATTCTGTTTCATTCTAGTATAGAGGCAACAGTGAAATTTGCAAAAAGTGGGGGTGGGGGAAACCCTAAGCATATCAGAAAATTGACCTCTTCATATTACAGAAAGCTGGGGTGGTCACATGCAGGTATCTGCAATTACATCCCTGTGCTCCAAAGCAGTTCAAGTGTTTGACCTCCCAGTCTTCACAAGATCCTTTTAAATCGTATGATCCTTGAACAAGTCAATGGAATTGTGATGAGCCAAGACTCCACAGCCAGCAGATTTTCTCGGGCATATAATGCTACAGATGGTTCCGTTATTCCTGTTGGAGAATCTGAAGACCCGCCAAGTGACTGGTTTTATAATAGCAGAGTGCTCCAGGGGATAGAATATGCAATTAGCTGTCAGTTACACTTATTTACAAAAAGGTTAGCAGCTCTAACCCACTCTTGCTCTACCAATCAATTTTGCTTTCCCTACAGAAACTATTGCTAGGATGGTGATGAATTTGGCTCTACCTTGCTCAGCTGGGGAAGGAGAAGACAAAAAGAGAAAGGGCACTCTTTTGCTTCAGTTCTGTTAAACTGAGTCTTTTATATCACAATAACTTATTAACATAATACCCATTAGTCATCATGACTTTATACATGTGGTCAAGATTTTGACATAATAGGAAAATGTGCAGTTGCTTTTCAAAGAGACTAAGTACATCAAGTTTCTTATTGTTAAGTACTGTTAATTATAGTTATGCATGAAGGCAACTTCCTTGTCTGTTGAATTCCCTTGTCTGCAATGGTTTTTGTTTTTGGTTTTTTTTTTAAGTGAAATTTATGATAAATTAGCAGGACCTCTCTAGTTCACTCCCTTCTCCCTGTTCCTTTCCACATATTTCAGTACCACTAACATGGACCAAATTTATCCCATTGTAACTCCATTGCCTTCAGTGAAGATACATCAGGGATGAATTTGGCGCAGTATATTTATAGTATTACGGTTATGATAAACTAACAAGAGGCTAGAAATTAAGTGAAGGCCAGTTTGCCTTAGAGCAGGTAGATCAGTCTACATTTTGTTGGCACATCACAATCATATAATTTAAGGCTGGTTGGTGTTTTCTAGAACAGACACAACAAGAATTTTTTTCACTCTACCTATGTTGCTGAAACCTTTGATTATTAAAACAATTTATTTTTCACCTTTAGTGCCATTTACTTTTTGCACTTTGTTCATCTTATGTGCTAAAACTACACAGCAGTTTCTTTGACTCTCATGAGACAGCTCAATGCTGTTGAATATGGTTTCAACTCCCTCAGGAAACTGATTTGTTCAAAATACACTGGGTAAAATCCTGTTCCCACTCAAGTCAATGGCAAATCTCCAGTTAACTTAGAAGAAGTTAGTGGACAAAATCCTGGCCACATTTTTTAATCCATGACAACATATTCTGTTGTAGTTAGGATTTGAATGTGTCCTTTTAAGATACAAGTCTTGAATAGAAGGAATTAAGACATCCTCAAAAAGCCATCAGACATTTTTATAATTATAAATCTTTCCTGAATACAGTCAAGTTGAATGAGCAGGTTTGGGCCTGCAGTTAAGAAAGTTATTCTCACATAGCATTACTAGCAGCTACTGATAGGTAAATAGCTAGGGAGCTTGTCCTAGCCTGGACAGTCAGAATGAGGCATATGTGGGCTCAACAGTGGCCGTACTGGTCACAAATAGGCATGGAAACATTGCCTGTAGTCATATGCTGAGATCTGCCAGAGCAGCAGCTTGCAGTGCAGGATGTGCTGCCCTGATAATATGCAGATATGCAACCACTTTTTCTAGTCTTTTGAAAATACCAGATTTGAGTCTTTACAGCATTTTAAAAAAATCTCCTGCAGTTTCAAGCTTTTTAGTGCTCCAGCCTTAGGCAAGAGGTTATTTCTAACATTGGAAATAAATATAAAATGAGAAGATCTCTATAATGCCTGCCAGGTGAACACCTTTTAAACAATAGTATTCACTTGGAAGGCCAAGAAATAAGGTACATCAACAAAACCTCAGGGAATTATTTAAAGTAATAGGGCCTTTACCCTTCATGTCACTTTACCAAAGCAATAATGAGCTGCAATTAATATTTACTTTTTACTTATACAATATTTCCTTTTCTATATTAGATGGACAAAAAGAAACATATTAGCATCATTTGACTATCACTCAGTTATTGAAGAACTATCAAGATTTGGTGCTATTGAATCCGTGACTCCTTCTGGAAGACAAACAGCTGTAGTTATATTCAAAGACATCATTTCAGCATGTAAAGCAATGAAAGCTTTCCCAGCCAACAACCCAGGCAGAAGGATCCAGTGTGTTTGGCATCACAAATTCATGTCTGAATACAGAATGTCAGGCCACAGAAAGATAGAACTTACAAGTTAACAACATTTTTATTAAATTGTTTCTATACAATAATTAATACAGTAATAATCAACATCAATAAAAAGGCACAACGAGGATTTACCCCCCAAAAAGAGTATTCACTTATTAAAATCCTTTCAGTGAGGACAAACAGATGAGCTTCAGGAGTCTGATCACCACCAACAATAAAAATTAGAGTTTTGATTTCTTCCCAAAGAAGCTCATAACAGCATCCATGCATTCGTCAGATAACCACCTTTCCCTGAGGCGTTCACACTCTTGACAGTTAACTGCATGCAGCTTCTCCTTTTCCACACCTCGTATTAACTGCTTTGACAGAGCCAAGGACTGGGAGAAGAAAAAACAAACAAAAAGCTCACAATTTGTGAGGCATACATAGTACGTTATTCTACACATTCCCTCAGTTCAGCATTCTGAAAAGTAGCATGTGAGAAGCACTCAATATGCAATATCTAAACTGAACTGGATTCCAGTTAGATTTTAAATTTAATTTGGCATTATACACAGGGGCCTCTGCTTTAATTGCTGCTAAAGCTACTTAGCAGGATGCGGTTTCAGGAGGAACCATACATCCATCAAGTCAATGCCCAGAATGTGTGTGGCCAGACAAGTGTGAATTGGGAATTTGTTAAGACTACCTGCAGCTTCCAAATATAAATTGAGTTTTTATAAACTGCTGGTATGAGAGTGTCTATTATGAGACCAGCTCATTATGTTTTTCTACACATTCCAAGCAGTCAGAAAAGAGATGGACTATGGATGTAGGTTATTTTCTTTTCAGGAGAGAAATGTGTTTGCAGAGATTCAGGATTTTTTTTCTGTAGGTTGTTTGTTGGTTTGTGTAGTAATCCACTTTTGAAGGTGCTGAAGGTACCACTCCTAGGTAATTCAGTAAAATGAATATCCCGCATGACAGCAGTTGTAGCAAACTTGTAACTATTAAATAAATAAATAAACTGTTGAAACCAGTATCTCTGTCAGCCCTACAGGAGTTAGCATCCAAGGCAAATGCACATAATTTTCAAGTGGATTAACAGCTAATTTCTTAAAGGTACTCGAATGAAAAGTGATGAGCCATAAATGCAAGTGCATCTTGCCAACTTCAACCAGGATAGCCTCTGGGACAGAGGCAACTGTGACATTAATTCCTGGAGGAAAAACCATAGGAACAACCAAGCTTGAGAAGAAAACTTAGGTTGAGGTTTGTTATTTTTTCAATTACCAGTAAAGCCAAACCCCAAGATGGTAAGTTTGGACTCTATATAGTACCCTGTTACAGTGTCTGCTCATAAGAGAGCAGGAACTCTCTCTTGTTACAGGCTGTATACACACAATTTTTAAATACTAACGTTTTTGGGGAGATTTGCATAAGCTTTAAGTCTTATCCAAACTTCCTTTTCAAAAGTCCTGTCAGGGAAAACCTCCGTCACAAGTCCCTGGGCATATGCTTCCCCTGCAGTCAACTTCTTGTTGAAAAGAAGCATTTCGTTTGCCTAAATGAAAGAAAACAAAAGGCTCTCAATCTAATAAAACACAAGAATTAAGAAACTAAAAAGAAAAATAGGGAAACATAAACCTCCAGTTTACAGTGCTTCTTTTCATAGTAGAAAAGGAAACTTAAATGTTGCCTGTTAATTTCTGTTCTCTGAAAAGGGTTTGGCCACAGGTACGTACTGAGGGATTCCATTCTAGAGCATTGTGGGTAGCTGTACAGCTGTCAGAGAATCTGGCACAGGAAGGGCCATCCCCTCTAAGATCACCCCAGATTAGCTAATATCAAAACTAATTGTTACTTACTCAGCTACTCTAAATTCTCCAGAACAAGGACTGACACTCTGTAAATTGCTGAAGAGATAATTCTTGTCTTCCTAGTGACTATAAAGCACCCATTTCCCTATGTACTATACAAAATCGTCATAACTTATATTGAGAAATTTTGTTAACATAAAGGCAATATATACCTGATATAGCTATTTAAAACTGCCAGAACTATCATGGTGGCATACCTAAATAACAGCTATTGGGAATTATGCAACTTTAATAGGAAGATAAGATTTGCTCTATTTTGATTGTGTGCATTTAAGCCTTTTTATTGGATTTTTTTTTATTCCTACTGCAGGCTCAGAAGAGAGAAATGCATGAGTCTGTTGATAGGAGACTAACAAATAACTCAGCCTTTAACAGGTAGTAGAGAAAGGTTCTGGAATTTGTGAAAAAGCTTCCTAACAAAACTGAGGAAAGACTGGATATATAGTTTTCCCAAAGGTTCAGCAGGAGTACCTACAACTACTGCTCCCTCCCTGACAGAGGTTCTCAGCTGAGGGGTGCTTTTTAGTGCAATATCTTTCCTGACAACTTTACAACTGCCCTGGCATTGCTGGAGGAAAGATGCAAGCCCTCATTGAAAGCTGAGAGATATGGTTTGGGGGAAAAACGGGAGAGAGAGAACGGTTGCATACCTCTGGCAGTGGATTTTTTCCTTTAGTTTTGATATTCAGCTCTCTCTTTATTTCAGTGACCATTGTGATACTATTTGACTACTTTCCTCATGTTTAAAAAATGAGTTTTATTAAGCATAGTGCAAACAACAATGGGGAGTGGGCTCCATTTAAACGACCCTCCCACAGTCACCCTTCTCACTCATGTAGCTGGATGGCACTACTGAGGAAAACTGGAGTTCAGTTAACGTAGGTAGAAGGCACTAAGTTAAAGTACAGACTTGTGTTCTCTTACCTTGGATAAGCCCATTATCTTTGGAAACATGTAAGAAGAACATCCTTCTGGACTCTGGCCGAGTTCACTAAATGGGGTGTGAAACGTGGCCTATTAAAGAGTAAATCCAACTTTAAAGTGAGAAATCAAACATTAAATTTGTCATTTTAAATAGAAGAAGAATACTAGAGTCTAGTTTTTATGTTGAAGTCTTGACTACAATGGAGTTGCACCTGAGAATAATTTGATCCATTACCTTTACAGGCTTTAAAACACAATTTAGTAACATGGGTGTTCACCCACACCAATCCTGAAGGGGTTAAGGTAGGTTAGATGGGTCAATTAGCCACACAGGCTGCACCTAAAGGGGAGCTAGGGATCAATAAAACTTAAGGATGAAGCTCACCTGGGCAGGAACAGGTGGGGATGCTTATGAAGCTAAGAAGCTGAGAACAGAAGGGGGAGGGGGACAAGGGGAAATAGCATGTAATCAATCACTTTCTGACAGAAGGGAGGTTTGTCAGATTACAGGGTCCAGTAAGAAGCCAAAGGGGAAAGTAATCATAGGGAGAAGAGGAAGCTTAGATAGGGGGTAAACCCAGAGATGCCAGAGGATAGAAGAAGGGAGTAGGACAGAGCCTAGGGAAGTAGTAACCAGGGCTGGGAGTAAGTAGATCATAGTTGCAGAGCACAGGGTCCCTGGGATAGCACTTGGAGTCATAGGTGCTGGAACTAGGGGTGCTTGGCTTGAAGTGGTTTCCATTACATACAGGGTTTATAGTTTGGTTCAATGGCTCTCAGCACCTCCACTATACTAATTGTGCCAGCACCCCCGCCTGCAGTAGAGGGCAGGCCCCGGTTCCCCATCAGCCACTGGGAAAGAGGCACAGACTTGGACATAGAACAGGGGACTGCCTAGAACTGCAGAGACACAGCTTGTTCAGAGAGACACATACAGACCTCTGCAAGGGGAGAACTAAAGCGACACTGCCTAATAAGAAATCAATAATGGTACAACAAGCTCATTTACAGGAGACCCAAGGCAGGAACCAAGAGTTACAAAGGGCCCAATTCTGGCAGTGAATTTTATGCACGGTGTGCTTGCAGGACTGAACCCTAAATTTGACTACTGAAAGCCTTTTGGGGAAAAAAACCAAACAAACCCTAACTAATGCATATGTGCAGCACTTTTCCATATAGAATATTTACATACATTTCCCCCAGAAGTTAAATAGTGTAAATAGCATAAATACATGCAAAAATATCACTTCTGAACACAACAGTTCTTAATTTACAGCAATACAGATAAGTTGTCTGTAAAGAATCATAGCACTTTTTTTTTTTTAAACATTGTAAGACTTTTTTCTCCCCACTTAAACTCTATTACACACTTGCTTCAGAGCTGAATCCCTGAACATTTAAAAAAAGAAGTTATGGCAAAAGTGCACAATGTGATGTCACATGGAACCCTAAACGAGCTCCAAGTTAAAACTCATTTACAGGGTAAAAAAAAATTAAACTGCTGGATTTCACTGAGTATCTTCTATTTTAAAAACAAAAATGTACATGTAAATTGAGTATGAATCTCTAGTTTCTGCCAAGTTTCCAATACCGCACTCACTGTAATAAAAGGCTGGGCACCTCTACTCTATTACAAACAGTTATACAGTGAGACAACTAAATAAGGTTGCATTTAAAAAAGACATACTGAATACCAATTTATGCAAGTAATACATCGAATCTTAGAATGATGAAGTACTATCTAACAGATTGGCAGAAAAAAGTTTGATTGATATAAATGTTGAAGCAACAATCTGAGACTGGTACCCATTAAGAATTACTTTTTTAGCTCAGGAGGTAATAGGTTGTCTTAAAAAAAAAACTACAGTTTTTATATCTTGGGTTTGCCTCAAATTTGATGTGGATTCATTTCTCTTCCAAAACTTCTTTCTATCTGAGTATGGACCTTCTGTACCATTAGATAATGGCAATAAATATACCAGTCATGTAAATTTGAGTAAACATCTCTCTCATTTTATTGGTATGGGGTATCACATTCAGTTTAAAATTTATCTTCTACTCATACCAAACCTGGACACAGCTTCTAGCACCACTATAGGACTCAGTTTTTGTACAATATCAAATATGAGATGGTAACAATACATCATTTGTTCTATTTAATGTTCACCAGATTTTTGTTGGGGAAGCTCAGCAAAGAAATCTGTCAATTCAGGGTTTGTTGCCACAGTTTCCTTGGCACAGAGAACAGTAACCCAAATAAACAAGACAAAACCATAAAATTCTCCGTTCCACACTAGATGTTTAAGAGTATAGAACAGAAAGAATCTCTCTTGTTTGAGGAATGAGAAAATGAGCCTCAAGACCAGAGAGAACATTAATTATGTAGAAGCAGTAAAGAATAATTTACAACAAATGAATGACAGATGCTTCTCAACTGCTAGAACAGGGCCTCATCCTCCCTGATTGAACTGACCTCGTTATCTCTAGCTTGCTTGCTAGCATATATATACCTGCCCCTGGATATTTCCACTACATGCATCTGAGGAAGTGGGTATTCACCCACGAAAGCTCATGCTCCAAAACGTCTGTTAGTCTATAAGGTACCACAGGATTCTTTGCTGCTTTTACAGATCCAGAGTAACACGGCTACCCCTCTGATACTTAATCTATATTGTGTATGTATTTGGATTTTATGTCAAGCTTCAGCATAGCTCTTTGTATAGTAAATTTGGTAATCTCAGTCATCTCTGAGCTGACTAAAGAAAAGCTGTCATGGGGTTTTAAATTATACATTCGGTAAAGTTAGTTTAATGTATTCTGATTCTCTAATGGCATTGGTTATAGTGGGTTAAAATGGCCTAATTGTTAACAAACTCATTAAAAGCGTAATTTCATATCATCTACCCTTTCCTGTGCTGACATGTAATGACTTTTTCCTCAACAGACTCATATCAAGTTTCATTGTTCTTGGTTGCTGTGTTCAAATTACAGGCCATATCTACATGAGAGAAATATCATGGGTGTAAGAACATCAGTTTAGTTACCCAAGCGCAAACGCCTACTGTAGATGGGCTGCACTGATGCAAAGCAGTGCTTACACAGGTGCAGCTTACTTTGGTAAATTTAATTCCCACAAATGTCTAGTGTAGACAGGGATTTACAAACACTGGATTGAGATCAGCCATGCAATCTACTTACCCTGTCGGTAGCATAGACAATGTCAAAGAGTCCAAGAAGAGTTACAGAGATTCCAACAGCTGGACCATTCACCACTGCAATCAATGGCTTAGGGAAATCAATAAAATGCTTGACAAAGTTTCTGGAGAGGGGAAGGAGCAGAGTGTGTCAGGATGACACGTTACCTTTTGATGAGGAAGACCAGGCTTTTGCAAAACTTGAGACTAGTTACATAGTCTATGGTTGTGTAATGATGTACTATGAAATGTATGGTTCTCTCTCTTTCCCAGTGTCCATTAACAAAGAACACAGAATCTACACTGCCTCTCTGGCTAGGATTCACAGGACGTGCTCAGTGCTAGTTTCTTAAAAGATGAACTGCAAATCAAATTATGAAAATGCCATCCATTCCCTTCAGAAACAGGTAATAGACAAAAAACAGGTACTAGACAAGCTAAGACGGACAGGAAGCACATCATTGTTTAATAACTTACATTTCTCCCCATTCATCCCATTTCCATTCTTGAGATATTCATAGATTCATAGACTCTAGGACTGGAAGGGACCTCGAGAGGTCATCGAGTCCAGTCCCCTGCCCTCATGGCAGGACCAAATACTGTCTAGACCATCCCTGATAGACATTTATCTAACCTACTCTTAAATATCTCCAGAGATGGAGATTCCACAACCTCCCTAGGCAATTTATTCCAGTGTTTAACTACCCTGACAGTTAGGAACTTTTTCCTAATGTCCAACCTAAATCTCCCTTGCTGCAGTTTAAGCCCATTGCTTCTTCTTCTATCATTAGAGGCTAAGGTGAACAAGTTATCTCCCTCCTCCTGATGACACCCTTTTAGATACCTGAAAACTGCTATCATGTCCCCTCTCAGTCTTCTCCTTTCCAAACTAAATAAACCCAATTCTTTCAGCCTTCCTTCATAGGTCATGTTCTCAAGACTTTAATCATTCTTGTTGCTCTTCTCTGGACCCTCTCCAATTACTGCACATCTTTCTTGAAATGCGGTGCCCAGAACTAGACACAATACTCCAGTTGAGGCCTAACCAGCACAGAGTAGAGCGGAAGAATGACTTCTCGTGTCTTGTTTACAACACACCTGTTAATGCATCCCAGAATCACGTTTGCTTTTTTTGCAACAGTATCACACTGTTGACTCATATTTAGCCTGTGGTCCACTATGACCCCTAGATCTCTTTCTGCCATACTCCTTCCTAGATAGTCTCTTCCCATTCTGTATGTGTGAAACTGATTGTTCCTTCCTAAGTGGAGCACTTTGCATTTGTCTTTATTGAACTTCATCCGGTTTACCTCAGACCATTTCTCCAATTTGTCCAGATCATTTTGAATTTTGACCCTGTCCTCCAAAGCAGTTGCAATCCCTCCCAGTTTGGTATCGTCTGCAAACTTAATAAGCGTACTTTCTATGCCAACATCTAAGTCGTTGATGAAGATATTGAACAGAGCCGGTCCCAAAACAGACCCCTCCGGAACCCCACTTGTTATACCTTTCCAGCAGGATTGGGAACCATTAATAACTACTCTCTGAGTACAGTTATCCAGCCAGTTATGCACCTACCTTATAGTAGCCCCATCTAAATTGTATTTGCCTAGTTTATCGATAAGGATATCATGCGAGACCGTATCAAATGCCTTACTAAAGTCTAGGTATACCACATCCTCCGCTTCTCCCTTATCCACAAGGCTCGTTATCCTATCAAAGAAAGCTATCAGATTGGTTTGCCACGATTTGTTCTTTACAAATCCATGCTGGCTATTCCCTATCACCTTACCACCTTCCAAGTGTTTGCAGATGATTTCTTTAATTACTTGCTCCATTATCTTCCCTGGCACAGAAGTTAAACTAACTGGTCTGTAGTTTCCTGGGTTGTTTTTATTTCCATTTTTATAGATGTGCACTATATTTGCCCTTTTCCAGTCTTATGGAATCTCTCCCGTCTCCCACAACTTTCCAAAGATAATAGCTAGAGGCTCAGATACCTCCTCTATTAACTCCTTGAGTATTCTAGGATGCATTTCATCAGGCCCTGGTGACTTGCAGGCATCTAACTTTTCTAAGTGATTTTTAACTTGCTCTTTTTTTATTTTATCTTCTAAACCTACCCCCTTCCCAGAAGCATTCACTATGTTAGACATTCCTTCAGACTTCTCAGTGAAGACCGAAACAAAGAAGTCATTAAGCATCTCTGCCATTTCCAAGTTTCCTGTTACTGTTTCTCCCTCCTCACTGAGCAGTGGGCCTACCCTGTCCTCGGTCTTCCTCTTGCTTCTAATGTATTGATAAAAAGTCTTCTTGGTTTCCCTTTATTCCCATAGCTAGTTTGAGCTCATTTTGTGCCTTTGCCTTTCTAATCTTGCCCCTGCATTCCTGTGTTGTTTGCCTATATTCATCCTTTGTAATCTGACCTAGTTTCCATTTTTTATATGACTCCTTTTTATTTTGTAGGTCATGCAAGATCTCGTGGTCAAGCCAAGGTGGTCTTTTGCCACATTTTCTATCTTTGCTACCCAGTGGAATAGCTTGCTTCTGGGCCCTTAATAGTGTCCCTTTGAAAAACTGCCAACTCTCCTCAGTTGTTTTTCCCCTCGGTCTTGATTCCCATGGGACCTTACCTATCAGCTCTCTGAGCTTACCAAAATCCGCCTTCCTGAAATCCGTTGAATCTATTTTGCTGTACTCCCTTCTACCCTTCCTTAGAATTGCAAACTCTATGATTTCATGATCACTTTCACCCAAGCTTCCTTCTACTTTCAAATTCTCAACGAGTTCTTCCCTATTTGTTAAAATCAAGTCTAGAACAGCTTCCCCCCAGTAGCTTTTTCAACCTTCTGAAATAAAAAGTTGTCTGCAATGCAGTCCAGGAACTTCTTAAGCTGTTTAGTTTCTATTCTGCCATGATGACCCAGCATGCTCCAGGCTAATGATGTCATAACTACCATGGAGCCTCACTACCACTTGTCGATACAGGGTCATGTAAGGGTGTTCTATTGTATTCTACACAATTATTTTATATCCTGAAGGGTACAATACATGTTCATTTTGGAGTATCAGCAGCATAAGGAACAGAAGGGCACCACAAGAGTAAGAGGGAGAAGGCCTGACAGAACTTGAAAGAAAAAGCAAACAGGTGAAATTTTAGGTATTGTGCTGAATCCCCTACTTAGCATGATTAATGAGGGCATTTACCACGCACTGAGGTGAAAGAAGTTTACAAAATAGATCTGAGTATTCTTGTCTCTTGCAGGGGGCGGGGGGGGGGGGGGAGAACTGAGGTCCACAGGCCACTTGCCTAAGGGAGGACACAGTCCTGCAGCCCTTCACTTGCGGTTTATCTTTAAATATTGGATAGAAAGCAGCAGGTACCTATCTACTTTAGGGTTTTCTAGTGTGCATTACTGTAGTATCTGATGCTTCAGTCAGGAATCCAAAGCAAGAGTATTTCCCAAGTTTCCTTCTCAAATTTATAAGCACACAGAAGCAATGGTGAAGGTCAAAGAGCTCCTAATCCTCTTTTTGCTTTTAATATTCATCAGTTCCTGCCTGTTCTAAGATAGATTCCAGCCACAGTGTCATCCCACATACCTGCCCTATATTTGTCCTGCATCTTACTGCACTGTATTATCTCCCAATCTACCTTAAGACTGTAAACTGTAATCTTTTTTTTACTGTTCAGCATATAGGGAGAAAGTATGGTCTTGTAGTGAAGGCATGAGATTGGGACTCAAGAGGTGTTCAGTCCCAGGACTAGTCTACACTAGAAAAATTTTGCTAGTATAGCTACATGAGCAAACCCTCCTCATGGAGATGTAGCTTATACCAGCAAAAGAGTGCTCTTGCTGGTATAGCTTCTACTGGTTTCCTCAACAAAATAAGTTATATTGTAAAACTACATCTACACTAGAGCTTTTGCCAGTACAGAAATGTCATTTTAAAAAATAAAAATCCCACAGTCAGCCCTGTTGCGTAGCCAGGTTTTCAGTGTAGGGGGAGCAAATATAAAAAAGGCGCCGCGCCCTCCCATGGCTCCTCCTCTGGCCACACCCCCTGACCGGACCCCTCTCCCTCCCACTCACCTTTCCTCCTGCGCCGCTGCCTATCCCCAGCCTGCTCCAAGCTCTCGGCACGTTCCATGCGGGGCTCGCCAGCCAGGCGGCCTTAAAGGCACAGGGGCCCTTTCGCTTCCCCCCACCCGCCGCATTAGCAAGGGGTGGGGGGGGCCGGGTAGTGCTTGGCCGCTGAGCCCTGAGCCGAGGAGCTGGCCCCCTCGCTCCTCCGGCCACGTCTGCCACCCTCACATGGCTCCTCCAGCTGTGCTGCTGGCAGAGCCAGCTGGCAGGCGCCGATTCTGCGCCTGCCGCCCCCGGCTCCTCTGGCTGTGCTGTTGGTAGCGCCAAACGGCAGGCACCACTTCCGCGCCGGGCTGCCGCTGCTGCCCCATGGCTCCTCTGGCTGTGCTGTTGGTAGCGCCAGCCGGCAGGCGCCACTTCCATGCCTGCCGCCCTGAGGGGAAGCGGTTGCTTCCACTGAACCCCGCTAGCTATGCTACTGAGTCACCCCTAACTGACATTACTATACTGGCAAAGGTTTCTAATGTAGACCTGCCTCATTTCCTGATCTGTAAAATGTGGTTAATACTTCCTTTCTCCCACTCTTGTCTATGTACACTGCAAACTCTTTGAGACTGAGATCTCTATTAGTACGTATACGTACTATACAGCCCTACTCTTGGCTGGAGCCAGTAAGCCTGAGTTAAGTCAAGTAAATATATTCTACCCTTTACAGCAGTGTATGCACATACAATATAAAAAAAATTCCTACTCGAGTAATACTGCACCATCTTTTGCCATCTTCTCTATTCCACCAGATGGGATATTGGTAAAGTTATTCAGGTCATTTCCACTACAGTAATAATCCCCATTTCCTGCAGACAATATAAAGACAAAGAATTCTGAATAGGCAAAATAAAGAAACTGAAGCTTTCTTCTCATGTTTAGAAGAGAAAGCTTAACTTTAGACATTTAGGTTAAGTAATTAAGAAGTTGCTTCAAAGCATCAACAATTCCTTGTTAAAGGATATCTTCAACCTAAAAATATTAGTTCTGATATTTTTAACCTATTATTGTTACCAGTAATGCCTAGGAGCAGTGAAAATGAAAGTTAGGGGTTAAAAAATTCAGTTTACTTTTTGCATCTGATCACACTTTGTGACTAGTCAGTTTCACCGTTTCTACTGCATAGTAAGTCAGCTTCCCCTGTCTTTATGGGTCTTTTACACAGCACAAAGGAGAGAAAACACATTTAAAAACAAATAGGAAAATACAATTATAGATTTTTCTTCTTCCCTCAAAACTGACAGGGGAATCTAAATTACTTAACTAAAAAACAAACAAAACCCTAAATTTCATGTTGTGTCCCTTGTGACAGACCCAGGCCAGGGGGTACAGGAGTCTGGTAGAGGGCAAATATACTAGTCACTGGCTGAGTAGTTTTCTGTTCCCTGAGTGACCAGAGCAGGGGCTGCACTGGAGTAATCAGGAACCTGCTAGAACCAATTAAAGCAGACAGGCTGATTAGAACACCTGCAGCCAATCAAGGCAGGCTAATCAGGGCACCTGGGTTTAAAAAGGAGCTCACTCCAGTCAGAGCGGGACAAGCCAAAGGAGAGGAAGTGCGTGTGAGGAGCTGGGAGCACGAGGCACAAGGAGCTGAGAGTGAGTGAGAGGCTGTGCTGCTGGAGGACTAAGGAGTACAAGCATTATCAGACACCAGGAGGAAGGTCCTGTGGTGAGGATAAAGAAGGTGTTTGGAGGAGGCCATGGGGAAGTAGCCCAGGGAGTTGTAACTGTCATGCAGCTGTTACAAGAGGCACTATAGACAGCTGTAATCCACAGGGCCCTGGGCTGGAACCCAGAGTAGAGGGCGGGCCTGGGTTCCCCCCCAAATCTCCCAACTCCTGATCAGACACAGGAGGAGTTGATCCAGACTGTGGGGAAGACCACTGAGGTGAGCAAATCTGCCAATAAGCGCAGGACCCACCAAGGTAGAGGAGGAACTTTGTCACGCCCTTTAAAAAAAAAAAAAGTAATCTACAGTGAAGACTACAAAGACTAGCATCTTACAACAGAAGGCTACTGAGGACACAATTTTCAAACCGGAAAGGTGTGGTTAAAAGTTAGAACGCACTGACTGGAAGATTCTTTCCTGTTTCTAGAACATATTATATTCTATCATGATGGCTTAAGGCTCCAATCCTGTAAACACTTATACACATTCATAACTCTGTGCCCAAGTAGTCCTTTTAATTAATCAGTGGCATAAAGGTATGCGCATAAGTACTGCAGGATTGGGCCCCCACCAATTATTATGAGTCTCTGAGAATATCACCCAGACACCACAGCGATGGGTGGCCTACAAATGCCAACAGGAACTACCTTTCTTCCTGCTTTAAGGGTAGTATGAGCAAAGTTACTAATATTGGTACGAAACCCAATAAATTGAATGTGTGTTGAAAAAGCAAATTTTAAAGATCGACATGACACACACTCAGGGCTCACAGACCATATAAGAGAAGTTACGATTTTTTAATTGATCACTAGAAAACACGCAAGTGTAGTTTTTCTATTAGTTTATCAAGAACAATTATTTCTGTTTTGTTGATATATATTATACATAACCAGATTGTAACTACAGCAGACAATTTAAAAAAAACAAACAAACCCAAGAGCAACACCCCCATGCTGGAGAAGAGGTATGCAAATTGTACAATATATCAAAATTGATATTTTCCAGTATCTTTCACAACTTAGCATCTCAGAAGGATATTTAGAGGCAGAAGGAAGTGCAAATCTTACAACATTATCTTGAAAGGATTCTGCTGAGACACTTTGGAAAAAAATTAATCATGCTGTTAAACAATAATAGAATACAATTTATTTAAAGAGTTTTGGATATTTTCTACATTTTCAAATCTATTGATTTCAATTACAACAGAATACAAAGTGTACAGTGCTCACTTTATATTTATTTTTTATTACAAATATTGTTTTTTTACAGTGCAAAAAGAAATAGTATTTTTCAATTCACCAAAATACAAGTACTGTAGTGCAATCTCTTTATCATGAAAGTTGAACTTACAAATGTAGAATTATGTACAAAAAATAACTGCATTCAAAAATTAAACAATGCAAAACTTTGGCGCCTGTAAGTACATTCAGTTCTACTTCTTGTTCAGCCAATTGCTCACACAAACAAGTTTTCAGGAGATAATGCTGCCAGCTTCTTGCTTATAATACCACCTGAAAGTAAGAATGGGCGCTCGCATGGCACTGTTGTAGCTGGCATCGCAAGATATTTATGGGCCAGATGCACTAAAGATTCAATATCCCTTCATGCTTCAACCACCATTCCAGAGGACATGAATCCATGCTGATAATGGGTTTTGCTCAATAACCATCCAAAGCAGTGCGAAATGATGCATGTTTCATCATCTGCGTCAGATGCCACCAGCAGAAGGTAGATTTTCTTTTTTCGTGGTTTGGGTTCTGTGGTTTCCACATCAGAGTGTTGCTCTTTTAAGACTTCTGAAAGCATGCTCTACATCTCGTCCTGCTCAGATTTTGGAAGTCATTTCAGATTCTTAAACCTTGGGTCAAGTGATGTACCTATCCTTAGAATCTCACATTGGTACCTTCTTTGCGTTCTATCAAGTCTGCAGTGAAAGTGTTCTTAAAATGAACACATACTGGGTCATCATCCAAGATCACTATAATATGAAATATATGGCAGAATGCGGGTAAAACAGAGTAGGAGACATACAATTCTCCCACAAGGAGTTCAGCCACAAATTTAATTAATGCATTTTTTTTAACAAGCGTCATCAGCATGGAAGCATGTCCTCTGGAATGGTGGCCAAAGCATGAAGGGGAATACAAATGTTTAGCATATCTGACACGTAAATACCTTGCAATGCCAGCTACAAAAGAGCCATGCGAATGCCTGTTCTCACTTTCAAGGTGACGTTGTAAATAGGAATGGGCAGCATTATCTCCCATAAGTGTAAACAAACTAGCAACTGGCTGAACAAGAAGTAGGACTGAGTGGACTTGTAGGGTCTAAAGCTTTACACTGTTTTGTCTTTGAATGCAGTTATGTAACAAAAAACCCTACATTTGTAAGTTGCACTTTGACCATAAAGAGATTGCATGAGGTGAATTGAAAAATACTATTTCTTCTGTTTGCCATTTTTACAGTGCAAATATTTGTAATAAAAAATAATAAAAAGTGAGCACTGTCTACTTTGTATACTGTGTTGTAATTGAAATTAATGTATTTGAAAATGTAGGAAATAAACTTCAAATAGTATTCTATTGTTTAACAGTGTGACTACAACTGAAATTAATCATGATTAATTTTTAAAATCACGATTAATTTGAGTTAATCGCATGAGTTAACTGCGATTAATCAACAGCCCTAGGAAAAAAGAGGAAGAAAGTGTTCTTATTTTAGCTTCCTTGTTTACACACAGTTCTGCCTTAGTCTGCTAAAGGTTATCTAGTTCAGTGGCACACAAACTGGGGGTTCTCAGGGGGGCGAGGGAGGCATGAAGAAACTTCAGCTTTTTGCTCTTTTACTAAAATATACAAATATCACTTTTCACAGCACACTTACTAGCACCCCATTGTCACCCTTACTTCTGTGCTGCTGGTGGTGGCAGCGCACCAGTGATCTATCAACATTATATTTAGGCGTAAGATAAAATTCATCTCTTCAAAAAAAGAAAAATAAATTTTGTTGAGAAGCCGGTGAAATGTGATACCTGTTATTACAGTTATGACTGAGTCATCCTTGGCAGCTTCTTCAAGAGCTTGAATAATTTCTTTATACATCTATGTAAAAGAAGGATTAAAAAAAGAACATAAGAAAAAAAAATGTAATGTCACAAAAGAAAACCCATTTCACAGTCTTTGAAATCAACCACAGTAGAGTCTTTCTGCAGTTTACAGTCTCAATTTAGGGTAGGATTTAGGTCAACACTAAGAGCTTTTGAAAAAAATCAAAACCTTAAAAAGCTGTTCATGCTAGCAAGGTGGTTAGTTTTTGTACATCAACTCAAAGCTAAAGAACAGATTGAAATGGAAAACAAAGACGACACTGAATAGCAGCAGAAGAATTACATAAATTGTTTGAAAGAGCAGGGAAATGAAGGACATGCCAGAACTCAAGGGAAAATAAAAGTCAGCTCTCTGCTTTTGAAAACACACCATTAAGGCATTATGCTGAGGAGACAAATACCAAGAAGAAGCGCAGCTGCTGCTTTAGGCCATGATTGGGCATTAGCAAAGTATATTCTTCGAAGTTACTTCACAAAAATGTAGCTGCTTAGCGTTTGTCCACATGCATCACTATAGCGAACTGTGGGTCTCATCTGCTCGGTGCTGAAGGTTTCGATTTCCATTGGCTTCAATGAGTCTAGAGGAAGTCAGTATTTCATAGGATCGGGCCCACAATATTTGAAAGACACTCCAAAAAGTTGTTATAAAACTTCACTACAACATGTCAGAGAAACCAGGCTTTTAACCTGATATAAGAGAATATTTAACCCTAATGTCAATGTCCTTACCTGTGTGGTGATAGCATTTTTCTTCTCAGGGCGGTTTAGCATTATCTTAGTGATGTGGTCTGTGGTGGTAACCTGTAGGGTTTCATATCCATGTTTGCTGTCAGGAGTAGTATCTTTCACCTGGCTAGAAGACTCAGAAGAGACCAAACTTGACACAAGGTCAACATATTTCTGTCTGGCACTGTCCTGTGGTGAGGAAGACCCAAAAATATTATTAAACAATGCTGGATTCCAGCTCAGTCTCCTCTGCTTAGTGCAATGATGAACTGAAAATAGGATTTTCTTCTCAGTGTAAATCAAACTAGAAAAATCTGTTTAAATGGAAGTTATGTTCATCAAGGTGATCAAGAAGCAAATAAGGATGCTTACTGAATGAACACTTAGTAAGTTTTGTGTCTCATGAGAGCAATGGCAAAAGTTTTGATGGTGTTGAACATTGCCAGTTTGAGGGGGGAAATATCTGTTTTGAAAATCCTTATGGTAGAATATGCTAAAGGCAAGGATTGTCACTTGTATTTCCAGACTTGGGACAAGAGGGCTCTCAAGGTATTCTATACTGAGACACACACTGGGACAGTCCTTCAGCAAAACAAAAAATTTATTTCGGAATGCAAGTACAGATGGAAAATAAAATGCCAGAAAAGGAGGCTAAGACACATTTTAAACAGTAAGCTACAGACATGAAAGAAAACTAAATATTTAGCTCAAACATAAAAAACGATCTGTTAACGGTGTAAAGTTAATAAGAATACTGTAAATTCTTGGATGTCTCAAATTATTATCCTGAATGAAATGCTGCCTTTGAATATTAGCATAACTGCTAGACAACCTCCATTTCTCTATATTTGAATTTCAAGAATGGATTCTTCTCTAATATGAGTTGTTCAGCTCATTCTACAGGGTGTAGCGAGCCCATTTTAAAACAACCATCTACAAACACCCACACACATATTTTGTAGCTCTTATAGTTTCATCAGAGAACTGCTTTTCTATATGCATCAGTCTTTTATTTTGATAAGATTGCCCAACAGATTTTTATTTTAACTTCCACATGTACAATCTGATACCTCAAATTTTTACACTTGGTAATCCGAGTTCTTTTATGGAGAGATAAGAGTCTTTATTCATTCTATGGTGCAAGAATGACCCAGACTTGCTCCTCTCTCACTCTAAAAGGTGTCGTGAGAACAAACATTATAAGTGGTAACCTTCCAAAAGGAAAGATTTGCCAACAACAATGATCAGGGCCCAAAGAGCAAGGAGCTGCATTCTTTATATTGAGTTAGTCATTTGATCTCACAGAGAGCTACGAAAATATCACCACTGAACTTGGATTTCTCAGGAAAGAATAATTATCCAACATGTTCTTTATAAATTCAATTATATGTAATTTGGGGTCAATTTTTAAATGAATTTAAAAGCCCAGCCTCCCTTCTGGGCAGGATAAATTAAATTGAAAAGATTTGTACCTGCATTTTTAAGCCTATAAATCAATTGCTGTCACAAATCTTAGTACTTTCATCTTAACTACCTCTCTTGTGGCTGCAGTTAGGTAAATAAACCATAGAAGCACATTTTGCAAGCACAAATTGTGGCCAAACTAGAAAGGCTACTCTGTTGAAAACTTGGCTCTTAAGTGAATCAATGGCAAAAAAAGTATATTAATATATATTAACATAGGTTGGTGGTATGTTGTCCCCTTTCAGAACACTGAGGGTATGTCTACATCTAAAATTTTGCAGCGCTGGTTGTTACAGCTGTATTAGTACAGCTGTATAGGGCCAGCGCTGCAGAGTGGCCACACTTACAGCAACCAGCGCTGCAAGTGGTGTTAGATGTGGCCATACTGCAGCGCTGTTGGGCGGCTTCAAGGGGGGTTCGGGGAACGCAAGAGCAAACCGGGGAGGGAGACCAGCTTCGCCGCGGTTTGCTCTCGCGTTCCCCGAACCCCCCTGCAAACCGCAGGGAAGGAGACCTGCTTGCTCGGGGTTCGGGGAACGCGAGAGCAAACCGGGGAAACGAGGCCCCGCGTGTCTAGCCCCCCAGCCACAAAAGAGCCGAGAGGTTTGGTCTGGGTGTTGGCGAACATCCCCTCTGGTCTGGGGGGAGGGATTGGAAAGTACGTGCCGCAGCAGCAGCTCCCCGCCCGCCCGCGCGCAATAGGTTGCCCTGGTCTCCGCTTTAAAACGCGCTTAAAGACCGTGGCTTAAAAACAGCAACTGCAAACTTCCCTTGTAAGCAGAACAGCCCGAGGTTTGAAACTGCTGCCGCGGCATCTGCTCAGCCCAGCCGAGCAGGAAGTCCGTCCTCCTGCTTTGTTTTGAAGTGTGACTCCATTGCTGGCTCAGTGCAGTGCAGGGATCGGAGCCAGGAGAAGTGGATTTTTGAATGTATTTAGCTGAGCCGGGAGTATCAGATGTCCCCCCACGGTCAGCTAGCTTAAAGCTTAGCACTGCGAAGCAGGCAGCCAAATCCACCCCCCACCCTTGATATGTGGGTTATTCCTAAGGAGGAAAGTTTCGGAGACCAGCTTCGCCGTGGTTTGCTCTCGCGTTCCCCGAACCACTCTGCAAACCGCAGGGAAGGAGACCTGCTTGCTCGGGGTTCGGGGAACGCGAGAGCAAACCGGGGAAGGAGACCAGCTTGATTACCAGAGGCTTCCTCAGGTATGCTGGGATACCTGCTTATTCCACGGAGGTCAAGAAAAGCGCTGGTAAGTGTCTACACTTGATTACCAGCACTGGATCACCAGCGCTGGATCCTCTACACCCGAGACAAAACGGGAGTACGGCCAGCGCTGCAAACAGGGAGTTGCAGCGCTGGTGATGCCCTGCAGATGTGTACACCTCCTAAGTTGCAGCGCTGTAACCCCCTCACCAGCGCTGCAACTTTGTGATGTAGACAAGCCCTTTGTTGAGCAAAATTCAAAGTCTGAAAACCAGGAAATGCAGAGTTAAGGTTGCACACACAACCTTAAACTTTGCCCTCTTTCAGCAATGCCCCAGTTTGCCTCATTAACACATATACTTTTACATTGCTAACCCCAGAGGCACTGCAATGTACAAGCTCTTCACCTCCTCTTGCAACCCATTCACTCTCACCCTCAAGATTCCATCAAACACTATTAAAAGATAGACAACGGGGGAAAAGGGTCCTCCTCCTCCATTTTCCCTAACTTCCAAGGTCTCTCCCCTCCCCTACAAACCATCCCCATTTATCCCCCTCCCACGCTGCACCCCAAACCCCTCTCACCTTATTCCACCACTCCTCCACCCTCCTAACGTCCATCTCTTCCCAGGAAACATTCACACATTTAATTTTCCCCAATGAAGACTGATTACATTCCCTCAAAATAAAAGCCACCCAGGAGTCAAACTGTAGCAGCCTCCGGCCACTCAGTCAAAATCCTTTTGTCTTAAGTTAAATCACACACCCCATCTATCTTTAGTTATGTTAACTGAAGGATGTTCACAGCCATCAATCCCGATGAGGTCTGTGATTCATCTAGTCATTAGTATCGCTCAGGGCACATCTACACTACAAAATTAAGTCAACCTAACATACAGTGATGCAGTAATTACATCACTTGTGCATGTCTATGCTTTGCTCATGTCAGCGGTGTGCATTCTTGCCAGGAGTACTTCACTGACTGAACTGTTAGTGTGGGGCATTGTGGCATGGCTTTTGAAAGCCAGCAACAGTCAATGTAAGCAACGCAGCACGTACACTGACACTGTGTCGACCTAACTACATTGACATTGACTCTGCATCTCTCATGGAGGTAGAGTTATTAAGTCGATGTAGCTAGTGAATTACGTTGGCAGGATCTAAATATTAGTGTAGACACTTACAGAGTTAGGTCAACATAAGCTGCCTTGTGTCGACAAACTGTGGTGTAGAGCAGGGCTCAGTTTAACAGTACAAGGCAGCAGAAGGAAACAGGATTTTTTGTGGGGGCTGTAACTTGGGAACCTTTTAGTTAAATGACCCTGTGGTTGGACCACTAATGCCCCCCTGAGGCACATCAAATTTCAATGCAATGAAAGTAACTGTTCAGATTTTAGAACACCTAAAAGGAGTTGAGTTTTAAAGCATATAAAATGGTGGGAAAAGGAAACTCTCTTGCCATTTTTCTGTATTAGAACATACACATTATAAAAAAAATTACATTTTCTTAATTACCATTCAGTTTGGGTACCCCAAAGATTTAGTGGTGCCATGAACTACGCTGGGTAAAACTTGATAGATTAAGACTATTTTGACCTATATCACATCAGTAGTTTGATCTCTAGCTCCACACAAAAGAGTCCATCTAGAAACTTTTTGAAAAATGGCTAGTTCTGGGGAGAGGGAGCTTCTCTCTCTGCAACCCCTAGCTGAAATGACCCCAAAATTTGGTCACTAACCCTATCCAGGCACTCTCCTCATAAACATCAAATTTCAGAGAAATCCAAATATGCATGTCAATTTTAAAGGTCTTGGAAAGGTTGACCTTCAATCAGAAACTGTGATGCAACCAACCATAGTAGTGCTGCTGCTGTGATGTCCAGTTTTGCTATTGATAACTGGCTGGCGGCTCCTGCTATGCCTGGTTCAGTTTTGGTTGTTGCTGATTTGTGCTCTGCCTGGCCCATCTTGATTTGCATTAGGCTGTCTCTTATGGCCTGGTCTTTGTGGCTTGTCACCTTAGCATGAATCTTATCAGCATCTGTGGTGGTTTTATGTTGCTGCAAAGGAGGAGTGTGCAGACTGATAGCTGCAGATTTGGGCTTGGTGCTGCATGAATGAACTCTTTCCAATGTTGCTGCTTCAACCCAGAAAACATGGCCAATGATTCTACTGCTGGATGAGCTGGGTTAGATATAGGCCAAGCAACAGCCAGTGCACGCTCACATGCTTCAATATCTTACAGACTTCCACACTGCACAGCTTGACACAAGATTAACTCCTGGGGACATTTCATGCTGTTGTTGAAATAACAGAAGATGTCAATTAGGAGCTCATCATGAGTAAGGCTGCATGTCTGTCATGGAGGTCACGGATTCCGTGACTTTCTGTGGCCTCCACAACATTTGCAGCAGCTGGCTCCAGGGCTGCCTCAGAACTCGGGAAGCCCCTAGGCCAGCAGCAGCAGAACTTTGGGTGTGGGAGGGGGCTCAGGGCTGGGGTAGGAGATTGGAGTGCGGGGCTGAAGTTCTCAGCCAATGGGAGCTGCGGAGCTAGCGCTTGTGGCGGGAGCAGCACACAGAACCCCCCCAGGCCTTCCCTCCTCCTAGGAGCTGCAGGGACATGCCAGCTGCTTCCAGGGAGCTGTGAAGAGCCAGGTAGGGAGCCTGCCAACCCCACCAACCCTCTCCTACTCCCCAGCACCAACAGGGGTCCCAGGCCATGCGCTGCCACCCATCCTTCCACCAGCAGACCTCTGCTCACCTCCTCCCTGCACCAGCAGGCCTGCACTCGCCTCCCCCCCAGCACCAGGAGCTCCCAGAGCACCTCCGGCTCAAGTTTTAGTCAGGGGTATATAGTACAAGTCATGGACAGGTAATGGGCCGTGAATTTCTGTTTACTGCCCGTGACCTGTCCATGACTTTTACTAAAAATACCTGTGACTAAAATGTAGCCTTAATCATGATATTTTGCACTTCTCTCAGATACTGCACTTCTCTCTGCTGTGATGTGCACAAGGTGAAGTGCGCAGCCCACAAGAGACAGATGTTTCTCTTGAATAAACACTGCAACACCCTTGTGCACGCCCATCATGACAGAAGCACTGTCACATCAAAAGCCAAGCAGTTTGACCATAGGACTTTCCTGGCATCCATATTTGAATTCAGAAGATGAAAAATATTCTCTCCAGTGGCACACTCTGTACAGGTTGAGGCTGACAGCATCTGCACCATTTCTGCTGTCATAGGCTAGACTAGACAATGACCACCACATGCTTTCTGCTAGATGGTCCACATGGTCATTTGCCATCTCTTTGATAATGGCTGTCGTCTTTGTGCGAATACATACATATTTCCTGGTGATTTCCAAATCAGGAAAAGCAGTTTTCAGCAGCTTTGAGATACGATTGCTCACCACAACTGGCAAATTATGCTCAGCAATGAAGCCCTTTACTAACACTTCAGCACAGATCACATTCTCGTTGATGTCTGCAGTAAAGAATTGCTTTATCTGCATGCTGCTGGCTGGTGTTTTTGCTGTCTCAACATGCTTTTTCGCACAATGAAAATTTTCACATTGTTACAACAGCCATGCATGATGGATGTGTCCATGTGACATAGTTCATAGTACACACAATTTTCACTCTCTCTCAATAGCTTAATCACTTCAAATTTGGTTGTATAGTCTATTTTGAACTTCAGAAACCATTCCACTTAGGACTTTTCTGGCATATTTGTCTCATTTTTATCACCCACATAAGCCATTTTTATCAACAATGGCTGCTGGTGATCTCTGGGACAAATGGGGTGTAGCAAAAAAGAAATCATGCCTGCTTGCCCCCACAGCACTCCTTTCACTAGAAGTGCAACCAGAATTTTCATAAGGAGGGCACCTGAGAGGCCTGCACATGTGTTGGGTTCCCCCTTTGCATAGTTATGACCTCTCTTCCTCCACACTGAGAAACCGGGACCAGCTGGCATGCTCTAAAAAGTTATTTAGAGCACATTAATATAGTCCAGCAGGGTCTACGTGGAGCAGTTAGAGCATGACACACATCTTGTAGCATGGGTTCTGCACCACATGGGTTCTGCACCACAAACCCCATTCAAAATTGCTGGGGCTTCCTTTCTATCAGACCCTCACCGTGCAGTCTGCGCACGTGCCACAGGGGAGAAGAATGACCCCCATGGCCACGACACTATTTGCTGCATTTGTTGGATCTGAACGGTTGCAAGTGATACAGAAGTCATAGATTTGAGGCCTGAATTTATAAATACATGTAAAAATCATGAGATTATGGAAAATAAGGAAGGGCTGGCATTTCTGCTACTGAGCTGGCCAGTTTCACAATCAGGAACTAGGTCTGTTACATACAGTAATGTGGCTAGGAGGAAGCAGTCAGACCTATGGCAGCATAGTGCAAAGACCTAACTATAGTTTGTACAAGGCAGCTCAGCCTTCAGTGTACTGACGCGGCTATCCCACTCAGACAATGCACAAAGAGCCATTACTTTCTCGCACTGTGAACAATTACTATTCTGAAGTACTGAAGTCTGTAAACATTGCTTATTAACTGTAAGTCCTTTAAAAAATAGTGCATCAGTGAAGAGTGATCAACAGTTCATGATCTGAGAATCAGAACATGAGAAATAGCTCTTACAAGAGCTACCACAGCATAATCAATATGAAAGAAAGAAATCATTACCCCTCTGACAATGATTGCTTAAGCGATGTTACCTATATTATTGCTAAGCTGAGGGTAGGTCTACACTACGGGATAATTCTGATTTTACATAAACCGGTTTTATAAAACAGATTGTATAAAGTCGAGTGCACGTGGCCACACTAAGCACATTAATTCGGCGGTGTGCGTCCATGGTCCGAGGCTAGCGTCGATTTCCGGAGCGTTGCACTGTGGGTAGCTATTCCGTAGCTATCCCATAGTTCCCGCAGTCTCCCCCGCCCCTTAGAATTCTGGGTTGAGAGCCCAGTGGCTGATGGGGCAAAAATCATTGTCGCGGGTGGTTCTGGGTAAATGTCGTCAGTCATTCCTTCCTCCGGGAAAGCAACAGCAGACAATCATTTCGCGCCCTTTTTCCCTGGATTGTCCTGGCAGACGCCATAGCATGGCAACCATGGAGCCCGTTCAGCTTTTTTTTTTTTTTTTTTTTTAACAGTCACCGTATGTGTACTGGATGCCGCGGACAGAGGCGATACTCTAGCGCTACACAGCAGCATTCATTTGCTTTTGCATGATAGCAGAGATGGTTACCAGTCATTCTGTACCGTCTGCTGCCAGGGTAATTTGGCAATGAGATGACGGTTATCTGTCCTCCTGTGCTGTCTGCTGCTATCATGGGTGCCCCTGGCTGAGGTCGGCCGGGGGCGCAAAAGCAAAACTGGGAATGACTCCCCGAGTCAATCCCTCCTTTATGGTTTCTAAAAATAGAGTCAGTCCTGCCTAGAATTTGGGGCAAGTGTACTAGAGAAGCAGTGTATCAGAGAGCACAGCTGCTCCGTGTCAGATCCCGCAGAAATGATGAGCTACATGCCATTCACAGGAGGTGCCCCTGCAACAACCCCACCCATTGCTTCCCGCCTCCCCCAACCTTCCTGGGCTACTGTGGCAGTGTCCCCCCCATTTGTGTCGTGACATTATAAAGAATGCAGGAATAAGAAACAGTCACTTGTTAGTGAGATAAAATGAGGGGGAGGCAGCCTCCCCGTGCTATGACAGTCCAGGCAGGACATTAAGCGGCGCGGGGGATAGGAGCCCAGCATCCCGCTGCTATGATAGTCCAGGCAGTACAGAATCTTTTCTTTACACCAGAAAGAGAGGGGGCTCATGGAGCTCAGCCCCCCGTGGCAATGATGAAGACAGTTACCAGCAGTTCTGTACCATCTACTGCGAATGACCAGGAATCATTCCTATTTTTACCCAGGCGCCCGAGGCCAGCCAGGGGGATTCAGCAGTTATCAAGCATGTACCATCTGCCACCAGGGAGGGGAGAGGAGCGGATACTGCTCTTCACTGCTGCAGCATCGCGTCTATCAGTAGCATTCAGTAGACATAGGGTGACATTGAAAAAAGTCAAGAAACTATTTCTTTCCCTTTTCTTTCACGTGTGTGTGTGGGGGGGGGATTAAATTGACGAGCTATTCCCTAAACCACGCCGGACAATGTGTTTGACCCTACAGGCATTGGGAGCTCAGCCAAGAATGCAAATACTTTTTGGAGACTGCTGTGGACTGTGGGATAGCTGGAGTCCTCAATACCCCCTCCCTCCCTCCATGAGCATCCGTTTGAGTCTCTGGCTTCCCGTTACGCTTGTCACGCAGCACAGTGTAGCCTGTAGATTTTTTTTTCAAATGCTTTGGCATTTCATTTTCTGTAATGGAGCTTTGATAGAACAGATTTGTTTCCCCATACAGCAATCAGATTCAGTATCTCCCGTATGGTCCATGTTGGAGCTCTTTTTGGATTTGGGACTGCATTGCCACCAGTGCTGATCAGAGCTCCACACTGGGCAAACAGGAAATGAAAAATCAAAATTTCACGGGGCTTTTCCTGTTCACCTGGCCACTGCATCTGAGCTGAGATTGCTGTCCAGAGTGGTCACAGTGGTGCACTGTGGGATACCGCCCAGAGGCCAATACCATCGATTTGCGGCCACACTAACCCTAATCCGATATGGTAATACCGATTTTAGCGCTACTCCTCTCGTTGGGGAGGAGTACAAAAACCGATATAAAGAGCCCTTTATATCGATACAAAGGGCCTCGTAGCGTGGACGGGTACAGCGTTAAATCGGTTTAACGCTGCTAAAATCAGTTTAAAGGCATAGTGTAGACCAGGCCTAAGTGAAGAAACATTTTTTTCTGATGCAGCAGTTTGTCCATTAGAACTATAAGTTGTTTCAGGAAAGTCCAAATTTTGCCAACTGACACGATTTAGGGAGAAGATATAAAAGTACAGTTTTACTCTGAAAAGTGACTCTAAAATGGCATAGCAGGAAACATTTTTATTCTCTCTCAATAGATTTCATATAAAAAGTGTGCTTAGTTTAAAAATAAAAATATCTATCAGTTTTGCAAACTCATCCTAAGGCTCTGGTAATCTACTCAAATTCCATATCAAAAAGTATTCTGTTGAGACAGAATAAAAATGGGATACAGCTAAGCTGTTTTTTAGAGTCACTTTTCACAGTCTTTTAGCCTATAAGTTTCCTATTTCATGTGACAAGTTACCAACATCCATGAAATGAGCATTAACGATGGAAGATTTCTTCCTCTTTTAAAGAAAGAGATAGAAACTAGCTTAATTCCACTTGTAAAGTCCACACACAAAGTAGGCACAAATTTGTTGCTGGGGTAGTTTTATCAGCTAAAACCAAATTAGACATTAGTCTAAAGATCCTCGTCTTTAACTTCCTTATGACAACACCCAATTCAGCCACATACACGTTTTACCCAGGCTTCCTGGCTAAGACTAGCATTTGGAACAAGCCATTTTCTGTCCTTGATCAGCTGATAGAAAAAGCCTTAGTTCTATAGAATATTCTCTCTTCCTGGAACATCAGAAGTGCACGTGTGTGCTCTCTCTCGCTCTCTCTCTTTTTATATCTATTCAACAACTGAGAGAGACAGAGGGAGGCAGACACCCTTGCTCTCCCTCACATACACACACTCAGGGGATTAATCTGTATGGCAATGAAAAGTGCTATAAAGCCCATTTCATTTTTAATTTTTTAAAGAAATGCTAAAATGTGACACAATTAGAATGGTACTTTTAAAAGCAAGCAAGCAAACAAACCTTCCTTGAATAAGTAATTACATCTAAAACTCTTGTAGATGAACATTTCCATCAACTGTTGGTAACATTTTACACCAAGTTTACAAAGCAAAAATATAAAACCAAAATATTTTAGAAGTTTGTAAGACATAATGCAGAATATGCTGATGTCTGAAACAGACTTTCAACTAATATGCAAAATGGTTACACACTAACCCTTCACTAATCAGTATCAAATATCTGGTTTGTAAATGAAGTGATGAATTGAAAGCAGCGCTATATTCACCTTAGACAAACTGCCAAGTGAACTCCATGCATCCCATTTGGCCTTTTTGACAAAGTCAAGCATGCCAGGCTTCGGAGAACTGCAGGGACCCTCGGTAGCCTGTATAAAGCGTGGAATAAACTCATGTAAGCTTTCAAGTAAGTTCAAATTTCTCAACCAGCAGGCTGGGGGCAAAGAACACAACCACTATCAATCATTACATGATCATGGCACAGAAGCTCTGAAAACAAACAAATATGCTCCAAAAAAAGGAGTACTGTAAAATCACTATGTCTATATTAAGTCTTTTAAGTATTTAAGATAAGCACGCAAATTCTCAAGAACCCAATCTCAATATTGTACAGACACTCCAACCATTTTAATTAAATTACAAAAAACATGTTTTTAAAAGATGTATTTGTGTGTACAGTTTACAAAAATATCACTGCATGAGATCAATCTTTCTTTAAGAAAGGCACATTACATGTACAGGGAAAGAAATATTTAGACCCCAGCTTACTAATGTCAGCTGTTACTGACAATGACAAGTAAGGGTCTATCTTTAAAAAGTGTGTTGAATTTTATTAAAACAATAATTAGTTCCCTCAGTACAACAAGATACGGCCCAGATTAACCCCCGGGCCTAGATTAATCTCTTCCACTCCATACACTTCATACCAGTGGTTTTCAACCTGTGGTCTGCAGACCTATGGGGGTCTGCAGACTATTTTCAGTCACCCTTCACAGATCCCTTAGACAAAGTTTCAGATCCCCAAAAGGCAATCCATTTTTCTGATCAAAAGTATGTGAATACCTCCATCTGCAGGTCAAAACCTGCAAGTGTTGTTACCACAGAAGCCCAGTTTAACACCTTTTCTCACACAGCATCAAATACCAGGCCAAGCATGTACAACATTTATAGCTGAATTCTGCTCAGCCAATTTTCAGTCTAAGACTTCTATGGGAGCGGTCCATGGACCATAGGATCCGCACCTCTATTTGAATTTTTTTAGGGGTCCACAAAGAAAGAAAGAAAAAGAAAAAGGTTGAAAACCACTGCTCCATACCATTACAAAGACATTCTCTACCCCACCCCCCGACTACAGAGGGTTTGCATAATGCCCTCTGTAACATTGTCCACTTTAAGCCTTAGTAATAAATAATACAATGGGTTGAAACCCAAGTTCCCTCTAATCTGCTTGACTGTGCCGAAGCCTATCAAGTACCATGCAGGCACTCAGGGCTGCGGCAGGGAGGCGCAAAGGCGCTTCTCCCGCAGCTCCAGCCCCAGATCTACCATGGCTGGGGAGAGGCGGGGAGAGATGCTCTCCCGTCGCTCCAGCCTCGGAGCTGTTGTAGCTGGGGAGAGGCAGGGAGAGACGCTCTCCCGCAGCTTCAGTCCCAGAGCTGCTGCAGCTGGAGAGAGGCACTTCTCCCACCTAGCCAAGGTGCTGCTGCGATGAGAGAGGACTGGGGGGAATCTTCTCTCCCTGCCACAGCCCTGGGGCAGCCTGTACCCCAAACCCCTCATCCCCAGCCCTCACCCGGAGCCTGCACCCCCAGCTGGCGCCCTCACCTCCCCACAACCCAACCCTCTGCCCGTGCCCTGAACCCGCTACTGTACCCTGAACCCCTCATCCCTGGCCCCACCCTTGATCCTGCACCCCCAGCTGGAGTCCTCACTCCCCGCATCCCAGCCCTAAGCCTACTCCCACACTCCAAACCCCTCAGCCCCACCCCCACCACACATCACCTCCATATTGGTGCACATAACAAAATTCACTCTGAACATGCATGGGAAAAATTAGAGGGAACATTGGTTGAAACTATAATCATTTCACACACACTAAGTGGTGGATTAATTTTGAGTAATTTTTTAACTCAGAAATAAATTCTGTAGGAATACAGGCCCTGTACACACTGCTAAAAGGGAGTGAATTGGATTCAATTTCTTCTTGTGCATTGACAATTCCACGCACACTCCCAGTCCAAATCAGGCACACCTCACACCACACTGAAGGTAATGGAATTGTACAGGCGTCTCTGAGGGCATAATATGAATCACAAACCAGTTACCAGTGATTATGCATGAGGAGAGAAGAACTCAGCTTGACTCTCAGAGCTCAGGCTGAGTTGACAGAGCTGTCATTTATTAAAAAACAATTAAAAAGCATTTTTGAAATGCAATGAAGTTGCTCAGACACAAAATGTACAACCCTATAATGCCTTTTTAAGAAGATTTCTTTTACAGTCACTTTTCAGACTATAGCCACAATTTAAACAAAAATTATCTGACCTACCTGTTTAAACAATGCATAGAGCTTCAACTTTTCTTCATTACCAGGGTCCTCCTTCAAAAGCTTCAGCTGATCTTTAGCCTTTTCAAAATCTTCCTGACTGACTCGCATGGCAGCTCCAGTCGTATGCAGATGAATTACAGGTAAACAGACAGCATGCACTGTCCTACTATAAGGAAAACAAATGTCCATTTAGAGCTAGCTGTTTAGTCTGCTGTAACTATAAATGTTGTTTTTCAAGATGTTTAATGTTTGCCTTTCTTTAAAAAAATATTCACAGGGTCACAACTAAATGTTTAAAAAACAACAACTCAGTAAATAAATACAAAAAGAAGTTACAAAAATCACTGTAGCTAATTAACCTTTGAACAACTAGTACAGGCAAGTCGCATCTCAGGCGCATTTGACATGCACGAATTCAGCTTTGCATGGTTTGCAAAAAGAGGGGAAAAAATAACAATGTAAAAACTGCATCTGTAGTGCAGGCAATTCCGCCCACCATTCCACTCAACGAGGGTTTCACTATACGCAGTTTTCGCTTTACGCACTAACCACGGAATGAACCCCCTGTGTAAGATGAGACCTGCCTGTACTTAATCCTTTCCTGTACATAAACTAGAGTGCCAGAGATAGGAATCAACCAGGACACTGCCAGAAGAGAAAGGGGACAGAAGGAGAAAGTTATGTGATCAGGTGCCAGTCAAGCTGCAAAATACCGATCAGTTGCACTGGTGGCAAATTAAATGTTTGTTTTTACCTATAAATCCATAACTCCACTGATTCCATCTGTTCTGGCTGGATTGGAGAATATATTGTTAATGTGTTCAACGCTGTGTATACAGTAGAACCTCAGTTACGAACACCTGAGGAATGGAGGTCATTTGTAACGCTGAAATATTGGTAACCCTGAACAAAACATTATGGCCATTCTTTCAAAAGTTTACAACTAAACACTGACTTAATATAGCTTTGAAACTTTACTTTGTTAAAAGCAGCAGTTTTCTTCTCCAATCTTATTTTAAATGAAACAAACATAGAAACAGTTTCCTTATCTTGTTAATTTTTTTTAAACTATACCTATTCATTCTGTTAGTACTTACATTACAAAAACATTCTTTTGCAGATCAGATCCATAGCAAGTAACTCACCCTTTTTTCCTATACACAGACATCAGAATCTTAAAGAAATCTAGAAATAATGCCTTTCCAGGATGTTGCACAATGCAATATCCAACTCCCTTGATTGCTATATCCATCTTATATAAAAGATATTTTGTTTTTAAGCATGACAGAAAAAAATTACAGGCAAAGCATGCAAAGAATACTATTAAAACATTGGATATAGTGCCCCATGAGATGCAGTTATAAAGCTCTAGAGTCATCTTGTACTAAAATTTATAAGGGCTGTCAGAATTTCTATTTAGCTACAGCCCTTCTGGGACACTATCATTAATGTTGGCATTATTTAATTTTAAATTTCTGGTATTTCTTTCTTTTTTGGGCCACTGAGTTTGTGCGTAGGTGGGACAACATACCCTTCATCAGTTACATGGGGAAAATGGTGATACTCAGCTTTGCCTGTTATTACAAATTGATATAACTCATAATTGGCTCCAAAAGCCTGAGTTTAAAAAAAAAAGCACCAGTAAGTCATGCAATTTGACATCAGAACCACCACATCACAGGAAGCAAAAAGAATCAAGCCTTTTATACGAGCTAATCAACACCACGGCATTTGTTAAACTGTGTGTCATGTAGTCTTTCTAATGCTAGGTAGGGGGGAAAAAAAAAAAAAGAGTATTTGAGATTCTGTTGCAAGGTACCACACATGTATTCAGCATCAAATAAGCTTTTGGGTTTGTTAAGTTAGAAATTTTGATCCTTAATAAGTATGAAAAAGGCAGTTGAATGGCAAAGAAATAACTGAAGAACAGCAGGAGGATTCCTTCCAATAGGTCTAGACTCAGCACTACAGTCACTGGCACCCAAGTGTTACACTGAGTCCTATCTTACCCAAACACTTCAAAGTTACCAGGTAGACAGATGACTTGTATTACTATTATACCACTTTCTATCCTTTCTTTTGTTTTCCTTCCTTTCCCCTTGTGCCATTCCTTCATTATACTTTTTAAAACCTTTTCCTCCCCCACTTGTATGTCAATTTTCTGTAGACCATTTGTGATTTGGTCCCTACTATGTGCCTACTCCCCCCGTCTCTCTCGAGGGAAGAAGTGGTTGTAACAGGGTAGCTCGCCCATAAGGGTTGGACTGCCAGGGTAGCCAATCCTGCTCAGAATGACACACACTTGGGAGAGATCAGGGTGATTGCCCTATAGACAGCAGCAGGAGGCTACAATGAAGAGGGGAGAAACTTGGGAAAATGGTAGAGAGACTGTGGGAAAAGCTCCTGCAGGGAAGACCTTGAGGCCAATTGAACTATGACAGACCCTGACTGACAGAAGGGTTTGGGCCTGGAAACCAGAACCAGAGCGCTGAGAGTCTGAGCTTCAGCCAGATAAAGTCTGGGAGTTCTGGGCCCCCAGCTCCTATTACAGACCCTGACTGGGAGATGGGTTTGGGAGCCTGGAAGCCAAAGGCTGAGTTCTATCCAGGTGAAGCCTAAGAGACTTAGAATTGCTCTAGGAAAAAGGGCTGGGGACTCCCTACCTGAAAGGAGAGCATGAATGAACTTCAGAAGGGACAATATGCAAGGACTATAAATGGGACCCCAGGAGGGGAATGTTTTAATTACTGGTAGGCGGAGTTGAAGGGGCCCTGAAGAAGGGAGAAATTGGTAGCAGGACACTCCAGAGCAGTGGTCCCCAACTTTTCGTCTGGCGGGTGCCAGACGAAGGACCATGGCAGTGGTTGAGCATCCACTGAAATGCCGCCGAATTTTGGCAGCATTTTGGCAGATGCTCAACCGCCAGCCAGGACGCGGGTGCATTCAGATGCCCCCGCAGCACCACGTTAGGAACCCCTGCTCCAGAGTGTTCTCTGGCCACTAGGGGGTGGTAAGTAGGTGGCTGGCCCTGTTACAATGGCCACAATCAATTCTCAAGATCTGATTGTTACTGTATTTTATAGGATTTCAGTAAAATACTATATTTTTAAAATATGCAAATGAAGACAAAAAATTAGTTATAAAAATATCTGAAGCATATAAGCAGACTTAATAATGAACCTAATCAGAAACATCAGGCCAGATCTTATATACTTTTTCTCACCCTATTGAAGTCAGCAAGATACGACTCAAGATGAATAGAGGTACTATGTGACCTGTAGAAATCAATGGCAAAATTCAATCCTGCTCACAATGGAGTAAATGTGAGCCCTAGGGAGGGAGGGAAAACGCTTGCCTCCGCTCTTCCTTCTTATCTTTTAACACCACTATAGCATACAGAAAACTGTGTTGTTGTTTGTTTAAAGTTTTCAGCCTCTACTGTGCTTCTGCTGATAGTCAGTTCCCCCCAATTACAGTTCACTTTCTCATGCAGCAGCAATGGACTCAACATCTCAGCACAGCTGAATAAGCAGATAAGTTACCATGGAGGCTGCCCAGTCAGTAGAAACAAAGTGGGATGAGGCAGAGTAGAGTAGTAGTCTACGATTTGAACTCACCAACCTAGACAAAGCTGTAATTTTTCACTGGCACTATTGCAAAATACAATTTGCATTTGGCCAGTTGTATTTTCTCAACATGAAAGATCACTGTCTTTGGGCATCAATGCGAGAAACTTTAATATCCATGCTGACAATTACTTCAACTATAGTGCCTTGTCTCAGACCTGAAGTCCTCATACTCACTCTCGATCTCTTATAATCTATCCATCTTCCCACCCATTTTGACCTATCTCTGTCAAATGCCTTTTATCTTGGAAAACATTTGAACATAAAGCCTCTAATTGGGCTCACATCAGTTCTACAGCTAGTAGCATCTGTCTATTTAGCTGATGACTGACACTACTTGTCACACTAACAGCATGGCAGGCCCTTCCCTCCCCTTGTAGAAGGCTGTTTAAAATAATAGCCTCCCATTATGATGTAAAACTAGCTTCACATTGGTGTAAAGAATTTTTAGATGTTTAAAAACTAAAACATTAATAAAATATTTAAATATTAACTTTTGGGTTTTTTTTGTTTTTTAAAGCAGGCTGGCCATTTGCTCAGAAACATTAAATATGTGGTCTACATGAAATTACTCTAAGTTGGATGCACAACTGGTTGAAAGACTGTACTCAAAAAGCAGTTATCAATGGTTTACTGTCAAACTGGGAGGGTTTATCTAGTGTGGTCCCACAGGAGTCAGTCCTTAGTCTGGTACTAGAAAATATTTTAATTAATGACTTGGATAATGGAGTACAAAGGATGATTATAAAATATGCAGATGCCACCAAGCTGGGAGGGATTGCAAGCCCTCCGAAGATGTGTTTAAAATTCAAAACGACCTTGACAAATTGGAGAACTGGTCTGAATTTAACAAGATGAAATTCAATAAAGACAAGTGAAAAGTACTTCACATAGGAAGGAAAAAATCAAATACACAAATACAAAATTGGGAGTAACTGTCTAAGTGGTAACACTGCTGAAAAGGATCTGGGGGTTATAAATGGACCACAAACTGAATGAGGAGTTAATGTGATGCAGCTGCCCCCCCCCAAAAAAGGCTAATATGATTCTGGGATATATTAAAAGGAGTACTGTATAAAAGACACAAGAGGTAACTATCCCACTCTACTTTGCACTGGTGAGACCCCAGCTGGAGTACTGTGTCTAATTCTGGGCACCACAATTTAGGAAGGATTGGACAACTTGAAAAGAATTCAGAGAAGATTGACAATAATGATAAAAAGGTTTTAAAAACCTGGCCTCTGAGGACAGGTTAAAAAAATTGGGCATGTTTAGTTCTGAGAAAAGAAAACTGAATGCAACCTCGTAAGTCTTCCAATATGTTATAAAGAGGATGGTGATGAATTGTTCTCCATGTCCACTGAAGATAGAACAAAAAGCAAGGGGCTTAATCTGCAGCAAAGGAGATTTAGGTTAGCTATTAAGGAAAACTTTCTAATTATAAGGGTAGTTAAGCTCTGGAATAGGCTTCCATCATAGGAAGCATTTAAAAACAAGCTGGACAAACACTTGGTCTTGCCAGAGCACAGGGGGCTGGACTTGATGACCTTCTTGAGGCCCCTCCAGGCCTACAATTCTATGATTTTCCACTCAAGGGTGACTCTTTATGGTGTCCTACAAGGCTACTTGCCTGGAATGGAAGTCACCCAAGTAATTTCAAACAGCTAATGATACATGCCTAGTGCCTGCAACACACAATTTCTGGATGATTCTTGCCCATCCAGTGGAGTCACCTTGTCTAGCTTAGGTAAGTCTACAGGCACGGAGAGTATTCCCAAAACAAGAAACTATGTATCCTCCCTTATTTACACCACTAAATGCTGCAATGCAAGCATGTGGGTTAGATATACAGTATTATCATCATATACCATGTTAAGGATGATCAATAAGTCCTCTACCACTTACCTACTACTTTAGAATAAACTATGTAGCATGACTAGGGCCCTAACAAATTAATGGCCATGAAAACCGTGTCATGGACCGTGAAATCTGGCCTTCCCCCCGTGAAATCTGGTCTTTTGTGTGCTTTTACTCTATACCTGTGGTGATCGACTTGTCGATCCTTGGGACTCTCCTAGCTGATTGCGATCTGCAGCCACGCTGCTCCCGGAAGTGGCCAGCATGACCCTGTGGTCCCAGGGAGGGGTCTACACATGTTGCTCTTGCTTGCAAGCATCACCCCCACAGCTCCCATTGGCTGGGAAAGGGAAACTGTAGCGCCACATGATCCCCTGCTGCTCCCAGGGGCCGTAGGGGTGTGTTGATCCCTTCCAGGAACAGCATGGGGCCGCAGCAGGCAGGGAGCCTGCCTTAACCTTGCTGCGCTGCTGACCGAGCTAAGTGCTGCCCAGTGGGAGGCAGCACCCAACCCTGAGCCCCTCCTGCACCCCCATCCCCAGCCCTAGGCTCAGCCCAAAGCCCTCTCCCATACTGTTAACCTCCAGCCCCAGCCCAGATCCCGCTCCCCCTCCCAAACCCTAACCCTTTGCCCCAGCCTGGTGAAAGTGAGTGAGGGTGGGGGAAAGCAAGCAACGGAGGGGGGGGTGGAGTGAGCAGGGCTGGGCTTTGGGGAAGGGGTGGGGCCTTGGGGAAGATCCTGGGTTGCCCTTAAATTCAAAAAGTGATCTTGGGCATAAAAAGGTTGGAAACCACTGCCCTATAGTATACAGATTTCAAGGGAGAGCAATGTCTCTCAAATTGGGAATCCTGACCCAAAAGGGGACCATGGAGGGGAAGGTCACAAGGGGGGCGGTCACAGTATTGCCACCCTTACTTCTGCACTGCCTTCAGAGTTGGGTGGCTGGAGAGCAGCAGCTGTTGGCTGGTCACCAAGCTTTGAAGGCAGTGGCCTGTCAGCAGCAGTGCAGAAGTAGGTGTGGTATTGCCACCCTTACTTCTGTGCTGCTGCCCTTAGAGCTGGATGGCCAGAGAGTGGTGGCTGCTGACTGAGGACCCAGCTCTGCAGGCAGCAGTGCAGAAGTAAGGGTGTCAATACCATACCATGCCATCCTTACTTCTGCGCTGCTGCTGATGGCGGCTCTGCCTTCAGCACTGGGCTTCTGTCCAGCAGCCATCGCTCTCCAGCTGCCCAGCTATGAAGGCAGCACTGCCACCAGCAGCAGTGCAGAAGTAAAGGCAGCAGTACCGCAACCCCCCCTACAATAACCTTGCAACTCCCCTCTCCCCCAACTCCTTTTTGGGTCAGGACTCCTATAACTACAACACTGTGAAATTTCAGATTTAAAAAGCTGAAAGCATGAAATTTACAATTTTGAAAATCCTATGACCGTGAAATTGACCAAAATGAACTGTGTGTTTGGTAGGGCCCTATGTACAAATTATTAGTTATGTGCTACGTAGAGGAGGAAGAGGAGGAGATCGACAATCGAATGGGAATATTTCTCTTATCAAATAGCTATGTGTATTCTGACCTTTGTTTTAAAGTCTCTTTCTGGGACTAGGTATAAGTGGTGGCACAGTACAACAGTGACGAGTATAAGGTCAATGTCTGTCCTAGAAGGCATACAATCTACCCTAGGTAGCCCATAAGTTTCTAATCTACCATGCTTTGAATAATGTAATTACTTTTTGGGAAGAAAAATTGCATGCTGCTTTCAGGGACATTTACAGAGACATTAATTGAAGCTTGCTTCATAGAAGAGTTATAATAACTAACAAGTAGACTTCCAAGGCCTAAGAAAAAAATAAGAGGGACAGCCCCAATTATTTCTGGTTGGTTTTTTTGTTTGCTTGTTTTGGGTTTTTTTGAGTTCTGAGTCAGTTTAGAACAGGCAGTCTGACAACTGATTCTGTACTAAGAAGCAGTCACTCAATTTTTTGTTTTCTAGAAAATACCCAAATACTTAACTGCTATGCAAATTAAGTATATAAACAAACTCCATTTGGTTATTTGGATAGCAGGAGACACATTTTGGAGAAAGTGTGTATTAAGATTCTATTCCACAAGTCTCTTTCTCTGGAGGGTTTTGTTTCCCAATAATACGTTCTCTTTTCAACTGAATATCTCAGAGTTGCCATTAAACCAAATATAAGACCATCAAACATATACACATTCTTTCTCTGAGAGAATGTCTTTTCCTTACACAATCCAAAATCCTGAAGACAGATCATGTTCCACGGGCTTTTAGTTTTGGTAGCAATAGAAAAATTCTATTTCAGAGATATAGCACTTACAAACTGCATCTCCATTTTGTCTTGCCAAGCTGAATGCGACAAGGTGCTACAGTCATTTGTATGTTAGTTGCGTTGAGCTTTTGCCCTGCATCTCTTAACACATGGCATTGGTGAGTAAGTGGGGAAACTAGTCTTCATAATATGGTAACTACTTTTTCAGTCTTTTCCTGCTGCGCTTGTACTGTGTTTGTGACAATGCATCATAAAATATGCCAATACTCCAGGCTGCCAACCAGAATTGTAATTTTCTAAAGGCTACAAGGGTGTTAACTCAGTCCAGAGAGTGTTCAAAAGGCCTGCCACAGCATGAGCAAATACTTGACTGAAAAACTGCAGGCAAATTGAAAAAAAAAGGAATAATTATCTGCATGGGAGTTCCATACTAGCAACTCTCCCTGCTGCTAGTACAGAACCTGAACCGTGAACATAGAGCATCTCAGAAGCTGCTAACATGGCCTACTTCATACCTGCTTGGCAGAGCTACCAGTGATGAGGGGTTATGCTTCCTAGTGCTGTAGGAGTTGAGCATTTTTTTAAAATGTCTTTGTTTCTTCCCTCCGATTCCTCTCTTTGCTCTAGGAGTTGTTGTGAGGTCAGAGGAGAAGAAAAGGGAACTAAGGGAAGTATCATGCTCTCACCACCTCAGCATCAATTTGTTTGCTCAGGAGAGACAAAAAGACTAAGGGCTTGTCTACATCAGAAAGTTGCAGCGCTGGTGAGGGAGTTACAGCGCTGCAACTTAGGAGGTGTACACATCTGCAGGGCACCACCAGCGCTGCAACTCCCTGTTTGCAGCGCTGGTCATACTCCCGTTTTGTCTCGGGTGTAGAGGATCCAGCGCTGGTGATCCAGCGCTGGTAATCAAGTATAGACACTTACCAGCGCTTTTCTTGACCTCCGTGGAATAAGCAGGTATCCCAGCATACCTGAGGAAGCCTCTGGTAATCAAGCTGGTCTCCTTCCCCGGCTTGCTCTCTCGTTCCCCGAACCCCCGAGCAAGCAGGTCTCCTTCCCTGCGGTTTGCAGGGTGGTTCGGGGAACGCGAGAGCAAACCGCGGCGAAGCTGGTCTCCTTTCCCGGTTTGCTCTCTCGTTCCCCGAACCCCCGAGCAAGCAGGTCTCCTTCCCTGCGGTTTGCAGGGTGGTTCAGGGAACGCGAGAGCAAACCGCGGCGAAGCTGGTCTCCTTTCCCGGTTTGCTCTCGCGTTCCCCGAACCCCCCTTGAAGCCGCCCAACAGCGGTGCAGTGTGGCCACATCTAACACCACTTGCAGCGCTGGTTGCTGTAAGTGTGGCCACTCTGCAGCGCTGGCCCTATACAGCTGTACTAATACAGCTGTAACAACCAGCGCTGCAAAATTTTAGATGTAGACATGGCCTAAGGTTACACTACCACTTATGTTGGTGTATGTCGCTCAGGGTGTGAATAACCCCCCCAAGTGACATAAGTTACACCGATCTAAGCACTGCTGGTGTCAACAGTGCGATGTTGATGGGAGAAGCTTTCCTGCTGACACAGCTGTCACCACTCATTGGGGTGGATTAATTAAATTGACAAGAGAGCTCTCTCCTGTCAGCTTAGAGCAGTACAGTAGATTCTCTAATGTAGAACTCTCTAGTGTAGCCATAGCCTGAGTTTAGGGGATGAGAAGGAGTGCTGGGTGGCTGCCCTAATGCAGCAATCAATTCAGAAAAGGAAGGGATGCTAGAGATTAGACTCAGGATTTAAAATAAAACTATTCCAACAGGAAAATAAAATAAAATAAATGGCTTACATGGAAAGGCAGACTCAATCTGAGAAACTGATTTCACTTTAATTTTCTAAGGCCTCATGAGTAATCAAGTGAAGCTCTAACAAAAGGATTTAAAAAAATGGATTAAAAGGTTGATAACCACTTGTAAAAAGTGACAAATGACTATGAACAAATCATTAACTGTGCCTTTAATATGCAACTTTCCTGGCAGGCTAAACAGTTTTGCTAAAGCCTTTCACTATCCGCCTGCAGAATTTTGTACATTCAATACATTTACAATAGCTCTGAAGTATATTTTTGTTTAGCAATAGACATGCTGTACACACTGTCCTTGCAACAACAAACAGCGTCATCCAGGAAAATAACACTTTGTTACATTTTTTGTTCTCCCAGCCAGTCTCTAACACGCCCACGAGCCACTCAGCAGTAGGGGGGAGGCCTATTACAATATTTATTGGAGACCCAATATTGAGCAGACATAACAGCACCATCTAAAATGAAAGGGCCTCACCACAAGAGCTCGAGAGATTAACCAATTAGACACTAGTTCTTCCCCTCATCCACCCTTCTCAGGTTTGGTTTTGTTTTAAAGGGAGCCACTCTATTTCTTCTAGGAGGGTAAATTCACAGCTGGATATTGTAGTGCATAATCTCATTGTAGATAATCTTATCAGAAGATTAGCATGCCTGCTGGACAATCCTGTCAGTATATTCTCAAATTGAAAGGAGTGCCTCTTTTCAGCCTCTGATAAGGTTGACCTCCACACCACTCACTTGTGGCTTGTCAGAGCCCTACTCATCCTCTTTGCTTTCCCTACAGTTCGTCAGTAGTCATACGCAGCAGCCACCTCGCACATGGTCTGATGCTGTCAGGACTAAGTCACATCAAAGTTCCTCTGTTTTGGGGGTATCTAAATTACAAAACAAATAGAACAAAACCAGAAAGGAGAACTGACCGTTTCAATTCCTGGCTGGAGGCAGCCCTTCTATTCAATCTGTTTTTCTAGCTAACACTCCTCTGGACTCCCTGCTTCAGATCAAGCTTCTCTCAGGGAGGCTCTGACAGCCTGCAGTCTTACTCAGCTTCCTGGCTCCAGTCAGGCTTCTCTTACCAAGTGAGAGCTGAAAATCTGCTTCCCTTCCTAGTTAGCCACCAACTGACCTGGGTTCTCCCCTTTCACCTCCACCCTCTAGACCTGACACCTACTGCAGGTGTGGCAGGACATGGCTGACTGATCCCACAGGCTCTTGTTAAGCCCTTCTTGTCCAACGTGAGGTTTGCACTCCCCATCATAGAGCTATGCAAGTTTAAGTTACATAGCAATCAGTCAAAACATCCTATTGAAAAGATTTCAGCAGGAGAGCCATTATGTTAAAAAGCAGCATTTATCCAGCTGATTTGTTGGTTCGTAGCCATCTTGTGAATTTCTTGTCTTGTACTAGAAAATGTAGGGTGGCTACAGAACGTGTGAGAACCTTCTGCACTGCAGCTCCTGCTGTCTGAAAATGCCTGGTTGTCAGGGGCGGCTCTTGGTATTTTGCCACCCCAAGCATGGCAGGCAGGCTGCCTTCGGCGGTTTGCCTGCGTGTGGTCCCCGGTCCCGTGGTTTCGGCGGCACGCCTGTGGGAGGTCTGCCGAAGCCCCGGGACCAGCGGACCCTCCGCAGGCATGCCACCAAAGGCAACCTGCCTGCCGCCCTCACGGTGACCAGCAGGCTGCCCCCCCGTGGCTTGCCGCCCCAGGCACGCGCTTGGCGTGCTGGTGCCTGGAGCCGCCCCTGCTTGTGTACCTGCCTTCCCAACTCTCCCACCTCTTATGAAATCACTTCTTCTCTCCCTCTTAAAATTCTTTCCGCTATTATGTTTATCTAAAGCATTTTAGGATGCAGTCAGTATGAAAGACTCATGAAATTACGTGCCCTTAATCAGAAGATGGCTGGAGCAGAGACATTGACTGGTACTAAGCCCCTGACAAACCCTGTTCCTTTAGACTTCACCAACCAATATACAGTATAGCTTTCGCACAATGGTGATGTGTGGAAGGAGGGAACGTTTAACCATTGCTAAGTGATTGACATAGCTTTTCAGTGACTAGCATCACATAAGACAAAGACCTCGTCTTCACTATATTTAAAAAAAAAGGTGTGTTCTTAACGCTTAGTAGCTAATTTTAATGTGCTTGTGTCATAAACAGATAGCTAAGGGTTAATGTCTCTTTCACCTGAAGCACCTGACCAGAGGACCAATCAGGAAACCGGATTTTTTCAACTTTGGGTGGAGGGAAGTTTGTGTCTGAGTTTTCTGCCTGCCTGCTTTCTCTGAGCTTTGGAGAAGTAGTTTCTACTTTCTAGTCTTCTGTTTCTAAAGTAAGGACAAAGAGATCAGATAGTAAGTTATATGGTTTCTTTTCTTTGGTATTTGCATGAATATAAGTGCTGGAGTGCTTTGATTTGTATTCTTTTTGAATAAGGCTGTTTATTCAATATTCTTATAAGCAATTAACCCTGTATTCATCACCTTAATACAGAGAGACCATTTGTATATATTTTTTCTTTCTTTTTATATAAAGCTTTCTTTTAAGACCTGTTGAAGTTTTCTTTACTGCGAAATTTCAGGAAAATTGAGTCTGTACTCACCAGGGAATTGGTGGGAGGAAGAAATCAGGGGGGAGATCTGTGTGTGTGTTGAATTTGCTAGCCTGATTTTGCATTCCCTCTGGGGGAATAGGAAAGTACTTTTTGTTTCCAGGACTGGGAACGGAGAGGGGGAGTCACTCTGTTTGGATTCACAGAGCTTGTGTCTGTGTATCTCTCCAGGAGCACCTGGAGGGGGGAAGGGAAAAAGGATTATTTCCCTCTGTTGTGAGACTCAAGGGATTTGGGTCTTGGGGTCCCCAGGGAAGGTTTTTCAGGGGGACCAGAGTGCCCCAAAACACTCTAATTTTTTTGGGTGGTGGCAGCAAATACCAGGTCCAAGCTGGTAGCTAAGCTTGGAGGTTTTCATGCTAACCCCCATATTTTGGACGCTAAGGTCCAAATCTGGGACTAAGGTTATGACATGGTGGCAGCGGTGGCATGAATATAAGTGCTGGAGTGCTTTGATTTGTATTCTTTTTGAATAAGGCTGTTTATTCAATATTCTTTTAAGCAATCGACCCTGTGTTGTGTCACCTTAACACAGAGAGACCATTTGTATGCATTTTTTCTTTCTTTTTTATATAAAGCTTTCTTTTAAGACCTGTTGGAGTTTTTCTTTACTTCAGGGAAATTGAGTCTGTACTCACCAGGGAGTTGGTGGGAGGAAGAAATCAGGGGAGATCTGTGTGTGTTGAATTGGCTAGCCTGATTTTGCATTCCCTCTGGGTGAAGAGGAAAGTACTTTTTGTTCCAGGACTGGGAACAGAGAGGGGGAGTCACTCTGTTTGGATTCACAGAGCTTGTGTCTGTGTATCTCTCCAGGAGCACCTGGAGGGGGGAAGGGAAAAAGGATTATTTCCCTTTGTTGTGAGACTCAAGGGATTTGGGTCTTGGGGTCCCCAGGGAAGGTTTTTCAGGGGGACCAGAGTGCCCCAAAACACTCTAATTTTTTGGGTGGTGGCAGCAAGTACCAGGTCCAAGCTGGTAGCTAAGCTTGGAGGTTTTCATGCTAACCCCCATATTTTGTAAAAGCAGCAAAGAATCCTGTGGCACCTTATAGACTAACAGCATGAGCTTTCGTGGGTGAATACCCACTTCCTCAGATGCATGTGAGGAAGTGGGTATTCACCCACGAAAGCTCATGCTCCAAAACGTCTGTTAGTCTATAAGGTGCCACAGGATTCTTTGCTGCTTTTACAGATCCAGACTAACACGGCTACCCTCTGATACTTGACCCCATATTTTGGACGCTAAGGTCCAAATCTGGGACTAAGGTTATGACAGCTTGTGGTAAAATCCTAGAGAAGACACAGTACATTGTAGTTTTTGTATGAGTTAGAAGATAAAGACTATGGGGGATCCTAAGGTTTAATATTTCTTCTAACTGATATTTAGGTCTCCTATACCCATGGTCCCTTAACATTTTACACTATTATACTGTCTTAGCATGTAAAATACACAATATAATGACGTATCTCTTGGCAGACCAAAGTGCAGCTTCACCATTTTTAAGGGTGAATTGATCAGCTGCATTTGATAGTTTTCAGATCCAAAGAATAGTTAATAAAGATTGAGATATAGGTTAGTATTAGAGTCAAAATGGGACTATCATATATAATGTGCATTTATTAATATTCTTTAATCACAGCTGTTGCAAAGGAAACTGTAATTATTCCCTTCATCACTTTGTATCCCCACAATTCAAAGTGAACTGGAAAAGAATGAGAATATTATTGACTAAAACTAAAAGGCAAAGGATATTCTGTTATTTCTTTTATAAGATGCACTTTAGGCAAGTTGCAGAGTTTCTGAATGTAGATACTTTAAAAATTATTTGCATGAAAAAATTACAAACATGAAAATTGGTAGAATAATAGAATATTGTTGCCACAAAAAGATTTGGAAGAGCCAACTCTGACAAGTTGCTAGGTAATAGTGTCCTGTCATCTACTTGTAACTCAACACCCAGCTAGAGGTTTGTGCGAGTATATATTTGAATTTGACACTCTTCAAATACTGCTTATGCTAGAAATCTGAACCATTGATGAAAATGGTTTTCATGGCAACAATATCCCTGAACTGGTATTGAAAATGGCTTGATTACTAATGTAGATAGGAAAAAAAAATATTGTCATATCATTTTAGAAAGCAAATCTCAATTACATGTCTACACTGGGTTAATTTACATACATTAAAAAAAGCCCCCAAAAACCTCAGTGCATCCAGTTCAGTTCCATTAAACTTCCTTTCAACAACTTTAACTAAAATGGTCGTGAAAATTATTCCAGATGCTGAAGTCTTGTGAATTCACCTCTCTTTTCCTACCCTTCAGTTTTAAAAACACATTTACATCCTAACTACCCTCCTGTTAACATTTATCACATAACCAGATGCTTTTTAGGATAGCAAAACTATTTCAGAACCAGCTAAAGATCTAGGACTAAAAAAAATAACTCTCTCAGTTTTGTCAATGAATTTCAATAAATACCTGCTTCAAAGCTCATTAATTGTAACAGAAAGGTACTTTTCAATCCATGTTCCAAAACAGATACCTAACTATATAATAATTGTCAGTTATAAAAGGCCAGTTCAGCTACAGAGTTGATGAGATCGCTGTTTTGTTTTTCATTGTTTTCATTTGATTTTTAACTGTTACAGGACAATTATTTCCTATAGATATACACACAAACAGCATATTCTCCTGTGCTTCCATATGGATCTAATTTATTAATTTTTTTTGTCTGGACAGTAGGTCCGTAATATGGCCTTCACTTTTTGTTTTAGCATGCAAACATAAACAAATTTTTTGCAAACTTGCAGATCCAGTGGAACAGAATGTAACAGTTTAGTTAAGATAAATTAATGTTAGTACCGTTGCAAAAAATCTACCATAGTTTGGCCTCACTAACAGATTTTAACTATTTGTCTCCTTCTGTAGTGCACTGCTGCAGAATTGTTAGGCTAAATATTCAAATGACAGTAGGCAAATCTTGCTGCCCAGTGATCATGTTACCACCTGAGCTGGAACAAGGGCTGTACCAGTGGAAAGGATTGTGCCCAAACTAGGAAGGTATCCAGTCTGTGATAGATGCTTACTGAAATATCTGAAGGGAAGATTATCTGTATTCAGTTTTCTTACTGTATTAGGCACAGACTTGCGTGTTTTGTTTTATTTTATTTTGCTTGCTAATTCACTTTGTTCTGTCTGTTACTACATGGAACCACTTAAATCCTACTTTTTGTATTTAATAAAATCACTTTTCACTTATTATTTAGCCCAGAGTATGCATTAATACCAGGGGTAGGGAGGAGCAAACAGCTGTGCATCTCTCTCTCTCAGTGTTATAGAGGGCGAACAATTTAGGAGTTTACCCTGTATAAGCTTTATGGATTTATTTGGGGTTTGGAGCCCATTGGGAGTTGGCATCTGAGTGTTAAAGACAGGAACACTTCTTAAACTGCTTTCAGTTTAAACCTGCAGCTGTTGGGGGACGTGGTTCAGACCTGGGTCTGGGTTTGCAGCAGACGAGAGGGTCTGGCTCAAACCAGGCAGGGCACTGAACTCCCAAGCTGGCAGGGAAAGCGGGCTCAGGGGTTGTCTCAGGACATCAGTTGGCAGCCTCAAGAGGGTTTCTGTGATCCAACCTATCACACACACCAGCAGCAAGTTATTTGTTGTTGTCCAACAAATTGTTTTAGGATTCTTTAAAGCTTTCTGGAAGACACTGTTAGTCATAAAAGCCACACTACGTCCATGGTTCTGCAGAAACACACACACACACACACACACACACGCTTCTTTGCAGGATCAGGACACACATATGCAAATTAGCTACCTAAAAAGTCTATTTGCAATCATATTAAAATGCATCTCATGTGTCACTTGACTCCTTGCTGATCTTCATTTTAAAATCAGAGGCAGGATGAATTTACATTCTTTGGAGGATTAAGCCTGGTCTTCATTTTTTTTAAAGTTAATATTAGGGTTGTTGTTGGTTTCCCTTTCCCTCCCTCCCTCCCTTTTCTTCTTCTATGAAGGAATAAACTATACCAGCCCTATTTAGGCAGTGCAAGGGGCAGGACAAGAAATAACATAAGGAGAAAGCAAATGCGGCCTACAGACAACATGAGCATCTGGAACAACAGTATCCTAATATGCATAATCATGTAAAAGGGCAGGAAAAAAGACAGGGAGAAAGAATATGATACTTTCTACACCAATGGTCTACTTACTCAGGTAGTAGGTGGCATAAGTTTGAAATCTTTTTTTTTTGTTTTAAAGGCAATTTCTTTCTAACACTAAGCACCAGTGGCGAGGGGAGCTGTCAAGATGAAGAAGGCGGCCTGCAGAGAAATGCTCAAAAACTGGACTCCTGATACAGCAGAGAGATACCAGCTGGCTAAGGGGGCTGAGGTGGTCATTGAAGCGAAAGGCTGGGCTTGGGTGGAGTTTGGAAAGATCATGGAGAATGACTATTGAATGGTCTCAAAAAGGTGTTCTAGCAAACTGTTCATCACCTTAGGAGGGGGTCGGCCAGACAGGCTGTTCTCAGCAAGGGTGATGAAACACTGACTTAGACTGAGGAGACTGTTGAGAGGTGGAAGGAGCACTGTGAGGAACTTCTTAACCCAGTAGACACGCCCTCCTTTCAGGAGGCAGCACTGGAAACCTCCAGTGAGATTGGATCTATTACTGTTGTTGAGGTCACTATGGTGGTAAAGTGCTTTCGTAGTGGTAAGTCAGCAGTGGTGGACGAGATTTGTCCGGAGATGATGAAATTACTGGACAACACTGGAGTGTTGTGGTTTACTCACCTCTTCAATCTTGCGTGGAAGGCAGGTGCAGTACCTCTGGACTGGCAAACCAGCGTGGTGGTCCTAAGCATTAAGAAAGGAGACCAGAGGGTGTGTTCCAACTATTGGAGGATGACATTCCTCAGCCTCCCCAGCAAAGCCTATGCCAGGGTGCTGGAAAGGAGGTTACACCCGTTAGTTGAACCTGGATTCAGGAGGAACAATGTGGATTCCATCCCAGCCATGGAACAATGGACCAGCTCTTTGCTCACTTGCAGATACTCGAGAGGTCGTGGGAATTTGCTAATCCGGTCTCCCTCTGTTTTGTAGGCCTGGAGAAGGCATATGACTGCATTCCCTGAGATGTCTTGTGGGAAATGCTGAGGGAGTATGAGGTGCCAGTGCCGTTTTGTATGCCATCAGGTCCCTCTATTCTCCAAGTGAGAGTTGTGTTTGTATTCTTTGCAGTGAGTTCATTCAAGGTGAGTGTTGGACTTCACCTAGGATGCATCTTGTCCCCACTTCTGTACATAATTTTCATGGACAGGATATCAAGACACAGCCAAGCTGTGGAGTGCATCTGGTACAGGGACTCGAAGGTGGCCACCTCTGCTTTTTGCAGATGATGATGTCCTTCTTACTTCTTCAGACTGTAATCTCTGAGGTGCACTCGGACATTTCGCTGCCAAGTGTGAAGAGTTGGGATGAGAATCAGCATCTCCAGATCAGAGGTCATGGCCCTCTCCCAGAAGAAAGTGCACTGCTCTCTCCAGGTGAGGGGGAAGCAGCTCCCCTTACTGGAAGAGTTCAAGTATCTAGGCATCTTGTTCACGAGTGATGGTAAGCAGGAGTGTGGGATTGATGGGCTAACTGGTGTGCCAGTGATGCAGGCACTATACCAATCCATGGTGGTAAAGCAGGAGCCCAGTTCTCATACGAAGCTTTAGGTGTACAGGTTGATCTATGTCCCTATACTCGCCTATGGTCATGAAATTTGGGTAATGACCAAAATGACGAGATCACAGGTACAAATGGTGGAAATGAGATTTCTCTGCAAGGTGGCTGGGCTTATTCCCCAAGACAGGATGAAGGACTCGGGTATTTGGGAGGGCCTCGAAGTAGGGCTACTACTCCTCCGGATAGAGCGGAGCCAGCTGAGGTGGTTCAGGCACCTAATAAGGATGCCTCCTAGGAGTCTACCTTTGGAACTCTACCAATTACATCCCATTGGGAGGAGGTCCTGAGGCCGACCCAGGACACGTTGGATAGATAATATCTCCCAACAGGCCTGTGAATGCTGGGGAAGCCCTTAGGACCTGGAACCTGTTGCAGAGGAAAGGGAGGTCTGGTCCTTCCTACTCTCCATGCTGCCACCGCAACCCTCACCAGGAAAAGCAGCATAAATGAAAAAGAAGAAGCAGCAATTTCTTTCATGCTGCTCTGTTTAGAACAGCCTCCCACTCCCAATGTTCCAATACTCCCCATCCTCTTTGAAAGCCTTTTTTTCTCCTTTCAGTTTCTTTGATAACTCCTTGAGAAGATAAATTGTCCAAGTGTTTTGTACATTATGTAATCGGAGATGGTCTCTAACTAAAATAAAGTGGATAGTAATTTTTCATGCTATTTATGTTTAGTTTCCAATTTAAGATCTTAAACTGTTTACAACTATCAGAGGGGTAGCCGTGTTAGTCTGGATCTGTAAAAGCAGTAAAGAATCCTGTGGCACCTTATAGACTAACAGACGTTTTGGAGCATGAGCTTTCGTAGGTGATGTCATAAACAGATAGCTAAGGGTTAATGTCTCTTACACCTGGAAAGGAGTAACCTGAAACACCTGACCAGAGGACCAATCAGGAAACAGGACTTTTTCATATCTGGGTGGAGGGAAGCTTGTGTCCGAGTTCTTTGGTTTGTTTTTTTTTGTCTTCTGCCTGTACTCTCTCTCGGCTATGAGAGGATTTCTGTCTTCTGCCTTTCTAATCTTCTGTTTCCCAGTTGTAAGTACAAAGAGATTTTTTTTTTTTGTATTTACATGTGTGTAGTTGCTGGAGTGTTTTGAATTGTGATCTTTTTGAATAAGGCTGTTTATTCATATTTCTTTTAAGCAATTGACCCTGTATTTGTCACCTTAATACAGAGAGACCATTTTTATGTATTTTTTCTTTCTTTTTATATAAAGCTTTCCTTTAAGACCTGTTGGAGTTTTTTTTTAGTGGGGAACTCCAGGGAATTGAGTCTGTAGCTCACCAGGGAATTGGTGGGAGGAAGAAGTCAGGGGGAAATCTGTGTGTGTTAGATTTACTAGCCCGACTTTGCATTCCCTCTGGGTGAGGGGGGGAAAAGAGTTTAGCTCTCTGTACTTCTGTTTTCCAAGGCTGGAAACGGGGATGGTGGAATCCCTCTGTTTAGATTCACGGAGTTTGCTTCTGTTTATCTCTCCAGGAACCCAGGGAGGGAATACCTGGAAGGGAGAAGGGAAGGGAAATGGTTTATTCCCCTCTGTTGTGAGACTCAAGGAATTTGGGTCTTGGGGTCCCCAGGGAAGGTTTTTCAGGGGGACCAGAGTGCCCCAAAACACACTAATTTTTTGGGTGGTGGCAGCTTTACCAGGTCCAAGCTGGTAACTAAGCTTGGAGGTTTTCATGCTAGCCCCCATATTTTGGACGCTAAGGTCCAAATCTGGGAATAGGTTATGACATGGTGGCAGAGGTGGGAAAGATAGAATCCAGAAGCCAGTAGGAATATTATATTTTTCTTTTCTCTGCTAGGGGCTTTTAAGCAGAGAGAAACAGTTTGGTTTTAAAAGGAACCAGAGAGAATTTTTTTTTCTCTGCTCTCTCTTGCAGTTTCTAGCTTGCATATTAAGCAAGGAACTATTAAGCTGTGACAAACAGGTCTTTTGTCAGACAATAGCACTCCCATTAGGAGGCAATTACCAGCACAATATACATGCAAATAAAGTGGTTTTTCTGGTTTACTTTACATTTAAAAGATTAGCTAGAGGAAGAAAGGGAAAAAGGCACTGTTGCTAGGCAGACCCCAGGAGGCAACAGAGAAGCTGCAGTTCAGAAGATAAACACCGGAGGGCACCCCAAAACAAAAAAAACACAACAAAGAACTCAGACACAAACTTCCCTCCACCCAGATTTGAAAAAGTCTTGTTTCCTGATTGGTCCTCTGGTCAGGTGTTTCAGGTTACTCCTTTCCAGGTGTAAGAGACATTAACCCTTAGCTATCTGTTTATGACAGGTGAATACCCACTTCGTCAGATGCATGTAGTGGAAATTTCCAGGGGCACGTATATATATATATATGCAGGCAAGCTAGAGATAATGAGGTAGTTCAATCAGGGAGGATGAGGCCCTGTTCTAGCAGTTGAGGTGTGAAAACCAAGGGAGGAGAAACTGGTTTTGTAATTGGCAAGCCATTCACAGTCTTTGTTTAATCCCGAGCTGATGGTGTCAAATTTGCAGATGAACTGAAGCTCAGCAGTTTCTCTTTGAAGTCTGGTCCTGAAGTTTTTTTGCTGCAGGATGGCCACCTTAAGGTCTGCTATAGTGTGGCCAGGGAGGTTGAAGTGTTCTCCTACAGGTTTTTGTATATTGCCATTCCTAATATCTGATTTGTGTCCGTTTATCCTTTTCCGTAGCGACTGTCCAGTTTGGCCGATGTACATAGCAGAGGGGCATTGCTGGCATATGATGGCATATATTACATTGGTGGACGTGCAGGTGAATGAACCGGTGATGGTGTGGCTGATCTGGTTAGGTCCTGTGATGGTGTCGCTGGTGTAGATATGTGGGCAGAGTTGGCATCAAGCTTTGTTGCATGGATTGGTTCCTGAGCTAGAGTTACTATGGTGCGGTGTGCAGTTACTGGTGAGAATATGTTTCAGGTTGGCAGGTTGCCTGTGGGCGAGGACTGGCCTGCCACCCAAGGCCTGTGAAAGTGTGGGATCATTGTCCAGGATGGGTTGTAGATCCCTGATGATGCGTTTACAATTAATATATGTTTTGCTTTCCCCGTCCCCAGATATGGTAACAAGCAAATCTGTGGGCTATCAAGGCATGTTTTCTGACCTGGATTTGATTATTTTTCATTATTAATCAGCTACATTAAATCAACATTGTTTACCTGTAGGAAGCCTGCTTAGAGAGCTGTGTTAAATGAAGGCAGAAGTCCTGCTGATCACAGAATTTGCATGCTCTCAATTTCCCCCCATATCTTAAGATGTTCAATCTGCATACTTCAGTTAATTTTTCACACAGCTTGGTAAGAAAAACTTACAATTTAATGGGCAAGCTACATGAATGACTATACTTTACAGGGCAAGACGCTCTCCTCCCTAATTTAGCTATATACTGCAGGCTCCTGAGTTTGTACATTTTACTGATTAAGGTGCACATTTTAGTAGCTGAACTTTCATGTTCTACTGATCAAACTTTGTATTTCCCTGGTCATGATCAAAACAAATATTTAGAGAATTGTATAATGTATTTGAAAATACCTGTTTCACTACTTTGCTTATGAATTTGCTTATTGAGCACATTTAAGCTTATTGAAGAGACTCCCATTTAAATTAGAAAATTGTTTTAAGTGCTGCTATTACAGGAAGAAGTGACTAAAAATGACATCTTCTAGCTCCACATTTATTCATCAAATTTTATACTGAAGTTTGCTGCTTATCAATCTTAATAAAAACAAAATAGTAACAGCAAATGCAATCATGCCTCTTTAAATCACGCGGGTCTTTCTTTGTCATTCATCCCCCCTAAAATGAAGATTCATAGGTGCCAAGTTGTATAGTTCCATGTAACACTTTATGCAACTTATTCAATGAGCCAATTTACATATTTGCATGTAATCTGTACGTAACTATAAACTTCAGCATAAGAAAAATCATGTGGATGTAAAGTTGGTGAAAAGCAGTGGCTTGACTGCCTTGGTGAATGGAGTCCTCTGTTTATTATTTACAAGACAGCATTAGAATAAGCTTTTCACATACACATCAGAAGGGTCATTTCTTATGGGTGGAGTACGTGTGAGGGGGTAGTGGGAGGAAGAAGGCCTACTAAGGGTATTTCTACACTGTGAAGTTGTCAACAAAACTTTTGTCTTTTGTGGAGGGGCTTTTGCGTGAAAGACAAAAGTTCTGCAGACACAGTGGCAGTGTGAACATGGCTTTGTCGGCAGGAGCATTCTCCTGCAGACAAAGCTAACGCTGCTTGCGGAGCTGGAAGTATTTTGTTGGCAAAAGTGCCAACAAAGTACTGACAAAGAGCGTTTACACATACTGACTTTTATTGACATGGCTGTGTCGATAGAGCCTTGTCGCTAAAAGCTGCGTGGTGTACACAAGCCCTAAGATTGGCAGAGCCAGTTCCGTTTCCATGGCTCAGCTTTTCTGCTGAGTATTCTAATTAGTGCAAAGCAAGGTAGTGAGTTTGTGATGTGGGAGTGAGAACTGAGACCCGCCAAATTTCTCATATAGATTCCAAATAGCCATTAGATGGAAACAATGTTTAATTCCTACTGAATCTAGCCTAGCCTAGCTCTAACTGGTGACTTACAAATGAGAAGCTCTGTAGTTCCTTAGCAATGTAGTAAGGCCTCCAGACCCAAGTATGTACTAATGTTACACCTTCAACAGTAAGACTTGCCTTCTGGAAAGACAAGTTTACTAATCAAGTTCTTGCTTGTGGAAGCTCCAAGAGGCTAGATCTCTCACCATGTGCTGTTTTCCTGCAAACAAAGTCTACAGTCAAAAGTTGCCACCCTGTTCAGCTGCCATTAATCAAAAAGTAAATATGCAACCTTTTCAGCCCCCTTGTGTATATTATGATACAGTCTTAAATTACATGTTCACACACTATTGTTTCCCCAGCCCTCCTGTGATGGGACATCCACCCCATACCAGCATGTAAAGGGTGAACAGATCCTAGGGAGGCTGCACAGGAATCAGCCAATAGTAGAGAAGCTGTGAAGAACAGCCAATCCAGGCCCAGCAGGCCCATATAAGAGGAACCACAGGGGAGAACAGGATCAGTTGCTGCTGGGAGCCTAGGCAATGAGGACTGTGTCCCTAGCAGGCTAAAAAAAAGGAGCGGGGGAACAAGAGAGAGTTCCTGGTAGACTGCAGGAACTGAGCAACTGAGTGTCCTGAGGCAAGGGCGAAGAAGGTGCTGGGGCCCTGGGGAATCACAGCAGGAGGCTGCTATTCACAGGGTCTCTGGGCTGTGACCCAGAGTAGTGGGTGGGGCAGGGTCCCTCTTCCCCCCATTCAACACTGAAAAAGTGGCATGATTATTGGAGTCAGACACTAACCCAGGGGTAGGCAACCTATGGCACAGATGCCGAAGTTGGCACGTGAGCTGATTTTCAGTGGCACTCACACTGCCTGGGTCCTGACCACCAGTCCGGGGGGCTCTGCATTTTAATTTAATTTTAAATGAAGCTTCTTAAACATTTTAAAAGCCTTATTTACTTTACATACAACAACAGTTTAGTTATATATCACAGACTTTAAGAAAGAGACCTTCTAAAAACGTTGAAATGTATTACTGGCACGCGAAACCTTAAATTAGAGTGAATAAATGAAGACTCGGCACACCACTTCTGAAAGGTTGCCAACTCCTGCACTAACCCCTGGAAGTGGAAGGCACACAGATGATGACACAGCTGTAGGGCTGAGTCACAAAGAGGGTGCTGTGGCTCCTGAGGCTGTGAGAGGTGCTACAGACAGATGCAGTGACAGTGCGCAAGCCACAGACGTGGGTGCTGGCCTCAAGCTAATCCTCAGAGTGACCAAGAGGAGGCGCCAGTCCCGCGGTGAGTGATGCACCCCATGACACTCCTCACCTTATTTAGAGAATGGATAGCTATTTGATATTTCTTTTTATCCTCAACACTGAATGTGTGGCCCCAGGCTTTATTTAATGCACACCATCCAAACCCTGCACTGAATACAAAATTATTAAATTTGCACGAGTGTTTCTCTGATGTTCTCATAGTATGAGTAGTTCACAAACATTAATTCATTTATCTTCACAACACAACACTTCTTATCTTCTGTGGGATTAAGTGGTGTTATTATCCCCATTTTACAGCTGTGGAATCGACGCGAAATTAAGGTCAAAAGTATCCACTAAATTTTGGTGCCCAACTTGAGACATCCAAAGACTGACTTTTCAGAGTATTTAGCATTTTTACAGCACTATACATGTTCAAAGCATAGCTCAAATCAACTTCAGTTGAAGTTCTAAGTGCTCGGCGCATATGCAAATCTGGTCTTGTGTCTCCCAGCGGGAACCCAGAAAATGAGGGACACACACAGGCCAACTGTGAAAACTGAGATGCAGTTAACTGACTTGCCTAGCACTTTGTGGCAGAAGCAGGGACACAATCCAGTTCTCCTGGGTGGTACTCAGCTGCTTTTTCCATAAGACTATTTGTATTCTTCCAGCAATCCTCTGTCTCCGTAGGACCCCTGCCTCTTCCATCTTCTGCAACAAATGAGGCAGGGGTCCTACAGACAAAAGTTTACTTCACTACACAACTCTGATTCATTTCCTAAGCACCATCCATTTTATGTACAAATGAGACAGGTATCCTCTGGAAAAAAATAGTATGTGATAAGTAAAGACTATATCATAATGCATATGCCCAAGAGGGTAACATTAAAGATGCAGAGGCACCCTTAATTTTGGCATTTCCTAACTTCTGAATGCTTCACTTTGCAACCTTACTATCATTAAAAACATACTTTTTCGTATGTACTTTCCTAGTTTAAAAAACAATAAAAAAAACACACACACACACACCCAGAGAGATTTAAAACAAAACAAAAAACAACACAACACAACACAACCTAGGAATTCTACCTCATGTAGCCATATTTACCCTCAACTCTGGTCATAAGCAGGTCCATTTGGACCTTTAGATCCATAGCACACAATCTTCTACCATTTGTACTAACAGAGTAAATGGCAGCAATAGGAGATCATTATCTTCTGAACACTAATCACTGGGAAAGAGGGGGAGATGCCTAATTTGCTATTGCGATTCACTGCTATTTGTTGACAGCAAAGAAATGTAGCTGAGGACTCCTAGGTTCAATTCCAAATTCTGTGAGGGAGTGCGTCGTATCCATGGTTATAGACTCTTCTGTCCTCCACTGTGTCTATCCACCATCACCATTCTGCATTTCTGACAATAACTATTATATAGGGAGCTGCAATCTAATGTACAGAATGACTTGCAAAATGCAAAACCCCAGTGAATGCATGATCAAATGGTTTGGTTTTTTTTAAATTCAAGATAAATGCGCACACACATACAAAAGCAAAGAGACAGCAACACACAGAGGAGGCACAGTGAATATTCAGAAGAGACTGAAAACCACCTGCAATTCACATTCTAATATAATACTTGGGCACAAAATATTGGTATGTGAAATAAATATACCTACTTCATACTATTCCTTGTAATTAAGGAAAACAATCCAGGAAAAAGAAAATGGAGGAGAAGAATGAATAGCAGTCAGGAGAAAGAAAGAGAAACTAATAAGAAGACAAAACTGACGTCAGGTTTTTTTTAAGCAAATTAATTGCATTAGTTTTAAAAAAGCTAAAACACCAGAAACAATTAAACTCAAAGTCTCCCCCCAGCTCATTTGCTAATAATGCAAATGACAACTGCATTCCTTCGATCAACTTGTGTCCTTTGTTACAGATGAGCAACCTCACAATGGTCAGAGAGATTGCATGGGCTAACAAACAGCATGACTGTCTGACTCTCAAATCCTAAACTACATCAGTCTGGGCCTCCTACTTGGAAGTATCCAAAAATAGCAGCTTACAGACCATTCACCACTTGGGAGAAAGTGAAACAGATATTTCTAAAACTTGTTTTGAAAGTATGTTTTTAAGACAGATTCTGAGAATAAAGGATGCAGACTATTAGTACAGCACTTTGAGCCCGATTCCACCCTTCTCATCTACATCCTGCATTCCCACTAAGGGAATGTCGACACTGGAGGTGTAATTATACCCCACTTGCTCTGATTCAGCTACCTCATGTGAAAAACAGAAGTGTAGTCACAGCAGCACAAGCAGCAGGAGACGCTAGCCACCTGTATATCTACCTAGGATCACACTTGGGGAAGCCAGGTCATCCTGCTCACCACACTGATGTGGCTACACCTCTTTTTTCAGTGTACTAGTTCAATCAAAGCAAGTACAGGTATGTCTGCTTTAGCTGGAAATTACATGGTCCAACTCCAGTGTATTATACAAACCCTTATTATGGTTGCATATTTAGAACAACAGCTTCTTAAATAACCCACAATCTCCCGCATCCCATGCCAGCTGATCAAATAATTGGTCCTATCAATGTTCATAATATAGTTTAGAGAAGTGCTTCCTCAAAGCCAGTCTGATGTTTGTTGAGGGAAAGCCCCTGGCAGTCCGGGACAGTCTGTTTACCTGCCGCATCCACAGGTTTGGCCGATCGCGGCTCCCACTAGCTGCAGTTTGCCGTCCCAGGCCAATGAGGGCCGCGGGAATCGGTGCAGGCCGAGGGATGTGCTGGCAGCCCTTCCCGCAGCCCTTATTGGCCTGGAGCGGTGAACTGCAGCCAGTAGGAGCCACGATCCGCCGAACCTGCGGAAGAGGCAGGTAAACAAACCGGTCCGGACCACCAGGGGCGTTCCCTGAACAAGAAGCGGCCTGACTTTGAGAAGCACTGGTTTAGAGTAATTAAAATCATGTTCTTCAACTAAGAATAGAGTTTGAAAGTTTGTAAAATAAAAATCCAAGAACAATCTTGCCTACACAATCTCTTCTGCTTTCTCTCTGCCTGGTACATATTCTCAAACCCAAATCCTCATTAAAATTATATTTGACTGTTCTATATGGGACTGTTTTGCTAATGATGAACATATAATTGAAATTCTTTGCTCAGAAATTGATATTTTGAGAGCCTGGACTATCTCCCAACATATGAACTATACAAGGACATTTAAACCACTATTTATAGAGAACAAGCGTATACCCATGGTTCCTCAAGGTTTTTCCATCTTAAAATAAGCAACTGAAACATAATATTAGATAAGGAGTCATGGCTACACATTTGAACCCCAATTCTGCAAACACTTATGTATATGCTTAACGTCACACATGCAAGTACTCCCACTGACTTTGACTGAAGTCATAGCAATTTTCCCCCCATCCCCACTCCTGCTCCTTCTTCAAAAAACATGAAATTGCCAAAACAGCTCTCCAACTGTCAGTACCCTATGCATTTATGGCTCCGCACAAGTTGAATACATTAGACAAGGAGAGCTTTTTGGAAGAACAGAGAAGGATAAATGCTTTACTCATCTAATGACCATCCCTGCTTTATGAAAACGCATCATATATAGAGATGTGCTGTGTAATTCTGCTTATGTATTTCATTACGATTTTAAGATGACTCATAGTTTGTGCTCCATCCTTGGAATGGGATAAAGTGGCTATGTAGCTGTTTTTACATTTAGAGTCACGTAGTGACATAATTAAACTTTGGATCAAATCTGCCCTGATGTTTGTCTGGGGACATACAGTGGCACTTAATTTTGGTATTTTGATATGCCTTGTCATGAAGGCTCTGTTTAAAAAACAACAACAAAAACATAAGTTACTGACTTAGGCAAACTGATACAAAAACATACCATATAACAAAACAAAACTATGGCGCAAAGAAAAATAGGCACTACAATGGGAAAGATTTTTCCCAACTCTAATCCTTAGAACCACCTTGAAATCTAGAAGGGAATCTATCTGATGTGGGCTTTCAGACAATGTTTGGAATGTATGGAAACACACAGAATGAGAGTGTCTTGCTTCACTGGAGGACTTAACGAGAAACTCTAGGACAACTATGAAAAGGAGAGACTAAAAATAGTTTGTTCTTCCCATGAAGAACAATTTGCATTCCTCCCTGTTTGTTATGCTAAGAGAAATCTAGCTTAGCCATATAACAGGCTGTTAATACCTGTCAAACTACTAGCACACATCTTGTTGGAAAAGATTTACCAGTAAGTGGTTTCTGCTGACACACTGAGCCCTGGTTTACTCTAGAAACTTATGCTGGTACAACTATGGGTATGTCTACATCTGCAATTTTGCAGCGCTGGTTGTTACAGCTGTGTTAGTACAGCTGTATAGGGCCAGAGCTGCAGCGTGGCCACATTTACAGCAACCAGCGCTGCAAGTGGTGTTAGATGTGGCCAAGCTGCAGCGCTGTTGGGAGTGGTGCATTGTGGGCGGCTATCCCACAGAGCACCTCGTCCCATATCGGCGCTGTGGCTTGTGGGAAGGGGAAGGAAGTGTGATAGTCTTTCCGCTTCCTGTTCCTGTTCCAACGCCCAGCGGTGCTTTGTTACACATGCGGAGCAATGTGGCAGCATTGTGATTGTACAGCGCTTTTTCTGCAAATTTTTTTAAAAATGGATCCTCAGCAACTGACAATCTTATTGATGAATGTTGCCAGCACATCGCGCTTGGCAGTGGAGCTATTCCTTCAGCTGCAAAGTGAGAGTGACAGTGAGAGCGACAGTGAGTCAGACGATGATATTGAATTGCCTCACTGTGAAGACAGTACATTGCTTGTGGCAGTAACAGGTGTGCTCAGCTCCCTGGACCGGCGCGTTTGGGCTCAGGAAACCAGCACTCAGTGGTGGGATCAAATCGTCCTGCAATCCTGGGATGATGAGCAGTGGCTGCAGAACTTTCGGATGAGAAAAGCCACTTTCATGGCACTGTGTGCTGAGCTCGCCCCTACCCTGCGGCGCAGGGACACGAGATTTAGAGCTGCCCTGCCTGTGGAGAAATGGGTGGCTATTGCAATCTGGAAGCTGGCAACTCCAGACTACTTCAGATCGGTGGCAAACCAGTTTGGAGTGGGGAAGTCTACTGTTGGAATGGTGCTGATGCAAGTTTGCAGGGCCATTAATCGCACCCTGCTAAGAAGAACCATGTGTCTTGGGAACGTGCAGGACATTGTAGATGGCTTTGCGGAAATGGGGTTCCCTAACTGTGGAGGGGCAATAGATGGGACTCATATTCCTATTCTGTCACCACCCCACCTGGCATCAGAGTATGTTAATCGCAAGGGTTATTTCTCCGTGGTTCTGCAAGCGTTTGTGGATCACCGTGGGCGTTTCACTGACATTTACTCAGGATGGCCTGGAAAGGTGCGCGATGCACGCATCTTTCGGAACAGTGCCCTGTTCAGGAGGCTGAGGGCCGGGACTTTTTTCCCAGACTGCAAGATCACAGTAGGGGACGTCGAAATGCCCACTGTGATCCTTGGAGACCCCGCTTACCCCTTAATGCCATGGCTCATGAAACCGTATACAGGGAAGCTTGACAGGAGCAAGGACCGGTTCAACTACAGGCTGAGCCAGTGCAGAATGACTGTGGAGTGTGCTTTTGGCCGTTTGAAAGCTCGCTGGAGGTGTCTTTATGGGAAGCTAGATTTGATGGAAATCAGCATCACCGCTATTATATCCGCGTGCTGCACCCTCCATAATATTTGTGAAGGGAAGGGTGAAAGATTCAGTGAGGAATGGACCTCCGAGGTTCGACGCCTAGAGGATGAGTTTGCTCAGCCAGAGAGCAGGGCTAATAGGGAGGCCCAGGAAAGGGCTTCAAGGATTAGGGATGCTTTAAGGGAGCAATTTGATGCTGAGAGCCAGCAGTAATGTTTGATGCATTTGATGTGCTTTGCTCTACCTCATTGTGTATTATTTACCACTTCCAGCAGCAATAAAACGTAGTGAAAGAAATAGAAAAAAAAAAAACTTTATTCAACATACAGTACAAAACATGCAAGGGGGTAGGGGTGGTTGACAGTACATTTACAGGTTTTACTATGTCCTATTTTGATCAATATTCACTGTCTGTTGCACGTCAGCATTACTATGCTGCAGAATGATGGGGGTGGAGTGAACAGGGTAAGAATTATAGTTATCAGGGCTAGTAGGTGATCTTATAGGTGTTGGGGGCAGCTGGGGATAATAAGGAACTGGCTGCTGGAGAAAGTTGTTTTGTGAATATACAGGGTGACAAGGAAGAGGGCTTTGGGAGGGCTGTGGGTTAGCACGGTACATATTTGTCTGCATGGCTACAAGAGACTCGAAAGACTCAGTTTGGCGAGACAGGAGGCTTATCATCTGCTTTGTTGTTTTTTTGGCAGACAATTCCTTTCTCCTGCTTTCTGTTTGCCTACACAATTCCTTTCTCCTGCTTTCTGTTTGCCTCCATTCATATACAGTCTTTCTCCATTCGTCTGTCTTCCTACTTTCCCTGTTGTAGTGGCTCAGAACAGACTTGATCAATTCCTCTTTTGATTTCCTAGGATTGCGTCTCAAGTTCTGCAACCTACGTGAGGGCGGTGATACCGCTGCAGTAGTCAAGGTCCCTAGAAAACAGAGAGATAGAAACATGTAATACACAGAGGCATCATTGTTTATTATCAAATTTTGAAGGACTTTTGAGACTTTAGGTAGCATCCTTCTCACATACCTCACATAACACAGAGAGAGCAAGCAAGCTAGGTCATGGCGAGCAATGGGGTGACTGTTTTTAGCAAAAATTACCCCTTGGGAGTGGGAATTGACCACTGGGTCGCTGGAGTTTATCAGCAGTGGGTACAGGGGGTAGCTGGTGTCCTGAAGAAGGGACAGTAGTGAACAGGAAGGTGGTGAGCTAGGTGCTTGGGGGGTTGGGGTTTTTTTTGGTCCGCTTTCAACCCGTCCTGATACTGGGGGGTGGGGGGTGGAAACGCGGTGCTGGATGCCTGCACACTGCATGGCTGCCTCCGTGCTGGGAGGGTGGCTGGGGAACATGGCAGCACACCGCAGGGCTGGATGCCTGCTTGGGGGTGGGGGGGGAACACCAGAGCAAACCGCGGGGAAGGATACCTGCTTGGAGAGGGGGTTCGGGGAACACCGGAGCACACCGCGGGGAAGGATACCTGCTTGGAGGGGGGTTCGGGGGACACTAGAGCAAACCGCGAGGCTGGATACCTGCTTGGAGGGTGGCTGGGGAACACGGCAGCACACCGCGGGGCTGGATGCCTGCTTGGAGGGTGGCTGGGGAACACGGCATCACACTGCGGGGCTGGATGCCTGCTTGGAGGGTGGCTGGGGAACACGGCAGCACACCGCGGGGCTGGATGCCTGCTTGGAGGGGGGGTGGGGAACACCAGAGCAAACCGCGGGGAAGGATACCTGCTTGGAGAGGGGGTTCGGGGGACACGGCAGCACACCGCAGGGCTGGATGCCTGCTTGGAGGGGGGGGTGGGGAACACCAGAGCAAACCGCGGGGAAGGATACCTGCTTGGAGGGGGGTTCGGGGGACATCAGAGCACACCGCGGGGCTGGATGCCTGCTTGGAGGGTGGCTGGGGAACACGGCAGCACACTGCGGGGCTGGATGCCTGCTTGGAGGGTGGCTGGGGAACACGGCAGCACACCGCGGGGCTGGATGCCTGCTTGGAGGGGGGGTGGGGATCACCAGAGCAAACTGCGGGGAAGGATACCTGCTTGGAGAGGGGGTTCGGAGGACACCAGAGCAAACCGCGGGGAAGGATACCTGCTTGGAGGGTGGCTAGGGAACACGGCAGCACACCGCGGGGCTGGATGCCTGCTTGGGGGGGGGGGGAACACCAGAGCAAACCGCGGGGAAGGATACCTGCTTGGAGAGGGGGTTCGGGGGACACCAGAGCAAACCGCGGGGAAGGATAGATCAAATCAATGGGCTATTCCACGTTTAGGCATGCATGCAGGCAGCCATAACCAAAATCCTCCTCTCCCAAAACATTGAAATCTACTTACCACGAGCACGATCCTCAGCTTCCTCCTCACCGTCAGCTTCCAGCTGCTGCGACTGGCTAGCCTCCTCCGGGCTGGAGAAGAGATCCTGGCTGCATGTGTCCTGGGACTCCGGGGTGTCTCCTTCCACGCCAATAGCCTCTCTGTCTCCGTCCTCTACACCATCCCCCACTTCTCCCTGCTCTGAAATCTCCATCGTGCTCCTAGGATTTGCGGTGGGGTCACACCCTAGTATGGCATCCAGCTCCTTGTAAAACCTGCAGGTTGTGGGGGCAGCTCCTGAGCGGCGATTTACCTCACGGGCTTTGCAGTACGCACTCCTCAGCTCCTTAATTTTACTCTGCACTGCAAGGCGTCCCGTTCATGGCCCCTTCTCATCAAGGACTGCGATATCTGACCATACGTATCATAATTTCTCCTTCTGGAGCGCAGCTGTGTTTGCACAGCCTCTTCTCCCCACACACTAATGAGGTCCTGCAGCTCTGCATTGGTCCATGCTGGGGCTCGTTTGGTGCGTGGAGGCATGGTCGCTGAGTGATTGATAGATTAATTGCACTCCACACCTGGCTGAGCAAACAGGAAGGGGATTTTAAATTTCCCGGGGCATTTAAAGGAGGGGTCAGGTGAGCACAGGGCAGTGGAGTTTGCTTGATTACCAGAGAGGCTTCCTCAGGTATGCTGGGATACCTGCTTATTCCACGGAGGTCAACAAAAACGCTGGTGAGTGTCTACACCTGATGACCAGCGCTGGTGATCCAGCACTGGATCCTCTACACCCGAGGTTCGACCGGGTGTACAGCCAGCGCTGCAAACAGGGAATTGCAGCGCTGGTAATGCCCTGCAGGTGTGTACACCTCCTACGTTGCAGCGCTGTAACCCCCTCACCAGCGCTGCAACTTTGTGGTGTAGACAAGGCCTAAGTTGCTCAAGAATGTGGAAAATCCACACTCCTGGGCGATGCAGTTACGCCAATCAAACTCCCAGTGTAGAAAGAGCTATGTCAACCAGAAGGCTTCTCCTTTCAACACAGCTGCTGCCTCTTGGGAAGGTGGAGCACCCACATCAATGGGAGAAGCTCTCCTGTCAGCACAGGTAGCCTCTTCACTACGCATTACAGCTGCACAGGTGTAGACTGCTGCAGTAATGTAAGTGTAGACAAGCCTTGAGAAAGAGGACTTGTTACCTCATCTGAATATAAACAAGGTGCAGGTGGATTTCAGGGATAGCAGTTTTCAGAGAGGGATTTTAGGTGCAGCCAAGCTAGGAGATAAGAAACATGATCTTGTTGTTTTCTTGTCTGGGTTATACAGCAGGTTGAAAACGATACTTGCTCACAACCTGTTAATCTTTTTTTCCCCCTTATGTTGACTATAATAGATTATGCTAAATAACATATCATGGTCAGCTAATCTTCACCACCTCTGAGAAGCTGCCAAAGTGGAGCACTCCCAAAATTATAACCACTATACACTGATGTTAAATAGAAACGGTTATGTAAAAGTTTCATCTCTAAATCAGTGATTCTCAGACCTCAGTGATTCAAGAGCCAAATCAGCAATTAACATTACCCAAAAGAGCCACAGTAGTATGAATTCATTGTTTCATTTACTTTTTAAAATTTATTTATATATTCTCACAGCAAAATGACTGACCAAGTATTCTCCAATTGGTTAATAACATATTAAAAGCATTCTGATTGGTTTACAGCTTAGACTGGTTAATAATTAAGTCACACAGTATTTTAATATATGCTGCAAAGAGCTGCAGGAGACACATTAAAGAGCCAACAGTGGCTACCAAGTCTCAGTCTGAGTATCAATGCTATAAATGGTCAGAACTGGATTTTTTTTTTTTTTTTTTACCATTTGACAGAGCATTAGAGCATATAGACACCTTTAAGGATGAAGGCAATCCCCCATATGCACACTCTTAGCTATGATTAAATGAATTGTCAAACATGCACAGAAAAAAAAAATAGAAGAGATCAAAACAGGTACCCATTAACTGTCTCCTTTCTCCGACTCCGACTAATGTGTGTGTCAGTTCTACAGTAGCCTATAACAGCAAGATCCCAAGAAGAGAAATAATATACATACAGAACCAGACAGTTAAGAGGAATAAGCCTATTGAAACACTATAAAAGATCTTCTTACTAAAGGCTGCGTCTTCAAAATCACTGGGTGGGTTCAACATGGTAGAGTCTTTGTGCAGAAAATGCAGAAGCATAACTTTGTGCTCACTAGTTTGAAACTGTCCTAGTTGAGTGGGCTAAGGGGTGCACTTCACCCTTTGTTTCTAGGACATATATTCTGATCTACCTTACTGAATTTTTAGGTTTTCTTCCCTCAGCTAGTTGGTCAATAAAGAACACATTAATGAACAAGTTTTCTTCAACACTTCTGCTCATAAGATGTGGGTTTATATGGCCTGATACGTTGGGTTTATGCCAGACCTTGTTTTTCGTTAGGGTGGGGATGGGGGAAAAAAAGAGGCACAAGTTCTCGAGACTTATTAAAATGAGATTTTTTTTATCATGATGGAAAGATGTGATATTACGGTTCCAAACAGACAGACAGACCCCTGACTCAGATTTCCTTCTGACTGAGGTATAGGCAGTAATAGTAGACACTATAATTGTTGCAAAATATGACGCCTGAACTCAGAGCTCAAATGGAGGCTTGATTAGTGCCATTCACACACACTAGTTTAAATCTCTGTACTTAGGGCAACTGTAAAAATGGGGATTATAATGCTTACTCACCCCCTTAAACTGGTTTGAGACTTCTAAACAAAAAAAGGACTACACTAGGTAACTACAACTTTGGGTATGGCTACACTGGAGAGTTGCAGTGCTGGTAGTGGGTTTACAGTGCTGCAACTTACTCACCGTCCACACTTGCAAGACACATACAGCACTGGCTGCACTCCTGCTCTGCCTGGGGAATAACGATTGCAGCGCTGGTGATGCAGTGCTGCTCCACCAGCGTGGCCACCAAAAGCGCTGTAATTGGCCTCCAGAGTATTCGGAGGTATCCCAGAAAGCCTGTTCAGCCACTCCGCTCATCAGTTTGCAGTCTACTGCCCTGGCCTCAGGTGACCCACCCTTTAAATGCCCCGAGATTTTTAAAAATTCCCTTCCTGTTTGCTCAGCCAGGTGTGGAGTGCAATCAGAATCTTTCCAGGTGACCATGCCTCCATGCTGACATAACCTTATTCCCAGATTCTGGACCTTAGCGTCCAAAATTTGGGGGTTAGCATGAAAACCTCCAAGCTTAGTTACCAGCTTGGACCTGGTACCGCTGCCACCACCCAAAAAATTAGAGTGTTTTGGGGCACTCTGGTCCCACTGAAAAACCTTCCCTGGGGACCCCAAGACTCAAATCCCTTGAGTCTCACAACAAAGGGAAATAATCCTTGTTCCCTTCCCCCCTCCAGATGCTCCTGGAGAGATACCCAGACATAAGCTCTGTGAAACTACGCAGAGTGATTCCCCCTCTCCGTTCCCAATCCTGGAACAAAAGCACTTTCCTCTTCACCCAGAGGAAATGCAAAATCAGGCTAGCAATCCAACACACAGCTCTCCCCTTGATTTCTTCCTCCCACCAATTCCCTGGTGAGTACAGACTCAATTTCCCTGAAGTAAAGAAAACTTTAACAGGTCTTAAAAGAAAGCTTTATATAAAAAAAAAAGAAAGAAAAAATACAAATGTTCTCTCTGTATTAAGATGATACAACACAGGGTCAATTGCTTAAAAGAATTTTGAATAAACAGCCTTATTCAAAAAGAATACAAATTAAAGCACTTCAGCACTTACATTCATGCAAATACCAAAGAAAAGAAACCATAGAACTTACTATCTGATCTCTTTGTCCTTACACTTAGAAACAGAAGACTAGAAAATAGAACTACTTCTCCAAAGCTCAGAGGAAACAGGCAGACAGACAAAAGACTCAGAGACACACTTCCCTCCACCCAAGGTTGAAAAAATCCGGTTTCCTGATTGGTTCTCTGGTCAGGTGTTTCAGGTGAAAGAGACATTAACCCTCAGCTATCTGTTTATGACACGCCCCCCAAATTGCAGACAGTGGGGAAGCTCACTGGCGGCAATTTCCTTCTAGAACTTGAAAATAAACAGATTAATACAACACATGCACCTTTACATATACTACTAAGTATATAACTAACAGACTTTTACATTTTAAGAACACTTTTTAACTACTGGATTCTGGGAAACTCTCACGGGAGAGTGCATCAGCAACTTTGTTAGAAGCTTCTGTGATGTGTTGAATTTTAAAATCAAAATCTTGGAGAGCTAAACTCCAACGAAGAAGTTTCTTGTTGTTCCCCTTGGCAGTATGAAGCCACTTTAGTGCAGCATGGTCAGTTTGTAGTTGGAACCGCCGTCCCCAAACATATGGGCGTAGCTTTTCCAGGGCGTACACAATGGCATAGCATTCCTTTTCACTGACTGACCAGTGACTTTCCCTCTCAGACAGTTTCTTGCTGAGAAACACGACAGGATGGAAGTTGTGATCTGTTGCTTCCTGCATGAGCACTGCTCCTATACCACGCTCAGATGCATCTGTGGTTACTAGGAATGGCTTGTCAAAATCCGGGGCCCTGAGTACAGGGTCAGACATGAGTGTTGCCTTAAGTTGGGTAAAGGCTTTTTGACACTCATCAGTCCACTTAACGGCATTTGGCTGGGTGTTTTTGGTCAGGTCGGTCAATGGGGCAGCGATTTGGCTGTAGTGTGGTACAAATCGCCTGTAGTATCCGGCCAAGCCTAAGAAGGATTGGACCTGTTTCTTTGACCTTGGGACAGGCCACTTTTGGATAGCATCCACCTTGGCCTGTAGGGGGTTTATGGTTCCTCGACCCACCTGGTGCCCCAGGTAAGTCACTCTGTTTTGGCCTATTTGACACTTTTTGGCCTTAACAGTTAGTCCTGCCTGCCTGATGCGCTCAAAGACCTTTTCCAGGTGGAGTAGGTGTTCGGGCCAGGAGTCTGAAAAAATGGCCACATCATCGAGGTAGGCAACTGCAAATTCTCCCAGTCCAGCTAGTAGACCGTCTACCAGCCTCTGGAAGGTGGCGGGTGCATTTCGAAGGCCGAAAGGAAGGACATTGAATTCATACACCCCCGTATGGGTGACGAATGCTGACCTCTCCTTGGCAGGTTCATCTAGCGGTACTTGCCAGTACCCCTTGGTTAAGTCTATGGTAGAGATGAACTGGGCACGTCCCAACTTTTTCAATAGCTCATCAGTACGTGGCATTGGATAGTTGTCCGGACGAGTTACAGCATTTAGCTTACGGTAGTCCACGCAGAAGCGTATTTCCCCATCTGGTTTGGGTACCAGAACCACTGGAGATGCCCATGCACTGGTAGATGAGCGGATTATACCCATCTGTAGCATGTTCTGGATCTCCCGTTCTATAGCAGCTTGGGCATGAGGAGACACTCGGTAGGGTGGGGTTCTGATTGGGTGAGCATTACCTGTATCAATGGAGTGGTATGCCCGTTCAGTCCGTCCTGGGGTGGCTGAGAACAATGGGGCGAAGCTAGTGCACAGCTCCTTGATTTGTTGCCGCTGCAGACGTTCCAGGGTGGTTGAGAGGTTCACCTCTTCCACGCCACCGTCTTTTTTTCCGTTGTAGTAGACACCGTCAGGCCACTCAGCATCATCTCCCTGGACTGTAAACTGACAAACCTGTAAGTCTCTGGAATAGAAAGGCTTGAGAGAATTAACATGGTACACTTTAGGCTTTAGTGAGGAATTGGGGAATGCTATGAGGTAGTTTACAGCTCCCAGGCGCTCTTGGACCGTGAATGGCCCTTCCCATGATGCTTCCATCTTATGGGCCTGTTGCGCCTTCAAGACCATAACCTGGTCTCCTACCTTGAAGGAACGTTCTCTGGCATGTCTGTCATACCAGGCCTTTTGCTTTTCTTGAGCATCCTTTAGGTTCTCTCTAGCAAGGGCTAAAGAGTGTCGGAGGGTGCTTTGTAGGTTGCTTACAAAGTCCAGAATGTTAGTTCCTGGAGAAGGCGTAAACCCCTCCCATTGCTGCTTCACCAACTGTAATGGCCCCTTAACCTCGTGACCATACACAAGTTCAAATGGTGAAAACCCTAAACTGGGATGTGGTACAGCCCTGTAGGCAAACAGCAACTGCTGCAACACTAGGTCCCAATTATTGGAGAATTCGTTGATGAATTTTTTTATCATGGCCCCCAAAGTTCCATTGAACCTTTCCACCAGGCCATTGGTTTGATGGTGGTACGGGGTGGCAACCAAGTGATTCACCCCATGAGTTTCCCACAGTTTTTCCATGGTCCCTGCCAGGAAATTAGACCCTGAATCTGTAAGGATGTCGGAGGGCCAACCTACCCTGGCAAAGATGTCTGTTAGGGCCAGGCATACAGTGTTAGCCCTGGTGTTGCCTAGAGCTACTGCTTCTGGCCATCGGGTAGCAAAGTCCACTAAAGTCAGTACATACTGCTTTCCTCTGGGCGTCTTTTTTGGGAAAGGGCCCAGAATATCCACAGCTACTCGCTGAAATGGGACCTCAATTATGGGGAGTGGCTGGAGAGGGGCCTTGACCTGGTCTTGAGGCTTACCTACTCTTTGGCATACCTCACAAGACCGGACATACTTGGCAACATCCTTGCCCATCCCCTCCCAGTGGAAGGACTTCCCCAACCGGTCCTTGGTTCTGTTCACCCCAGCATGGCCACTGGGATGATCATGGGCTAAGCTTAAGAGCTTCTCCCGGTACTTAGTTGGGACCACCAACTGTTTTTGCGGCTGCCATTCTTCCCGGTGTCCACCAGAAAGAATTTCCTTGTATAAAAGTCCTTGGTCTATAACAAACCGGGATCGATTTGAAGAGCTGAGAGGCGGTGGGGTGTTCCGTGCCGCCGCCCACGCTTTCTGAAGGCTGTCATCTGCTTCCTGCTCAGCCTGGAACTGTTCCCTTGAGGCTGGGGTCACCAGTTCTTCCTCAGACTGTGGACTTGGGCTTGGTCCCTCTGGAAGCGATGTAGGTGATGGGGTTGTTTCCGTTGCTGGTGAACCGCTCTCCGCTGGTGCACCTGAGGGTATTTCAGGCTCTGGCTGAGCCTTTTGGGTATGGCTGTCGTGCGCTTCTGCCAGTTCTGGCTCGCTGGCGCCCTCTGGCGTTGAGTTTGAAGATGTGGTTGCACTTGCTGGTGCTGGTTGTTGTTCCAGTTCCGGGCCTGGGACTGGAGATGCTGTGGCTGTTTCAGTGGTAGGCATGGAATCCGGGTCCACTACCTCTGTCTGGGTCTCTGGTAACACAGACGGGGCCTCTGTGGACGGCTCAGGAACAGGAATGGGTCTGGAAGCTTGCCTGGTTTGGCTACGGGTAACCATTCCCACTCTCTTGGCCCGCCTCACCTGGTTGGCCAAGTCTTCCCCCAGTAGCATGGGGATAGGATAATTGTCATAGACTGCAAAAGTCCACATTCCTGACCAGCCTTTGTACTGGACAGGCAGTTGAGCTGTAGGCAAGTCTACAGCTTGTGACATGAAGGGGTAAATTGTAACTTTGGCCTTTGGGTTGATGAATTTGGGGTCAACGAAGGATTGGTGGATAGCTGACACTTGTGCCCCCGTGTCTCTCCACGCAGTAACCTTCTTTCCGCCCACTCTCAAATTTTCCCTTCGCTCCAAGGGTATTTGAGAGGCATCCGGGCCTGGGGATCTTTTGTGTGATGGTGGTGTAATGAATTGCACTCGCATGGTGTTCTTGGGACAGTTGGCCTTGATATGTCCCGGTTCATTACACTTAAAGCATCTTCCATCTGATGGGTCACTGGGCCGAGGTGAGTTACTGGAGACTGGTGAGGTTGAAGAGTAGGGTATCTGTGGCTTTACTTGGGTGGTATGGAGGGTCTTTGGCTGTCCTCGGTTGTAGGGTTTATGGTCTGTGTGCCCCCTGGGGTAATCGTTCCCCTTGACAGTAGCTTTTTTGCTTTCTGCCAGTTCCATCCATTTGGCTCCAATCTCCCCCGCCTCAGCGATAGTTTTGGGATTTCTATCTTGTATGTACCGTGTGATGTCTTCAGGAACACCATCCAAGAACTGCTCCATTTGTATGAGGAGGTTCACTTCTTCCAAGGTTTGAATGTTGTTTCCTGTTAACCAGGCCTCATAGTTTTTTGCAATGTAGTAGGCGTGTTTGGGAAATGACACCTCTGGTTTCCATTTTTGGGTTCTGAAGCGCCGACGGGCATGATCTGGGGTTATCCCCATCCTGTATCTGGCCTTGGTTTGAAAAAGTTTATAGTCATTCATTTGCGGCTTGGGCATTTCAGCTGCCACCTCTGCTAAAGGTCCACTGAGGTGTGGCCTTAATTCTACCATGTACTGGTCTTCGGGGATGCTGTACCCAAGACAGGCTCTTTCAAAATTTTCTAAGAAGGCCTCGGTGTCATCACCTGCCTTGTAGGTGGGAAATTTCCTGTGCTGTGGAGCAATAATTGGCGCCGGGTTGTTAGGGTTGGCTGGCACATGGAGCCCAGCTTTTGCCATCTCCAGTTCATGTTTTCTCTGTTTTTCCTTCTCTTCATTCTCTTTTTGTTGTTTTTCCATTTCTCGGCGGTGGGCCACCTCTTCTTCTTCTAGTTTTCTTTTGTGGGCTGCCTCTTGGGCTGCCTGTTCTCTTTGGAAGGCTGCCAGTTTGATGCTTTCTTCCTTTTCTTTTATCTCCATCTCTTTTTGTTTCATTTCCAGTTGTCGCCTGTGTTCAGCGTCTTTGATTTGTTCTTCGGCGTCAATCCTTGCCTTAGAAGTCATGGTTCCTGTTTTCTTGTGTTGGGGTGCCCTCCGGTGTTTATCTTCTGAACTGCAGGCTCTCTGTTGCCTCCTGAAGTCTGCCTAGCAACAGTGCTTTTTTCCTTTTCTCTCTCTAGCTAATGTTCAATGAAGGGAAACCAGAAAAACCACTTTATTTGCATGCATATAGAGTGCTGGTATGACTCTCAATGGGAGTGCTATTGCATGACAAAAGACCCTTAACAGTCTTCTCGCTTAACATGCAAACCACAAACTGCTAGAGAGAGCAGAAAAAAAAAATTCTCTCTGGTTCCCTTTTAAAACCAAACTGTTTCTCTCTGCTAAAAAGCCCTTAGCAGAGAAAAGAAAAATATAATATTCCTACTGGCTTCTGGGTTCTGTCTATATCCCGCCGCTGCTACACCATGTTATAACCTTATTCCCAGATTCTGGACCTTAGCGTCCAAAATTTGGGGGTTAGCATGAAAACCTCCAAGCTTAGTTACCAGCTTGGACCTGGTACCGCTGCCACCACCCAAAAAATTAGAGTGTTTTGGGGCACTCTGGTCCCACTGAAAAACCTTCCCTGGGGACCCCAAGACTCAAATCCCTTGAGTCTCACAACAAAGGGAAATAATCCTTGTTCCCTTCCCCCCTCCAGATGCTCCTGGAGAGATACCCAGACATAAGCTCTGTGAAACTACGCAGAGTGATTCCCCCTCTCCGTTCCCAATCCTGGAACAAAAGCACTTTCCTCTTCACCCAGAGGAAATGCAAAATCAGGCTAGCAATCCAACACACAGCTCTCCCCTTGATTTCTTCCTCCCACCAATTCCCTGGTGAGTACAGACTCAATTTCCCTGAAGTAAAGAAAACTTTAACAGGTCTTAAAAGAAAGCTTTATATAAAAAAAAAAGAAAGAAAAAATACAAATGTTCTCTCTGTATTAAGATGATACAACACAGGGTCAATTGCTTAAAAGAATTTTGAATAAACAGCCTTATTCAAAAAGAATACAAATTAAAGCACTTCAGCACTTACATTCATGCAAATACCAAAGAAAAGAAACCATAGAACTTACTATCTGATCTCTTTGTCCTTACACTTAGAAACAGAAGACTAGAAAATAGAACTACTTCTCCAAAGCTCAGAGGAAACAGGCAGACAGACAAAAGACTCAGAGACACACTTCCCTCCACCCAAGGTTGAAAAAATCCGGTTTCCTGATTGGTTCTCTGGTCAGGTGTTTCAGGTGAAAGAGACATTAACCCTTAGCTATCTGTTTATGACACATGCGCCAAACGAGCCCCAGCATGGAGCAATGGCGAGTTGCTGGACCTCATCAGTGTTTGGGGGGAGGAAGCTGTGCAGCCACAGCTGCGCTCCAGCAGTAGGAATTACGATACCTATGGGCAGATCTCAAGGGCCATGCTGGAAAAGGGCCATGACGAGACGCGGTGCAGTGCAGGGTTAAAGTGAAGGTGCTGCGGAGTGCCTACTGCAAAGCCCGCGAGGGAAACTGCCACTCCGGTGCTGCCCCCACAACCTGCCATTTTTACAAGGAGCTGGATGCGATACTTGGGGGTGACCCCACTGCCAATCCGACGACCATGATGGCCACTTCAGAGCAGGGGGGAGAGAGGAGGAGGAGAAAGAGGGGGAGGAAACCGAGAGTGAGGGTACTGGGATGGAGGGAGACACCCCGGAGTCCCAGGAGGCATGTAGCCAGGAGGAAGGTAGCCAGTCGCAGCAGCCAGTACTTGGTGAAGGACAAGCAGAGGAGCGGGTTCCCGGTAAGCGGCTTTTATTTTCAGAATGGAAATATTTCAGGAGAGGAGGGAGGGTTAGGGCTGCATGCATGCATGCATGCCTAGATGTGGAATAGCCCATTGACGTGGTCTATCACGTTGCAGTAATCAGCCTCGGTAATGTCTTCAAAAGTTTCAGCCAGAGCGTGGGCAATGAGCTTGCACAAGTTTATAGGGAGAGCCACTGTGGTCCTTGTCCCGGACAGGCTAACGCGTCCGCGCCACTGTGCCACGAGGGGTGGGGGGACCATTGCTGAACACAGGCAAGCTGCATAGGGGCCAGGGCGGAATCTGCATTGCTGTAGAAGACCCTCCCGCTCTTCCCAGGTGACCCGCAACAGCGAGATATCTTCCAGGATTAACTCCTGTGAAAAATGTTGGGAGACTGTTCAGTGTAGATGCCTCCTGCAGCAGTTTGCTTTCCTCAATGCACAGAAACCCCTGCACATCCCTGAAGCAATCAGACCCCTTACTCATCATTTCATGGCTCCTGTGGGTTATGTGCGCTCTGTTTGGTATGGGAAAAATATGCTAAAGTGAAGACTGTAAACTCCTTCACTGTATGGGAATAACTGTCTGGGTGAGATTATAAACAATGCAGCCTCTGTTAACTGTTGCCATTTTTGCCTTTCGAAAAGTGTCCTTGACTACTTGACTGCCCGTATCATCCACTGCTCAGAGGCTACAAAACCTCAGGAAGAAGCCGCGAAAAAGCAAAGAAGACATGCTGAAAGCAGTTATGGATCACTCTGCCAGAGAGTGTAAAAAACTGTAGGACTGGAGAGAAAGGGAAAGCGTGCTCCGCCAGAGAAACGTAGCAGCTAAGAAGAAAAGCACAAAACAGCCGATTAGAGTCCGCTTGGTGCGCCAGGATGCTTTACAGTCACTTGTAGCCATGCAGGCAGAGCACTATCGTGCCGCCCCCCTCTCCATCCCAAAGCTCTTTCCCTTGTGCCCCAATGTCAGCTCCAAACCCCCTTCCCCAGCATCCAGGTTCTTACCACCACCAGCAGCCCCTAACACCTGTACGTTCACCAACCAGCCCTGAGAACTATGACCCTTACCCTCTGCACTCAACCCCCATCACCATGCAATATAGGCATCCTGAAGTGCAGCAGTCATTGCACAGCACTCCAGACAGGACATATTCAAACCTGTGACTGTACAGTTCCCCACCACACCCCTCTGCCCTTTTTAGGTTCCCAAAATGTTGTGCGTCTGTCAATAAAGTTATTTTCTTTTCAATAAATGAATTCATGGCTTTGAAAACAGTCTTTATTATTGCAGAAAGTCAAAAGATACCTTAGCCCAGGAAAGAAACAGGCATTGCAAATCAGCTTAGGAAAAACAGATTCCTACTAACATTGTAACCACTGCACTTCACTCCCATGCAAGGCACCAAACATTACTGTTGGTTTTCAGCCTCAAATTCCTCCCTCAAGGCATCCCTAATCCTTGAAGCCCTGTGCTGGGCCTCTCTAGTAGCCCTGCTCTCTGGCTGTGCAAATTCAGCCTCCAGGCATTGAACCTCAGAGGTCCATGCCTGACTGAATGTTTCACCCTTCCCTTCACAAATATTATGGAGGGTACAGCACACGGATATAACCACAGGGATGCTGCTTTCCCCCAAGTCTAGCTTCCCATACAGAGATCACCAGCGCCCTTTTAAACGGCCAAAAGCACACTCCACAGTCATTCGGCACCGGCTCAGGCTGTAGTTGAACAGTTCCTTGCTCCTGTCAAGCTTCCCTGTATACGGTTTCATAAGCCAAGGCATTAACAGGTAAGCAGGGTCTCCAAGGATCACAATGGGCATTTCAACATCCCCTACTGCGATCTTCCGGTCTGGGAAAAAAGTCCCTGCCTGCAGCTTCCTGAACAGGCCACTGTTCCGAAAGATGCGTGCATCATGCACCTTTCCAGGCCAGCCTGTGTTAATGTCAATGAAACGCACACGGTGATCCACAAGCGCCTGGAGAACCATAGAGAAATACCCCTTCCGATTAATGTACTCGGATGCTAGGTGGGGTGGTGCCAGAATAGGAATATGCATCCCATCTATCGCCCCTCCACAGTTAGGGAAACCCATTTGTGCAAAGCCATCCACAATGTCCCACACGTTCCCCAGAGTCATGGTTCTTCTTAGCAGGATGCGATTAATGGCCCTGCAAACTTGCATCAAAACGATTCCAATGGTAAACTTTCCCACTCCAAACTGGTTCGCGACCGATCGGTAGCTGTCTGGAGTTGCCAGCTTCCAGACTGCAATAGCCACCCGCTTCTCCACTGGCAGGACAGCTCTCAATCTCATCTCCTTGCGCCGCAGGGTGGGGGCGAGCTCAGCACACAGTCCCATGAAAGTGGCTTTTCTCATCCGAAAGTTCTGCAGCCACTGCTCGTCATCCCAGACTTCCATGACAATGTGATCCCACCACTCAGTGCTTGTTTCCCAACCCCAAAAGCAGCGTTACATGGTGCTGAGCATTTCTGTGAATACCAGCAGCAATGTCGTGTCATACGCGTCAGGCGACTCACAATCATCGTCGGACTCCCCATCACTTTGGAGCTTAAGGAATAGCTCAGCTGCCAAACGTGATGTGCTGGTGAGACTCATCAGCATACTCCTCAGCAGTTCGGGCTCCATTTCCCACAGAAATCGCACTGCACAGAAACCGTTGAGAGAGTCAAGATGGCGCCAAACATGGATGGAAAAACAGGGATTGCTGGGATGTGAAGCGATGCATCACGGGGCGTTGGGACAGGAAGCAGAATGACCCGCCCTCTCCGCCCCCTTCCCACAACCCACCGTGCCAAAATGGGATGAGGTGCTCTGGGGGATAGCTGCCCATAATGCACCACTCCCAACACCACTGCAAAAGCTGTAAATGTGGCCACACTGCAGCGCTGGTAGCTGTCAGTGTGACCACACTGCAGCGCTTTCCCTACACAGCTGTACAAAGACAGCTGTAACTCCCAGCGCTGCACACCTGCAAGTGTAGCCAAGGCCTAAGTCAAAATGTTAAGACCAGTGTTTTAACCTGGTATCCAAGAGATTAGGCTCCAATACCCACATTTAGGCATTTAAATAAAAATAGACTGATGTTTACTAAAATGCTGAGTACCTGCAGCTCCCACTGACTAAACTTGAATTTTGTGAGCGCTATCCCCAGTAAAATTTAGATACTTAAGTTTGAAAATCTGGCCTTACGGAGTTGGCTGGGGTGCACTGGCCTAGTTTGTTAGGCATTAATTGTGAAGCCAAGCACCCAGGTCTTGATAATTAAATAGAGTATTTAAAGAACATGCAGCATCAAAGTAGGTGGTTCTGTATATGCATATGTAACTAACTTCAGCTACGTAGGGAACTATGCAGTTAGTAAGATGTAAATTGAATGAGGCATCATTAGCTTGACCTGCATCATACACTCAGTTTACTAATCTAGTGACCAGTCCCAACGCATTTATTTAAAATTGTCATTTTTTGTGTGCACAAGAAATTAAAAATATAAAAACTAGGGAATATCAGATACAAAGACTTCATTTCAAATACTAGTAAATGTTACTAAGTGACAAGTGTATCATACCTATCTCATCACTTACAAAACCCAAGCACTTAAGAGCAAGGAAATTAATAGACCTAAATCTTACAGTGCCCCGAAACTCCAATTAACGTCTATCAAATACATATTTCATCACAATGCCCCTGCTGACTTCAGTGGAAGCAGGACTGACCCCTTAGTATCTTCAGTGACTGTACTATTAATGGGTGGGTTAAACAAAACCATTTTGCAGCTGGTGGGCGTAACTGCCGCTTTCCATTAGAAACAGTTCAACTCCTTTATGAAATAATTGTGGTCTCCAATTCAAAGGACAGGCACATGTCACCACCCAAAACAAAGGCACCTGAGCCCACTCAGGAATGTGAACTATGCAAGCAGAGTGCTCCTTAAGTATTGGGGGTGGGGGGAGCATGTGCGTGAGAGAGCGAGAGCAAGGGAACCGGCAGAGACTGTGGGCTTGTCTACATCAGAAAGTTGCAGCGCTGGTGAGGGAGTTACAGCGCTGCAACTTTGAAGGTGTACACATCTGCAGGGCATCACCAGCGCTGCAACTCCCTGTTTGCAGCGCTGGCCGTACTCCCGTTTTGTCTCGGGTGTAGAGGATCCAGCGCTGGTGATCCAGCGCTGGTAATCCAATGTAGACACTTACCAGCGCTTTTCTTGACCTCCGTGGAAGGAGGAAGCCTCTGGTAATCAAGCTGATCTCCTTCCCCGGCTTGCTCTCGCGTTCCCGGAACCCCGAGCAAGCAGGTCTCCTTCCCTGCAGTTTGCAGGGTGGTTCGGGGAACGCGAGAGCAAACCGGGAAAGGAGACCAGCTTCGCTGCGGTTTGCTCTCGCGTTCCCCGAGCAAGCAGGTCTCCTTCCCTGCGGTTTGCAGGGTGGTTCGGGGAACGCGAGAGCAAACCGCGGCGAAGCTGGTCTCCTTTCCCGGTTTGCTCTCTCGTTCCCCGAACCCCCGAGCAAGCAGGTCTCCTTCCCTGCGGTTTGCAGGGTGGTTCGGGGAATGCGAGAGCAAACCGCGGCGAAGCTGGTCTCCTTTCCCGGTTTGCTCTCGCGTTCCCCGAACCCCCCTTGAAGCCGCCCAACAGCGCTGCAGTGTGGCCACATCTAACACCACTTGCAGCGCTGGTTGCTGTAAGTGTGGCCACTCTGCAGCGCTGGCCCTATACAGCTGTACTAATACAGCTGTAACAACCAGCGCTGCAAAATTTTAGATGTAGACATGGCCTGTCAGAGCCTGGAGAGGCATGGTGTGGTGTTGGCTAAGAGTTTCTTTGCTTACAGCTTCAAGCCTTTATCACCTGTTTTTGGATCCTATTGTGTTCAGGGAAAACAGGATTTTGTATATTCCTTGTAAATAAACAAGACTGATGACTCCATCATAAATTTCTCTTCCTAAGAAGAACAACCTGCAAGACCCCAACCTGCAACACTCTTCTTTACTGGTCCCTTCACATTAGGGATGGAAGATTGGTCTGTCATAAGAACTGTAGTTAGGTGGGAGAAACTTTCTAGCCCGTATCAACTGGGGTTATTAGTGATAAGGACAGAGCGGAGGAAGACCAAAGGACATGTGGATAGGAGGAGGTTGTGACAAACTAATATCCTGGACAAGCCTTACTTAATAGAGTTAAACCTTGTTCCATTGAGCTTAATATCTTTGCATTTTTAATACAATTAATTTTTAATTTTCGTCTATGTGTTATTGTGGGATTGTATGTATTTCCATGAGAAGGGTAAACAGGAGAAGAGCAGGCAGGGGTGATTAGTCAAATTCACTCAGGTTGTAATATCCCCAGAGAAACTCTACTCCCTGGAAAGGTCCACATGTACTAGTCCAAGCTGTAAGACATGCATCTGACAAAGTGGGTATTCACCCACGAAAGCTCATGCTCCAAAACGTCTGTTAGTCTATAAGGTGCCACAGGATTCTTTGCTGCTTTTACAGATCCAGACTAACACGGCTACCCCTCTGATACTAGTCCAAACTGGATTGTCCAGAAACCAACAAATGATTTTTGGATAAATAGACTGGTTTTAAACTGGCTCAGGGCCTTCTTCCTGATCCAGCAAATGGACAAAACCTCTGGTCCATGAAAGACCCTAGTCCTTAGAGAAGGGTTGGAAGGACTTGGCCTACTGAGGTCCATAAAACTGGGTACTTGTTCTGAGATGAAGCTGTGTTGAACTTGTTACCACAAAGAAAATCCCTTGACAGGGTGTTGAAGGATTGCTCCTGCCAGAGCCCATGTTAGAGTTGAGATGATGCATGCTAATAAGCTTATATCAGAACTGTGCAGCCTGGAAATAGTTGGTCAGAAGTAAGTGAGACATAAGTTCCCACCAAAGAAATGCAATGCGTGGGGAGCTGAGAGCCTGACAGTAGTGCCCTTGCTGGAGCCCCAGGGGAAATACTGGGGCAGTTGGCCTGGACTGTGACAGAGGTGACCTCTGTCCAGGGGTGGCTCATCAGCTTAAGCAAGTGAGGCACAGCTTAATCAAAGAATTCAGAAGCCAATTCCCAAAAGCTACACTTGTGTGTATATAAAGATTAAGGAGTTTTATATATATTAAATAAGTAGCATAGATCCATAAGAAGCACTTGTGATTTGATTTAAATGTCAAGTTACTCATATTCTCTCCATCTCCGTAATGCCAAAAAATGCAGTGCTGTGGATGAGGCGCAAATCACAGTATAAGCAGTGCCTCAAAGCTGCCTTGTAACTATGGCAACTAACCCCGCTGAGGAGCCACTTTGAGGACACTGTTGTGTTAGCCAAGGCTTGGTAAGACCATGGCAGGGTTGCAGAGGTTAAGGCCAATTCTGCTAGAATGGATGCATGGTTCCCTTCCAGCACTGATACAGTGGAAATGCAGGGGGGGCTCCCTGCACCGCCAAGGGGCCTAAGACACAAGGATGCAAGTTGGAGGGGAAGCTGTAGACATCCTGGGTTGAAGGATTAGAGACTCCCAGCCAAGATTACAAAGAACCCAATGAGCCCCTGGCTGTGGGGGAGGCCACCCCACTGCTGAACAATTCCTGCCCTGGAATTGACTGGGACGAGTCCCACACTCCTGGCTGGTGAGAGCAGAGCTGCAGAGGGCTCCCTGCAGGACCACAGGGCCAGTGACACTGGACATCTGCAAATGCAAGAGGGAGGCTGCTGCCTTGAAAGGGCAGAACAAAAGCACTCCTCCTTTCCCCTCTAAGCCAGGATTGCAAGGAGGAACCTGTATATTGGAATGTGAGAGTTGTGATATGTGCCTCACCTGTCAAAGTCACCAGCTGCCACTAACTCAATCCCAGCTGAAAGGAGCAACAGAGTGGATAGTCCCCAGCAAACAGTGAAGAATGAATGAGGCAGAAAAATAGGTTTGTGAGCTTGACTGTCAGGATTATTTTGATATAAGTCAACATGTGTTGATCAAATGCCTCAAAAGGGAGGATACCAGGCCCAAACCTCTTGTCAAGTCAAAGCTGATAAAGGATACAGAAAAAACAGCAACATTTTTGGCTTGCTATTAAGGTCATATGCGCACAAAAAAATTTAAAAAAAAGCCACCAAAGCTGAACTCAGCTGTTTTATAGCAGACCAATGAACTATTTTTTAAAAAGTACCTTTCAGAGATGATTCAAACCACCAAATTAGAATCTGGACTTCAAGCACTTCAATGTTCAGAAGTATTTGGATCTGAAGTTTTGGTTCAAGCTTATGTATTGTATAACTATTACAGTGCTTTCATATCTTTTCTAAACTTGACAGGCACATTTCAAATGAAGTATTTTTCAGTCAAAGTAATGGATTTATCCTCTCACATGCACATGTCTGAAGATGACAAAAATATCTACCAACAAATTGTTTCTCTCGGGTGCTCCTAGCTGTAGTATAATAGTTTATCTTGTCTGGAGTGTCAGAAGTCTCAAATTTCTCCCCAGAACCCATTTTACTTGCTCACTCCGTTCTTGCATACCATGCTCTCTGCATAGACACATCATGTGGGAGAACTTGACAGAGCACTACTGGAGGTGAGTTGTCAATTAAAACAAGAAGATAAAGGTCACAAAGTCAAGTAGCTGGAGTGCTATAGATTTACACCTCAGCTTGCCCCAGAGTAAGTGCTCATGTAAACAAACACTGACAGCCTGTTACTACTTGGAGCACTTATGTCATTGAGGATTATGTGCTATCTTTCTAAAAGGTCTGCAGATCTCTTAATTATTCAGCAGTGGAATTACTGGTTTAAAATAAACTCCCCTGTTTTGAAATAAAGGACCAGATTCTCTCTGAAAATTTACAACTTTAAAATATAGTGAATCTATGACTCTCATTCAGCACTATCTGAAAATCTTCTAGAACTTAAAGGGACACTTTGGGGTATAAATCTGTTTTAAAAATCAGTTGATGTTACTAAGAAACCAGATGTCACTAAGAAACCAAATTCATTCACTATTAATACTATTTGGCAATTCATTCAGCCTTGATGAAGAAAAAATTTGTCAGTTTCACTTTCTGGTTCTCAGGAGCTACCACAATACTGCAGGTTTTTTGGTTACCAACTCTTAACAAGAAAGTTTTAAATCTTAACTGAACAAGAAAGGTTCAAGTTCCAAATACTGCAACTATTTATACATATGCTAAACTTTAAGAATGAAATTAATTCCATTACCTTAATGGTCCTATTTGCCTGTTTATCTTTAAGTATGTAATGTTTGAAAAAGACCTAGCGCATTTTCATACCAATAACAATTGTATCACTGCACAGAACATGTCAGACAGCTTGTGACCCCCAGAGCTGTTTATATTAATTAAACACTGGGAATAAACTAGCTGGCAATGTCAACTTAACAAAAAAACCCACAACTTGATGGCAAGACTATGACTTCTGACTTAGAAAATAACGTGTCTTTTAAATGACAAAGAAGTGGTTAAAATTCATCATGACTCCTTTATAATAAAAATGACCCCTCAGCCTGCAAAACAAATTGAGGGAATGAACCGAGCAAAAACAATCTTTCTGGCAGCAGAAAACGCCTATTAGCATGTGGGTGAAAAGTGAGATGCTAAAAACAAGAGTTACACAGTCCTACAGGAGAAAAAAGTTTGTTATACATTAACATCAGCACTAGAATTTTTCCTCAAAGGCCAACCGTGGTTACTGATGCCTCACTGTAAGGATGCCTGTTGCCAGTGCATACACCCCCGGACCCTCTCCACTCCCTGCTGGACTCCCTGGCCCCTGCTGTTCACTAGTCCTCCCTCTCCTTGCGGGTATCTGGGTGTTCTCAGGGACTGGGGTGGGTGGTGTGTCCTGAAGGGTAGGACCCTGGAGGAGGAAGCTGCAGGGGACCCCACAGCCATGCCCCGGAGGGGGTGAGGGAAGGGAGGCTCCACATTACGCTGCACAGGCCCCCGAGGGGCGCCCCTGCACGTGAAACTTTCCACCCCTAACTAGGAGCCCGCCAGGCACTAGGCTGGGGTTTTCGGCGGGTCCCGCCTCGCAGCAGGGCAATGGGAGGCCCAGGCTCGCTGTGTTAGTGCTCACCCCCCCCCCCTCGCAGCCCGGGAGCTCCCCTCCCTGGCGCCCCGCTCCTGCAGCCGCTCACCTCGCCCCCCAGACCGGGCGCGGCCGCAGGCTCCGGGCCAAGCAGAAAGCGACAGCAGCGGCCATGCAGAAACGCGTGCAGAGAGGCGGCTCCTACCTGCGCGGGACTGGACGCAGGCACCACAACCAAGCGACCCCGGCTCCTCAGCGCGGCTGCCCGACAGGCCCCCCCCGGTCCCGCCCCTCGGGGGAGGAGCCGCTGCCACCGCCTCCTTCCCCGGCCGGTGAGGCGGGATCCGGGGGGCGCCTGTGGCCGGCCAGGGGCGGTGTGTGATGTGTGAGGCAGACACGGGGGTGAATGAGGTGCTGACACTGTGTGGGGGAGAGAATTCCCCTCTAAGCGCAGCAGTGAAGGTGTGAGGAAAGGAGAGATTGTGCGTATGGGGAGAAGTGTGAGCAAGAGAGACGCCAGCGTTGTCCGGGCAAGAAAGTGGTGGCGGTTTCAATAGTGACTTTCACCACATTCAGTGGAGTTGGTCAGGTCCTTGCTGTCCGATTTTTTGGTTGCAGAAAATGCAACATCCACCGGAGTGAAATTTGCATTGGAAGAAGAGTTCTGCACTAGTTCTACGAACCAGACGCAGACTCCAAGGGCATGTCTACATTAGAAAGGTAAGTCGACTTACATTAGGTCGACTTACAGCCACTGCAGTAATTACTGTGGTGATGCATGTCCACACTACCCTCTGTGGGTCAGTAGTGCACTTCCTTACCAGGAGCACTCCCACTGACCTAAGAGGCCCAGTAACTCCCTGCCAGAAGCCCTGCTGCACCACAGGCTGGGGGGGGGGGGCATCCCCAGCTCCTCCTTACTCACAGGGAGCAGGGGATGGCAGATGGCTCCAGGGGCTTCTTGGAGTGGAGTCCAGATGCCTGGGCTTCTTGCCCTGGCTCCCAGCTGGGAACAGGATCCCAGCCACTCAGCTGGGCTCTGGTTACCTGGGTTTCTGGTCAAATTCAGGGCTCCTGCCTTGAAATTGACAAGACAGCCAGCAACCAATGGAAGTAAGGCAGTGTCTACAGAGACATTGCTTCACCCATTGGTCCTGCTTTGAGCAGGGGGGTTGGACTAGACAGTGGTCCCCAACCTTTTCGTCTGGCGCCAGACGAAGGACTGTGGCGGCAGTGGAGCATCCGCCAAAATGCCACCAAATTTCTGCGGCGTTTCGGCGCCTCCGAATTTCTGCAGCGTTTCAGCGGCGACACATCTCAATGACACCACTTGCTGCTGACAAGTGACGTCATCGAGAGGCATCACTGCCAAAACACCACAGAAATTCGGCAGCATTTTGGCAGATGCTCGACCACTGTCCAGGATGTGGGCACATTTAGATGCCCCCACAGGCGCCATGGTGCCTGCGGGCACCGCATTGGGGACCCCTGGACTAGATGATCTCCCTGAGGTCCTTTCCAACCCTGATATTCTATGATTCTGTGACAATAAGGCCATGTCTACACTACTGAGCTTACAGCAGCACAACAGTACTGATGGAGCTGCACCACTGTAAGATTTCTTGCATGGCTCTCCCGTTGACATAATAAAACCACCTAAATGAGAAGATCTCCTGCCAACATAGCGCAGTGCACACTACCACTTATGCTGATGAAACTTATGTCACTCGGGGTATGTTTTTTCACACCTCTGAGCGACGTAACTTTTGCTGACATAAGTGGTAGTGTAGATATGGCCTAAGCCTTATGCCTCTCATGGAGGTAGAGTTATGTCAGTGTAGTAGGGCACTTACATCAGTGAGAGGAAGGCTGTAGTGTAGACACTGACATAATTAGGTCACCATAAGCTGCTTTAGGTCCACTTAACTGTGTAGTGTAGACCAGTCTTAAAGCTAAAGCCTCGTCTACACCACAAATACTTTGCTAGTATAGAGGCCCTTAGTGTAGACACAGCTTATGCTAATAAAAGGAGTTTTTCTGCCAACCTAGGCACATTAGCTATGCCAGTGGCGCTCTTCAGTCAACATAAGTCTGGTGTACGCCTAAATATTAGGTCGGACGTATTTACATCACTGAGGACTGTAAAAAATGTTGTGCTCAAAACTCTGTAGTTATGTTGACCTAGACCCCAGTTTAGACGCAGCTAGGTTGAAGAAAACATTCTTCCATGGACCTAGTTCCTGTCTGTTGGATGGGTGGATTAGCTACATCAATGAAAAAATTCCTTCTGTCAATGTTGGAAGCGTCTACAGTATGGCGCTACAGCGGCACAGCTGCAGTGCCATAGCTGCTGTGCCACTGTACTGTAGACATGCCCATAGTTGACATAGGTTCATATACACTGGCGGTTTACACTGCGGTTTTTGTCAGCATAGCTGTCAGCTAGCAGTGGTGTTTTTTTCACACCCCTGACCAACAAAACTATGCCAAATAAGGGCACAGCCAAAATATTCCTAAGGAGTGGGCCCAGAACTCTCCCCCTCCTGTCCCCACACCTAGCCGCAGGCTCTCCTTCTGCTGCTTCCCCATACTCAGTCTTGAGCTCTCTCCCACTGCTTCTGCACTCCAATCCGTGCTCCCCTCCCTGCACCCAGCTCCACACACACACACACCCCTCCTCCTGTCTCACACCTAGCCCTGTGCTCTTTCCCGCACATTGTCCCACAGCCACAGCCAGCTTCATCTTTCCCCCCTGTGCTTAGCTCCGCAGTCTCCTCATCCCTCAAGTCCTTCCCCAGAGAGGCAGTCAGGCTGAAGACCGCCATCCCCACCAGGGGCCAGGCAGTTCTGGGAGCCCCAGATTCCATCCTGCTTCTGTGTCTGTTTTCCCAGGAAGCATTAAAAGCCCTAATCCACTTGCTCCAGAACTCCTGGGTACTGGGGGTTCCTGATGCCTCCTGCTCCAAGGTTTGGGGGTGCACGGTACCCATGGGCACTGACTGGAAGGACTGCAAAATGTGTGGGAGAGTAGGTGTATGGGGTCGCAGTGCCAAATTTGGCCTGGCCATCTCTCCATCATGCCAGCTCCAGTGAGGAGTTGCCGAGGGGCCAGGGGAGTTGGGCATCTTGCTCCCACCCCACCTTGTTGCGCCCTTGATGCAAACCAAAGTTGTAGAGTTTACCTGGCCTAAGTGATAGAGACCAAGGTGATCTGAGGACTCCAGTAATTGTTTGAGTTTCCTCACTGTCATTTTCTCAACCATCTTTCTCAAGAAGTGTAATGTAAGATAGTCAATTAAATTGGGGATAATCAGCAAAATTGCCAATGTCAACACTTGGTTTTTTTTGAGCAACTCTAATAATACTTGCTTCAGGAATGCTGGCACCCTCCTCTCCCAAAAAGAGACATTCATGATTTTCACCAGTTCATCCAGAGTTTTTCCACTTGATTTCACTAGCCATGAGGAGATTGGTCCAAGCTGCAGGTACCAGTGTGAATATCCTCCCTATATTTCTAAAACCTTAGTGAACAAAACTGGCTAAACTCAGCAGGAAATGGTATTTTTTCTTCTCTGTGCACATATCTGTCATCACACAAGTAGCCAACCTAACTGACTCAGAGTAGCTTACAGTGTAACAAATGGAAGATGTCTGTTTAACTGCCCGTGAAGACTAATGTAAAATAACTGGTTGCTGGAAGATTGAAAGTGAATCTCTTTAGGAAGGAACCTTGTAATAGGAATAGAAGTTCTAATATGACTTCATCAAAGAACTGCTTCAGCAAGGGTCTCATCACCCAGATGACTTAACAGGTTGTCTTCTAAATCTGGATGACCACATAATCTGTTTCTATATATTGTACCCAGAAATGAAGTAAAACTGGATTGAGAGATGTGCAAACAACATTGTCACAATGGCAATTAGGGGTCAGGGCACTGGGCTGGAAGTAGAGCTGGTCAGGGAATTTTCAGTCAATGTTTTTTCTATGAAAAATACAGTTTCCACAAACTACAATTTAGATTTTGCTGACATTTTTAATTTTCTAATTTTTTCATCTAAATGAAATTGAACAATTTGGCCCAAATTGATATATTTCAACGTTAATCTGTGCTCACTTGAGCTGTCATGGTGCCTCATGGGATTTGTAGTTTGGGTTTCTCATAACCCTAAAAGTGTTGATTACACCAGGAATCACCTAATGCAGGGTATACAGAATAGTTCCTTTCTTTTATTAGTTGTGTGATGCCATAAACCCCCGCAGGGGAAATTTAGAAACGTGATTTCAGGTTTTGACTGATAAAAATCTATTAAATTAATTTAAAAAATTTATCCACTTGTCATTTTGAAACTAGAATATGCATTCTGTTGGTGATGTGAGATCTCATCAGTTGATTTAGGTTTTAAAAAAACATTTCTAATTTCCTTTAAGGCATAAACGTATTGTCTGATGTGCTTCCACATTCTATCAGTGAAGAAATTCTTGAAGTTTCAGCATATACTAAGTACACTGACTATGAACCTAGAAGAAAAAAACACAAAAAATGTTACTTTCTCAAAGAGTAAAAGGAATAACGTGCCATCACACCATCTGAAACCTCGTAATAGTATCATAGACGTGTAGGACTAGAAGGGACCTACAGTCCCTTGCACTCAAGGCAGGACTACTTAATAACTAGACCATTCCTGACAGGTGTTTGTCTAAACTGTTATTAAAAAACTCCAATGACAGAGATTCCACCACCTCCCTAGGCAATTTGTTCTAGTACTTAACCACCCTGACAGTTAGGAAGTTTTTCCTAATGTCCAGCTTAAACCTAACTTGCTGCAATTTAAGACCATTGCTTTTTTCCCTAGCCTCAGAGATTAAGGAAAACAATTTTTCACACTCCTCCTTGTAATAATCTTTTACACATGAAAACTATTATCATGTCCCCCCTCAGTTTTCTCTTCTAGAATAAACACATCCATTTTTTTCAGTCTTTCCTCTTAGGTCATGTTTTCTAGACTTTTAATAATTTTTCTTGCTCTCCTCTGGACATTTTCCAATTTGTCCACATCTTTCCTGAAATGTGGTTCTCAGAACTGGACACAATACTCCCGCTGAGGCCTTATCAGCGTAAAGTAGAGTGGAAGAATTACTTCTCGTGTCTTGCTTACAACACTCCTGCTAATACATCCCAGAAGGATGTTCGCTTTTTTTGCAACAGTTGACTTATATTTAGCTTGTGACCCACTATAAACCCCAGATCCCTTTCCGCAGTATTCCTTCCTAAGCAGTCATTTCCCATTTTGTATGTGTGCAGTTGATTGTTCCTTCCTAAGTTGAGTACTTTGCATTTGTCCATATTGAATTTCATCCTATTTACTTCAGACCATTTCTCCAGTTTGTCCAGATCATTTTGAATTCTAATCCTGTCCTCCAAACCCTTGAAATCCCTCCCATTTTGGTATCGTCTGTAAACTTTATAAGTGTACTCTCTTTGCCATTATCTAGATAATTTATAAAGATATTGAACAGAACTGGACCCACGACCGATCCTTGTGGAACTCCATTCAATATGCACTTCCAGTTTGACTGTATGCCCACTGACAATTACTCTCTGGGAACGGTTTTCCAGCCATTATGCACCCACCTTATAGTAGCTCCATGCGAGACATCAAACCCTTACTAAAGTCAAGATATACATCTATCACTTTCCACTTATTCACATGGCTTGCTACCCTGTCAAAGAATGCTGTTAGGTTGGTTTGACATGAGTAGTTCTTGACAAATCCATGTTGACTGTTACTTATCGCTTTATTATCCTCTAGGTGTTTGCAAATTGATTGCTTATTTGCTCCATTATCTTTCCAGGTACTGGATGGTTGACATCAGTGGAGTTTTCATATTTAGTTAACAGAATTACATATTATTTGTCTGCACAGGTAATTTTAGGAAACTCTCATCATTTCAGTATCATATAACATCTTCAGAAATGGTAGCAATGGTGGGAGAGGGAGTATAGACAAGATTGAGGCATTCTATGGCATGAAAAAAATGTAGATGAAGCCTACTAGGCAGGCATAAAACAAAAGGAAGAACATGGCATCTCCAAACTAGGTAAAACCAATGCGACTTGAGAGGTGTGAGGAAATGAGAAGAATCTTCAGCTTTTAGCTTCTCTACAAATAATTTTTAAAAATCTTGAAGAAGAACTCAACAAGAGAGGCCACCATTTGTAAGATTTTGGGCCACATGAGCTGAAAAATTTCAATTTTAAGAAGGGACTGTTTGATTGTTTAGTCTGACCTCCTGTATAACACAGGCCATTGAATTTCATCCACTTACATCTATGATGAGTCCAATAATTTGTGTTTGAATAAAGTATGGTATATCTTCTAGAAAGATATTCAGTCAGGATCTGAAGACATCAAGACATTGAGAATTCTCCACTTTGTTTGGTAGTTTGTTCCATTGGTCACTCACCCTCACAGTTAAAACATGTGTTCTTTATTTCTAATTTGATTTTGCCTGGCTTTAACTTCCAGCCACTGGTTCTTCTTATGACTTGGTCCACTAGATACTTCCCCCAAACTCTACAGGGATTGAGTTGTGGAAACTTCTCAGGTCCCCTGCTTGTCCCCCCCCTCCCTTCCCCAATTCCCTCAAGTGACCATCACTTGCCTCTTCACTGTTCTCAGCCTGTGAGGACAGAGAATTTACAGGACACACTCAAATTGTAGTGTTTGTGAGGGGGTATTATAAACCTTTTTGGTTTTTATTATATAACATTTTTTATCCAATGGCTATGAGTATAACACATTACAATCATATTGCTAGAAACAAATTACCAAAATTAGCAATATAATTCCAACAATAAATATGCATATTTATGAAAATTTATCAGGTCTCAAAGTTTTCTCAGATAGAATATAAGGGGGAAAATGACGAGTACTCTAATTATGGAGACATTTAGACATGAAGAAAATTGAAGATTTTGCTATTTATATGTAGTTATCTAGTACTAAGCATTATGAGAAAAAATATTTGTGCTTCATTTCCCTCGCCCACCCCTCTTCCCATGAGATAATACATTTAGAGAAAGGGCAGCACCTCAGTATAATTTTAAGTAGTTTTACAGGAACATTGATAAATATTTGATGGGTCTAAGCAAACATCAAACATGCTTTTGTACTCGGCACAGAACTGTAATAATCAATGTTTTCATCCACAAATAGAAGAGTTCAAACGGTAAATTTACTCTCCCATCTAAAATACATGACTGACCTACTTATTAAAACAACTTCCTGGAGAAAATAACAGCATTCCACAGAGATCAAAAGCCAAATCTCACTTGTTTGAAATGTCTTTGTATCTTGAGCAGTATTATACAAGTGTCACTGTAAAATACACTTGTCATTGCTTCTATCTACACAAAATACTGCTCAAGTCAAAGGCATCAGAGAGTTACTTTCTAAATTATCTTTAGTCCATTGTGGTAAATTTTCTCTCACTTATACCAGTGCAGTTCTATAAATAGAGGGCAGGAATATTAAAATAGGCTTTTTCCCCCATACATAAAAAAGGAGTGGGTGTACTTTCAATTAAATAACCTAATTTTAGGAGAATGAAAGCTTTCAGTTGCCTCTTCTGCTTCATGAGCATAGTGGTGTGATTATCTCCAAGTGGTACCTATTATCTTTTAGTTCTCTATGGTAACTGTACTTCTGGGTTGCAGAATTCACCTTAATCAACAATTAGGGAATGAATGAATGAATGAATGAAAATTCAACCCCTCTTTTTATCAGCATATTATCTAACTAAAGAACCAGCTAAGCTAGTTCATAATACCATGAGCTTATACCACAGCTAACTGTGGAAGCTGTTACTTTGAGAGCAGAATGAAACTGTGACCTCTATAAAAAATTCATAGGATTGCAGAACATAAAAGTGTAAACTGTGCTAACTGCAATGCATGTTGCCAGCTGTTTTTCTAATGCTGTGGATATTGCTAAAAGCCTAGGAACAGGCTGATATGATGGTGTCAAGTAACTGTGAATGTAAAAAACAGAACTCCTGAATGGAGAGTAAGCAATAGTCCATTTAATCTATTGCAGTATTTTATTACTTGTACATTATATTATTTAGTAAGTGTGTTTACTATACCTTAAGCACATTTATTCTGTATGTTCTTCACAGCACCAAATGGCAGAGTTTTTCACATCCCAGTAATTCTTTAAGATTATAATAATGAATTACTTTTATTACAATAGTGTCTACAGGCTCAGTGGTTTCCCCAGGAATTGAAATTAGAGGGGTTGTTCGAATTTACGGGATGTGTGTGTGTCAAGGCCGCTGAGATATGAATAAAGTAAATGTTTTGTCAGGATAATGCAAATTTAACATAAGGATAATGCAAGTTACACCAAAACACATAACAGGTCTAGATTTCTAAAAATATATAATTAAAAAAATGTATTTAATTTAAATTGACTTTTGAAAAGTAAGCCATCATGGGATAAGACAGAAGTCCTCTCATGGATCAGTAACTGGTTAAAAGATGGAAAACAAAGGGTAGGAATAAATTATCAGTTTTCAGAATGGAGAGAGATAAATAGTCGTATCCCTGAGGGGTCGATACTGGGACCATTACTGTTCAACATACTCATAAATGATCTGGAAAAATGGGTAAACAGTGAGGTGGCAAAATTTGCAGATGATACAAAACTATTCAAGATAGCTAAGTCCCGGGCAGACAGCAAAGAGTTACAAAGGGATCTCACAAAACTGCGTGACTGGGCAACAAAATGGCAGATGAAATTCAATGCTGATAAATGCAAAGTAATGCACATTGGAAAACAATCTCAACTATACATACAAAATGAAGGAGTCTGAATTAGCTGTTAACACTCAAGAAAGAAATCTTGAAGTCATTGTGGATAGTTCTCTGAAAACATCCACTCAATGTGCAGTGGCAATCAAAAAAGCAAACAGAATGTTGGGAATCATTAAGAAAGGGATAGATAATAAGACAGAAAATATCATATTGCCTCTATATAAATCCATGGTACATGTACACCTTGAATACTGTGTGCAGATCTGGTCATCCCATCCCAAAAAAGATATATTTGAAATGGAAAAGGTACAGAGGTGGGCAACTAAAATGGTTAGGAGTATGAAACAGGAAGAGAAATTAAAATAACTGGGAATTTTCAGCGTAGAAAAGAGACGACTAAGGGGGAATATGATAGAGGTCTATAAAATCTTGACTGGTGTGAAGAAAGTGAATAAGGAAATGTTATTTAATCCTTCACATAACACAAGAACTAGCAGTCACCCAATGAAATTAATGGGCAGCAGGTTTTAAAAAACAAAAGGAAGTACTTCTTCACACACATAAAGTCAACCCATGGAGCTCTTTGCCAGGAGATGCTGTGAAAACCAAAACTATAACAGGATTAAAAAAAGAATTAGATAAATTCCTGGAGAATAGCTCCATCAGTGGCTATTAGCCAGGATGGGGAGGGATGCAACACCATGCTCTGAGTGTCTCTAGCCTGTTTGCCAGAAGCTTGGAATGGGCAACTGGGGATGGATCCCTTGATAATTATCTGTTCTGTTCATTCCCTCTGAAGCACCTGGCCTTGACCACTGTCGAAAGACAGAATACTGGGCTATATGGACCATTGGTCTGAACCAGTATGACCATTCTTATGTACAAATTAATTATAATAATAAAAATGACTAGTACAGAAACTCCTCAACATCATGACCTCTCAAGATAGCAACAATGTGAGATAACAACCTTGGCAAATAATGCATTTTAAAAATCTTGGCCTACTAGGAAACATATTTATATAAGTTTCTATTCCCAGTCACAAATCTAGCATTCTGGAGCAAAGTCACTAAAATATAGTCCAACAAACAAATGTTTATTTAACGTGCCCCTCACTTTTCCCTCCACCGTACCCTACTCAGTGGTGTTGTCCTTGGTCAGTGGAGACTCAGAGTTCAGAGGTGCTTTCACGTGAGTACACCTCCCAAGTGAGGGGCAAGAAGATACCTTGCTCGTTCCTCCAGCTGCTCACTGTTTGCTCTGGCCACTGCTGTGCGTTGTGCCACTGTTCACTCCACCACTTTTACCAATGGCCCTGTGCAGTCACCTTCTGCTGCCACCTGCCACTGTGATCTCTACAAGTTGGTCTCTTGAGGTTCCACCCAGCTCTCAGTGATTTCAGCTGAGCTCTCAGTGGGGCAACCTCACTGCTAGTGCAATCTGGGCTGCCTCTTACAGCTGGTCTACACTGCGGGGGCGGGTGTCGAAGTAAGATATGCAACTTTGCTATGAGAATAGTGTAGCTGAAGTCGATGTATCTTATTTCAACTTACCTCCCGTCCTCATGGCATGAGATCGATGGCTGTGGCTCCCCCATCAACTCTGCTTCCGCCTCTTGCCCTGGTGGAGTTCCAGAGTCCACGGGAAGCACAGCAGGGATCAATTTATCGCATCTAGATAAACACTTGACCCACAGAAACACTGTCCTCACAGCAGGACTAAGCACTTAGACCTGATTATCAGTGATTTCAGCTGCTGTGGTCACTTAACAGAACAAAAGACTATCTATGAAGCCTAATCAGCTCTGTCTTTAAACAGTGGAGAGGGACAGGTCCCCACCCTCTCTCTTGATGCCCTCAATCAGCACAGGCTAAGTACAGTTCTACTGACCTTTACTCATACAATAAGAATAACAACATTTCATTCCCCCACCCCCGCATTCAAGGGATTTGTAACCCAACCCAACCACTTGGGCAACACAACTCTGTTTGCTGGATACCTAAGTAGATTAGGTGTGAATGTAAAAACAATCTGGTCCTGAAGCTTTTCCTCCCAGCCCCTAGCTCATCACTAGCTGTCAGGGAGCGCTCATTTAGACTTTGCTTAAAAATCATAATTTGAAATTATTAGGTTGGCCAGCATCACCAAAATGAATGCACTGACATTGTCATAAAAAACAGCTGTATAAGGAAGCTAGTCTATGTTCATACTTTTCAAATCTATTACACTTTTTCAGATACACGTATTTTATCATACACTATATATGCTTTTAAAGTGTGTGTTAATGTTTCAGTTTCAATTCAACTTTCCAAGCAGTCACTAAATTGGTATGTTTCAGAGTAGCAGCTGTGTTAATCTGTATCCCCAAAAAGAACAGGAGTACTTGTGGCACCTTAGAGACTAACAAATTTATTTGAGCATAAGCTTTCGTGGGCTACAACCCACTTCATCGGATGCATAGAATGTAACATATAGTGAGGAGACATATGTACATACAGAGAACATGAAAAGGTGGGATTTGCCCAACCAGCTCTAAGAGGCTAATTAATGAAGATGAGCTATTTTCAGCAGAAGAAAAAACAATCTTTTGTAGTGATAATCAAGATAGCCCATTTAAGACAATTTGACAAGAAGGTGTGAGGATACTTAACATAGGGAAATAGATTCAATGTGTGTAATGGCTCAGCCATTCCCTGTCTCTATTTAAGGCTAAATTGATTGTATCTAGTTTGCATATTAATTCAAGTTCAGCAGTTTCTTGTTTTTCACTTCAGCAGGTGGGTATTGTAGTTTTAAGAATGCTTGATAGAGATCTTGTAGGTGTTTGTCTCTGTCTGAGGAATTGGAGCAAATGCAGTTGTATCTTAGAGCTTGGCTGTAGATAATGGATCGTGTGATGTGTCCTAAATGGAAGCTGGAGGCATGTAGGTAAGTATAGCAGTCAGTAGGTTTCCGGTATAGAGTGGTGTTTATGTGACCATCACTTATTAGCACAGTCGTGTCAAGGAAATGGGCCGCTTTTGTGGATTGGTCTAGGCTGAGGTTGATGGTGGGATGGAAATTGTTGAAATCATGGTGGAATTCCTCATGGACTTCTTTTCCATGGGTTCAGATGATGAAGATGTCATCAGTGTAGCACAAGTAGAGTAGGGGCAGGGCCGTCCTTAGGATTTATGGTGCCCTAGGCGAGATTATTAAACTGGTGCCCCTGTGCTTGTCTTGCTCTTAGCAACACAAATATAAGCTTATACTACTGGAAAACTTGCCACATGCATGTTATTAAAACCAGTTTAACTTAATTAAGCACACTGTAATGCTGATGGACTAGCACTAAAGAAGTAGTACTATAGAAAAAATTCTGATTTGACAGAATGATGCAAATAATATATTTTTTTTAATTTGTCAACATTTTATTGGAAATTTCTATGAAGAGGTATTGAAGCAAGGATTAGTTTTTAATAAAAAGCAATCTTTCTGGCTTTTTTGGCTGCATAATCAGTAATAATGTCATCGTATGACAAAGACCAAGTGATGTCTTGTTCGATTGCAAGAATAGCAAGACCAGTCAAGTGTTTTTGACTCATTGTAGAGCGGAGATAGTTTTTAATGAGCTTTAGTTTTGAAAAACTCCGTTCTCCTGATGCTACTGTTACAGGAATTGTCAGTAGAATACGAGTGGCAACGTACACATTAGGATATATGTCAACAAGTCTTCTGGTATGAGTAAACTGTACAATGGTCCATTATCAATTTTGCATGTGGCAACAACTCAATTTTTCGTACAGTTCAAGTCCATTTAAATCAAAACGATCACTGTGCTTCAGGAAGCTCTCTAGGTCAGGGGTCCCCAACGCGATGCCCGCAGGTGCCCCGGCACCCGCAGGGGCCTCTCAGTGCACCCGCGTAGTGGCCAGCGGACGAGCATCTGCTGAAATGCCGCCGAAATTCGGCATCATTTCGGTGGATGCTTGTCCGCCACCACGGTCCTTCATCTGGCACCTGCCGGATGAAAAAGGTTGGGGACCACTGCTCTAGGCTCTTGCAGTTTGTCATTAGTTGCTCTTGTTGTCCTATTTCATTGAATTTAGTCCCACTCAGCCCGCTGCCAGCTGAGTGAATGGAACCCCAGGCTGATAGTGGGTTGAGTGGCTCAGCTGAGGTCTCAGCCGCCGGCCTGCTCAGCCCGCTGCCAGCCTGGGATTCCTTGGGGGTACCCAGGCCAGCAGTGGGTGCTGAGTGGTGCCAGGGGCCGGGACCCTGGATGCCATTGGGGCAGCAGCTGGAACGCCAGAGCAGCGGCGGGCTGAGCTGCTCAGCTCGCCGCTGCATGCCATCAAAAATCAGCTCACGTGCCATAGGTTGCCGACCCCTGCTCTATACATTAGTAAGGAGATGAGCATGTTACATTGTTGGAGGGCTCTATTTAGCAGTAACAGGGCTATAGGAAAGTCAGTCAACATTTTTTGTTTCTCTGATGAAAACTGGCCCACTCCCTTCCCCATACCAAACTTGTCACAAATAATTGTCAACAACTTAATTTTCTGTTTTGGGCTAAGATATTGATTTTTTAAAAAAAATATTGAAATTGAATTCAGGATTGTTAGCAAGCATTTTTGGCAAACAAAGTTGTTAAATGACACTTTAAATGGCAACACAGTATTGCTTTCATGCCTGGCTCACGCCCTAGCCTGCTGGTCCAACAACTGCAGTAGAGGAGGAGATAGGTGGAAAACTGCAGGACCCCAAAATCCACCTCTTTGGATGCAGAGTGGCAACAGCAGCAGCAAACCCTCAGGTCCGATCACACACCAATGGGCACCACCGCCAGCCCAACGGACCATGGTGAAGTTAGCACAGCATCTGATCTCAGGGATAGGGCACCCATGGAGCCACAGCAGCTCATCCTGCCCTGTGCCGCTCCCCCCAGATGAGATGGATCGCTGCCAGCCCGGGGGAGAGACGCGCTCCCCAGCTAGGGTGATCAGATCCAGATGTCCTGATTTTATAGGGCCAGTCCTGATATTTGAGGCTTTGTCTTATATAGGCACCAATTACCCCTATCTAGGGTGACCAGACAGCAAGTGTGAAAAATCAGGACGGGGGTAGAGGGGAATAGGAGCCTATATAAGAAAAAGACCCAAAAATTGGGACTGGCCCTATAAAAGTGGGACATCTGCTCCCCCTACCCCAACCCCCTGTCTGATGTCTTGCACATGCTATCTGGCTATCCCAGCCCAGATCTGTGCAACCCTTCCAATCCTGGCTGCCTGCCAAGAAAGTGAGTTACTTTCACTTTCATTCCTCAGCAGGCAGCCAGCCAGCCTCCCCTCCCCCCCATCACCTCACCAACCCAGCCCTGATGGAGGGGAGGGGGAAGAGAGGGGTGCTCTGTGGGGGGGGAGGGAGAAATGGGGGGGTGCTCTGTGGGGCAGAAGAGAGAAGAATGGACGTTATGGGGGACAACAAAGGATACTGCCAGAGCCGTAAAGCCTGCCTCACCTCACACCAGGGGAAAGAGTCACACTCACAGTGATTTCCTTCCCCCACCCCTTCCCAGAGACCCCAGCAGCCAATCCCCTCCCTCAGACTGTGCTGCATTCGGCTCTCTCTAGGATCCAGCAGCCCTGCTCTTACATGCTCCACTGCTTCCCATCTGTCCGGACTCCCAGCAGAGTGGTGCCCCCAGGCAAAGTGGTGCCCTACACGGCTGCCTATTCTGCCTATGGCTAAAGATGGCCCTGAGGAGGGGCGTTAGGGGACAAGAGCTAAGGAAGCATTGTTCTAAGTCAGCCATAAAAATGTTGGCATACTGTGGGGCCATGTGGGTACCCATAGCAGTGCTGCTGACTTGAAGGTATATATTATCCCAAATGTGAAATAGTTGTAGGTGAGAACAAAGTTGCAAAGTTCAGCCACCAGATCTGGCATGTAACTAATTCACAAAACTGGGGTGGGGTTGGGGAAATTCGGGTGGGGGAGGGTAGAGAAATCACTGTGCAGACCCCAACCAGTGATTGGGGCCCCATTGTACTTGGCATGGTGCAAACAGAGAATAAAAATGGTTCCTGCCCTAAGAAAGTTACAATCTAAATTGAAGACAAGAAAACATTAATATCTACTGTTAAACTTTTCTTCCTTCGGCTTCAGCTCATGACTTAACATTTTAACTGTTCTTTGTTGACAGAACAGACCATGCCCTTGTGTGTTCCATTAGGTACTTGAAAACCATAATAGCTAAAATTTTAAAACCCCAGCCAATTAAATCACCTTTCAATCTCTCTCGCTCTCTCAATCTTTTCTCAGACTAAATCTATTTAAGATTTTGAATTTTCCCTCACAAGACAGCCCTTACATACCCTTAATTAATTGTGAAACACTTTTCTCTATTTTCTCTAATACCTGGAAATACATTTTTAAAGTTTTCCAAAATTGTATATAACATCAAGATGCAGAAAGGAAGCATGATCTAGTGGTTAACAATAGGACTGGGAATCAGGAAAGCTGGGTTCTATTCCTGGCTGTGCCATAGACTTGCTGTGTGACCTTAGCCAAAATTAAATCAAATGCAGCTGAATTTTTCAAAAGTAGCCACAGATTTAGGATGTGTCAGTTTCTGTGTCCAGTCTGAGATATTTTGGACATATATTTCATTAGAGTTGTGAGAGTTTAGTATTTCTGAAAAGCTGGCACAAGATTTCTCAAGTTGGGCTCCGGAAAACCCATCCACCTTAAATTCGTGGCCATTTCCGAAAATTTTAGCCTTACTTCCTAGTAACTCCCTCTCTGTAAAATGGAGGTAATAATATTTGCCTCACAATGATGCTGTGAGGTGAAATTCACTAATGTTTGTGAGTACTTTGAGAGCATCAACTGAAAGATGCAAAGTATTTTTATTGGGCCATATCCTGATATCGCTGATCAGTCTTTCTTTAGGCAAAACTCATAGAGAAGCTAAGTTAGCCAAGTTGAGTAAGGTTTGAGTAGAAACCTCAGGATATGGCTCTTTATCAAGGCCCTTCATTTTCAGTTTTTATTTTGTTTAACATTTCCTCAGAATGCATCAGTGTTTATCACAAAAATTAAAAAATGGGTGAAAACCAGTGCAAAAAATTAACCTCACAGTTTTATGGATAAATATCAGGGTTAATAATGGGGAATGGGAAGACAGAAAAACAGCAACAGGTAGAGAAAAGTAAGAGTATTGAAAGTAAAAGCTGTTTAATGCCATGGTTTATTTCATGAACCGTACATTAACAATATGTACACATATACACACACTCATGCATGTGTATGCCTATGATATTGCCTACTTTAACAGACAGCTTCGCATGTACACTTAGGCTAATGTATTATTACCTAATGTAATGTACTGGGTTTTCTTAACATAATTAGTATTTTCATGTACTTGAGTGGTCCAAAATTTGGGTGAAAATCAGTAAAAGCAGAATAATAACTTTTGTAAAATCTTGGAGTATTTAGGTAAAAATTCAAAATGAAGGACCTCACCCATTATTGATCCTGAGATGTGAGGAGTACCCACATTTATGACAGAGCAAGTTATGAGTATTTAGCAGCTCTCAGAATCAGCTTTAAATCCTGAAAGTCTCTATTCAGCAAAGCACTTCAACCCAGTTTAACTGTAAGTATGTGAGTTGTCCCATTTAATTGTAATGGATTTACTGATGTGTTTAAATTTAAGCACATAGTTAAGTACCTTGCTGAATAGGAATGGGGTTGTTCAGGTGTTTAAATGCTTTGTTACATCAGGGCCTAAATTCTAAGGAAAGGACTCTACCCTGAAAGGTGCTGAGCACCCTAGATGTAATCTAGCATGCTTAATTTTAATCATCTGACTAAGTCTATTGAAGTCAGTGGGAGTTTTGCCTGAGTAAGGACTTCAGGATTTTGGTCTTTTTAAAAAATTCTAAATAATCAGCTATGCAGGATTTAGCTGCACAACTTCTGTAATGGGGTGTACAGATACATCCTCTGCAAGCCTTTGGAAATTAATAATAATAATTATAATATTGAATTAAAAATAATATTAAACATGAAAACAGTTAATAGAAAAATTATAAGAAATATATCTTGTTTTTAGCTGCCTGCAACATTTCCTTTGTTTTCAAGAAATGTTTAATTTGTTTAAAGTTTGTAACCAGTTTTTATATGAAACTGAGAGGCAGATTTTTAATCTCTAATATTACATATGGATTCACAAGGCCAAATTTTATCCTTGAATATGCATGGAAGGCTCCCCTTGGAAGCCAGTGAGAGCCCTCCACACACATCTGTGTGGAAATTTTGGCTCCAAGATATTAACATTTTTGTCAAATAAAAATGTGTTTTTACACCTGGTTTAAACCTGATACAATCTGAAACAGCCAGAAATTTCATCACCTGAAATGTAATATAATGGAACACTAATTCAATGTTTACTATTGCAGGAGTGTCAGCATCAATATAATGAAGCTATAGGACTCTCTAGAGAGGGCAGCGTGAGCTCATTTGGTAAGTTGCCTTAGTTTATTGTTTGTCAAACAAGTCCCTAATGGCTGGCAATACCCTCATCTAGAGTTTTATTGCCACTATATGTTAATGCTGAGTCAAAGATGATTGTATTTTTTCAGCTGCATTTTTTATTGTTGCTCCTCCATTTAACTTGATATGGTACATATTCAGATTTTGTTATTCTTTTCCACATACTTTCCAAATATACCAATTTGCTTGCACATTCCTCACATTCTACCCTACAAACTTTGGTTGACCCAAGTTGCATCTGCATAAAAGATATGTTAATTATGTGTTAACTGTATATATAAAGATGTGTTAACCCTGGTGTAGACAGTGCTGTGTCAATGGGAATGCTTCTCCAGTCAACATAACTTTACTGCCTCTTGAGGAGGTGGAGTACCTACACCCATGGGAGAAGCTCTCACATCGGCATCAGTAGCATCTTCACTAAGCGCTACAGCAGTGCAGCTGCACCAGCTGTTAGTGTAGACAAGCCCTGACAGATCTAACTCAGCGAAGAAAGAGCCTTCAGGGAACAATCAATGCTTCTCCCAACATTCCCTTGAGCTTTAAATTGAAAACTTTCATACACTGTACATGCTGTTTCCTCTCTTCGTTTTCTGTGGCTTTTTGCATGTGTTTTGTTTAGTTTTTCTGATATTTATACATATTTTTTCTCATAATTTTAATTAGTGAATAGTTCTATAATATCTTCCATGTACCTACTCCCTCAACCTGTTTTTTGTTTTGTTTTGTTTCCTCCTTACAGTATAATAAAATGATGGGTCACAAGCAAATCATTTGAGGGAAAACCTGCATTGATTGAGAGCAATTTGAAGTCTGATGAAGTTGAGAGCAGATTTTGACACCCAGGATATAAACATTTTGCCCTGGATGATGACTTAGAATTTGACTCATTCTGAGGCTTATCACCATTGAAGGGACTGTGAAAGGCTACCAGACGATGACTCTAAGGCTATGTCTACACTAATATTTTTGTTGGTATAACTTATGTCACTCAGGGCATGAAAAAAACAACCCCTAAGTGACATAATTTACACTAACAGAAGTGCCGGTGTGGACAGTTCTATGTTGGTGGGAGATGCTCACCCGCCGCCATAGCTATCGCCACTCGTTGGGGGTAGTTTATTTTTTGTCGATGGGAGAGCTCTCTACCATCGGCATAGAGCAGCTACGTGGGAGATTTTACAGCGCAGCAGCTGCATCGGTACAGCTGTGCCTCTGTAAGGTCTCTAGTGTAGACATGGCCTAAGACCAGGTCTGCACTATAAATTTTACATCAGTATGTCTGTGTTGCTCAGGGGGTGTAAAAAATCCACACCCCTGAGCAACATATTTATACTGACCTAACCCCCTGGTGTAGACAGCAACTATGTGGACAGGAGGGCTTCTCCTGATGACATAGCTACTGCCTCTCATGGATATGGATTAACTATGCCAACTGGAGAAACTCTCCCATTAGCGTAAGTTTGTCACAAAAACTTTATGTGTGAGGCCAACATTTTTCAAACCTAAAATTAAGCACCATCTTTTCCTTCTTCTCTGAATTGTGTTCTTCCCTTCTCCTTTGTTTGTCATCTTCTCATCAACAACAATCTCCTCCTCCTTCCTAATCCTCCTTGCTTCTCTTCCTTAAATTACTCGCTTAATCTTTTTCTTTTACACCATTTACCTTAAATCTACCCCAGTGTAATAAACCCTCCAAAACTATCTCACCTGTAACCCACACACTGAGAAAGCTGTCTTAAGCGTTATCTCCCCACACCCCAAAGTCGGAGTGTGTAGAGTGCCCTTCAAATTGTTTTTCAGAGTCTCAGCTTTTAGGATTTTTGGTTTTTTTAAAGTGAGTCTCTAACTGCTATGATTGCAGAGAAAATCTTCAAAATATGAAGAAAATGTAACAGATGCAGTGATATCTCCCTGAGTTTGCAGAGAGTCTGAAAAATAGCTTTGATGTGTGAACTTCCCCAACTATTTCACTAGGTGCTAACTAGGGTGCCAGTGACAACGTTATAACTGTCAACGTTGGTATTTCCCTACTCATCAAAGCATGTAAGAAAGAAGAAGAAAGTATTATATTATGATAACCCGACATCAGCATTTCTCAATGGTAGAGGTATCCATTAAAATATGTAGGCCTTTAACCACGCACAATGGGGCAGGATTGGTTTCATTTTCCCGATTGCAGGGAGGCTCAGCTTTCAAGGAATTTGGGAATCACTGACTTAAGGGGTTTCAATCATGGAATCATAGAACTGGAAGGGACCTCAAGAGGTCATCTAGTCCAGTCCTCTGCACTCGTGGCAGGACTAATTATCTAGACCACTCCTGACAGGGGTTTGTCTAACCTGCTCTTTAAAATCTCCAATGATGGAGATTCCACAACCTCCCTAGGCAATTTATTCCAGTGCTTAACCACCATGACAGTTCGGAAGTTTTCCTAATGTCCAATCTAAACTTCCCTTGCTGCAATTTAAGCCCATTGCTTCTTGTTCTATCCTCAGATGTTAAGAAAAACAAGTTTTCTTCCTTCTCCTTGTAACAACCTTTTACGTACTTGAAAACTGTTATCATGTTCCCTCTCTGTCTTCTCTTTTCCAGATTAAAGAAACCTAGTTTTTTCAATCTTCTCACACAGGTCATGTTTTCTACACCTTTAATCATTTTTGTCACTCTTCTCTGGACTCTCTTCAATTTGTCCACATCTTTCCTGAAATGTGGCTCCCAGAACTGGACACAATACTCCAACTGAGGCCTTATCAAAGCAGAGTACAACGGAAGAGTTACTTTTTGTGTCTTGCTTACAACACTCCTGCTAATACATACCAGAATGATGATTGCTTTTTTGCAACAGTGTTACACTGTTGACTCATTATTTAGCTTGTGATCCACGGTGACCCCCCAGATCTCTTTTCGCAGCACTCCTTCCTAGGCAGTCATTTCCCATTTTGTATATGTGCAACTGATTGTTCCTTCCTAAGTGGAGTACTTTGCATTTGTGCTTATTGAATTTCATCCTATTTACTTTAGACCATTTCTCCAGTTTGTCCAGATCATTTTGAATTTTAATCCTATCCTCTAAAGCATTTGCAACCCCTCCCAGTGTGGTATTGTCCACAAACTTTCTAAGTATACTCTCTATGCCATTATCTAAATCATTGATGAAGATATTGAAGAGCACTGGACCCAGAACTGATCCCTGTGGGACCGCACTCATTATGCCCTTCCAGCATGACTGTGAACCACTGATAACTACTCTCTGGGAACAGTTTTCCAACCCAGTTTTGCACTCGCCTTATACTAGCTCCGTCTAGGTTGCATTTCCCTAGTTTGTTTATAAGAAGGTCATGTGAGACAGTATCAAAAGCTTTACTAAAGTCAAGATATACCACATCTACCACTTCCCCCTTAACCACAAGGCTTGTTACCTTGTCAAAGAAAGCTATCAGGTTGATCTGACACAATTTGTTTTTGACAAATCCATGCTGACTGTTACTTATCACCTTATTACTTTGTATATGTTTGCAAATTGATTGTTTAATTATTTGCTCCATTATCTGGACATTGCTTTATAAACCTAAACAAACCTGTTTCAGCTTCAGGATAGACACTCTGCAACAGAGCACCACCCTGAAAGTGGCGCTGTTACCTTCTGACATAGGAGATGTCATGTGACATATGACAAAGCTGGAATAGAGAATGCATCCATCCATACAAAGAGCAGCCCTGCCATCTATGCAGTCATCCACCCCACTTGTCAAAGGGCTAGTTGCCCAGACCAGGCCTAACTTTATAACCGATATAAATAAGAGGAAACAAATACAAAATGTAAATTACAATTCCCTCAGAGAAAAAGATAAGTTTAATTTTCACTCTTGGTCAGGGGTTCTCAAACTGGGGTCAGGACCCCGCGAGGTTATTACATAGGGGATTGTGAGCTGTCAGCCTCCACCCTAAACCCTGCTTTGCTTCCAGCATTTATAATGGTGTTAAATATTTTAAAAAGTATTTTTAATTTGTCTAGGGGGGGTCACACTCAGAGGCTTGCTATGTGAAAGGGGTCATTAGTACAAAAGTTTGAGAACCACTGTTGTCAACCTTATCCAAACATCCTTCTGAAAAGTCCTGCTAGGAAAACAAATCCCTGGGCACATGCTTCCCCTGCAGTCAGCTTCTTGTTGAAAAGCAGCATCTCATTTGCCTAAGTGAAAGAAAATAAGATGAAGATACAATAAAAATGTGACAGGTGCAATACTTAGAAAACAAAGAATAGAAAATAACAAACCTCTAATTGATTGTTCTTCTAAATAACTAACAATCTACTTTGTGTTGTATTCAGAACTATCGCTTTTGGTATATTGCATTTGAAGTCTTGCCTGTTGTAGCTTTTGTTTCTTCATGCCTTTCAGTAAAGAGAGGCCAGCTAGCTCTGGGCCAAACTCTCTACTCTGTTACAGGGATGCAGTCCTGCTGAAGCCAAGAGGATTACATCACTGTAACTGAGATGAGAATTTGGGTACTGTATGGCTGCAGAGCTAACTGGTGCAGTCTGGAGCAGGGTACTTGAGAAAGAAAGAATTCTGGCCTTTATATTAATTGGATTGTATTTTTATGTGGCTGGGTAAAAATAAAGGCAGTTTACTATCTGCCCAGAGAGGAGATGCAGGCTGCATGGCACAGATACATGTGTCCAGCTATCATAGAATTGGTTTCATTCTGGAGGATGGCACACCACCACCTGATGCACATATTCATCCACCCACCCCCTGCACCTCAACCAACACTACCAATCTTATTCACTCACCCCCAAAAGGATGCCTTGTGTCAAGACTAAAACTTGATAAAATAATTAGTGTTATAGCATAGCAAGTAGTGGAACATTATTCCTTTTCTTTTCTGGACAGCCCCAATCATCTTCTACTTTAGTGGAAGCACAATGGATTTATCTCCACCATATTCATTGGAGGCCACTTTCTTGTCCCTGTTTAAAATGTTCTTCCTGAATACAGATGATATGTGATATGTGCCTTAACACTTCAATACTATTGGTCTCAGCCTGTTTCAAGTATAGTAAACTTCTCAAGAGAATTAAACTGGTTTATTTTGGAGAACCTTGGATATATGTGTTTTGGGGCTTGAATATATGAACATAAGAACGGCCATATTGGGCCAGACCAATGGTCCATCTAGGCCAGTTTTCAGAGGGAATGAAAAGAACAGGAAATCATCAAGTGATCCATCCCGTTGTCCATTCCCAGCTTCTGGCAAACAGAGGCTAGCAACACTCAGAGCATGTGGTGATATCCCTGACCATCTGTCCTCCATGGATTTGTTTATAGTTAATATTTAATACACAATCGAAGTGTCACTCTAAAACAATGCTTGATGTACACTGCTATATTAATGCCTACAGAATTTTTATGTATAGCTCCACTTCATATCAGGACCTAGAGACCCTCAGCATAAGTAACAGAAGTTACTAGTGTAACATCTCTGAGATTCACGTTAGCACACTTACCTGTATTACTGAAAGAAAATTTTTGAAGTTCCTGCAATTAAAAACTAGCTTCATTATTGACTGAATATATCATAGGATGGTACACTTAAACAGCATGTCAAGTTTGAAAATAAGTTATCCTTTTGCAAAGTAAAATACAGTACCACATAGAAGCACAAGGGAGTTAAATGTTAGCTGGTCTCTGACTAATTCCTAGTGAACAACTGTCCAAATCATATACATTGTCATCACAAATTGTCATCCTTGTTGACAGTCTCAGTAGAGAGGCAAAGTATTGAATGGACATGTAGAATGAACTGTACTCTCACCCCTACACAGGGGAAAGAGAATGAGAGGAAGGAGGTGCAGCTATTCAAAGAAAGGAAAGGAAAGGGGAAAGTGCTCAACAAATGAGAGTTGAAAAGGTATAATTATGAATAGAAGGGGTTAAGCATGTCAGGAGAGAGAAAAAGGATAAAATGAAAGAAGGGAATAAGCAAGAAAAGCCAGTGAAATTAATTCATTAATGTGCCTTTATTTTATGTTTTATTGTGTTTTGTTTTGCTGGGTTCAGTATTTGCAATAAATTTAGCCTAGCACCTTCTTCTGTTTGTGTCACAAATAAATATTTATTTATTCATTTATTTTTTCTAAATTACTTCAATGTTGTCTGGGAACATATTTCAGACTCTGAATGGCTTGCAAACTATTTGACACGAATATGCTTTGAATGGTTTGTGTTCATAGTATGCTATTCGTGCTCTGTGATTGGTCTAAATACTACATTCTATACCCAAACACTGTAACTATTCCAGACTAGGGGCTTTCTACACGACAAAATTAGATTGAATTTATTAAAGTCAACCTGTAGCCTCCAGTTTTACAAAATCGATTATGAATGTCCCCACTATGTACATTCCGTTGGTGGAGCGCATGTGCACTACCATGGGTATCATCAACTCATGGAGTGATGCACTCTAGGCAGCTATCCCACCGTTCCTGCTCCCGATTGGAATTCTGGGTTAAGCTCCCAATGCCTGTTGGGACAAAAACATTTTTGGGAGGTGTTTTGGGTACATATTGTTAGTCCCCCATGATGCACTTGGCTCCTCCCTCCCTGAAAGCAATGGCAAACAATCATTTTTGCGCCTAAGCCTGGGTTACTTGTGCAGACGCCATAGCACAGCAAGCATGGACCCTGCTTGGATGTACACAGTTGTTGTGTGCATCACAAACACCTTGTGAATCATCCTGCAGTATTTGCAGAGCCTAGCCAGGAGCAGCCATGTTGAAGAATGTGATGCCACACAAATAGCTGTGCGGGAAGCCATGGAATGGAGCAATTCACACGTACTGGCAGTGGCAGCCAGGCTTGTTGACACTGTGGAATGCCGCTTCTGGGCCAGGGAAACAAGAACAGACTGGTGGGACTGCATCGTGATGCAGGTATGGGATGAGGAGCAGTGGCTGCATAACTTTCGAATGCCTAAGGCCACTTTCATGGAACTTTTTGAATTGCTTTCCCCAGCCCTGAAGCGCAGAAATATCAACATAAGACCTGCTCTGACAGTTGAGAAGCGAGTGGCGATAGCCCTGTGAAAGCTTGCAATGCCAGATTGCTACCGGTCAGTCGGGAATCAGTTTGCAGTGGGTAAATTGACCATGGGGCTGATGTGATCCGAGTATCCAGGGCAATCAATTCACTTCTGCTAAGAAGGGTCATGACTCTGGGAAATGTATAGGACATAGTGGATGGCTTTGCTGTAATGGGGTTCCCTAACTGTGGTGGGGCGATAGAACTGACATCCCTATCTTGGCACCAGACCACCGTGTCAAACAGTACATAAACAAGAAGGGGTATTTCTCAATGGTGTTGCAAGCACTAGTGGATAACAGGGGGCATTTCACCGACATCAACATGGGATGATTGGGAAAGGTACATGACGTGCGCATCTTTAGGAACGCTGGTCTCTTCAGAAAACTGCAAGAAGGAACTTTCTTCCCAGACCAGAAAATTACTGTTGGTGATGTTGAAATGCCAATATTATCCTTGGAGACCCAACCTACCCCTTGCTCCAGTGGCTCATGAAGCCATACACAGGCAGCCTGGACAGCAGTAAGGAGCAGTTCAACCATAGTCTGAGCAAGTGCAGAATGGTGGTAGAATGTGCCTTTGGTCATCTAAAGGGGCGCTGGCGCAGTTTACTCACTAGGTTAAACCTCAGCAAAAGCAGTATTCCTATTGTTGTTGCTGCTTGCTATGTTCTAGATAATATCTGTGAAAGTAAGGGGGAAAAGTTTCTGGCAGTGTGGGGGGTTGAGGCAGATCGCCTGGCTGCCAATTATGAGCAGCCAGACACCAGGGCAATAAGAAGAGCACACAGAGGTGCACTGCATCTCCGAGAGGCTTTGAAAACCAGTTTCATGAATAATCCAGCACTGATATGACAGTTCTGTGTTGTTCTGTACCAACCCTGCCCCCTTTTCACATGTCTGCCCCATAGATTAAATCCCCACCAACCACAGTGTGCACAGTGATTAAAGAGCCTCTTGTCCTCAATTCATGTATTTTTATTATGCTAACAAACACTGAACAGAGACAGCAATGAATAGCAATGGTAACCAGGTAAAGGCCTGATAATACAGGGAGGGAGGGGCAAGGACACATAGCTTATTACAATATCACTGTCTAGCAATCACAGCTGTGGGAATGAGAGCTTTCTGCTCCACGAACCATCCCCTGGAGCTGAGTTCAAGGAATAACGGAACTCCCCCTATACCCCAGCATTCTAGGACATCTGGGAGAAGAGGATATAGAACTTGGTGAGGAGGGCAGCTGGTTCATCACTGGGTGCAGCGGGACTCTAAGGTCTAGCTGCCTTTCCTGCACCTCAGGAAAACACTTCAACATGTCTGTTTGCTCCCCCATAAGCCACAACATATCCTCTTGAGTGTTACGCTCTTGTTCCCTGCTTGCTTTCCTGCCCTCTTGGTCGGTGCGCATGCTTTCTGAGAGTATGAGCCTCCATGCATGGAGTTGGGCCCTGTCAGCCTCAGAGAAATACATCTAATAACAGAACATGCCTTCCCTTGTCCGCTTTTTTCACCTTCTAATCTGGCACAGCCTTTGTGCTGGAGTGGAGGAAGCACCCAGAGAAAATGTTGCAGCTGAAAGGAAAAGCATACGTTGTTGAAAACAAAAGGTTAACTGTTGCAATGAATGAAACAATTCACAGCAGTAAATATATTCCCCGAGGTACTCAGCCTAATTTTGTGTTTTAAAAGAAGACCCTGCCAGTGAAGTACAACACATGGCAGATCACTGGGCAGCAGATTTCGGTTTGCAGACAGGCATGGTAAGCACACACAAAAGGGCAGGCGGGGAGAGCACACCCAGAGACATTCTTTAGTGTGGAAACTCTTGGCACATAAACAGGCTTTTCCGGGGAGCACCCTTTGCCTGGCTGCACTGCCTGCCACTGTATCCTGATTGTCTACCTCAAATTAAACAGTAACCACAATTGCATTTAACCCCTATAGTGTCATTACAAGTGTGCACTCACCAGAGGTGCCTTCTCCACTATCAAAGTCCTGCACCAGTGGTTCCTTGGCTCCAGAGTTAGGTCCCGGCTGTTCGGGAGAATGGATCCTCTGATGCCTGCTGTGCATTCTCCTCCTCCTCCTCTTCCTCATCAACAATGTCCTCCTCATTGTTGCCCGTGGCTGCCTGGATCCCTTGGGAGGTATCCAGGGAGAGTGTTGGGGTACTGGTCTGGTCCCCGCCTAGAACTGCATGCAGCTGCTCATAGAAGCAGCACATCTGTGGGTCAGCACCAGTGCGACTATTTGCCTCCCTTGTCTTCTGGTACGCTTGCCTGAGTGCCTTTATTTTCACATGGCACTGCTGTGTGTCCCTGGTGTAGCTTTTTTCTCCCATCCCCTGTGCGACTTTGGCATAGATGTCAGCATTTCTTCTGCTGGTTCGGAGCTGTGCCTGCACAGACTCTTCTCCCCACACAGCAATCAGATCCAGTGTCTCCTGTATGCTCCACGCTGGAGTGCATTTGCATACCTGGGCAGCCATGGTCAGCTGTGGTGGTGAACTCTCCACACTGATCAAATAGGAAATGACATTCAAAAGTTCCTGGGGCTTTTCCTGTTTACCTGGCTGAAGTGTAGTGGAGTTGAAAGTGCTGTCCAGAGCGGACACCTCCCGGAGGTCAAACAAGTTGAAATACAGTGTGCTGTGGCTACACTAACTCTAATTTGACCTGGGAAGGTCGAATCTAGCACTATTCCTCTCACTGAGGTGGAGTACAGGCATCAATTTTAAAAGCCCTTTAGATCAGCGGGAAGGGCTCTGTAGTGTAGACAAGCACATTATAAATTAGACCTAATGCGGGGAATGTCGATCTAATGATGTAGTGTAGACCAGCCCTAGGATGTAAAAGCATATTCTAACACCACCTATCTAACATGTTCTAAAAGTCTAGTGTGAGCAAGTCACTGTAGACGTTAATGAGTGTTCACCAGGTTTACCTGAAGCATTCCTTATCACATGTCAAAGTCTACACTGCCTTTTCTATACTTGACTATTAAAACATGTTAGTTAGGAGGTATTCTAACACCACATCTTTAACAAGACAAACCCGCAGACAGAAAGGGCCTTTGTAGACTTCATCCCTCCTTGTTTTGAGATTCATTGCTTGAAATTAAATATAAATGTATATGCGTAACTATGCATGGGCCTCTGTACAAATAGCTGGACTCCACTTACACTGTATCCCATGAAGCAGATGGAAGCCTACAATAATACCTAGTTCTTATATAGTGCTTTTAATCGGTAGATTTCAAAGTGGTTTACAGAGAAATGAATAAATAAATAAATAAAAGGAGTTAGTTAACTTTTGGAGACTGGGCCTTGTTTAGACTTCAACTTTCAGTCATGTTGTCACATATGTTCAGTAATATGATTGTGCTAATGTAGGCAACTTCACAAATGTTTGTGCCTGGGAATGGTTCACCCTCAGCTGAGCCTGGAACAAATCTTTGTGAAGGCTGGATGTGTTAAAGTCTGTGGGAGTTTTCCATAAATGACCTGGCCACAAGGTACGCTATAGCTCCTCCTAGTGGTGACCAGTGCAAAATGAAGAGGATAAAGTAACATAAACAGTAAACAGTGTAAAACTAACAAGGTACTGTATAGTCAAGCAGGGGACTTTCTTAGATCAAATGTTCTGGGCAAACCATAATTTAGCACCTTCACAAAATAATCAGGTGCTCTTGGAGGTGATGGAGAGAGTATTGGGCACACCCTCGTTTTCATCCCTAGAGCAATCTGGTGAAGACACATTACGTTGACAGGAGAGTGCTCTCCCATCGATGTAATTACTCCACCTCAATAAGAGGCAGAAGCTATGTCAGCAGGAGAGCATTGCCTGCCCACATTGCATGGTGTGGACACAGCTTTAAGTCACTGTAAGTTACGTCACTTAGGAGGGTGTTTTTTTCACACCCCCAAGTGATGTAACTTATATTAACTTAAGCAGTAGTATAGACAAGCCCTAAGACTAGACATTTGTCGTTCAGATGTGCTAACGCCCCACCCCCAAGACAGAAGTTTTGCCTCAGCAAGTATCAGTGTGAACAACGTGTTGTTGGCAGGAGTGCTCTCCTGTTAACTACATGAACGCCGCTTGTTGGGGATGGAAGTATTTTGTCGGCAAAAGTGCTGACAATCAGCGGCTACATGCCCAATTTTTAGTGACACGGCCATGTCGCTAACTGCTGTGTAGTGTAGACAAAGCCTAAGTGTCTAAAAATCAAGCAGATATTTCCAAGCTGTTATGAGAATCTTAGAATATGCAAATCAGCAGACCTGGGAACAAATAATCAAGATGATGAAAGAAATATACCATCAGAGTCAGAGTTCAAATTCTCTGCACAGCCAAATAAGATCTTCTTTCAATTACTTTTCAAACATATAATTATAGGCCTTGAGTATATCGTTCTCCAGCTACAACGGCATTGCATGATGTACAATAAATTTAGCAAATAACCATCAAAGATTCATTATACAACACACCCCTTTTTGACCCAAGTGGCAAGTCCAAGTTTGGGGCTCTGGGGATGTTCCAGTTAGGAGAAACGCAATGGGTATTTTTTAATGCAATCTTATTTATTTGCAAGGAAGGTATCAAGCCGTGCATCTCTGACTTCAGGAGGAACCAAGAACAAAAGGAGCAGTTTCTTAGCTTACAGCCCAAGCATCTTTAACCAATGGCCTTTTCTGCCTCTTCCCCCACCCTCAAAGTATCCAAACATACCAAAACACAAACAATATTCAGCAAAAGCCCTCTCGCTGCCCCTTCTCCCGGGGTGCCAGAACAGGGGGATCGGGGCAGGCGCATGGTCCCTCCACTTCTTACTGTCTGTAAGGGCAAGCAAGGGTGGGGGGAGGAGGTGGAGAGGAGTGAGCGAGGGTGGAGTCTTGGGGGAAGAAGCAGTGTGGAAGTGGGGACTCAGGGAAGAGGTGGCATGGGGATGAGGGTTCAGAGGGAAAGGGGCGGCGTGAGGGTATGGGCTCAGGGAGAAGGGGCGGTGCAGGGGGTGGGGCCACTGTTCAGACACTAGTGCCCCCCCTCCCACTTTTAGGGGGCTTCTTCTGCTCCTGCTTCTGCCCATTCAGTCCAAACTCCTGGGTGGGTTCACAACCACCTTGTCTTAGGTGAGGGGTTTCAGATTAACGCATCCTGACAGTTATGGTAATTGAAGGGCATATTCATACCCAATCTCAATGAGGTTTTAACTCAACCCATAACAAGGTTTCACCTAGTTCATAACAGTATAATTTAGAAACATAAATATTTGAGATTATAACAGACTGACATGGTATAAACCTGGGTTTCTAGCATTAGAGACTCTATTAAGAACAATACTTCCCATGACATACAAAATATGATATGACGTGAGTAAGCAATGTGAGGAGCAAGGGAAGTCAGTTTTGCTTTGTTCCTGCTTACAGATTGCAAGGCATTTATTCATATGGCTGAAAAGAGAGATTAATTGATTCTATTCTTGTTCAGATATTTTCATTTTAATAAAGTCACTGAAGGAACAAAAGATATTTCACACAAAGTACAATCCTAATGAAATGCACCTGGTGTATGGTTATTATATGAGAATATAAAATTGTTTATCAAATTTTTGAACGCCAATTTCATTTGTATGGGCTTAAAAAGAATACTCAACTATAGACAACTAGGTTCTTGAAAATTTGAAGCCTCTGGTGGTGGGGACTGTCAGTGCTGAATCACTTAAAAAACTTCTGTTCCAATTCTCAGGGTGCTTCGGCCCCTTTGTGCTCTACTTCAGAGGTGAGAAACTTAACCTCTCAGGTGAGAGGGTTAATTTCATGTAACTGAATGGCAATGAATGCTGAAACATTATTAGTGGTATAAATCAGGCTCAGTAACCTCTGTTTATCAACAAGTAGTAGTGATGTGTGTAGTATTTACATGGAAGGGAAAAAAACCAACCCCATTTCCTTTCCAAGTTATCCCCCTGCATTATGCTTAACTTAAATACAAATACTGCAGTGAAGAGGGTCTTATTTGTTATAATTACAACTTGTAATGTCCTGCCCATTTGGTCACTTTCTATACCTATATCTTATTTTTCTTGTTTAAGAAGTTTACCCCTGATTGTAACTTTAGATTACATCTGGATAATGAACTGTATTTATATTAAACAACTGGGGAAACAAATCTATTCTGCTGATAAGCAAACATGTAAGCACATGCTTTTTGCAGCAATAATCTATTTGATAAATTACTAATAATAACCTTGTCTTGCAAATCTTATGCAAGTCTCCTGAATGACGCAACATACATAATGTGATAAACTCAGGACAGACAGCTGCAAGGGAGGGGTAGGAATCAGTACCAGAAGGTTAAAAGGCCCTCCTCCTTATCAACTGAGAGGCAACCACAGGTCAGTCAGGTTCAGCTGGGAAAGGTTACCAAGGTAGTAAATTAGAATCAGCTGAGGGGGGAGCTACCTGAGGTTAATTGGGACCAGCTGATTCCAACCTGGGGCTGCCTGAGACCTTTTTAAACCCTTCCCTGTGGAAGGAAGGGGGGAGAGTAGAGAGAAGAAAAAGCAGCCCTGCTGCCAGGAGTAGAAAAACAGTGAGACCCTCCAGGAGGAGGGGCAGTACTTTCTCCCACAAGGGGGGTAAGAATTCACTAACCAGGACTAGTGGAGATACGGGAAGCAAACTTCCCTTGTGTCCGAAAGGGGAATGCATTACCTGAGCCTGTCTCACCAGGGCTGAAAGCAGCAGAGACTGGGGAGGTGCCTTGCCACAATAAGTACAATGAAATTGAGTCCTATTCATGTTCTTTTAATATAGGCTTTTTTAAAAAGGGAAAGGTAGAAACAAATTCTACTATGTAGAACTGTAACAGCTACCCAACAGGGTTTCAACTATGGACTTTCAGCATTGTAGCACTGATGTTTATCACTTGCACAATAGACTAAGTTTATTAGCTGCTAGGAGAAAATTATCATCTAAGGCCTTGTCTACACTGGTGGTGGCATGTAGGATAAGTGTAACAACACACCACAGTGAAAAGCAGGCAGCCTCTACATTGCAGTGTGCAGCTACATCTGGCAATGAAAGGTTTTGACAGAAGGGAGGCAGTGGGACACTACACAGCTAAAAATAGCAGTATAGATGAGGGAGGAACTGCCTGGGTGTGTAGAGAGCTGGTACATACCCTAAAGTTCTGGCATGTCTTTACTCTACTCTCCTAAACAGTGCCTGCCATTTATACCCAGACCAGTGGTGTTTGCAGGTATGAACTCTATATGCTGCTGTAAATGTAGATATAGCCTAGACGGTGGGGATGGGTGCTGAGAGTTGTGCTAGATCTAGGCATGCTCAAGGAAGACCAGCTTGACTCTCTCCTTTCCCCACCTTATGAGGTGGGGAAGCTCCTGCCCCATGCGATGCCACCAGAGAAGGCAGTAGAGATTGACTGCTTGTGCAAAGGGGTTGAAGAGAGCCTGGCTTGGCTCTTTAGCTACCCCCTACCTAGCAGCTTTGGTAGCTTCTGGCCTAAGTGTTGCCATGCAATGTGCTGCTGCTGCTGACCATGGGGCATATTTCCAATCCTCCCTTCGGTCATGTGTCCAGGCAGAGTTCCTCTGGGCTGTGTCCACTGGCTCCTTGTGAGCAGTGAGTACTGTCCTGGGTTCCCTGCTTGGTATAGCCATCTGGTTCCTTGATTTTGACTCTATGATCTCACTCCCATCCCTGTTTTATCATTTGCTGCCTCCCAAACTCTCTTGATGCCTGGGTCCAGTGGCTTGCGCCTGTCCTTCCTTGGCAATTCAATAGGTGCTGCTGCTATTGTTTAGCCAGTGGCAGTGTATGCCCAGCCTTTTACGGTGTATCCTGAGGAACACAAAGGAGAAAAGGGAAATGTGATTTTCAAACATTTAAATCTTAGCAAAACCTGAACAGAATTTAATGTGACAAAGAAATGGCAACTCTCTAGCCTGGAGGCTTTCCCCGAGCACATTTCAAAGGCCAGCTGCAAAAAATGGAGGTTTTAGTGTGAGTCAGAAAAATTCACAAACATTTTTTGTAATGGAAAGTGTTAGGCAACCTAACTACAGGGATTGCTGCCAGCAACCCCATAATGCCTTTTATATTTAAAAAAATACACACCAGAATGGTGACATTTTCTTGCTTTCTTATCTTGCATAACTGGCGTTTATCATCTGTAATCAGTCAGTAGGAACTGATAATTAATTGATTTCCCTATTACTGAAAACGAAACATATAAAATCACTGAGGAATAGCAGATATGGACTCTGGCCTGTTAGAACCCTTCAGTGACCCATGAAGTTGTGACCTATGGAAACCAGATACAGGAAACTGGAGAGTGGATGCAGTCTTCACTGTAAACAAACCTGCTGTAAAGGGAAGAAGGTCTCTTTCAATAATGGGTCTAAATCAGAACCTCAAATCTAAACTACCCTGATCTTTGAGGAAAACTCAGATCTTGACCCATGCTGTGGCTCATCTCTAGTAATAAGGAGAGACTTTTAATAGACATTTAATTCAGTTGCTGACCAAGAAAACTACTTTTAAAAATACTCTGATATTATATAGACAAGGTAGGTGAGCTAATAGCTTTTATTGGAGCAACTTCTGCTGGTGAAAGAGAGAAGCTTTCAAGCTTCACAAGGGGTTGTCTTCAGGTGATTGAATAAAAGCTCTGTGGACCTGAAATGCTTGTCTCTTTCACCAATAGAGATTGATCCAGTAAAATATACTACCTCCCCCCAACCCTTGCCTCTCTAATGTCCTGGGACCAATGTGGGTACAACCACAGGGACTGACTTTCCAAAGTGCCGAGGGGTGTTTGAACCCCAGCTCTGCCCCAGGCCCTACCCCTGCCCTGCCTCTTCCTAGCCCCGTTCCACCCCCACCTTGCCTCTTCCCACCTAGTTCCACCCCTCCCCTAAGCACACTACATCCTCGCTCCTCCCCCTCCCACCCAGCCTCCTGCATGCTGTGAAGCAGCTGAGGCATGGGAAGGGAGGTGGGAGGTGCTGATTCGCTGGGGTGGGGGTGGGGAGTTAATGGAGGATGCCGCTGGGTGCTCAGCACCCATCATTTTTTCCCTGTGGGTGCTCCAAGTCCAGAGCACCCACGGAGTTGGCGCCTATGGGTACAACACCACTGCAAACAAAATATGTGATATTATAGTGAAACAATAGCAAACTTGTAAGCATTACTATTTTTGTGATGAGGTGTGTGCCCCACGCTGGCAGTGACAGGGTTAAGAGGAGCTGGTGAGCCTGATTATCCCTTGCTGTGATACCTGAATGGGAGACAGACAAGACAGGTCTACAGTTTTTGAGAAGTCGTCTGCTTCAGAGATAAAATGTGATATTTATTATGTATTTTGATGTGCTGAATTCAAATATGACAATTAAAACAACTGATTGGCTACTCTTTCTAAGATATTTAAGTTTTTACATTTTATGTCTATGTATATCGTGTAGATAGTAGAGTTTTAATCATAAATTGTAAACCTAGGTCTTTTCATGTGTTTATGGTTGCTTTACATGATAATATTTCACCTGTCTTGTTTATGTAACACTTTAAAAATCAGCAAAAGGGTTATATAAATAAAATTTATTATGAAACAAAAGGCAAAAAACTATTCTGTACATAGTTTAGTCCTATTCAGTGTCTACTCGGCGCTTCTTGGCTTGTCTCTTGTATTCATTAAATGGAGCATCTCTTGTCACTGTCCAGCAATAGTCTGCAAGCATTGATGGGCTCCATTTGCCCTGATAGCCTGCCAGGAGATTCCACTGCTGTAGTCTGGAGCCCAACAGCTCTGCCTTACTCTTGGGTACTTCCAAATCCCTGATAAGGTCATTCAGTTCACCTTGTGTTATGAGGTGTGGTTCAGAGGAGAAGGATCGGAGAAAATGTGGGTCCTGTGACATTGATGGTTCAGGACCAGAAGTTTCATCCTCTTCCTCTTCCTCGTCTGACTCAAGGGAGAATGATTCTGGTGCATCAGGAACCAGCAGTCCTTCTCCGTGGGGTACTGGGCGTATAGCTGATGGAATGTTTGGATAATGCACAGTCCACTTTTTCTTCTTTGACACACCTTTCCCAACTGGAGGCACCATGCAGAAGTAACAATTACTGGTATGATCTGTTGGCTCTCTCCAAATCATTGGCACTGCAAAAGGCATAGATTTCCTTTTCCCGTTCAACCACTGGCGAAGATTTGTTGCACAAGTGTTGCAGCATATGTGTGGGGCCCACCTCTTGTCCTGATCTCCAATTTTGCAGCCAAAAGAAAGGTGATAGGCTTTCTTAACCATAGTGGTTATACTGTGCTTTTGTGATGCAAAAGTCACTTCAGCACAAACATAGCAGAAGTTATCTCCACTGTTCACACAAGTACGAGGCATCTCTGCTCACTTTGGCTAAACAGAAATGTGTCCCTTTGCAAAATCAAACACTGACAAATAAGAGAGCATGTATGATTTCTAGAGCTGATATAGGGCAATTTGTTCAGCAGAGTGATGTAAGCTTCGTTATGATTGCATCATCCATGACTTCTAGGAATAACATGATGTATGACGCAATACCAGCTTCAGATTGCATCATTCATTGTTTTGTCTCAAAAGCAAGTACTGTCCAAACCCAGTCATAGATTTATTCATAGATCCAGTCAAAGATGTATTTTAGTCATTTCTGGTTTAAATTGAGATCCCTTCCCTTTATAACTCACTTATCCTCCGCCATTCCCAAGTCAAGGGTCGTATATACTGACCCAATAGCATATCTTGAAAACTAGAGCCAATCAATAATTTTAAGCATCATTTTCGTTCTCAGTGACCCAGAATTAGTAAAGATGGACTACATTTATTTCAGAAGCATTTTGGCTGTAGAGCAGTGTAATTAAGGATTAGACCCATCTGGGGAGCACTAGATTGTGTGGTTCCTGTAAAGGGAGGACTATATAGAGGAGAAATATAGGAGAGAGAAAATTGGAAGATTTTCTTTTGTGGAAGGAATGATAGAGGAGCCTGCAGAAAGATGTTTGTACCCTGGGGCTGTCCCTGAAGGGAGAGAGTAGCTGGAGAGAAGGAGCCTTCTAAAGCAAGCCTGGAAGAAAAGAGAGACTCCAGGGAAGGAGCTCTGAGGGTTAGTGGCTTGGGAGAAGCTGGGCCTCTGGCATGCCATAATTGAATGAGTAAGAATTCTGCAGAAGATTAAGCCTGGCAAGAATTTTTGAGATTGGAACCTTCTTACCCCAGAGGAATGGGATTTTTAGTGTGATCTGGTTGTAGGGCCAAGCCACTTCACAGACTACAGAAGTCTGGAGGAGGGTGATGCAGAGAGACTGCAATGCTGGGTCTTGTTGTGAGGAGGTACTATGGGATGGTGAGTCTATGACAATTATATATTACATTAGTGCTTAGAGATCTCATCTGAACACATGTCTCCATTGTGCTAGGTGCTGTACACATATACAGTAATGTTATTCTTGCCTCAAAGAGCTTACTGTCTAATGGGGAGTGGTGATTCTATCAGCCCCATTTTATAGATAGGGAACTGAGACAAAGAGACTGAGTGACTTGCACAATGTTACACAGGAAGTCTATGACAAAATCAGAAATTGAAGCCAGTTCTTGAGTCTTTCCAATGCCTTAAATGTAAGATTATCCTTCTTCTGTAAAGGCTGAAGATAAAGAAGTTAGTGCATGTGGCTGAATGTGATGCAGACCACCACTGTGTAAAGAGTGTAGCCCAGAGATCCAATACTGGTATTAATACTAGGATTTTGGGTCTAATGCTGTTTGCCAGCAGAATCAATAGGTATTTCCACTTTGCTTGTAATCAGGTGGCTATCATGTTAAAAAAAAAAAGGAAAAATAAATAGTGTATGCGGTGCCCTACTAACAGTCATTAAACCAGTTAATTTGTTATGTCTGCTTACTCATTAGTGGATATGGAAAACAACAATTAGTCATCTAGTCAGTGGTTCTCAAACTAGGGCGTCTGCTTGTTCAGGTAAAGCCCCCGGCGGGCTAGGCCGGTTTGTTTTCCTGCCATGTTTGCAGGTTCAGCTGATCTCAGCTCCCAGTGGCCGCGGTTCACTGCTCCAGGCCACTGGGGGCTGTGGGAAGCAGCGGCCAGTACATCCCTCAGCCCGTGCTGTTTGAGAACCACTGATCTAGTCCACCCTTCACACTGCAGCACGGAGGAATGTTTTCAATAGATAAACTTTATCTAGATGACTTCTAAATATATCTAGTGATCTCATGAGTATTCCACATTCTAATTGTTCTTACAATGAAAGAAAAATGTTTTCTGATGTTGACTATTAATTCTTTTAAGCAGACTACTATGCCTAATTCTCCGATATGACCAGAAAAGCTCCTTTCTCTCTCCAATGCAGACACCCTTTTAAGTTTTTGCAGACTTCTCATAACCTCTTTTCTCTAAGCTATATGTATTGGGGAAAGTCATCGAGTTTTATGTCTGTATCTACAAGTTCTTTATCACAGTGGTCGCTCTTCACTGAGTTGCCTCTGATTTTCAGTATCATTCTCATTACTGGGGTGTCCAACTTGCATGTAGTATTGCAAATGTGGGCTTTAATGCTGTATAAGGAATGAACAGTCCTTACTTTCCAATCTTTGGTGCTTTACTATATCGTAATGTTATTTTGCTCATGTTGAGATTAGACTTTCACCTTCCGACATTCTCATTTACACCAGTTTTGCACTCATCCCTTTCAACGTTCACTTTACATTAGAAAAATAATTAGAAGCATTTAACAAAACTCTCCAGAGGTTTTTATTAATGGAGAAATCAGAGGTAAAGAGACAGCCAATGGTAAAAAGTTGCTAAGCCTCTGTTTCAAGATCTGGATTGTAGAACTTCTGCCTTGCACCAAGTAATAAAACCATACTGAATTTGCTCCTGCACTACTATAAGAGACATTCCCATTTCAGAGACCCACTTTGACTTTTTACATAGAACTGTTGTTCAGTGGAACTAACGCTGTGAAAAATCTCCGTTACAGAAATGACCCTTCTCTTCCCAGCCAGTTCTGAATTTTTTTCTTCTGCTACTGTTGGTTGTTCCTTTGTTTCTGTTTTTGCACAATTTAAGGGCCAAAGACTCTGGGCCAGAGACGCATCTACTATTGGAGTCCTCTCTTCCTCCTTCTTCACCAACAAAATGACCAGAAGGTCAAAATATGAGATTATCCAGAACAAACAAAAAAAGCCCATAGCTTAAGGGAGGCTTTTTTTTTTAAAGAACACAAAAGCAAACCATTGCAATTTCTGAAAGACTCATCTCCAAAGAATTATCAACAAAGTCGCTCAGAGTAAATGTACTCAGCATCATACACAGAATAATCTATAAATATGTCTGTGAGGGGGTGGGGAGAAGCTTCTTATTCTTGGGTCTGATTCTGAGATGAGCTGGACATCAGCAACTCCTGGTGATTTCAAGGGGGTATTGCAGGTGCTTAGCACCTTTCAGGAACTGACTTTTAATGACTATGGTGGTTTCCAGGGTTCTGCATAATATGAATTCATTCCCTTTGTGATGAGGTATCCACCCCCACAAGACCTGAAGGGTTAAGCTGGCTAGCTGGACCAATTAACTGCCCAGGCTGCAGCTGGAGGAGGAGCAGCCGGGGAGGGGGGAGCAGAAATTTAATTAAATGAATCTCAGCTGGACAGGAATAGGAGTGGCCTGTATAAATCCCAGAAGTTGAGAGCAGAAGGGGGCTGTAGGGAAGTAACCTGTATCCACTCTCTGGGAGAAGGGATGTGTGTTTGGGACTACAGAGGCAAGTAGCTTGCAACTACCCCCGGGGAGGAGGAAGTTGGTAAACCCAGAGAGAGAGAGGAGAGCTAGAAAGGGAAGAAAGCTCAGGGGAAAAGCAGCAAGATATAGGATATTACAGTCCTCGGTCACTGAAAAGAGGGTCTCCTGAGGTGGAAATGGAGTAGAGGTGGAAACAGGCCCAGGTTCCCCTACCAGCCACTAGGGAAGTGGCACAGATCAAGCAGTGGAGAGTGGACTACTTGGGTCAGTCTGCCTTGAAAGACTTTGATACTCTGGAAGGGGAGGACCCTAGTGACCTGGTCGGAGGGCCCAGTCACAAAGATGAACCTGCAGCTCCTGGAGCAGGAGGAGCAGCAAGGTGAGAGAGGATTATGGGTGGGGAGAATGCTGGAGGAAGGTGCAGCACCTGGAAGGAACTAATCCCCAGGCACCACTAGCAGTGAGTGGACCCTGTGACAGCCTTCCATACACTCCAATAAATGGCTCTGAAATCCTGCATTTCATTCTGCAGATTCCCTTGTGATACTGTAATGCGAATTCATACAGTATAAAGGGGGCAGAGGGGAATCCATGAATGCCTTTGTGAGGCTGATAATAAATTAAGACCAGTATTACACTTTTAATTTACTGTAGATACTTTATAATCACTTATGCATCACATAACAGAAATAGGTTTTGAAGAAAACAATTCTCTTGTGATGATGCTTCATTGTTAAGAAAATGCAGTATTCATGTAATTCATGTGTCTCTAAACTTATTTGACTTTAAAGGTTTCTCACGTTTCAGTTTAAATCTGTACTGTATCAGCATCTAAATTCACAAGTGTCAGCATGAATTTCTCATATGGTAATTTAATTATCCAAATATCAAAAGTAATTTCCCACCTGCAACTCTTATCTAATTCTCAAGAGGCACCACAGCCATATTAGCCACAATCTTCCAAATAGACAATGAATTTCATGTCCAACTATAAATACACATTTTTCTATTTTGCTTAGTCTTTGCTTTTTCAGATTAGCAGACTGGTAGGCTGTACACTAGCATTTCTTGTAGTCATTTTCAGGGATCCTAGTTTTCCTTGATTAAAAACAAAATTTTCTGATAAAAATAAAAATCTGTTTTTTCTATGATAAAAATGAAATGCTAAACTTTAATTTTGTCACAATATATTGTTATCTATATACAGTAGAATCCATTTATCTGAGCCTCCATTATGTAGCTCTCAGTACCAACTGAACCATCAGCTGCCCAGGGCTGACGGTGGCTGGGGCTCAGGCAGTCAGTCTCAGGTGACTGGGGCTCGGGCAGTGGCTGACCACCGTAGATGTGCCCCACACCCATCTTAAAATAAGGGATAGAAAGCACTTTGCCAATTCTCCTGATTATCTCAATTGTTGATAATCTGATCTGGCCCTGGTCACATTTAGATTAGATAAATGAGGTTCTGTTGTAAATTTAAGGCACATTCAAAAATCAACCACAACAAGGGGAGATTGTGCACATTCAAGAAGTGACCCTGGTACTATCAGGAAAATTTTGTTAATGTGTTTTATTTTTTCACAAAGTGTAAAAACTAAAGATTCTCTGTAAAAATGCAAATTCTGCATTTTCCATGGGAAACAGATTTCTAGGATCCCTGGTAATTTTGGGAAACACAGTAAAAAGCATAAAAATAAAAGTGTCAGAAAGGAGAGCACACTGTTATTTTATACCGTAGGATTTCTCCCCTGTGAATAAGTGGTTGGCAACCTAACTGAATTAGAAGAACTTTTAATGTCACATCCTGAAATGGATTTCACACCACTGTCACAATGGATCCTTTTACTGCAATACTTAACAATGGCCCCTTCTATCTGTTACTGGTATGACTACCTTTTTATTTGTGTGGGGCTGGGAGGGGGAGTTAAAGCTTCTCTGTGGCCTTGGTACTTCTAACTTTGCGTGTTGCTTACCAACAAGCAATCTGGAACATTAGAAATTGTATGTATTTAAAAAAAAAAAAAAAGCAAAATTCCATCCCTTAACTCAGAATTTTTTCATTTGGGCAGGGATGTAGGGGGGAAGGTAAGTTAGTCAAATGACATTTTTTATTTAATTAAGAACATAGGGCGGAATATGGACCAGGATCCTCAGTTTGACTAACTTACAATCATGTAACCTCAGTGGAGCCAGTGAGGTTGCAGATGCAAGGAGTTAAAGTAAGGGGGAAGCGTGAAGCTCCCCCTCCTCTGTTAAAAGACTCAGAAAAGATCACTTGACTCTTCCTGACATGAGTAAGCTCCAGGTACGGATCCTCTGTCCAGCACCCATGTCCCCACCCCACAAGAGCTGTAACCACACAACTCACTACCCAGCCCCTGGACCAGTGCTGACCCCTCAGCTTCCCTCCATAGCTGAAACATGCCCTGTCCCAGACTCCAGCTGTGTGGGTGTTCTGGGTCTTCAGTTTACCTTTATCAAGGGGCACAAGGTATGCACAGACAATCTGCAAATGGATTCTAGCACCATTACTCCTAACATAATCACATGAAAAATACAAAAATAAATCCTACGTGCATTTCCCTTTTCCAGTTTCCTCACCACTCCAGAGCATTTCTTGGGCTGGGGTCAGAGTTCTCTGGGGCCAGCCAGGGTCCTTCTGTTGCAGTGTATGGCTTATTTCCTCAGACAAGGAGCCTTTTGTCAGCACCTCACCTTCTGATTTTGGCTGGTCCTCCCTCTTCCCCTTCCCCTCTGGTGGCCAAAACTTTCTGTGTGGCTCTTTGAGTCTTCCACCTCTAGGGTTTTTAAAGGTTAGTATCAACATGTTGGTTTCTCTAGCCATATCTGCACTACAGATACTTTGCCTGTGGAGATGCAGCTTATACCAACAAAATGAGTTGTTTGACTAGCATAGTTAAACCAACTCAATGAACAACATAAGCTACATCAGCAGAAGGACACGCTTGCAAGTGTAACTTCTTCTACACTAGGACTTTTGCTGGCAAAGCTATGTTGGTGATATTTGATTTTTTTTTTCCTGCTATCCTAGCCAACGTGGTTATGCCACCAAAACTTTGTAGTGGAGACCAGGCCACTGTCCTGCATTTGGGAATTTTCCTTTCTCCAATGACCAGCCCTCTGTTGGGGATGTGCTTAACAGCTTGTCAACAATGCTGGATGCATAAACTTAGAGATATTCCATGATATGGCAATTGTCAAAGTAACAGCTTCCAAAGATCAACCAGAAGAGTTTGAGGCACATTCATATGAGACTGGATGTATGAGATATGAGGATCTGTAGCAGGAGAGAGGAGGGAATAGGAGCTCTAGAGCAGGGGTCAGCAACCTGTCAGAAATGGTGTGCCCGAGTCATCATTTATTCACTATAATTTAAGGTTTCGCGTGCCAGTAATACATTCTAACATTTTTAGGTCTTTCCATAAGTCTATAATATATAACTAAACTATCACTGTATGTAAAGTCAATAAGGTTTTTAAAATGTTTAAGAAGCTTCATTTAAAAATTAAATTAAAATGCAGAGCCCCCCAGACCTGTGGCCTGGACCTGGGCAGTGTGACTACCACTGAAAATCAGCTTGTGTGCCGCCTTTGGCTTGCATGCCATAGGTTGCCTACCCCAGCTCTAGAATGAAGTAGAGACGGAGCAGCTTAGGGATAGCATTGTTTTCCTTATTCTGATAAATTTCCTCCTTCAGTTTCCAAAGGTGAATTTTTACCATTGTCATTTTGTGACTCTTTACCATTGTCAAATGACTATCACCATAACTGTACAGATATCAGTGGCATGAGCAGGTAGAGGCAGGGGATCTCCATGAAATAAGCAAATAGGTGCTCTCTAAAGAGGGTGTGAAGTGCTACCTGCAAGACTTGAGTTATTTTACAGCCTTTCATGAAAATTTACAGGCTTGTAGAAGGTGCCAGATTAATAACCCTGGAGACTGAAGGTCTATATTTATCCACAGAAGAATGATGGCATATGCAAACTTCCCATAAGCCTCAACCCTATTCTCAAGGGAGAACCCCTGTAGGGATGAGAAACATCTCTGCTCTGTCAGTTGTCTGCTCTGAGGCTAGCTGGCAAAAATTAGGACTGAGCTCTCTTGAAATTAAAGCAGAATTGAAACTCCAGACACTGGCCTACCTACCTATTTACTTTGTTTAATATCAGTAGCTTTGTCAATTTTTAAGTCAGTTTTTCCTCCCTAAAGTATTTTTAAACATTGTTTTCTACTAGGGCTGTCAAGCAATTAATCACATGATTAATTGCTCTGTTAAACAATAATAGAATACCATTTATTTAAATATTTTTGGATGTTTTCTACCTTTTCAAATATATTGATTTCAGTTACAATACAGCATACAAAGCGTACATTGCTCACTTTTTTATAGTGCAAATATTTGTAATAAAAATATAAAACAAAAATAGCATTGTTCAATTCACCTAGCACAACTGCTATAGTGCGATCTCTTTATCATGAAAGTGCAACTTACAAACGTAGCATTATGTACAAAAAATAATTGCATTTAAAAATAAAACAATGTAAAACTTCAGAGCCTACAGTCCTACTTCTGGCTCAGCCAAATGCACAGACAAACAAATATGTTTACATTTGTGGCAGATAATGCTCCCACTTCTTGTTTACCATGTCACCTGAAAGTGAGAACAGGCATTCACATGGCACTGTTGTAGCTGGCGTAGCAAGATATTTATGTGTGAGATGCGCTAAAGATTCATATGTCCCTCCATGCTTCAACTACCATTCCAGAGGACGTATGTCCATGCTGATGATGGGTTCCACTTGATAATGATCCAGAGCAGTGCGGGCTGACGCATGTTCACTTTAATCATCTGAGTCAGATGCTACCAGCAGAAAGTTAATTTTCTTTTTTGATGGTTTGGGTTCTGTAGTTTCTGCATCAAAGTGTTGCTCTTTGAAGACTTCTGAAAGCATACTCCACAGCTCATCTTTCTCAGATTTTTGAAGGCACTTCAGATTCCTACACCTTGGGTGAAGTGCTGTGGCTATTTTTAGAAATCTCACCTTGGTGACACTTTTGCGTTTTGTCAAATCTGCAGTGAAAGTGTTCTTAAAACAAACAACATGTGCTGGGTCATCATCTGACACTGCTATAACATGAAATATATGGCAGAATTTGGGTAAAACAGCGCAGGAGGCATACAATTCTGCCTCCAAGAAATTTGTCACAAATTTAATTAACACATTATTTTTTTAACAAGTGTCATCAGCATGGAAGCATGTCCTCTGGAATGGTGGCCAAAGCATGAAGGGGCACTAATGCATAGTGTAGATAAAAAACTAAGTGACTGGTCTGAGGTCTTGCAGGAAGCCCAGAGCAGAACAGGAAACTGACCCTGGGTTGCCCAAGTTCCAGACTAGCTCCTTAACCACTGAATCATCCTTCCTCTCAACATTATTTTGTTTCCAGGTTAGATTCAAAAACCAAACCCAAAGAATGTTTTTGTCCTGTTTAAATTTAGATGGAGCCAAAATCTTGAGCCATTTACTCCAAACTTTAGGCCTGGATCTTGCTGAGATGATGACAGGCTTGGACCATTACTGCCATGCAGCATCCTGCTGGCTTCAGTGGGAGTAAGGGTGCAGATCTCTTTGCTGGACTGGAGTCTTGGGGAAAGATCTAAAGGCCACTGAAGTCAATGGAAAGACTGTCACTGAGTCTTTCCATTGACTCCAAGGTATTTGGCTCAGGACCATAATGGGCAAAAATTTTAAGAAGTCCATTCTTATTTTATCCACTCATTCTCATTTTTACTATCTGTTCCATATTTTCAATGAAACTGTTGAGGTCATTCCCACTACAATAATAATCACTGCTTCTTGCAAAAAGACACATCATAAAACATAGGGAGAGTGCTGAGATACCATGATGATGAATATGCTGTACATGCCTAGATTGATGTGCTAGATAGAGTTGTGTGAGAGTTTGGAGATGGGCCTTCAAGGCAGAGGTGTGTGTTAAATGCAGTTATATAGTAGTCACATTCCAAAATAAGTCTATTAGAAGTCTGTCTGGTTCTAATTGAAGTGGTGGGATAGCTTTTCCCAGGAGTATGCTAAGATTGATGTGCACTGTTACTTATTATGCAAATGAACATCTTGATCCAGATTTAGCACAACTCTAGCTCAGTTAGTCTAGTGTTGGATCACTAATTAGATAGGAAACAGAAAATGGGTAAAGCTAAGAGTTAAGTGACAACAAAATCAGTAACACTTTAACATAATGGCCTAGTTAATTACAAAGTGGTATCAGTATGAATGATTAATTGATTCTAGGGCTGGAAGGGACCTTGAGAAGTCATTGAGTCCAGTCCCCTGCCCTTATGGCAGGACCAAAAACTGTCTAGACCATCCCTGATAGACGTTTATCTAACCTACTCTTAAATATCCCCAGAGATGGAGATTTCATAACCTCCCTAAGCAATTTATTCCCGTGTTTAACTACCCTGACAGTTAGTAATCTTTTCCTAATGTCCAACCTAAACCTCCCTTGCTGCAGTTGAAGCCCATTGCTTCTTGTTCTATCCTTAGAGGCTGAAGAGAACAAGTTTTCTCCCTCCTCCTTGACACCCTTTTAGATACCTGAAAACTGCTCTCATGTCCCCTCTCGGTCTTCTCTTTTCCAAACTAAACAAACTCAGTTCTTTCAGCCTTCCTTCATAGGTCATGTTCTCAAGACTTTAATCATTCTTGTTGCTCTTCTCTGGAGCCTCTCCAATTTCTCCACATCTTTCTTGAAATGCGGTGCCCAGAACTGGATACAATACTCCAGTTGAGGCCTAACCAGCACAGAGTAGAGCAGAAGAATGACTTCTCGTGTCTTGCTCACAACACACCTGTTAATGCATCCCAGAATCACGTTTGCTTTTTTTTTTTTTTTTGCAACAGTATCACACTATTGACTCATATTTAGCTTGTGGTCCACTATAACCCCTAGATCCCTTTCTGCTGTACTCCTTCCTAGACAGTCTCCTCCCATTCTGTATGTGTGAAACTGATTATTCCTTCCTAAGTGGAGCACTTTTTTGTCTGTCTTAAACTTCATCCTGTTTATCTCAGACCATTTCTCCAATTTGTCCAGATCATTTTGAATTATGACCCTATCCTCCAAAGCAGTTGCAATCCCTCCCAGTTTGGTATCATCTGCAAACTTAATAAGCATAATTTCTATATGCCAATATCTAAGTCATTGATGAAGATATTGAAAAGAGCTAGTCCCAAAACAGACCCATGCAGAACCCCACTTGTTATACCTTTCCAGCAGGATTGGGAACCATTAATAACTCTGAGTATGGTTATCCAGCCAGTTATGCACTCACCTTATAGTAGCCCCACTAAGTTGTATTTGCCTAGTTTATTGATAAGAATATCATACGAGACCGTATCAAATGCCTTACTAAAGTCTAGGTATACCACATCCACCGCTTCTCCCTTATCCACAAAACTCATTATCCTATCAAAGAAAGCTATCAGATTGGTTTGACACGATTTGTTCTTTACAAATCCATGCTGGCTATTCCCTATCACTTACCACCTTCCAAGTGTTTGCAGATGATTTCCTTAATTACTTGCTCCATTATCTTCCCTGGCACAAAAGTTAAACTAACTGGTCTGTAGTTTTCTGGGTTGTTTTTATTTTCCTTTTTATAGATGTGCACTATATTTGCCCTTTTCCAGTCTTCTGGAATCTCTCCTGTCTCCCATGATTTTCCAAAGATAATAGCTAGAGGCTCAGATACCTCCTCTATTAACTCCTTGAGTATTCTAGGATGCATTTCAGAAGGCCCTGGTGACTTGCAGGCATCTAACTTTCTAAGTGATTTTTAACTTGCTCTTTTTTTATTTTATCTTCTAAACCTACCCCCTTTCCATTAGCATTCACTATGTTAGGCATTCCTTCAGACTTCTTGGAGAAGACTGAAACAAAGAAGTCATTAAGCATCTCTGCCATTTCCAAGTTTCCTGTTACTGTTTCTCCCTCCTCACTGAGCAATGGGCCTACCCTGTCCTTGGTCTTGCTCTTGCTTCTAATGTATTGATAAAGTCGTCTTGTTTTCCTTTATTCCTGTAGCTAGTTTGAGCTCATCTTGTGCCTTTGCCTTTCTAATCTTGCCCCTGCATTCCTGTGTTGTTTGCTTATATTCATCCTTTGTAATTTTGTCCTAGTTTCCATTTTTTATGAGACTCCTTTTTATTTTTTAGATCATGAAGGGTCTCATGGTTAAGCCAAGGTGGTCTTTTGCCACATTTTCTATCTTTCCTACCCAGTGCTTTTGGGCCCTTAATAGTGTCACTTTGAAAAACTGCCAACTCTCCTCAGTTGTTTTCCCCCTCAGTCTTGATTCCCACTGGACCTTACCTATCAGCTTTCTGAGCTTACCAGAATCTGCCTTCCTGAAATCCATTGTCTCTATTTTGCTGTATTCCCTTCTACTCTTCCTTAGAATTGTGAACTCTATGATTTCATGATCACTTTCACCCAGGCTGCCTTCCACTTTCAAATTCTCAATGAGTTCCTTCCTATTTGTTAAAATCAAATAGAGAACAGCTTCACCCCCCAGTAGCTTTTTCAACCTTCTGAAATAAAAAGTTGTCTGCAATACAGTCCAAGAACTTATAGGATAGTCTGTGCCCAGCTGTGCTGTTTTCCCAACATATATTTGGATAGTTGAAGTCCCCCATCACCACCAGATCTTAGGCTTTGGATGATTTTGTTAGTTGTTTAAAAAAAGCCTCATCTACCTCTTCCACCTGGTTAGGTGGCCTGTAGTAGACTCTTAGCATGACATCACCCTTGTTTTTACCCCTTTTAGCCTAACCCAGAGACTCTCAACACTTCCATCTCCTATGTCCATCTCCACCTCAGTCCAAGTGTGTACACTTTTAATATATAAGGAAATACCTCCTACCTTTTTCCCCATTTCTATCCTTCCTGAGTAAGCTATACCCATCCATACCAATATTCCAATCATGTGTATTATCCCATCAAGTTTCAGTGATTCTAACAATGTCATAGTTGTATGTATTTATTTATTAGCACTTCCAGTTCTTCCTGCTCATTACCCATACTTCTTGCATTTGTATATAGGCATCTAAGATACTGATTTGATTTTGCCTCCAAGTTTTGCCCTGACCCTCCTTTCTCTCTGCCATTATAGCCCACGCTCTCTATTTCCAGATGTAACCATTTGTGGCTTGATTTTTTTCCATAACTTCAATGGTCATGAATTATATATAGGGGCATGCCAGGGAAGTAATGGAGCACGCAGAACTCCACTAGATCTACAGCTAGTGGCTGAAGATAATGTACTTTAAAGTAGGCTGCTCTAAATTATGTCAGGGGTTGTTTGGGCCCTGGGATCAAAGGAAAGGAAAGGAGGCCTTTTGCTTCCATTCTGCCACTAGTCCCATTTCCTTTCAGCCTTCTTTCAAGTGCATGGCAGCATAGCTTCAATGGAGCTATGTTACCATGTGTCCGACCAAGTGACTTTTATCCCTGCAGTCCTATTTTAGGAGGTGTGTGAGAATGAAGAATAAACTTACTGGGTATGCTGACCTAGTCAGTGCAGATTAGGCAAGCAAACCTCATGGATTTGGGGAAGGGAAAAAAACAGATGGTCTCGCCTGTCCGCTTCCCACCTAGAGTTGTCAGGCACCCTGAAGCTCTCATGGAGGTGTTTCTGTGGGGGCAGGTTGGAATAATACCAAAGAGAAAGAATTCCTTCTTGTGTCCTCACCAGAACCCAATCTGTTCTTTGCCTGGATCTGCTAAACTCTTCTTCCTTCCACCCACAATGTCTGAGGCAATGATTTTGCTCAAGTTATGATAAATCTGGCTGAGAAGTCCATGAAATGTGACACTTGTTATAACAGAGTCATTCTTGGCAGCTTCTTCAAAGTGCTTGTGTAATTTCTCTGTAAATCTGTACACGATGAAAATGGAAAAAGAGAGACTGACATTGCCAAGCATTTATGGAAAGGAAACTCCATAATGAGAATCAAGGTAAAAGGCTTAAATGGATATGTGTGATATTCTCATCTGACTCATTTCACACTGACTTCAATTGAGTGATTCTTCACTTGCACTGGTGAAAGTGGGAGGAGAATCAGGGCCAAGCAAGATGTTTATTACAAATGGCTATTAGCCCCATAATTTTAATCATGTGACTGTTGTTCACCTTCCCAGTAGTAAAAAAAAATTGTTTGGATAAACATATGGGGTCACATTCATTGTCTTATCGCTCTGTTGGCTCCAGTGGGATTGCATGAGTGAAACTGAGAGCAACATTTGGTTTGTATTCCAGCTGGTTCAGATCCTGAAAACTGCAGAGTGATTGCAAACTCTATGAGAATCCCTTTTATGAACAAGAAGCAGGCCAATTTGTGATCTCATTCAAACCCTGTGCAACCAGATGTGAAATAGATAATACTGCACATAGTCAGCCATTTCTGTCCACACTTGCAACAACATGTCCGTATGCTTAAAATATAGTAAGTAGATATTAATTTATCATAAAAGATGGGATTTTTGTCTGCCAAAAGTGAAAACAATTAATAGATTCCAAGGCCAGAAGGGACCTCTGTGATCCTCTAGTCTGACTTCCTATACAATGCAGGCCACAGAACTTCCCCAAAATAATGCTTAGTTCATATATTCTAGAAAAACAGCCAATCTCTATTTAAAAATTGTTAGTGATGGAGATCCATCATGACCCTCAATAAATTGTTCCAGTGGTTAATTATCGTTACATGTTAAAAATGTATGCCTTATTTCTAGTCTGAATTTGTCTAGTTTCACCTCCCACCCATTGGATCCTGTTATACCTTTCTCTGCTAGATGAAAGAGGAGTCTGTTATGTTTTGTTCCCCATGTAGGTACTTACTGACTGTAATCAAGTCACCGCTTAACCTTCTCTTTGTTAAGCTAAATAGACTCAAAGAGCTCAGTCACCATAACGTGAGTTTTGTCGTCCTTTAATCAATCTTGTGACTTTTCTCTGACTCCTCTCCAATTTATCAACATCCTTCTTGAATTGAGGGCACTAGCATTAGATGCAGACAGTATTCCTGCAGCGGTCACACCGGTCAAATAGAGAGGGGAAATGACCTCTCTGCCCTTACCTGAGATTCCCATTTATGCATCCTAGGATTGCATTAGCTCTTTTGGTAACAGTAGCATGTCGGGAGCTCATGTTCAGCTGATTATCCACCATGACCACAAAATGGTTTTTACTGTCACTTCTTTCCAGGATAGCATCCCCCATCCTGTCAGTAAGGTCTACATTTTTTTTTTGTTCACAGATATTTATATTTATATTTAACATTACTAAATCACACATCGTTTCCTTGCAACCGGTTTACCAAGCAATCTAGATCACTTTCAATCAGTGACCTGTCCTCTTCACTGTTTACCACTCACAGAGAGAGGTGCCTAAGCCTGGGCTGCGGGGAGGTCCCTATCTCTGCAAGTGATCCACAGTCCTGGGGAAAATGAGTGCTCCTCTGCCTAACTTGCATGTGGAGCCTGATCTGGTAGGAATGCTCAGAGGCTATGATAGTGGTGGGGGAGGAGCTCCCTTATCTTTTGCCCAGTGGTTAGAGCATTCACTGAAGATGTGGGAGACCATCAGTTTAATCCCCACTCTGCCTCATGAGGATAAGGGATCTGCCACCTCTCAAGTGAGTGTTCTAACTAGAGCTGTAGAGTCATTTAGACTCATTCTTTGGCTCAATTAATATTTAATTAAAGAGGAACAACTTAAACAGGAGGAACTGAGGGAACCTGAATATCTGAGTGTCCCTTAGCCAAATGATACAGGACTCTCCTGAGAGGTAGGATTTGAATAGGAATATCCCTTCTCCTTATCAGGCAGACAGGAAGACTTGTACTGGGGGTCCCCTACATCCTGGGTGAGTGTGGTAACTACAGAGCTAAAGATTATGAGGGAGGTAGTCTTCCTCTGGTTGTTTTTGTTTGGATTTAGACAGCCTTTGAGCATGCCTACTGGATTGGGCACCATATGTGAGCAAGGTGGAGGAGCACATACGTTCCCCTGGTTCATGGGTCACTCTGGGGCACAGGTGAGAGATAAGTGTCTGGGCATCTAGAGGGAGGCAGCAGTGTGCATGCCTAGAACCATAGGCACCTAAGAAACTTCTACTGCAAAATCTTAGGACCCAAGTGAATTAAGTGCCTACAGAATTACATGGCAGCTAGGCAGGGATTTTGTGGATCACAACAGCACTTAAAAATACAACTTAGGCGCCTAACCACCTTTGGGGATCTCAACCTCAGAACTTAAAGGAAACATTCCAGTACATAGGCAGGAAATAATGATTGCCAGTTTTTGACAGGAACACTTGGTTGAAAAGGGACCCTGGCGTCTCCAGTCACCACCACCGAGCAGGCCATTAAAAGTCCGGTCGGCAGCGCTGCGGGTCTAAGACAGGCTAGTCCCTACCTGTCTTAGCATTACACTGTGCCCTGGAAGCAGCCAGGAGGTCAGGCTCAGAAGTGAGGGGGCCACAGGACTCTGTGCACTGCCCTCGTCCCGAGCACTGGCTTCGCACTCCCATTGGCCAGGAACTGCAGCCATTGGGAGCTGAGGGAATAGGGCAGTGCCTGTGGGAAAGAGTGGCATTTGGAGCCTCCTAGGCCCCCCGCCTAGGAGCTGGACATGCTGGCTGCTTCTGGGGCACAGCATGGAGCCAGGACAGGCAGGGTGCCTGCCTTAGCCCTGTTGCACTGCTGACCTGGAGATAAGCCCATGCCCCAACCCTGAGCCCCAACTCCTTGCCCCAACCCAGATATAAATGATCTGGAGAAAGGGGTAAACAGAGTGAGGTGGCAAAGTTTGCAGATGATACTAAACTGCTCAGATAGTTAAAACCAAAGCAGACTGTGAAGAGCCCCCGCCACACACTCCAACCCATGCCCTAGCCTGGAGCCCCCTCCCACACCTTGAACCCTTCATTTCTGGCCCCACCCTGGAATCCGCACCCCCTCCAGCTCAGAGTCCCTACCCTCTCCCACTCCCCAACCCCTTGACTCCACCCTTCAGCGCAGAGTCCCCTCTTGTACCCCAAGCTCCTCATCCCTGGCCGTACCCCAGAGCCTGCACCCCCTGCTGGAGCCCTCACCCCCTCCTGCACTCCAACCCCCTGAGCCACCCTGGTGGAAAGAAGTGAGTGATGAAGGTGGGGAGAGAGCAACCGGGGGGAAGAGGAATGGAGTGAGCAGGGGTGGGGCCTCAGAGGAGGGGCAGGGCAAGCATGTTCAGTTTTGTGCGAGTAATAAAGTTGGCAATGCTATGATGATCGAATTACTAATATAGAGTATATTGGGTGTAACAAAAAATTACTATAAAAAGAACCAAAAATTGACTGGCAGACACCCAAAAGAGCAGAGGCCAACATTTTCAAAGTGACTTAGTGATTTTCTGGATGCCTCAAATTTTGAGTGCCCATCCTTAGTCTGTTTAGAAAGCCCTGGTTTGTCAGGAAGTATAGAGCACTTATCCACTGAAAATCAGACCTATTTAATGTTTCTCAAGAAGGGTACTCAGTAACTGAAGTCCCAATTCTTTAGGAATATTAACATTTGATAGATGTGCCTGGTCTGCTAAATGTTTATATAGAGATTTCAGTCAATTCAATAAAAACACTAGAAACTGCATATCACGGTTGTAACAATGCTCACTTTGTAACGTAACACTGTTAAATAGAAAGATCTGAATGTGTTCCTATATAATGTCTCTTTACACAAAAGCTAACTGTTGTAATGACGATTGCTTTTGTTTCTGATATTTACAACTTCTCAGGTGTTCTTCTTTGGTATGTCTCACAAGTTGATATCTAGATTGTTCAGCCAGCTAACTGCTGCATAATCAAAGGTAGCAAGATGTAGCGGTCTGCTCTCTGTCTTCTAATTGTGAGCTCCACCACACATCTGACTGTCTGCATCACTTCCCCACTATCACAGTGTGAAGATTGGGCTAAGCCAAATTTTTGCATTGTGGCAGCCATGCTGGCCATTCCAGTGAGTAGCCTGTTAAGCCTAGTCCAGGATTTGTGTCCCAGGCTACAAACAGGTGGAAGCAAATTAGGGCTTCTGAAATTTGTCAGTATATTTGTCTCTATCCCAGAGTTGTTGCTACTCTGCAAAGACATAACTGTTGGCCCTGATGTGTTATCTGAGATTGGCAGTGCAGCGGCAGCACTGGATATAAGTGCATGGATGGCTGCTGCAAAGTCAGACATGGCAAGTCAGCAGGAGCTGCAGGTGTAGGTGTTTTCTTCTGGAGGTGGGCAGACCTTATAGGAAGCATGAGTTGTTTGTTTGCAGCTGTTGGAACCATTGTCAGCTTTGTGTGCAGCAGGTTGTTTTTACCCATCATAGCCCTCGATGCAGTTTTAAGGGTAACGGCATCTCCCTGACGTTTTGAGGGAGCTATTTAAGCCAACACATTTAAATTAGATGTTAGGCAACCACCAATGAGATGGGTGGCTGTGTTCAGATCCAAATCAAAGAGATGCATATACTGACTTCTGCCACATAATATTCCACTGGAGCAAATACCAGAATCAGGACTAAAATTTGTTAAACATTTGCCTCCACTCCCCAGGAGTCTTCTGGATCAAAGCATTGTGGGAAGAGATCTTTTTTTTTTTTTAAAGTGTTCTAGATAGGACGGATGTGTTAGACTGGCGGTCCAGTTTGACTCCTAAATAAGTGACAACTATCTGGAAATGGAATGAATGATCCTCAGTATTGAGTGTAACGGGTTATTGTTGAGATGGAAGGTTGTGGCCCCTATCTTATATTTCCTTTCCTTCATCAGTGAAGACTTACATTAAGAGGCCAGAGTATTTATGTCCTGGCTGAGTGAGCCTTCCATATCATGTAGATAGTTATCCACACTAGTGAGACAGATGTCATCTGTGTATACATACTTATTAACCTTTGTTGGCAGGTCATAAGTATACAAGCTGAAAATGACAGGAGCTAGAACCAATCCTTGTGGAAGTCTATTATGGTGATGCCTAACTTTTGTCTTCATCTTGCAAGATGAAGCTTCAATTCACTATCATTTCCAAGATAATCCACACCATGGAATTACAGGAAATATCGTGCAATAACTTGGCTGTCAGTCCCACATGCCAGTCAGTGTCACAAACAGCTGACAGATCCATCAGAACAGCGCCAACTTTTTTTCTCTTCTCAAAGGAATCTTCAATGATTTGTGTTAGGTGAATAACTTGATCTTGGGTACACCATCCTTTTCTGAAGCCGGCCTGAAGAAAAGGCAGATGTGGTTCGATAACCTCATTGATGTGCTTCAGAATCATTCTCTGTAAACTTGTATGTGACACAGAGGAGAGAAATGGGTCGGTAGCTTTGCAGTCTTTCCAGTGATTTTCCTGGTTTTGGAATGGCTATGACCTTTGCTCTGCACCAGATTTTTGGGATGCGGTTTCCTGGAAACATCAGTTGAGGAACTGAAGCAGTCAGATTTTGGACTTTTCTGAAGTTGGAACTCCATCTGGATATAATCCAGGCCTGGAGCCTTTTCTGTTTTCATATCTTTATGTCCAGGTCTTGCTCTTTGTCTGAAAAAGGAGCCATCAAGTATCAATCCACACTAGGAACCTGTCACCTCTCTGTAATTTCAGTTCTGACTGCCTGGCTGAAAGGCTTATCTGAGTTCTGTGTGTCTGTTAGCCACAAGCTGGAATGCGATGGCATTTGTGGTGACTGGAAACTCCTTGTGGCCTGAATCTTCAAAATGTCTTTTGACAGTCTGCCAAGCTTTGTGGCTACACAAAGTCCATCTTAATGACTGACTGTCCCTCCCTCAGTCATGCCTGGTTTGATTCAGCAGTTGAATGAGTTCCTCGGATTTGTTAGTGGGCTCCTGTTTGTTATTAGCTGATCTGAATTCCTGGTAGAGCTTAATTGCCTCTGACCACCCAGGGATATACTGTCAGTGATAGCATCTAGGAATCAATTTCTTAGCAGCTGCTTGAATTAATTCACTGAAGTCTGGTAGCAGTCATTTATATTGGCTGGACATGTCAAGTCCAACTCAGCCAGTTTGCTGACAGATGTCTCTAGTTCTGCTTGCAAGACCTCCCACTAAGCTTTCCAAAGTTTCCACCAGGCCTTCTGTAAGCTGTTTGTTGATATCCGCAGGCCCATGGTGATCAAAGACAGCTGATTGCTGAGTCTTTGGGAAAGCTTCAAAGCTTCCACTCTATGACCAGTGGTGGCAGTTGCCCAGTGCAGTGGGAGAGAGCCTGTTGCACATCTGCTATTGTGAAAGGTTGGTGCTTGCTTTGGGTTATAGAAGAGTTGAAGGTCAATGACTGGTGCCCACTCCATTAGACGCTCTCCGCCTGCATTGTTGTCAGGATATTCCCAATTGACATGACAGAAAGTGAAGTTGCCACAGTAGATGGGAGGACCTGGAAAGATGGGCAGAGTGGGGACTGGCCAGTTAAATGATTGAAACTTGTAGCCATTAATCAGTGGAAGCTCATTTACCTTTATTGCCTGCCATTCTGTGATAGCACTTGGACCAGATGTTCATACAGTGATAGTGGACAGCCCTTCTAATGTAAGATGCCATTCCATACTGCTTGTGATGGTGATGAGTCATGACAGCATAGACTAGAACTGAAATGCATGTCAGTGGTGGAATGTGTCTCCAGAAGCAAGATGATGTGCGCATCCAGGTTTGTAGCTAAGTGGAAGGAGGTATCCCCCCCTTTACCACTGCATCCCCTCGATATTAAAATGCAGCATCTTGAGAACCAGCCCCAGTGGTAGAGTTTGCAGTTCTGGCCCTGAAAGGGGGCCCATAGGAGGATGGTTCTTTTGGGCTGATTGCTTAGTGTGCAAACTGTATTCTGCGATTTTGTCTACTTTCATTTCGCTTTACGCTACTCATGCAGAATGCCATGAGAAGGTGACAGATGTCTCTCTTCTCAGATGTTAACAGAACAAGTGTCTCTTTTTTTTAAGCATATGTTGAAGTGAGCTTAGTGTTTGTGAAAGATGCCAGGTGGTTAGCTCTGAAGAACTGAAGTCTTCTTTTTATCAATAGGACAGTGACAACTCAAGCAGCAGCCATGCAAGCTTCCCTGTACTACCTCCACCAATGTGTCTTAACCTTGACATGGGGGTGCCACCAATAAGAGTGAGAAATAAGTCAATAAGTCATCCTCTATTCAGTCCTTGGATTCTCTGCAGGTGGATTGATTTAAATCACAGATTTAAATCATGGTTTTCTCAGCAAGCAAGAAATCTTGATTAAAACATCACCTTCAATCATGTTTTGCATTTGTACTTTTATTTTCCTAAAGAAAGGTTGATTCTCATTGGTCAGTAACTATTAAAACATGTTGATTTGCAGCTAAATATAGCCTTTACACTAAATGTGGTGCTTCTTTTTGATAACCAGGAAAATGCACTATATCTATTCTCATTTATTTATGTACTTATATAGTGAAACTAATATTTAGTCACATTCTTAAGTTTTACATCTTGATTACATTCAAAAAGGGTAAATGATGCATTTTTATTCACAGAATTAATAATTTTTTCTGCAAATCTGTGTTAAGCTCTATTTGGATGGAAATTCAAATTCAATAAAAATGCATAAAAAAGCATTGTAATTTTTTAAATGTATTGAATACATAAGGAAAAAAAGTTGATCAAAATGTTTTGCATTTAAAACTAACCAGTTTATTAAACAAAGGAAACATCTGTACTTAATAAATTTAATTTATTGTTTTCTGTGTTCAAGATTTTAGAATTAATAGAAGTCATCCTTGCATATGTAGGGTTTTTTTTTTTTTTTTTTTTTTTTTATTCATAGATTGGAAGAGAGAAGCAACTTTTCTGGCTTTTTCAACTCCTAATTAGTTTCTTAACTTTGAATGAACTAGTCCATTAACTGGACTTGTTGACTAAACTTAAAGAAAATATTCTCTTTGCACCTGCCAAAGAGGCTACTGATATCAAAAGCTGATTTAGCACTTCAACAAACTCTGGTTTGAGATTGTTACCCTGTGACTTCCATCAGTTCACTGGTTTGAATTTCTTTAAATCTTGGCAGCAAACATGTGCTACTTAATGCTTTTTTGTATTTAATTTAAATTGTTTTAATTATAAATTTAGGCCTGAGCATACGTTGTCAATTTCAAATTTAATTTTAAATAGGTTTTATTTTTTTAAAATCTGTTTTAATTTAAATTTTAAAAATTTATTTTTTAAAAAATCCACTTTATCAATTTTTATCCACACTGCTTCTTGCTGAGGCAGCAAACAGAAGTGTCAACTGCATATGTGGGTTTTGAGATATGCACATCCGCCCACTAGGGAATAGTCTGGACTGGACTCGTTTCATGTAGGTCACTGAACAACTGTCTGATGGTAATGACTTTGAGTACTAATGCAGGACTGACACTAAATAACCACCCCCTATTACCAGTTCTATGAGCCATGCACTCCATAAGCATAAATAACTGCTCTCTCTCTCTTCCTCTGCCCCCATTGATCACACACATTTTCTAGCATTTGGACACTTGTTGAGGACAAAGGCTGAAGAACATTCACTGTGCTGTGAGTCATACAGACAGAAATGCATGAAGATCATGACTATGAGAAACCAGAACTAGAGCAAGAATATTTTTATGCAGGAATTATTCTTAGTGCTGCGGCTGCCTTCTATTCAGCTATGTCAGAGACCAACTGGAAGCAGGAAGTAACACATTTTTCAACAAGTGCAGTACTTTTTTTCTTTTTTGTAAAACAACTTATTGATAGGGAGTATTTTCACTTAATTTATCAAAGGGATTTTCCCAACAACACATGTTAGCGGATGATGTGACTTCCTCTCAGAGAACTGATGTTGTTACATGCTTAAGAAAACGGGGGGCGGAGGGAGCAACAAACCCTGCATGTTTCATAAAAGGTTTTAATGTAAGATTTTTTTTGTATATAGTCTATATACTGTATCAAGAACAGTAGCAGATTAACACCGGGCTTATGGGGTCCATGCCTAGGGGCCCCAGCCAATTTGGGAGCCCCCAGAGGAGCACAGGAAACTGGGTAGAAGTAGGGGGCCACTGGCACTGGAACTATGGCCCTGCCCCCTACTCCTCCTCTTCAAGGTTTTGCCCCCTGGCCAGGCTGGAAGACAGAGATGGGCCATGGTAAGAGCTGCCCAGGGAGCCCAAGCTGCTGTGGGGAGCCCCAGATCCTCCACCTGCTCTGGGCTGGGGCTGAGGTGCCCAAGAGCAGTCCCAGCCCATGTCCCTGCCCCACCTCATTGTTTATAGGACCCCAGGGCAGGGGAGGGATAGCTCAGTGGTTTGAGCATTGGCCTGCTAAACCCAGGATTGTGAGTTCAATCCTTGAGAGGGCCGCTTAGGGATCTGGGGCAAAAATTGGTCCTGCTAGTGAAGGCAGGGGATGGACTTAATGACCTTTCAAGGTCCCTTCCAGTTCTAGGAGATTGGTAGATCTCCCAATTTATTACTTTATTACCTTACCTTACACAGCCCTGATTCACCCCGTAGATCCATCCTGTGCACTATAGGTGGCAGGTATAATAGGCCAGGGCTAAACCTGCCCTGGCGCAGCTGCGGCCACTGGTTGCGGGGAAGTTTTTGCCTATTATTATGCACCATGCAGGTTCTGGGGCAGCCAAGGTGGTGGTATGTGCTACTCAGCTTCCTGGGTTCATCAGTAATCTTCCTGGACTCCAGTGAGATTACTGATGAACCTAGGAAGCTGAATAACACATACCACCTCGTCAGCTGCCCCAGAACCTGCATGGCGCACATAAAAAGTTCAGGATCTTTAGAAGAAATGCAAGTTTTCCCCACAGGACATCTTGGGGTCTTGGTAGGGAAGGTGAGGAGTGGCTGGTGGGGCTCCGGCCAGCCCAGGGCTTCTCCGTGGAGGGGTGCTTGAAGCTCCAGCCACAAGGGAGAGAGGCTTGGGCAGAAGAGATGGGGGTGAGGGCTAGCTTCCCTGAAGAGGGGCTGCATCTGCTGCCCATGCTGTGCACTGAATAAAACAGGGGTCCTTTGTGTGTCTGTGGGGACTGGGTGAGGGGAAGGAACCATGTGATTAAAGGCTGTATCATAATGCATACGGGCAAGGCGGCAATTACATTTGAATGGGCAATGGTTAGTCTGGCATTTCCTAACTTGAGAGTGTGTGCCTTTGCAAACTTTTAATCCTTGACTTTGTTTCCTAACTTTACCCCTCCTAATTTTCTAATAGTTTATTGATGTAAGCAAACTTAACTAATGTTAAAGGAAGTTTTTTGTTTATTGCAAAGATAAAGTCTTTTGCAATAGACATTCTTGCATGGAACAAAGAATTCTTGACATTTCTGAATGTCAGGGGGTGGAGAGTCTGGCAGTTTCTATCATGCTCCTACTGGAATGTACTGTCTGTAGATTGCCAATGCCTCTTTGAGAAGGAATTTACCATCTTAGATTTCTCTGCAACACCACTTGCCACTGTCAAATGCTTGAAAGCCATGCCAATCGTTGGCCTGTTTTTACAAAAATTTCTTTCAGGGGTACTTTCCTGTCCCCTTCTTGTTCCTCTCATGCATCCTCTCATTGCTAATTCATCTAGATACTTAGTTATTAGTAGTTTAAAATGATTTTGATTGCATGCATCCTATTTTTTTATTCCAATTCTCCTCCACCCTCCCCCAAAAAATCTTTGCTTCATTTTTCTTGATATTCATTTCTATAGCCAAACAGAACCTGTATAATACAGCCGTTGTACGAATCATATTGTAACCATAGATAGTTACTTTCATGATTATATATCAAAGTAGATAGACAACTAACACTTATACAGGATAATAGGAGAATTAGAGAAAAAACACTTAATTTGGCAAGGCCAGGTCCTCAACTGATGTGAATCAGTGTAATTCCACTGAAATCAGTGGAGCTATACCAGTTTATGCCAACCATATAGTTCTAAATGAAATTTGTTCCCTGTAGTAGTGGGTATAAAATGAGAGCTCTCTTTTACTGCCTCTGCTGAGTTATTGAGTTGTCTCCTAGATAAATTATTAATTAGGTTTTTAAAGAGCTAATTGATATTACAGCACAATAACTTCATTTTAATTAGAATTATTATAATTGCTTCAAGAAATTCATAGATTTGTATTTTGAATTTTAAAAGAATTCTACTTAAGGGATGTAGATTTCATTGTATGTACTTTCTTTGTGCCAATTTATGCTATTTAAAAAAATATACATTTCCTTTTCTGTTGGGTCCTTGGTTCTAATTTCTTTGATCCTTCTTCTATCGTCTTCTCTCCATTTCTGGAATTAACGCCAGAGGCCTTCTGAATTAGAGGCAATGAGGGATGATGATTATGATGATCTTCACTTCCAGTAGTATCTTTAAAATTATCAAGGATTGAAAGGATTTTAAAATACAAATGATAGAATTTTACTCATCAAGGCCTATCCACACTAGGGTAAAAGATGTATTTTAAAAACATGTTTGTTAACATTCTTTAGAACTCTAGTCTAAACAGGGCAAATTGTATTTTAACACACATTATTAGTTGGTCTAGGTCAGTGGTTCCCAAACTTGTTCTGCCGCTTGTGCAGGGAAAGCCCCTGGCAGGCCGGGCCGGTTTGTTTACCTGCCACGTCCACAGATTCGGCCGGTCGTGGCTCCCAGTGGCTGCGGTGCACTGCTCCAGGCCAATGGGAGCTGCTGGAAGCAGCACAGTCCGAGGGACGTACTGGCCACTGCTTCCAGCAGCTCCCATTGGCCCGGAGCAGTGTACCGCAGCCACTGGGAGCCACGACCAGCCGAATCTGCGGACGCGGCAGGTAAAAAACAAACTGGCCCGGCCCGCCGGAGCTTTCCCTGCACAAGCGGTGGAACAAGTTTGGGAACCATTGGTCTAGGTGAAATCTGGGGATGTGCTTTTTATCCTAGTGTAGACTGGCCATGAGAGGATGAGCTCTGGCTCCACCTCCAGTTGAGAAGCCAGGTGTTTAATATACAGGGTCTTCCCTGATCTGGCTTGATTCACTCTCAGATGGCTCCTGTAGCAGCTGATGCCATTACAGAGAGTAAATGTACTTTAACATACTAACTTGCTATACTATGCAAATGTGTAGGGGAGGAAACAGTCTTTTGTTTAACTTAGTAGTTATTAATCTGCCATAGCTATTGTTGAAAATTGCAGCACAATTCCAGTCTCCCAGAGTCTGCAAGTTCCTGCTGGGCATGACAATGCTTTGTAATGGAGCTTACCAGCTGGACCTCACAGATTGATTAAAATGTTATAACTTCTCTCTGTCTGTATATGAATTAGGGAAAATCTCCTTGCTCAAAGTGCCAGGAGTCTTTTGCAAATTGCATATGACAATTGGACTATGTTACAGAGACCATTCATACAGTAAATCTGAAACACCCACTGCTGTATAACTTCAGTGCTCACTAAATATACTTTTTTGGTTGGATATAATTTAGAAGTGCAGAACAATTTTTTTAGCTTTCCCTTAATACGGTCGGCCTGGAACAAGCAGGTGCATAGAAACTTTTTTCTGAAGGTGTCAAGTATCAGAGGGGTAGCCGTGTTAGTCTGGATCTGTAAAAGCAGCAAAGAATCCTGTGGCACCTTGTATACTAACAGATGTTTTGAAGTATGAGTTTTCGTGTGTGTGTGTGTATATATATATATATATATATATATATATATATATATATATATATATATATATATAATATACCTGTCATAAACAGATACGTAAGAGTTAATAGAACAGAAGTATGTCATGTCTCTTTTGCCTGTAAAGGGTTAACAAGTCCAGTGAGCCTGGCTGTCACCTGACCAGAGGACCAATCAGGGGACAGGATACTTTCAAATCTTGAGGGAGGGAAGTTTGTGTGTGTGCTGTTAGTTTTTGGTTGTTGTTCACTCTAGGGGCTCAGAGGGATCAGACGTGCAGCCAGGTTTCTCTCCAATCTCTCCAATATAGACTCTTATAAGTTCAGAATAGTGAGTACTAGATAGATAAAGCGAGTTAGGCTTATGGTTGTTTTCTTTATTTGCAAATGTGTATTTCGTTGGAAGGAGTTCAAATGTGTATTTGGCTGAAAGGAGTTCAAACTGGTATTTTGCTGAAAAGATTTTAATTTGTACTTGTATACTTAGGCTGGGAGGGTATTCCCAGTGTCTGTAGCTGAAAGACCCTGTACCTATTCCATTTTTTAAATTTACAAAGATAATTTTTACTGTTTTCTTTCTTTAATTAAAAGCTTTTCTTGTTTAAGAACCTAATTGTTTTTTTATTCTGGTGTGAGACCCCAGGGGACGGGGTCTGGATCCACCAGGAAATTGGTGGGGAGAAAGGAGGGAAGGGGGAGAGAGAGGTTAATTTTCTCTCTGTGTTAGGATTACTTTCTCTCTCAGGGAGAGTCTGGGAGGGGGAGAGAGAAGGAGGGGGAAAGGTGGATTTTCCTCTCTGTTTTAAGATTCAAGGAGTTTGAATCACAGTGATCTTCCAGGATAACCCAGGGAGGGGAAGCCTGGGAGAGGCAATGGTGAGGGAAAGGGTTTACTTTCCTTGTGTTAAAATCCAGAGGGTCTGGGTCTTGGGGGTCCCCGGGCAAGGTTTTGGGGGGACCAGAGTTGTACCAGGCACTGGAATTCCTGGTTGGTGGCAGCGCTACAAGTACTAAACTGGTAATTGAGCTTAGAGGAATTCATGCTGGTACCCCATCTTTTGGACGCTAAGGTTCAGAGTGGGGATTATACCATGACAACACCTGCTTGCATATATATACCTGCTCCTGGAAATTTCCACTGCATGCATCCGATGAAGTGGGTATTCACCCACAAAAGCTCATGTTCCAAAACATCTGTTAGTCTATAAGGTGCCATCGGATTCTTTGCTGCTTTTTCTGAAGGTGTAAATTGATTTATTCTGGGGGACATGGGATTTATATATTGTGGGGTTTGGATTCAGTTATAGTTAATGCTACTTAATAGACAATAAGAGTATCACGTATCTGTTTCAGCAATTTTTGTTGAACACAACTAAATTCATGACTACAGCATTTTTATGTATGGCTCCAATTCATATTATGAGCTAGGGACCTTCATCATAAGAAATAGACATTACTAGTGTAACACATCTGTGATTCAAATTAGCCCATTAGTTACATTACTGAAAGCAAAACTTCAAAATTCATGCTCTTAAGTTAGTTTCATGATTGATTGAGCGTCATATGGGATGATACAGTTAAACAGCACAAGAAGTTTGGAAATAAGGTATCCTTTGCAAAGTAAAATACAATACAAGGGAAAAACACAAAGTAGTTAAATGTTAGCTGGTCTTTGACTAAGTCCTAGTGAACAGGTGTTCAAACCACACACATTGTCATCACAAATGGTCATCCTTGTTTCAGTGTCTGTAGAGAAGCTACGTATAGAATTGATGTAGAGAGTGAATTCTTCTCTGCTACGCCTACATGTGGGAAAGAGAATAAGAAGGAAGGAGATGCTGCTGTCCAAACAAAGGAGAGGAGAGAAATAATGCTAGACAAATTAGTTTAAAAGGTCTGAAGATGGATAGGGGGTAGGTATGGGAGGAGCCTTTAGCTCAGTGAAACTAATTCATTTATTCTTTCTAGTCTGTTTCCCTTGCTTGGTAACTATTTGCAGGAAACATTTCATTCAATGAATTTAGCACCTCTTTCTGTTTGTTTTACACTGACTCATTAACTTTTTCTAAATGACTTTGGGACCAGCTCTGTTCAATATCTTCATCAACGACTTAGATGTTGACATAGAAAGTACACTTGTTAAGTTTGCAGATGATACCAAACTGAGAGGGATTGCAAATGCTTTGGAGGACAGGGTCAAAATTCAAAATGATCTGGACAAATTGGAGAAATGGTCTGAGGTAAACCGGATGAAGTTCAATAAAGACAAATGCAAAGTGCTCCACTTAGGAAGGAACAATCAGTTTCACACATACAGAATGGGAAGAGACTGTCTAGGAAGGAGTATGGCAGAAAGAGATCTAGGGATCATAGTGGACCACAAGCTAAATATGAGTCAACAGTGTGATACTGTTGCAAAAAAAGCAAACGTGATTCTGGGATGTATTAACGGGTGTGTTGTAAACAAGACACGAGAAGTCATTCTTCCGCTCTGCTCTGCGCTGGTCAGGCCTCAGTTGGAGTATTGTATCCAGTTCTGGGCACTGCATTTCAAGAAAGATGTGCAGTAATTGGAGAGGGTCCAGAGAAGAGCAACAAGAATGATTAAAGTCTTGAGAACATGACCTATGAAGGAAGGCTGAAAGAATTGAGTTTATTTAGTTTGGAAAAGAGAAGACTGAGAGGGGACATGATAGCAGTTTTCAGGTATCTAAAAGGGTGTCATAAGGAGGAGGGAGATAACTTGTTCACCTTAGCCTCTAATGATAGAACAAGAAGCAATGGACTTAAACTGCAGCAAGGGAGATTTAGGTTGGACATTAGGAAAAAGTTCCTAACTGTCCGGGTGGTTAAACACTGGAATAAATTGCTTAGGGAGGTTGTGGAATCTCCATCTCTGGAGATATTTAAGAGTAGGTTAGAAAAATGTCCATCAGGGATGGTCTAGACAGTATTTGGTCCTGCCATGAGGGCAGGGGACTGGACTCGATGACCTCTTGAGGTCCCTTCTAGTCCTAGAGTCTATGAATCTATGAATTGTTGTTTGGCAACACATTTCAGGCTATGGATAGCTTCAAACTATTTGCAATGGCCATTGCTTTGAATTTGTGTCCATGATATGCTATCCATGCTCTGTGATTGATTATCTGTAGCTAAATATTACATTCTATTAACACAAACACTGTAACTGGAGAAAGAGAAGATAAAATAACCTAAAATTCCACAATGCACACAAACCACTGAGGTGGTAGGGGCCCTTGCAGCTCCTTGTTTAGAGAAATTATCCCTTTCAATATTGTTTAAAAAAATAAAATATTAGTAACAATGCATGGACCTCAGCACAAGCAGATGGACTCCACTTAGCCTACATCACAGGTAGCAAATGGCAGCCAATACAAAATGTTGTTTTTTTTTGTTGTTTTTTTAGAGGCAGGAGCCTTGTCTAAACTCAGTGTTGCCAACTTTCATTACTTTATTGTGAGTCTCATGATATTTGGTGCTTTTCTTAAAGCTCCAGCTCCTGGAGTTGTGACTAGATGAGACTCTACTTTTTTGGTAAGTTTCTGTCCCTCATATTTGAAAAGATAAGTTGATGTGATTCTTTTTGAATATTTGGGTTGCAGTTTTAGTTGTTGATCATTAAATACTAAAGTAGAGACACTCACAAATATTTATCACAGGAAGGTCACTTGTTCCTGATCATGAATCACCCTAGGCTGAGCCTATAACAAACATCTGATGTGTCTGTTTCACATTTACAATTGCATAAATAACATGTTAACTGGCAATTAATATGCATTACAACAAGATAGAAAGTTCAAGTCTAGGGAAGGCCAGGGGTGGAAACAGGTAAAAATGCATCTGCCTGGGCCTCAAAATATTAAACTGGTCCTGCAAATAGGAGTCCACCATGAAGGTTGGCTTGCCATTCTGTTCTTGGGGTAGCAATCAACAGAAAAAATCATTCTCCAGGGCTTTCAGCGTGGCACTTTGAGCGCTATAAATATTAACTTAAAAATATGTGGCAGTTGATATTCTATAAATACTTTTTACCATAAATTAAACACACTGCATCTAAATTCAGTGTACACACTGAGTTATGCTGATTTATGCCAGGTAAGAGTCAGGCCCATTGACTTAAAGGAGTAACTGTAAAAAATGTTTTGTGATTACTCTGTTCCTAAAGTTATATTTCTTCAAGATATTCATGCTGCATTGTTGTCTCCTAATGCTTTGAAGAAGTCTGTTTTGTTTCCAAAACTCTGAACAATTTAATCTTTTTTCTTTCTTTTAAAGAGGGGTTGAGGGAATTTGTTATGCTGGAACCACAACAAATAGTATATGAATACACTGTTCTTAGTTAAACGTTTTCTGTAAATTTTCAAATCTCCAGAGAGAGAATTGTATTTTCAACTACTAGAAAAATATTTACAGTAATAGTGATATAGTAAATACATAGGATTGTGCCTCTGAATGCAGAAAGTTTGTCATTATTTTTCAACAAGCAGCTCATTAAACTTTCTGGCAAACTTGTTTGCTGTACAGTGCTCCGAAGGATTAACTAAAAGTCAGCAGTGATGCTGTAATCCTCAGGGACTGCCACCATGCTGCAGTGTTGTTGTGTAAGATCAGTTTTTCGGGTGAAGTAGTATTTGCTCCAGCAGCTGTCTCAGTCATGTCTGTCATTTTGGGTTTCTGTCCAAAACAACATGGCTGACATAGCAGGTAAAGCAAATGACTAACATACTATGTATGAAACTACATTCCTGTCATCCCCTGCTGTACCAGCAAATATATTACCTCTGAGAAAAAGTCAGATGCTTTTCAGAAAATTGATAGACAATGCATCAGGAATGGTCATCCTTGATTGGAAAAAGTATGACTGTGCATTTTCTCAAGTACCAGCCTTCCTAAATGAAATGATATCAAGATGCAGACAAACCTGTCTATCCTCTGTCTTACTTTTTATGTGCAATAGGCAATTTTTTTTCTAACAAAATATAATAGCCAGATGGGGGTGGTTGTCCACAATATCACTATTTCCCAAATTCGGTGGTAGCCTTGCCCTTAGGCTGATACTGTAACCTTCTAGTGTGAGCCATTTGATATGAAGTGGGGCATATCCACAATTTAGCTTCTGTATGAATGTTCTTGTTGATCAGTGTCTAGTTTTCCCTTTATTTTAAAAAGATTATACACATTATATTAGGGATGGCAAGTGTGATTTGATAATATCAGAGCTGGCCTTAACGTTAGCTACCCCTGCAATCAATCCATCTCTTTTAGGTTCTTAAATGCCCTGCCCCCACCCATTATTGTAGTATCCAAGCACTTCACAATCCTGCTGTGAGGTACAGGAATGCTGCTCTTCTCACGTAGTAAATGGGGAACTGGTGCACAGAGTGAGTAAGCACAAATAAAACAGGAAAGCCTGTGACAGAGTAGAGAATGGAACCCACATCTCCCAAAGCTTAAAGGAGTACACATGAATTCACTTTCACATGGTGCAGCGCGGTCACCAAGATGTGCAGATCAGTGGCGTAGCCAGGACGGGACACTTGGGTGGGCCCCAACTTCGGGTGGGTGGGCAACGGTGGGGGTGAGGGAGGGGAGGCAGGCGGGATCGGGGCTGCCTCCCCTCACCCCCTTCACCCAGCCTTGCATAAGGCGATAGATACTCTGGTCAGGGCCTGCCCCCGCCCCAGGTGCGCACCCAAGGAGTGAGATTGGGGCACAGGGGCTTGCCCTGCTCCGCCAGCCCAGCACTTCTGCCAGGGAGTGGGATCGGGGGTTCGCTCAGCTCTGGCTGGCGTTCCTTCCAGGGAGCGGGGTCAGGGCATGGGGGTTTGCTCCGCTCCACCTGCTTAGCATTCCAGCTGGGGAGCGGGCAAGCCCCCGTGCCCCAGTCCCACTCCCCGTCTTGAGCACCAGACAGGTGGTGCAGGGCAAGCCCCCAATCCTGCTCCCCAGTTGCCCGCCTGGGTCTGTGGGGCCCCTGGACAGAGTGTCCATCACTCCCGGCAAGGTCAGCTGGAGGGGGTGAGGGAAGGTGGCCCCGATCCCTCCTGCCTCTCCTCCCCTGCCCCCATCATCCCCCCCCCAAGTGTCCCACCCTGGCTATGCCACTGCTCCACACTCCCTGGCCTCCCTAGACACCACAGATGACCTTTCGGCAGGGCCAGCTCTAGCAATTTCGCTGCCCCAAGCATGGCGGCACGCTGCGGAGGGGGCTTTGCCGCTCGCCGGTCCCACAGCTCTGGTGGACCTCCCACAGGCTTCCCTGCGGGGAGTCCAGTGGTCCTGCGGCTCCGGTGGACCTCCCGCAGGCATGCCTGAGGATGCTCCACCGGAGCCGTGGGACAAGCGGATCCTCCTTAGGCACGCCTGCGGGAGGTCCACCGGAGCCGCCTGCCGCCCTCCCAGCGACTGGCAGAGCACCCCCCGCGGCATGCCGCCCCAAGCACACGCTTGTCGCGCTGTGGCCTGGAGCCAGCCCTGCCTCTTGGACTTCTGACTTCAACAACATCAACATTATCATCATATCAAGTTCATCCTTAACATCAGTAAAGGTTAGTAGCAAGATTAAATTTTATTAAACTTTTTAAATAAAACTTGTATTGGATAAATTAGAGAGGTCATCTTGTGAGCCTGGAACCTAACTCTCATTTCCCATCGACCCTTGGTATCCTTTTAAGCAATTTCTATTTGCACAGTGTTTTTTTTTTTTCAAGAACATAACCACCGTGTAAATTGAGGCCCCACTGTACACATTTGTCAGTGCCTTTCAGTTTACATTTGCAACAGCCCTAAAGATGAGTGTTTCCTGCACTCTGCAAATTCCAGTGGATGGCATGTTAATGACAAGAATAAGTATTGTGCTGCTACTTCTGCTTTCATGCAAGAAGTGACAATACAGTCAGCATCCTAAAGAACAGAAGATCCAGTTCTTCGGTAACTTGTGTGGCTAAACCAGCACTAAATCTATAATATTCCTCACCATTTATAGGATAACCTGTTGGTAGGACAGCATTATATTTCACTTGTACATACATGATGGTGTGCAGTTGGGAAGCAGCTCCCATTGGCCACAATTCCTGGCCAATGGGAGCTGCAGAGTCAGCACTTGGGGCAGGGGCAGCATGCAGATACCCTGCGCCTAGGAGCAGGAGGGATGTGCCAGTCACTTACAGGAGCTGCGCAGAGCCAGGGCAGGTAGGGAGCTTGCCTTAGCCCCACTGTGTCACAGACTAGACTTTTAGCAGCCTATTAAAATCTCCCAGATTGGTTTCAGTAGCCACCAGGAGGTCGATTCCAGGAGACTCCTAGCCAATTCGGGAGGATTGGCAACCCTATAGCAGGCTGACACCACTACTAACTTCTGACATTTCTTCCAATCCCTAAAGGATGAGGAAGCAAATCTGACAGAAAACAGCTAGTGAAAAAGTTTTCATCTTCACTGGTCACATTTAAGACACTAATAGTATGGTACCATACAGATTGCTAGCTCAGCAGCTGGAAGCCCAACTCCACTGTTTACAGTATTCAGGGTGGGTTCTTGGTACTTTGATCCTGCCCTGCAGTTGCCAGAGTTGCATCTGTAGGAATGATAAAGGACTCTTAAGTGAGTTAACTTTGATCTTTATTTAGGAGAGAAGTGGTAACTACTACCCTGACCACATTACACTGGGCTTCTTGCTCAGCACTCTGTGAAATCCCTCCCTCGTGTAACACCACTGGAGTTATGTCAGACATGACTTTGGCCCCTCTATCTGCACTCACTGTCACAGACACAAAATGTCCCCTTCCTTCCTCAGAGGTGGCAAAAGTGAATTCAGTCCAAAGGAACTAAACAATGGATGAAAAACCTTTATTGCAATGGGGAGTTTCACTGAGCAGGGCCAGGATTTGGCAGCTACTATCTACTACAGGCATTGCACAACTGCAGGTTTAATTTATTGTAACTGCAGGTTATTCAATATGAGGAGTTTAATTCTTTTGAACTGCTGAGTTAACAGGTGTCTTAATATACAGTGACTTTTATGTAAGGAAGGTTATCCCTATAGCAGAAAGGGTGGTAATCTCCATTTTTTGAAGTGAGAGGTTTGGTGTGTCCTTTTCTGTTCCTAATAGTCCATTAGATTTAACCATGCCTGGGATGAGCGTGTACATTCAAAGCTGCTTGCAGTTTTCCCAAGGCCAGCACCAACTCTCCCTTAATGCTCAGAGAATTTGGTTTTATTTTTGTACTTGCCTCTAGATATAGGATCAGGGTTAGTTATTTTGCAGCCCTAGGGAACCTTCAGTGTGTAAGTGTCCCATTCTGGAGTGAGTGTGTGTGTGTGTGTGTGTGAAAATCTTCGAAATGTTGAAGCTTCATGTTGCAAGGTTACAAATAGACCCATTTCTTTTGATAAAAAATAATTTTAAAATGATTTTTACTGAACAAAGAAATTGCAGAAGCAGTGTTTTTTTATTCCATTTTTGAAAGTAGCAAGGAAAAATTTTGGAAGCCTCGTTCTGTAAAATTTTATTTATTTTCAAAAATAGTAACTTTTGACTCAAAAAGGTTTCACCCAAGTTTGGGTTTTTTAACCAGCTTGGTCCCATCCTCACCTTTTACTTAATCCCACCTCTCCTACCCACGGTTCTTTCTCTCCCACACACCGCAGCCAACTCTCCTTGCTTCCAGAGATTGGAAAAGAGCTCTGTTGAGTTGGGTCCCCAGGCTACCAATAACTTTGATCAGCTGCTTGCTCTGCTTGCAGAACAATCTGAGTTGGAGGAGGATTAAGTTACTGTGAACTAAAGCCACTTTACTCTTGAATGAAAGCATCCATGAGGAGTGAGAGCAGTGTGCTTTAAGATATGGCATTGACTTCACATCTGTAATTGATTCACTTTAACTTTCTTGAGTGTCCCCATGTAAACAAGCCCTTAGCTGGCCACTCTGCAGGGGGTATTCTGGGAGTGGAGTGCAGAAGAGAGAACTGGAGCTTTGGAGGAGTCATTTCTGTTAGATGGTGTGAGGGGGAGAGGTGTGAAGTGAGCTTCCAGAGGTCACCCTTACAAAGCAGGGTTCAAAGGAAGGCAGCTGAAGCACAGAGAACATTTTTCCTGCTGGCTTTGTTTACTTTTTACTGCCTCCTTGCTATTAAGTTATTAGGCAATGTGCAACCACCAGATCCGCTTATAGGAGCAGCAGGTAAACTGTGCTTACTTTGCAAGTGGAGAAATGGCTTTCCTAACTGCCGCCCCTGCAAACTCTGCCTAAGAGTTGAATGTCCAGCTGCATTGTTTCCTCCTTGTATGTTGGCAGTAATAAAGGTCTGCAGACCAAATCATGCCCTCTATTACAATTATGCCACCCCTTTGTCTTCAATGGGTTGCTGACCTACAGTGGGTGTTGCAGATCTGTCCTGTAACTAGAACTTTGTAAATAATTCTGTTGATGAGTTGAACTGAATTCCTTCTTGCGTAACTCTGTTAGCTGTAATGGCTCTAAAGGGCTAACCATTAGAAACAATAAAAACTAATTCTATCAATGTCAGTAGAAAGGATTCTGAATACACACAAGTGGCAGATCTGTTGAAGAATAAGGCATTACATAATAGTTTATTTTTCAGAGTAAATTCTACTGTAATTTGTTGAGTGTTTTGGTTGCCTCACAGTCAGATTGAGAAACAAAAATATAAACTACCTTAACAGCTAAGAAACTGTCTGCTTTTTCCTCCAATAGTTGCTAATGGGACCAGAATTTTCTCCATTCTAACGTGTCTCTGTGGTTAATGTATCTTTTTATTTGATTGTTTTTTGTTTTCCAGGTACTTGTAAAAAGGGATTTAACTGTTAGAATAATGTAGGCTTGATTCTCAATACACTTAAAATGAATATAAGGAACTCTCTCTAAGCCAATATAGGAGTGTCCACAGGAAACTGGTGCATCTTTTGTGTGTAGACAAGGCCTAAAAACTATGACCAATGCCTGTCACAAAGATATTTACTCACCTGTTTTTGAACCAGTTTTTCAAATCTCATTTGGTACCAGAAAGTGCATAGAAAATAGCTCAGAGAATCGAAGAACAATTCTCCAAAGCATTGCATGTTCCAGACAAACAAAAAAGCTCTTCTGTGAACTAGCAGGGAGAGTAATCTGGGCATAGAAGCCGACTCTAGGGGTACTCTGGGGTTCAGGCACCCATGGAAAAAAATAGGGAGTGCTCAACACCACTAGTCACAGTGGTTCTGCGGACCCGGGACTGGCCACTGATCAGCTGTTTGGCGGTGTCCTGGGGCTTGCAGGTAGAAGAAGACAGGAGGATGGAGGGGCCTTGGGGGAGATGGCAGAGGGGGAGTGTTATAACCTTAGTCCCAGATTTGGACCTTAGCGTCCAAAATATGGGGGTTAGCATGAAAACCTCCAAGCTTAGCTACCAGCTTGGACCTGGTACTTGCTGCCACCACCCAAAAATTTAGAGTGTTTTGGGGCACTCTGGTCCCCCTGAAAAACCTTCCCTGGGGACCCCAAGACCCAAATCCCTTGAGTCTCACAACAAAGGGAAATAATCCTTTTTCCCTTCCCCCCTCCAGGTGCTCCTGGAGAGATACACAGACACAAGCTCTGTGAATCCAAACAGAGTGACTCCCCCTCTCTGTTCCCAGTCCTGGAACAAAAAGTACTTTCCTCTTCACCCAGAGGGAATGCAAAATCAGGCTAGCCAATTCAACACACACCGATCTCCCCTGATTTCTTCCTCCCACCAATTCCCTGGTGAGTACAGACTCAATTTCCCTGCAGTAAAGAAAAACTCCAACAGGTCTTAAAAGAAAGCTTTATATAAAAAAGAAAGAAAAAATACAAATGGTCTCTCTGTATTAAGATGACGTATACAGGGTCAATTGCTTAAAAGAATATTGAATAAACAGCCTTATTCAAAAAGAATACAAATCAAAGCACTCCAGCACTTATATTCATGCAAATACCAAAGAAAAGAAACCATATAACTTACTATCTGATCTCTTTGTCCTTACACTTAGAAACAGAAGATTAGAAAACAGAACTACTTCTCCAAAGCTCAGAGAAAGCAGGCTGCCAGAAAACAAAGACCTCAGACACACAATTCCCTCCACCCAAAGTTGAAAAAATCCGGTTTCCTGATTGGTCCTCTGGTCACGTGCTCCAGGTGAAAGAGACATTAACCCTTAGCTATCTGTTTATGACAGGGAGTGAGAGCGGGGCCTCAGGATGGAGCACCCACCGGGCAAAAGAAAAGTCAGCAACTGTGAGTCTGGGTATCAGTGTATAAATAAATACACTAGGCATTCTGCTCTCCTTCAGGATTTCTGTGGTTTGTGCACTGGGAGTGAACATTTACATGTCAATACCAGAATGCTTTCCTTGCTCTTTCAAAGCCAGGTTGTTTGAGCCTTGGAGCTGCCTGGCAAGGGTTTGGGTGTTGCTTTTGGATGCAAGAAGGTTTTTTCACCCTCTGTACTCTGCCATAGTCATTGGCATGCAGACCTTTCTTCCAGTAGCCCATAGTACATCTGTTTGCTGAGGATGTATTTAAAGATAGCTCTTGCCAAGCTCTTTCATAAATGGCTGGCTGAAGATTATCAAGCTTATTAAAGGCAATATGACTTATTTAAAAGGAGTGTGAAAGATGGGAACTAATGCTTTAACTATGTTACCAGATACAACACAGTAAATCTTTGCAACTATCTCCTCATTTGTTCTACGGGGGGAGGGGGGGAACCCGTTGCTCTCAGTTGTCTCCTATTTATTTAAGAACATAAAAGTAGCCATATTGGGTCAGACCAATAGTCCAAATTTCATGTCTTCCAACAGTGACTGGTGCCAGATGCTAGAGAGGGAGTGACCAGAACAGGGCAATGTATCCAGTGATCCAGTCAGTGATTTAGGGACACCCAGAGTATGAGGTTCAATCCCTGACTATCTTGGCTAATAGCCATTGGTGGACCTATCCTCCATGAATTTCTCTAATTCTGTTCTGAACCAATTTTGGGCTTCACCACATTTCCCTGGCAATGAGTTCCACAGGTTGAATGTTTGTGAAAAAATACTTGTTTTAAACCTGCTGCTGATTAATTTCACTGGGTGGCCCCTGGTTCATGTGTTATGTGAAGGGGTAAATAACACTTCCTTTTCATTTTCTGTACACCATTCATGATTTTATAGACTCTTATCATATTCCCTCCCCCCTTTGTTGTCTCTCTTCCAAGCTGAACAGTCATGTATTTTTAGTCTCTCCTCATATGGAAATTGTTCCATACACCTAATTATTTTGTTGCCCTTCTATGTACTTTTCCTGTTCTAATATATTTTTTGAGATGTCATGACCAGAGCTGCCTGTAGTATTTGAAGTGTGGGCATACCATAGATTCATATAGTGGCATTATGATATTTTCTGTCTTATTATCTGTCCATTTCATAAATGGTTCCTAACATTGTTGTCTTTTTGACTGCTGCTGGACATGAACACATTCTATCCACAATTACCCCAAGATCTCTTTCTTCAGTGGTAATAGCTAATTTAGATACAATCACTTTGTACATTTGGGATTATGTTTTCCAGTGTGCATTACTTTGCACTTATCAGAATTGAATTTCATCTGCTATTTTGTTGCCCAGGCAACGAGTTTTAAGGCAGCTTTGTAACTCTTTGCCACCAGCTATGGATTTAATTATATTGAGTAATTCTGTATCCTCTGCAAACTTTCCTACCTTTCTGCAATGCCATATTTGAGTTCCTTCAGCATTCTTGGGTGAATACCATCTGGTCCTGGTGGTTTATTATTGTTTAATTTATCAATTTGTTCCAAAAGCTCCTCTACTGACACCTCAGTGTGGGATAGTTCCTCAGATTTGTCACCTAAAAAGTGGCTCAGGTGTGGGAGTCTCCCTCACATCCTTTGCAGTGAAGACCAATGCAAAGAATTCATTTAGCTTCTCTGCAATGGCCTCGTCTTCCTTTAGTGCTCCTTTAGCACCTTGATTATCCAATGGTCCTAGGAATTGTTTGGCAGACTTCCTGCTTCTGATGTACTCACAAAAATTAATCACTTTTTTTTTGTCTTCGCTAGTTACGTTTTAAATTCTTTCTGGCCCGCCTAATTATACTTGTACAGTTGACATGCCGGTCCTTTCTGTTTTCCTGAGTAGGATTTGATCTCCAATTTTTAAAGGATGTCTTTTTGTCTCTACTGTACTCATGTTTAGCCATCATGGTGTTTTTTGGTCCTTACTGTTTTTTTTAATTTGGGGTATACATATACAGTAGTATACATATACAGTAGAATCTCAGTTCCGAACACCAGAGTTCAGAACTGACCAATCAACTACACACATGGGTAGCACATGACCCCTCCCCTCTGGGAGGCTAGCCTCTAACACCCCCCTTCCCACCGGAGGGCCCCCCATGTATTGGAGGAGCCCTGGCCGAACTGTCCCAGGTACTAACACGCCCACCCCAGCCACCCCAAGTCCCAGGCCGCCAGCCAGCCCACCCTAGGTGCCCTGGCCGCCTTGATCCCTGGCTTGGGTCACCACCAGCTTTAGGGGAGAGGGAGTGTGAGGGTGGGGCTTTGGGGTGGATCATGGGCAAGACCATAGCCTGGGTTTGGGGAAGCTTAGCTTCCCCTGGCCTATTATACCTGCTGCCCATGACCACACACCTCATTTGGAACTGGATATCATAATCAGGCGGCAGCACAGGTAAAATAAATAAAAAGCAAATGCAGTACAGTACTATGTTAAATTTAAACTACTAATGAAAAAAGGGAAAGTTTAAAAAAAAAAGATTTGTCAAGATTTGTTTCTCTGCTTGTTTCATTTAAATTAAGATGGTTAAAATCAGAATTTTTCTTCTGCATAGTAAAGTTTCAAAACTGTATTAAGTTTACAACTAAACATTGACTTTTGAAAGGACAACCAAAACATTTTGTTCAGAATTACGGACATTTCAGCATTACAAACTCCTAACTCTGAGGTTCTACTGTAGTTTGAGCTTCTATTATGGTGGTTTTTAAAAGTTTCCATGAAGCTCACAGGCATGTCTCTCTTGTGACTGTTCAACTAGTGCCCTCATTTTGTGCCATTTTCTTCTTGAGATTAAATGCTACTTTGGTAGGCTTCTTTGGTATTTCTCCCCCCCCCCCCCAGGATGTTAAATTTAATGACATTATGCTATTATCAAATGGTTTGGCTATATTTACTTCCTGGACTGCATCCTGTTCACACTTAAGACTACATCAAGAATTGCCTCTCCCCTTGTGGGTTCCAGGAGTAACTGCTCCAAGAAGCAGTCATTAATCTAGACATTTTATCTCCACATCCTGTTCTGAGGTAACACATTCCTAGTCAATATGGGAATAATTGAAATCCCTCATTATTATTGTGTGTTCTGGTTTTTGTAGCCTCTCTAAGCTCCCTGAGCATTTCACAATCACATTCATTGTCCTGGTCAGGTGGTATATTCCTACTGTTTAATACTCTTATTAGTCAAGCATGGAATTTCTATCCATAAAGATTCTATGGTGGTTTGATTAATTGATGATTTTTACTATATTTGACTCTATGCTTTCTTTCACATATAGTGCAACTCCACCACCAGAGCAACCTACTCTTTCATTTCTATATGTTTTTGTACTGGGGTATTAATGTGTCCCACTGATTTTCATCATTCCGCCAAGTTTCTGTGATGCCTATTATATCAATATCCACATTTAATTCCAGGCATTCAAGTTCATCCACTTTAGACTTCTTGTGTTTGGATAAAAGAACTTATAAAATATGCCAATATTTAGTTGTCTGCCTTCATGTGATGTAATTGAATGGATACTTTATCAAGATCTATCCTCTCCTCTTATCTAGGATATAGAATATCCCCTTTAGTAAATTCTTCCACAAGGGATGTATCTGTCTGAACCATGTGTCCCTCCTCATCTGTTGACTTTGCCCCAGCCCTTAGTTTAAAAAAAATCCCCTGACCTTTTTAATTTTACCAACAATCTGTTTGCATTTTGGTTTAGGTAGAGCCCATCCTTCCTGTATGGACTCCTCCTTTCCCAAAAGGTTCCCTAGTTCCTAATGAACTTAAATCTCCTCTGAACACCAACATCACATCCATACATGGAGATCCTGCAGTTCTGCCTGTGTAGCTGGCCCTGTGCATGGAACTGGAAGCATTTTAGAGAATGCTACCATGGAAGTCCTGGAGTTTAATCTCTTTCATTGCAGCCTAAATTTGGCCTCCGGGACCTCTCTCCTACTTTTACCTATGTCATTGGTACCACAAGCAATGGCTCTTTCCCAGCACTATACATAAGTCTATCTAGATGTCTCAAGACGTCCAAAACTTTCTCACTCAGCAGGCAATTCACCATGCAATTCTGCTGGTCATCACAAACCCAATTATCTATATTTCTGATAATTGAATCCTCCCCATTACTACTACCTGTCTCTTCCTAACATCCGAGGTTCCTCTGTAAGGAGTATCCTCAGTGTGAGAAGATTCCATGACATCATCTGAAAGGAAGATCCCAACTATAGAATCATATCTCTGCTCCAGCTCAATGTTCTCCTTTCCTGAGACTTTCATTGTCCTCAGCAGAACAGAGGCTGTCAGACTGGGGTGGGACCACCCAGCTGTGTCCTGTGAAGTCTCATCTATGTACCTGTCTGTCCCCTTAGCTCCTCCAGTTCAGTCATTCTGGTCTCAAGAGCCCATACTTTGAGGGACATGAGTTTTTGCAACGAATGTACACATATACCGCCTACCTACAAGGCACATAATCATACGTGCTGCATTCAGTGAAATACACTGGATAGACTTTGGGACAGAAGAGACTGTCATGATCATCTTGTCTGATCTTGTGCACACAGCAGGCCATAGAACCTTGCCGACCCATAACCTCTGGTCTGAGTTACTGAAGTCCTCAAATCATGATGTAAAAACTTCAAGTTACAGCAAACCCACCATTAACACTAGTTTAAACCTACGAGTGACCAGCCTCCATGCTGCAGAGGAAGGCACTCTCACTCTGCTGCTGGACTTCTGCCTGCATTATTTTTACTCTTGCAGGTTTTGGGGTTTTGTTTTTTTGAGTAGGGTTGTTTATTAACCTAAGTTTAGAAAATGTTTGTTTGTTAGGTGTATCTGTCTCTCAGGCTCCCTCTCTAAACTCTCTTGCAAAACTCCCCCATTCACTAGCTCCTTGGGTCGCTTAAACCCTGTTCTATTGTAATTAGTCCCGCCTCTTGTCAAGGGATCAAGGATGGCAGGCTAAAGCCTTGCTATGAAGTGTTCAGCATTGGCTAGCAGACTGATAGTCTTAGCACACAGCCACCCCAAACAGACCACCCTAAATTTCAGTCAAGCAGGAACACAGCAAGCAAGCAACAACTAACTAACTAACAGAAAACCAACTTCCCACAAGGGTCCTTCACCTCTCTCGCAAACTGCTCCTGTCTGCTATTAGACCACCAGCCAACTAGACAGATAAAATGGAAAACGGCATCTAAAACTAGGGTAGCCCCTTACTTAGGATTTGTGTTTAAATTTTTTTTTTCATACTGCAGGCCTTCACATTTATGTGGATAGAATTGTGATTACTTTAATTTAAATAGAGCTAGGCAGTTGATAGCCATGACATGTTAACCACTTTTTGTTAGGTGGTGGTCAGGAGATCAGGTTCAATTCTCGGGTCTCCCATAGATTTCCTGTATAACTTTGGACAACTCACTTAATCTCTGTGTTTCAGTTCCAAATCTGTAAAAAGGGAATCAAATTTCCTCAACTTTTACCTTTTTTGTTCAAAATGCAACATCTCTGTGGCGGGGACTGTCTATTATATGTATATACAGCGCCTAGCACAATGGGGCCTTTTTCTGGGCCACAGTATTGTAAAATAGCCCATCTACTGATATTATTCCAGTTTGTATGCTGGAATAGAGACTATGACTTCTCCATAATCCCTCTGTGAAGTAGAGTCGTGCAAATAACTGATTTTTTTTTTTTTGGTTTGCTGGCAATTCGAAGAATTTGGAAAATTTTGTTTTGAGCCAATTCCATCTCGCACACCGAAAAATCAAAAAGTCAAAAAAATTCATTTGGGGTTGAACAAAATAATACATCTGGAATGAAACATTTTGTTTTGAGTTATGAACATTTTTATACATTAAACAATCTTTAATAAAAGGAAGTTTCTAAATTGTTTCAGATTGAGTAATTAAAATATTTCATTTAGAAAACATTGACACAAACTGCTTCAATTTTTTGGAATTCTGGTCTTTTTTTCTGACCAAATCAATTTATCAAAATTCACACATTCATAAAATGTTTCACTTGATTCAAATCTGCATTTGTTTTTTGTTTTGTTTTTTCCAAGGGGGAAAAAAGTTCAGTTAAAAAATCTTTGCTCAGCTCTAATGTCAGGCTTATTAAGTTTTAATCTAGGTATACTGCTCCTGAACCTATTCTGGGCTGGTTTGAATAGTCCCTTCATAATGTGCGAGAACATACAGAGATGATCTTTACTAGCCTTTATTCACTCCATCTCAGTGCAGCCCCATCATAGGCCATGGTAGAGTATTGAGAGCCTTGCAGTAGTCTGAAAGCACAGAAGGCCCCACTTTAGAAAAGCACTTATACACATACGTAAAGGTAAGCTTATCTTAATAATTGAACGAGGATGCTTTCCTAACTTGGGGTCTGAGAGAATAGGATTGCACATAGAAGAAATACTTACTAAAGCCACAATCCTCCAATTTTTTTCCACATATCTAACTTTAAGAGTGAGAGGGGACATAACAGTTTTCAAGTACATAAAAGGTTGTTACAAGGAAGAGGTAGAAGAATTGTTCTTCTTAACCTCTGAGGATAGGACAAGAAGCAATGGGCTTCAATTGCAGCAAGGGAGGTTTAGGGTATACATTAGGAAAACTTTGTAACTGTCAGGGTGGTTAAGCACTGGAATAAATTGCCTAGAGAGGTTGTGGAATCTCCTTATTGGAGATTTTTAATAGCAGGTTAGACAACCACCTCTCAGGGATGGTCTAGATCAGGCCTGCACAACATGCGGCCCGCAGACCGCATGAGGCCCGCGGAAGCTCACTGTGTGGCCCGCAACGGGGAATCAAAGGGCTCTGGGCTGCCCGCAGTGGCGGGGAACCCAGAGCCCTTTAAATCTCAGCCGCAGCCGGGATTCATAGGACTCTGGGCTACCCGCAGAGATTCCTGGCCTCAGCTGAGATTTAAAGGGCTCAGGACTCCCCGGCGGCTGCAGGCAGCCCAGAGCCCTTTGAATCCCGGCCCGCGGCTCCAGCGGATGGGCTAGGGCTGGGATTTAAAGGGCTCGGGCTCCCCTCCACGGCAAGAGCTCTGGTCCCTTTAAATCCCTGCCCCAGCCCCACAAAGCTCCGGTTTCCCCCAGCCGCCAGAGCCCCGGGCCCTTTAATTTGCCCCTGACAGTTCCCTGCCACCTCTTCAGCTGGGAGCCCCTGATTGATTTAAAATCAGGTATCGCCTCTCCACCCCCAACCTTCCTTTTTGGCCCACAGCTGTTTTGGTGGGGCAGTGCTGGGGAAGAAGGGTTTGTTTCTGCAGGGCTGGGCGATGCTGGGGTGGGGTGTTTCCGAGGGCCAGGAGGTCCTGGGGGAGGGTGTTTCCACGGGGCTGGGGGGTTTCGGCCCTCAGCTGTTTTCTTTGGAGTAATGTGGCCCTTGCCGCTTTATGAGTTGTGCAGGCCTGGTCTAGATAATACTTAGTCCTGCCATGAGTGCAGAGGACTGGAATAGATGACCTCTCGAGGTCCCTTCCAGTCCTATGATTCCAAGTATGGGCAGTAGTCCTCATTAATTTTATTGGGACAACTCACTTGAAGCATGTACAGAAATCTTTTCAGGCTCTAGGCCCTTAATGAGCATTATTCTCTTATTTCTAAACACATTTTCAAAATTTTAGCTGGCTATATTTATAACCATAGCAGTGTGCTCACTACTTTACAGAAAGAGATGAAGACAAGGTACCTGTCACAAAGAGCTTACTAATATTTTAAATATCTCTTGAGAGAGGTTAAAATTTTAAATTTCAGTTCAACTCTTACAAAGAGAGAGCTAAAGTAGAAACGTCACATTTTATTTGAAATCTGCTTATGAAAACAAACTTCTGACAAACACAAGATAAATTGGTCTCTGTTGTTCTTGGACTGAAGATAGGAAGCAAAAATAGATGATTTACCAAATGCTCACCAAAAGGACATTGGCTTCCTAAAGAAATAAATTCCTCAGATAGAAAACTGTTTCATCTCCACAATAGTAGCCCTGTTTGCCTTATCCAGAAATTTGCATCACATGCTACTGTTTTTTGGGTCTATAACTGGAGAATGTTCAGTATTTTACATGAACAGGGTTTTCTTTTAAAACTATTATTAAATCTGTTTGACCTTTAGATCCAAATAGTAGATAAAGTGCTATTCACTTCTGAATGTAATGATTAGATGCTGAAACTTCCTCTCCACTTGCTCTTCTTTTTAACAGAGTGAAATTGATTAACCTGTGTTAGAACGGTACATTTACATTTTAATTGAAAACTTTAAAACAATTTGACTACTTTACTAAATTAGAGCTAGCATCTTGTCTCTGAAACCAGGATCAGTCCAAAGTTACTCCATTGGCTTCAGTGCCATTACTCCAGATTTCAACACCAGACTACAAGAGTGCAGAATTTGGGCCTCCCTAGTAATTCCACTGCTAATACTAACAGAATCTGCTTTGCTGGGGGGAAAAGTACAGGGTTTTTAGAGACAAAAAAGGAGATGTAACCCATCTAAAGGAATAGGCCAGTAATTTCAAGCTTGGGATCTGAGTTTCAGAAATGCTAAGCATCCATATCCCTAACTGAGGTAATAGTCTTCTGAGCACCCACAATCTGAAAACCAAACTCTCAGATTAGTTGTCTGAACAAGAATGGTCTGATTTTCAGAGGTTCTGTGCTAGACATCTCCAGCTTCTATCGATTTAATCTCTGAAAATTAGAGCTTTTATTTAGCTGTTAACTGGAGTTAAGTACTTAATTTGGGGCTCCCTAGTTTGAAAATCTTGGCCTTAGCTCTTGGGTCTGAATGCTGTTGTTTCTGTTTTGGTAAAAATGGACAAAATCAGGCAGCCTGGATTATTTCACCAAATGTTTCAAAGATTTTTTTCATATCCAGTTATATTCCTGCATAATTTATTTCAGAAGTGTTTGTGTTGGATACATGCAAAACGTTATATAAATATCACAAATACTTTCCCAGATATACAAATAGAAAAATGGTATGTTTTGCTCATGCTGTGAAATTAGAAAGCAGGGCCATCTTTAAGTATTAATGATAATACACTATATGTTAACAGGAGATGGAGGGCTGAGTGATATAGCTACTGTTCTATAGTTAATATATAGGTACAAAAGTTTTTGTTAAAGTAATAATCCAAAATGTAGTTCACCTTAAGCATACACAGGGCCATGTGTTTGCTTCCTAAATTTTAGTCCATTTAAGGTAAATATTCCCATGTGGAATAACATGAACAAAGATGTCTAACTACTCAGTAAATAGTCTTGCATACCTGTGAGATGTGAAACTCCATATTCTTTATAGAAATATGCTTATTATATGAATATGGCATAATTAAGATACATTTTATGCAAGATGGCTCATGTAAGATATCATTGGAAAGGTTTATAATTTACTGAATGTGAGTATCCAATTTGTATGAACGTATCATTTCTGTATCTGGAGTTAGCAATAGTGACTATGTAACAATTACAACTGTGGTTATACTTGGAGATGCCCACCAGACAATAAGCAATCCTCTTAATGGGTCATTAGGAAAAAGACAATGAGTCTTCGAAGATGTGGATTTCCCCCATCTTTTGGGAGTTCCTTCTGGTGGACATTGCAAATAAACCTGGTTTCATGGTTGCTTTGACACAGCAAGGTCAGGTGATAATGTCACTTGGTAAAAAGTGCCACCTTGGACACTGCTGGTACTTTTCCACTGGAAACAAAGGCTTCCCACCTTATGTAAATTTTATGTAAGGCTGTGGAGTAAGGCAAACAGGACTCTTCTCCATTGCCTTCCTCCCCAAGAAGAAAGACTGCTGAAAGAACCTGAAGAGACAAAGGAACTGAGTGGTGGGAAAGGCATGGGCTGAGTCCAGACTAAAACAGGAGTCTAGTCTGTAAAGAGAAATAACTGGAGCTCTAAGCTACAGAAGCTCTGCAGCTTGCCTAAAACAACATTTAGGGTGAGAAATTACTTCTTGAAACCAGTCTCTTTAAGATTTTAAGCTTATTATGCGTGTTTTGTTTTATTTGCTTGGTAATCTGCTTTGTTCTGTTTGCTATCCCTTTATATTAACTATAAAAGGCAGCTTTTAAGTGATTAAACTTGTTTTTGTTTATTATTAAACCCAGTTTGTGCAATTTAGAACTGGGGCGGGGGTAAGAAGTTGTGCATATCTTTCTCCAGATTGAGGGAGGGGGTGAATTTATGAGCTTAAGTTGTATAGATTTCTCTACAGCACAAGACAATATTATTTTGAGTGTACTTTTCAGACGGGAGCTGCACGTGAGTGCTGGGCAATTTCCTAGCTGAGTCTTCTCGTAGAGAGCTGTTTGCAGATTCTGTGTGATTCTACAGCTGGGGCATCCCTACCTGTGTGTGTGTGTGTGTGTGTGCTGCCAGAGGCCAGAGAGCCTAATTCAGCAGAACCGAGAGAGGGAGCCCAGGCTAGTACAGCAGACAGGCTCAGTGAAACCCCAGTACATCAAGTGGCATCCCAGAAAGGGGGTACAGTTGCCAAGTACCCAGTGTTCATTTTAAGGCTTCCTTAATTTGAGCTGTTTTATACTTATCTTTCGTAATTGTATTAAGTGCAAAGATGTCTGTTAATACAACATTATGGTTGCTCAGTTAAAATAATTGAGTCCATAAATGTAAAAATTAGGGTTTCAATAGCAATGTTCCCCTACTGCTACAACAGGGGTCGGCAACCTTTCAGAAGTGGTGTGCCAAGTCTTCATTTATTCACTCTAATTTAAGGTTTCGCATGCCAGTAATACATTTTCACATGTTTAAAAGGTCTCTTTCTATAAGTTTATAATGTATAACTAAACTATTGTTGTGTATATAAAGTAAATATGGTTTTAAAAATGTTTAAGAAGCTTCATTTAAAATTAAATTAGAATGCAGAGCCCCCTGGACCTGTGGCCAGGACTCGCATAGTGTGAGTGCCACTGAAAATCAGCTTGTGCGCCGCCTTTGGCACTAGTGCCATAAGTTGCCTACGCCTGTGCTACAACATAGCATATTCTATGTGTTTTATAATATATATTTCACAACAGTGTAATAATAAGCAATATATTCAACCCAAAAAACAGGAAGAAAAAACAATGCAGTATGTGACTCTAATCCTGCAGTCTTACTCCAGTGCCTGTGTGGAACCCCAGTCCCTCCGGTTTAATGGAGCCCTCTGTGTCCACATGGGTTTCCCAAAATCAATCAGATGGCAGGACTGGGATTTAGTTATGTTGGATATTTATATGGTCTCCATTACCGTAGTACCGTAGTATCTGAACACCTTATCTCTTCAATGTATTTACTCTCAAATCACTCATGTGAGGGCGGGGAAGCACTATTATCCCTCTCTGAGGCATAGATTGAGTGATTTGTCCAAGGTCACACAGGAAAGGCCGCAGTGCAGGGAATTGAACCTTGGTCTTCTGACTCCTAGATTCATTCCTCACCATGTTGCGGTAACATGGCCAATTAATGCTGGTAATGGAAACTTCACTTTATCATTTCCTGATTCTGAGATTGTACCTGCGCAGATTTAATGTTACACTACAAAGAGATTTTGTTTGGTTTTGTTTTGTTCCTCTTAAATCCTAGATATTTTTTAAAAGGCAAAAAGAAAATCTGGAAATATTCAGCTTGAAAAATGAACAGGCTAGCTATGCTGCCTCTTTCAAGAGGAATTTGCAAACTGCTTGCTACATAGCTATTGGCTGTTTTTAAATTCGTAATCCCAAATACACACTAGAGGTGGGATTTTTCAGAAGCACTTAGCATTCACCTAATTGCTCCCACTGAAGTAAAATTCATATTTCAATGGGAGCTACGTTCAGTGCTGAGTGCTTTTAAAAATTGCCACTGTTGTGTTTGGTCTAAACACAAATTTTGTACTGCTATGACTAGATCAGTTTAGAGACGTGACTTCTTTTTTTAACTACTAATATAGTTAGACTGGTACAGCTTCTAGTATGGATAGTTATACTCCTATAGCATATTCCTTTTCAGGACTAAGCTATATTGGTATAAGCAGTATATACTTACATATAGCTGCATCCACAGTAGTAGGAGTTGTACTATTTTAACTATATCAGTATTATTAGTGGTACAACTAATGTAGTGTAGACAAGCCCTCAGTGCACTACAAATGCAGGCTCATCCTATGTAGTTGCTTGGAAATTTTCTATTGTGTATGCAGAGCATGAGATTTTCAAACCATCGTGTCTCTGAACCAAAACCCATTTTTATTTTTAAACCAAACAAAGGTAACCCTTCTCACTGAAGACTGTCATCGTGATTCAAAGCCCACCAAAGTTAATGGGAGTCTTTCCATTGATTTCAGTGGGCAGTCCACTGCCAAGTTTCAGGTTTCAAACATCAACCTCTTTTGCTGTATTTTTTTCAGAAAAAGATATCTAGAATAACTCAAAACCTATCAACAGTTCTTACACCAACTTCCTGCACATGGTGTCCCACGTATCCAACCACACTCTACCTCCCTCTCTCTCCACAATTCCCCTCCCCACCTTCAGGCAGAGGCTAAGAATGAAAAAACTCCAGCCCCCAAAATGAGTGTTTTTAGAAAGTTATGACCATGTGAAAATAGGGTTATAATGTGAAAATTGTTTTACAAACTTGATTATAGTGGTCACTGATTGCTAAGTTAATTGTAGTAGGAGCTAAGTAACTTGAAATATTTCTTTACTGAGATACTTCACAAACATGGAATTAAGCATAATCAACTGGCTTTCCATTTGCACAATAACGTAGATGTTACAAAACTGATGCACTGTAGCACACTTTAAATCCCACACTTTCATCTGCAAACATGCAGTCTTTGGGCAAGTGATTAATCAGTAATCTGATTTGGAGGTGGGGGGAGAGAGAACAAAAAAAACCTGTTTCTTGAGTTTTCCAGGTACAAATGAAAATCTGGAAAGAAGAAAAATTGTAAATATTAATCTATTTCAAAACCAACAGAATAAAAAAAATTAACATTTGGCCTAAACATAAAAAAAAAAAAAACTCACATGAGCTCTGACCAGGTATGTCATATTAAAACTTGGACATTTTTTTTCTCCTGTACTTTAAAGCATATTATCATGCTAATGTGCTATCTTAGTCATAGCTTTAACAGCTGTCTACCATTCCTCTATAGTGCGTACTATTAATATCACAGGTGTGTCTATATGCATTAATATTGTTGAGTAGTTTGGATGATATACTATTTTTTTTTATGCTAGTAAGTGGGCTCAGAAAATCCATCAAGCCATGTGCCATGAAAACAAAGAATGTGGTCTGCAAGTTAAGGGGCAATGTAACTTCCCCAACCCCACCACCAGCTAGCATGTATGCCACAGTCAGAAGCAATCATTAGATGACAGCAGCCACCACATTATCACCACCACCACCTCACTCAGTTTCTGAGCCAGGAAAACTTCCCTACTCAGGAAAGCATGTAAGCATATGCTTAAATCCAAGTCCATGGGATTTATGCACATATTTAAGTGCTTTCCTGAATCAGGGCCCAGTGAAGAATCCTCATATGGACGACAGAAATACTACCATGAAAGGTAGTTTACATGGCTTCTCTGATTCATCTGTCACCAAAAAGTCAGAGAGGCTGTCAGCAGTAGTTTTGTTTTCCTTTAACACCCCACATTTTCCAGTTTTATAATTAAATTAAAATTGATATTAAAAAAACTAGATCCCTTCAAAAATAATAGATAACAAGTTCAATCGATCTGTTGGATTTCCCATTACATGAGATGAGATGGTTTCGAAAAAGAAGTTTTGAAATATTGGCTGAGCTGTCCAAGTTTCTTCACAGCACCACTTAAAATTCAGAGCAGATTGCATAACAGTATGTGCACTACCGTAGCCGCTCAAAGGCGCATCCATATTCAGGGCCCTAATGTGCTAGGCACTGTACCAAGAAACAGTTTCTGCCCCAAAGAGCTGATCAACTAAATAGGTGAGACAGACAAATAGTGGAACAAAGGAATTATTATCTCAGTTTTGTGGGATGAGAGGCCCAGAGAAATTAAGTGACAGGATTATACAGGAAATATACCTAGATCTTCTGAATCCCAGTCCAATGACTAAACCATAAGACTAAATCTCCTTTCCCTTATGAAGTAAGTGAGCACTGGTTTATTTTTAATATAAAGCCTCAGATTCTCTCTTGTACTAAGATCTGCTTGACGTTGGGAGGAGGAAGACAGTCAGGGAGCTGGTTATGCTTCCTAATTTTGACAGGGCTCTAATGTAAGAGGTTCTCTACACTTATATTTAGTTCCTGCATTGCTGGGGTATGAATCTACCCTGCACTAGCTTGCTGCATACGTCACCCACGCACCTCCTGAGTGTGGTGCTCTGTCCCATCTAGTGGCATGTAGACCACTTAGAGATTAATGAGTCTGCTACAGCCTTAGCTCAGGGCCAGTTGGTGTTGAGTTCAGGCAGTAGAGGCTAATGCACTAAGCTGCAGAGGCCTCGAGTTTGATCCTGCCGGCCGATGACCGGGGTCTGTCCACGTTACACATGCCAATTGTGCTGATGCACACTAACAGGTTGTTAATGTGCTTGAGTCTACCCCACTTTGAAACAGAAGTAGATTAAAGTGCACTAATGAACAGTTCATGTGGACCCTGCTGATGCACACCTCAGCTAGCCACATACTAAATGTTTGTGTAGACAAGACCTAAATAGAGCAGCGCTATTCCAGTTGAGAGTAGACAGAAAGCAGATCCACTCCCCCCTTCCCTCTGATAATAAGGACGTGGCAGGGACAAGGTGAAGTTAATGTTTGTGCCAGCCTTCTGTCAGCCGAGAGCTCCCTCATACTATGGGAATGCTCAGTTGGCTAGTTAGGGTCAGATTCCAATTGGTTTGTGGAATGAAATTGTTGGTACTGAGGAAAGAATCTGACTCAAATTGCCCAAAGTGAAAAACTCAACAATGACTTGGAACTGCCCCTGCATATGGTTCAGAATTGTCCTTTACATAGTCCCACAACATGATGCCTGTATGAGGTGCTTTTATAACTGCCTAGATTGCTAAACCATCCTGTTTCCATTAAACTCAAGAGGTATTTTACCACTGACTTTAACTGAAGCAGGTTTGGGCCTCATGGCTGCATTAGAAAAGGTTAGTTAACCTGCATTTCTTCTTTGCATCTAAGGGACGTTTCCTGCTGTACTCCATCATGCCTGACTAAGAAGAATGCTACCACTCAGCAGTAGTCACAGCCAAGGAATACCTGTAGCTACCTTATACACTGGAAAAGCAATAGACCCTTCTCAGCCTTGCTAGTGGCAGCTATTCTTCTTTTTTCGTATGGCTGGAGTAGAGCAGCAACTACAATTTCACCTGAAGGTGATCGAGCCAAATGGCTACATCAGGAGTAGCAGAATTTATTGCAGTGATGCCTCCTTCATATTTATAAATTGGGAAGTAGGTTGTGATATATTCGATGGTCTGTCATGGTATGCCACACATGCATGCATGGGAGTCCTTGATTTTCATTTTGTGCCTTAGATGTCCCCATCTACCGTGATTGGTTTGAATTCAGATCAGAGTGGACTAAGATGACCATGGAAGGTCAAACCTAGGAACCTTCTGTGTGGGATCTGGCACAAGGTGCTTATTTTTTAACTCTTGTTTTGCCCAATCTGCTTTCCAAGCCTCCTTCTGATCATAGCCTGGTTGCATAAGGCTAAGTGAATGTTCCCAGAAAGGCTTGTGGCAGCTAATGCACAGCTAGACATACCCGCTCAGCAAAAGATGGTATAAAACTATACATTGGCATTTCAGTGTGGGATATGTTTTTGGAATAGTTTCCTGTGGGAAACAATTTAACCAGGAAACCCACATATCAAAATGCTTTGTATGTAAAGCAGGGAAGCATACATCTCCTTTTTCATTGCTTTCTGACATGGGCTGCTGCTGTTTAGTTTGACTTCTGATTATTTGGTTTTGTAATGGGATATATATTTGCAAAGTATCAGTCCGCGTAAAAGACTCATTTATTGTCCATTTGTTCCTGTTTGCACCCCATTACAAACTCATTTACCAAATGAATGTGAAAACAAATGTGAGTTCTGTGGAAAGCCTCCCTGAGCCTGGGTGTGATTACGGCCATATGTAACAGCTCATAAATGGTGTCAGCTAGAGACTATGGTTAAAATATTACAACACAAGAGCTTGTCATTTCCTTAACAAGAATTCAGTATCTGCATTTCCTGTGCCTTTTTCCTGATGCTGTTAAGCCAGAGAATTCTTCCAAGAGCAGTCATCTTAAAAGCTAAATAGCTCCTTTGGAACAGCTCAGAAATGCTGTCATCTAAAAAAAATGCCATTGTGTTGTAAAATAATGTTAAAAACTGCAGTAGTAACAGCTTATGCACAACCCCAGCACAAAAATGGAGAGTAAAATCAAAACCAGAGCCTCTGGAACAGTCAGTCTGGCAGGTGAGCAGCTGCAGAAGCTCAGTTAATAGGATATTCTCAATCAGACAGACTGAAACACGCCTCCCTTTCAGGATCTGTCTGTTGGCCATGTCAACTACTAAAGCTGCATTTAACTTCAGTGAGGTATGCATCTCTCCAGCACTGCAGGCAGTGACACCATTCTCCCACAAGTCAGCTAATCCCAAATGGAAAGAGTGCTGCTGTTTGCAGAGATCCCTCCACACAAAAGAAAAGTTGGATCTCCCCTGCGTAGATGCACTAATAAGAATACACAGCATTGCAAATGATACATCAGTCATCTTGCAAACAGACACCCTCAGAAAGGAAACCTCAAGAACAGGATCCCCATAAACCACATTGGTCCCTTTAGCAGTTCTCTTTTGTGTCTGACATAATCTTCTTCATGAATTAATGTGTTCTTATACACCTCTACCCCAATATAAAGTGGTCATGGGGAGCTAAAAATCCCTACCGTGTTATAGGTGAAATGCCATTATATTGGGGTAGCAGTGGCAGGGCTGCAGCAGTGATTTAAAGAGCCTGGGGCTTCGGCCGTGGGGAGCCTCAGGCCCTTTAAATTGCTGGCGGAGCCCTGCTGCCACAGCCCCGGGGTAGGCGTGGCAGGGCTCCAGCAGTGATTTAAAGGGCCCGAGGCTCCCCACAGCAGCTGGAGCCCCGGACCCTCTAAAGCGCTGCTGAAGCCCCGCTGCTACTGCGCTATACACAAACCCGTGTTATATTAGGTCGCATTATAGCGGGGTAGAGGTGTATGTAACTCCTCTCCATTTGTCTTCTACAGAAACTGTTGTGGTTAATCAACACTTACTGATTTGTGTAATCAAAAATCGCAAAGCGCATGAAAGAAAGCAGAGCAAACTATATTGAACCAGTACTTATACCCAGCCAGGGCTGTACTGTTGTATGCACTTTACTCATTTAAACCAGTTTTCTGAAAGGGAAAAAAAAAATCCAAAAGAATCCAGCGAACACAATTAAATCAAACCTTGCTGCTGCTCTGCTGTAGTGCTTATCTGTCTTCCTTTTGTGCTTTACAGTCTGTTCCTCCTCCCCCCCCCCCACTGCTTCGATCAGTGAGGTTATGGGTCAGATCAAAAGCCGTTTGAAGTGAATGGAAGAGCTCGTGTCAGTTGCAATGAATTTAGGATAGGATCGTGGGCAGAACTGTCCTTTGGGTATGGTGAATTGGGGTGACTGCTCCAGGCCCCCGCTTCAGTGTGTGTGTGTTGTGTGAGGGGTGCTAGGCTAGGCTGGCCCGGGGGGGGTAGTTAAGGGTGCCTGGGGGGGGCCAGGCCTGCCCGGGGTGCTAGCAGGGCCCTGGTGCCGGCAGTGGGGGTTGGGCCCTCACTCACCAGCAGGAAGTGCACATTGTATTTCTTTTTCTTGCTCGCCCACCACTGCACCAGCCTCCAGCGTCTTAGCGCCACTGGAACACACCAGCGCCAGGCTGACCCTATGCATTACCTTCTGCCCCAGAACCTTCCCTTTTCCGGGACTCCCAGTGCAGGGAGCCCCCTCGCCCCAGCACAAGTGCCACCCTGTGACTCTCCATTGTTCCTCATCCCCCAGCACTGGTGCCCCCTCCCCACAGATTTCACCCATATAAAAAATGTTAAGGGGGGCCCATACAGGCTGATTTGTCCTGGGCCCCACACCCCGCTGGGGACGTCCCTGTCATGGGGTCTTGAAGAGCATCTGCTACAAATGGCTAGTGCTAAAATAGGCATAATAGGCCAAATCCTGTACTATTTACTCTGTCTTTACTCCAGACATTATCCTATAGGCATCAACAGACGTGCCTGAGTAAAGATTGCAGGAGGTGATCCTATTTTAGGAATTAAAAAACAAAGACTTTTGTAATACACAAGGATTCTCTTGTGGAGCAACCTGATAAATTTTCATATGCAGATTCACTCATGTACATAGATAAAAAGGAAACATTTTCTGTTTTGCATCTTTTATGTAAGCCTTTTTATTTTCTACTCATACTACAAGCAAAACTCCCATTGACTTTAATGCTAAACTACGTTTTAATGCTCACAAAAATTGAAAAAAAAAGCGCCTTTCCAACTGCAAAGAGGAATATGATGAAACTCCCTTTGGTCTCTATCTTTGCCCATAAATGAAAATGTAAAATAAGCTCTGACTCCCACACTCAGAAAAGTAAAAGAAATCCTGCAAATGGAACATTATACCTGTATCAGGCCTTCACCTAACAGGCCTTTACAGGCCAAGGCAATAAAGAAAAAGAATGTAACAGGGAAAAGGAAAATGTATAATCATGACACCAAATCAGAACATTTTTATTTCATTTGGATTCTTTTATTGTTTTGCTTTCATTTCATCCTAACTGTAAAACAAATCCCATTGAAGAATTTTGCCTCAATAAGGACTTGAAGATATGGCCCCACTTATACCCAGTGATGGATGTACCTGGAAGAATTTGAAATTTGTTGATGTTTTGGAGAAGCATTTAAACTAGGATATTTTTCAAAAGATGAAAATAGTTTATAATGGGGAATGATAATATTCCGTGAGCCAAACTGGTGCATAGATCCAAGAGTAACATCTCTGAGACAGAACAGATAATCCTTGGCTACTGAGAAAACAGAGATGAACAGATATATAACACCTTTGGGAGACAAGCAGCCATTTGAAAGCCAAAGGAGTATGAAGTATGACTATTTAAACTCTTGCATTTTGTCTGCATTTCTTTTGCTGCTCTTGCTAAATCAGCTCTGTTTCAAACTAGCACTTACTTCCTGCTTGATCAAATAAAGATAGAATGTTTTGATATCAGTTTCTCAAAGACAAATTGTAACCACAGTGAACAGATGCAGGAAATGGGTTTTAGAAGTTGTAGTTTTGAAGTTGTGATCTTCATGAATTGAAAGTGAGCAGGAAAAGAATAATAACTTCAAAGAAAATTAAAATGGTGATAGTGTTTGTTTTCATTTTTTTAAATCTGTAGTCAAGGAGATCTTTTATAAAAATGTGGCTCTCTAACAAACTTGTTTTATTCTAAAGGCTAGAGCAGGGGTCAGCAACCTTTCAGAAGTGGCGTGCTGAGTCTTCATTTATTCACTCTAACATAAGGTCTTACGTGCCAGTAATGCATTTTAATGTTTTTAGAAGGTCTCTTTCTATAAGTCTATAATATCTAACTAAACTATTGTTGTATGTAAAGTAAATAAGGTTTTAAAAATGTTTAAGAAGCTTCATTTAAAATTAAATTAAAATGCAGAGCCTCCCAACCGGTGGCCAGGACCTGGGCAGTGTGAGTGCCACTGAAAATCAGCTTGCATGCCGCCTTCGGCACGCGTGCCATTGGTTGCCTACCCCTGGACTAGCGACACTAAATTTTTAAATTACAGCTGACTTGCATAGTTGGCTATAGATTACAAGTTCTTTGTTCGAGTGAAAGTGTTTTAAAATGTACGGAATGTGCAACTATATAGCCTTTTATTATTTATTCTCATTCTGTCATGGGTTGCTTAGCAAATATAGGCTCTGATCCATCACCTGAGGAACTTGAGATAAGAGAGAGAATAGTCCCATTACAGAATTTCCTGTATAAATTCAGCCATTTTTATCCTGTCTTCTCTGAAAAAGTAAACAAAACCTTCCCACTTTTTTTGGTATGCTTTCAAAAGAAGAAAGAAACGCATCGAGTTATTGTTAAGGAAGTCTATTTAGAGCTGTATTAACAAAATTTGAGACAATTACCACATGTTTAATGTCTTGAGAAATCTGAGTAGCAGACTTCCTGTTTTCTTTGCCAGAGTAAGTGACATAACAGGAACCATGTACATAGAGTTAAACCCTATTTCTATTCCTTTTTTTGTAGGTTTGTTTGTTCTTGTCATTCACTCTGGTAGAGTCAGAAAAATAGTAGAGTTATTCCTCCATTAACGGGGATTTCTGTTATCTCAGAACTGGTCTGTGAGCACCATTACTACTGCCAAACCCACTAATAATCATAGGTGATGCTGTTCTCTCTGCCCACACACATAACCTGGACAACATAGTTCAAATATAAACTCCAATAGCCAGAAACAGTGAGAGAAACAACCCCAACTCCCCAGTGTCAGTGGTTCTAATCTTAAGGTTTCCTCAAAAGCATGAGGAAAATAGCAATGGAAACAACATGCCTTGACTTAAACATCCCAAATCTCCCTGATAGTGAATTCTTCTCTTCTCCAAAATACTTGTTCTTGAAAGAAGGAAAAAGCCTTAACCTGATGGGGGATATGGGGCAGGAGACAGCAAAAGAGCAGAGATTCAGCTTGGAAAATGTAAGTTAATAGATACAAGGAAAGATAATTAAAATAAACTGCAATACATACTCCAAACACATTCAGATGATGGGAGAAAACAAGGAAGCAGTGATGCTGAAAGAGACCTAGAGTTAGTGATAATGGACAAAAAATTAGACACAAATTTTCAATAAAACACAGTAGAGGAGCAATTCTGAGCTGCATACGCAAAGCGATCAAGTCATGGAGAAGGAGTTATGGAGATAAAAGTCCCTCTGTTCAGCTTTGGTGAGGGAGCCATGGAATATTTGAGTTCAGTTCTGAGCATCTCAATATGGATTTATCTAAATGTATACCTTGTGCATCATGGTAAATATTCACAAGTAGAAGGGAGATTACAGAAGAGCAACAAAATATCTAGGGAGCTAGAGGAATTGATTTATAAAGAAGATAAATGTATTTTTGTTATTAAAATATATCCAACATTCTGGGGGAATGTAGAAACTTCAGCATGTGCACTTGTGAATGAGACCTCCATGACTGGTAAATTACACAATCCCACCTGTCTTGACTGTAGACTTGTCATCCTACCCTCTTACATTTTATTTATCTGTGTATTCACCTAATGAGTATTGTCTGATTCCTAGACTGAGTTCCTAGAACAGTGTTCTCCAACCTTTTTATGCACAAGATCACTTTTTGAATTTAAGTACAACCCAGGATCTGCCTTGCCCCTTCCCCGAAGCCCAACCCCACTCACTCCATCCCCCCCTTCCTCTGTCGCTCACTCTCCCCCACCCTCACTCACTTTCATCAGGTTGGGTTTGGGAGGGAGTGTGGGTTTTGAGCTAGGGATGAAGGGCTTGGAGTGTGGGAAGGGGCTCCAGGGTGAGCCTGGAGCACGGTGTTGGGATGCAAGAGGGGGGGAGGGATGCAAGCTCTGGGAGGGAGTTCGGGTGAAGGAGGGGGCTCTTGGCTAGGGAAGAATGTTGGAGTGTAGGAGAGGGTATGCGGAAAGGGCAGCCAGCACATCCCTTGATCCGCGCTGCTTCCCGCAGCCCCCACTGGCCAGTGGGAGCCACGATTGGCCGAACCTGTGGACACGGCAGGTAAACAAAGCGGCCCAGCCCACCAGGGGCTTTCCCTGAACAAGCAGCAGACTGACTGTGAGAACCACTGGACTAGATGTCTAGATGTGTTCTTTCTTTATTGTCACTGATTCTTCAGGACATGTACCCTTCAAATGTCTCTATGTCCATTCAGACTGTCAATAAGGATGCTCATTAATCCCAATTGTACTGAGTTTTGTGATTTGAATACCTACCCACTAGTAACTGGACTGAGCTCACAAAATTCACTTCACAGGTAAGTCATTCTAACCCTTTCAAGTGCTGAAGTCTGTACTGTCTCACATTTTCTATTCCTTCCATCTGCAGGTCAGAAAAAAACTAAATAACTAACTCTTTCCACAAACTAAGAACCCAGTGACTTTCAGTCATTTTAATAGTCAATTACAGTCAAGAATATTTGTTTTTCCCCTTCTTCTGACATAGATCCAATCCATCACAAATCAGTCATTGTGGATTTACAGAAACTGCACACAAAACTCCCAGCATAGCCATTAGTGTCACATAATAAGCCATTTATAGTCTTTTATTAATTGAACATTCATTTAATGTTCTAAAAGTGAACACTGTTAGTGTGTTTTCAGGCCTGTATTAAAGCTGGATAGATAGATTACATGTAGAAAGGCTTGTGACTTGAATGTGAGCCCGTCGTCACATTGAATAACTATATCAAACTTCAGTCTTCAGCCTTCGTAAACAAAACCATGTCAGTGTGCTCTGCTCTGATTTTATTTAATCAGTTTTAAACTAACCTCCAGTAAGTGTTTAGTAGCCGCTGGCAAATCAAAAAGTTGTCAATGTTAAAAAATAAAGCAAACCATTTACAATCACATTCTGATACTCTTATCTGTACTGAGTAGTTCCTCGCTTTTCTTTTAGCATCATTTACTTCAATGGGACCACTCAAGGAACAAGGCACTATTTAGCATGATTCAAAGTATGAGATTCTGACCCTAATTATTAGGAATAATATTTGTGTTTACCAGTCTTCAGAAAAACTAAAACACAGTATAGCTCTGTTTTCTAAGAGCCAAGTGCATGTATGAGCAAATAAAACAAGTGTTATAAGAAATATCCCTCTTTAAAAGACAAAAGTAACTTTTTTCAAGCAAAAGAATAAATGGTATATTAAAGTTACCTTGGAAAACTCTACTCAAAATAAGATAGCTAATAAAGCTAATCAACACATGCTGATTTCTCCTTTGCAAGTGCCGCTGGGATTTTTTGCATTTTCTTCTGCATAATTCAATATCTGATTTTAATAACATGAAGAACTATTTACGGTTCCCTCACCTAAAGAATACCTCTAGTCATGAGAATTTTGCTCCCTTCAGCAGAGTTTATCTGCTTCAATAATTACCAGTAAATCTCTCAGCGCGCAAAATAAGAGAACTGAACTACACCATAAAAAGGGTCATTCTCTACTCTCCATTCATCTTGATAATCTTCATTGCTGTGTAAACAATAATAGACATTATTATGATTCATGGAGAAGGAGCTCTCAGCTACACACTGGCTCTAGAACTTCTTTCTAAAAATAAGCAGCATTATTAGAGGCAATAAACATCAGAAATATGAAGCCATTTAGAGTTTCTGGTTCTAGACTGAATGCTCCCTATGCAGTAGCTCAAATGCATATCTGCACCAATATTGATTCTTAATGTGATCAGACAGGTTTAGCAACTTGTTTAATATATAGGCCTTTGTTCGCGATCTTAATTACTCACACCACCTTTTGCCTCAATCCAGCAAAGCGCTTACACATGTGTAAAATTAAGCACTTGCATAGTTCCATTATAGCCTATTGAGGATCACAGTTAATACAGGCCTTTTTTCCAGATAGAACATAAATAGTATTGCAGTCACAAGAAAATAAAAATGAATCATACAGTAGGTCTGTGCCTTTGTCTTGTTTTAGTTCACCATACTATTAAATAAATATCCCTGCAGAGGCCTTTCTTTTTCTTCCTCTGCCATTAATGCCTGTGCACTTACAATTGAGTCATTTTGGCCTATTGGAGCAGTTAGCCCTATTTCACTTGAAACAAATATTCAGTGCAAGATCTTTTTTCCCAAGCTAATTGAAAATTTAGGATCAAATTTTGCTTTCAGTGATGGCCATGTAACTCTATTGGTTTGAGGTTGCAGAGGTGTAACTAAGCAGATTTGGAGCAGATTTGGACCGAATATTGACAGCAAGATACAAGAAAAAGAAAAATCAGGGTTTTGCTGTTAAAAAGTCTGTAGTGAATCAAGATTGACCTGTGTTCACTGTTATTACATCTATAAAACGGGGCTAATGATACTGTCATCCTTTGTAAAGTGCTTTGAGATCTATGCATGAAAACCACTATATCAGAGCTAGGTATTATAATTATTTATTATTATGTAACCCCTCTGCCCCCCTGAGTTTGCAGCAACAAGGGCCGGGTTCATTATCCAGAGGTTCTGTTTCAATAACACAATGCATAACCGGCCTGAGCTCCCACCCAGTGACCTAGGACACTTACATACCACCACCCCCCCGGGCGCCTCTAGGAGGCAATACTTCCCCACTCGCAAGCATGGAGTCTGAGTGTAGCAAAATCCTTTTAATAAAAGAGGGAAGCAATATGGCGTCACATTGGAGAAATACCATAAACAGGATTATAACACAAACCATAAGCAAAAAACTTATCTCCAAGTACATCTGGCAATGTCCTTTCCCCCTTAGGGTCTTAAGTCCAATCACCCCAAAGTCCAACAACCCGAAAGTCTCTGGTCAGTGCCATCCCAGAGTTCAAAAGTTTATCTGCAGAGTTTTACCCCCCGCCAGCCTGGGTGGAAATGGGGGGAGGGGAAGCCCACACAGGGTGATAAGGGACACCTTATGGGGGCCAGGGCCAACTGCTCCGCCTCTCCGTGGAGTTCTGCTGCAGCCTTCACCACAACCAGCTCCACTACATGAGCTTTGCCACTCCTCCAGCCGACCCGTGAATCACTTCAGCCATCCCTACAAACCACTCCACTCCGCTCACTGTTCCATGGGCTGCTCCAACATGCTGCAAACTGCTCCGCTCTGCCAGCCGCTTAGCAATAGGTCTTAGCAATAGGTCCCCCACTAGCTAACACAGCACTCAGTGATCTCAGCTCAGCTCTTTTAGTCATTTCAGCTCTTAGTAGGGGAGCCCTGGTGCTGGTGATGCATTGGCTCAACATGAATTCAGCTCAGCAGTATCTAGATGGACTCCTAATGGAATGAAAGTTAGCTCTACTCTTTAACAGTGGAGAGAGGAGGATGTGCAATTGCTGTTCCAGGCCCTCAAAAGGGGCCCATACCATCAAGCGCACACACACACCAGTCCCCAACCTCTCTCAATGTATTGGGTTTTGGAACCCATGTCCCTTGTCTAACAAGTACTACTTAATTTAGGTTGAGTTGTTTCTGTCATAAAGCAGTCTCATAGTTCTTCATTCACATAATTAGGGTGACAGCACTTTTTTTTCCTCCTGCCCCAATAACAAAGAAATTGGGGATCCCAGCTGTCAAAATAACCATCCCAGGCTGCCGTGGGCTTATGCTAGGTGGGCTCGGTGTGCCAATGCAAATACCAGGAATTCCTTTCCACACTCCCCATAATTCACCACCAGATGTCAGGGTAGAGCTCATCCTGACTCTGCTTACAATTAATTTGTCATCACAATGAGCAATGACAATTGCAATGACATTCTGGATGTCCTCAAGAAACAGAAAGCCAATTTGTGCCCTGGTTTTCTTTAGATGTCTTCTGCACTTTCTAAAGGATTGATGCTCAGGTCTGGTTATGAATCCATGATCTTCATGCAATTAAGTGTGAGAGCTAGAAAGAAAGCATTCTCTGTTATGGAACATAGCTACGAGTTTACTTACTGTAGCAGATATGATCAAAACTTAGGCTGATCATTTTCAAAGCATTTTGCAAACTCAACTAGTTTTTTAAGGTTTTTCTGCAAAGTGTTAAAAAAAAAAAGCAAGTGAGTAAATGAATCTGAGAGGGTGTAGTATAGAATTACAGTGTTATCTGCTATGCAAAACTTTCAGTATTAGCCACTTACATACTGTTGGTGAATGATTCATCTTCAAGGTCCAGCCATAGGCTAGAAATAGCTTTTGATGGCTGGCATGGCTGCTGCAGGACCATCCCAAACTCAAGTGTCTTCTCCTCCTCACTGCCCCTCATTCTTCTCCATCACCTTGAATTTTTTTCTCTACTTCTCTTCGTGCCTCCCTTCCCACCCACCACCTCCTGCCTATACACTCGCTCATCACAATTTTTGCAATAGCTAGATGAGCACAGAGCTGTTTAACTGTGAATGCTGAAAAGTTTAAAATTCAGTATCTAATAGTACCTGAGTGAGTGATCTTAATGTTTGCTTTCCACAAGCATTGTCTCACTCAAATTCAGCAATCCTGAAAGGGATAGGAGCACAAAGCAAAGTCACTTTTCAATTTGGACAAAATTACTTGTGGAAAATATTTTCTAGTATTTGCCCAGCTCCACTGAATAGAAACCTGGAAATATCTTTCCTGTTATATAATTTGTACCAATCAAGATCTGCACTTCACTAGGGATAAAATTGCTATATCACATCATCACCTGTTTTATGCATATCTTTAATCTAGTGATAATTTACATCAATTATTTTAAGCAATCCTAGGAATCTCCATTTTTTTTCTTCCAGTTTTGTTTATAAATAATATGTACAGCCTTAAAAGGAACCATAACTGCTACTAAACTACGGAGAAAAACATGAACTGGTAGAAATGTTAGTCCATTATTTATGAGCAGATATTGTCACCACAGTTTTAGTTTACCTGATAGGCAAAATACTTATGTTCTATCAGTGAAGCCATCAGATGACTATTTTGAGTTTATGTAAACTAAATCCTTTTTCTTTAAGTTTCTTTATGTGCGCCTCCAAGTTTGGGTGCTGCCTTACTCCCCATAAATTGCACAATATTATGTTTCTCCTCAGCAATTATCCTATCGTCTCCAACACGTGTGTTTGCCATTCCAAATTCCTTGTTGATGCAGGCAGGCTATTACTGGATGCATTATACAACAAATCCTAATTTGTACATAATATATTGCCTAATTCTGAATTCGTGGCCATGATGAAGAAGATAAAAGGATGAACCTAACACTGTTTCGACAATTGGAGAAATGATTACACAGGAAACTCCCTAGCACTGTGGTTGAAAGGAAATGTGTGGGTGTGTGATCTGTGACTTATTCAATATGAATCAAACTAAATTGGTCTATTTCTGCCATGTCATAAGGGAGCGCTCAGAATCGGCCCTTAAATCTCTTAACTGTTGACAAGTGAGACTAAAATAAGCCAATATCATTCTACTTCTATCTATCGAACAAGAATTGTGATGAACATACAAAGAGAAGTGATGAAAAGAATGGAGGATTTTTCATACTTTTAAATTCTTTTGCTGAGCAATTATAATCTTTTCTTATCAACTTCTCTTTCCTTCCTCTAACAATGTGATAGGACCTCATCCTAAATTTCTTTTGTAGCTCATCTATTTTAAATCTACAGTCTTCAGCTGTTTCAGCTCTCTTTCGGGAATTGGCAATAATTTAGAAAAACCTTAGTTAATCTCAGATATTAACCTTCTGCAATCTGAACTATAATATTTTAATAGCACATCAGTTATTTAGTAACATTGTATAAGATTAGTTGGTTTAATTTTTTCATTAATTTCATTAATGTTCAGCATCTGGGAATCCCCATGACAGATAAACCTCTCTCTGATATTTTTAAAATATGATTCATAAATGTAATCTTTTAAAGATCATATCTATCTATAGAAAACCCATGAATACATTTGCATGGGATGGATTGATATTAATCTCCAGTGGAAATTTAGTCTTTTGGAGACATCATGCACTCTCAAATTGAAAGTGATTTTTGAACGAGTGTTACTATTACAGATACAATTATATATGTTGATAGAAATCAATATGTGTTTATATGTGAGGAGAGGAAGGAGGCATGACAGTATGAGAAAATATAAAGGTTTCATTGGACTGAGTTTGGGATGGCTGCATTATTAGTGGGTGGTGAGTTATGCAGGTCATTTTGGCCTGGCCTACATATCAGACCTAGTTTTTATTGACTTCACCCTTCCCTCAATGTTCCAACACTGATCACAGCATAAGGTGATCAGTCACACAAAATGCATCACATTGGAGTCTGGTATTAGCTGACGAAAGAAAAATCAGATAGTGGATCACAACTTACAAGTAAACAATTAGAAAGATTACCTTTAAATCAAGTTTTACCAAGAAGATGTTAAGCTATCTAAGAAAGTAAAACTGGGGAGAGAGATTATCAGATACTACAGTGATGAGCATGGTATTTGAAACTGGATAGAATAGAATATGTCAGTGTTTTGGAATATAAACACTCTCAGATCAGAGTGTGGCTCATCAGCAACTGGCGCCGAACAGCTGCTCCTGTCCAAAACACCCTGTTCAAAACAACATCTGCGGTTAAAGATAGGACCCCATTAGAAGTTAAGGATAAAGTAAAGGAACAGATCAAATCAAAGGCTGCATTCTGAACAGTTGTACAAAAGTGATTCCAAAGTTATATATTCAGGAGTGGGCAGATATACAAAGTGTTTAGCTGCATAAGATGCAGAAAATCCATCAGAGCTGGGTGTTTAGGTTCTTTTGTAAACCCCTCTAGGTGCCTATCTGCATCTTTAGGTGCCTAAATACCTTTGTAAATCTGGCCTTAGGTGACCATTTACATAAGTTAGTTGGCAAATGAGTACTATGAAGCAAATCACAAATGGAAAACTACTCAAGTGCAATAGACAGCTAACTAAAATAAGAGAGATTGCAAACAGTAAGCAAAACTTTGGGTGACCATAATTAACAGAGGAAGAAGTATTGCATTAGAACATACAGTTGCAACTGCATCACAGTCATCTGATTATGTCAAAATAAAGTTAAGTGAATGGAGAAAGTCAAAATCAAGTGAAAATGTTACCAGTGGAGAATGTTCAGTGGAAGCATAAACTGTCAGCCAATAAAACATCAATTGGATAACATTCTGCTTTCCTGATGGGGTGACCTAAACCAATGGAATTACACAGATGTAACTAAGAAAAATTTGGCCCATTATATGTAGTCACAGGTATTGCATTTCAGCAGTAGATAAATTAAAGAAGCAGAATATTCCTTTCATCTGCTAGCAGAAATAAAACTGGACCTTTGGTCCTGAGAAAGGTGTATTTTTTCAGGGAGGAAGAATGATCTTATATTTGTTTCATTTTAGTTTAAATGCTTTTATCCTGGGTTGGGCCAAGGTTCTCAAACCTTTAAAATGTCTTTTAAAAAAGAGATGTTACACACGTTTACAGGTTTATAGGGTGCATGTAACAGCCACTGAAGGGTTAACCAGCACTGAGCAGTTGCTAGGCAATAGTGTCCTGCTTTCAGGATTACTGATCAACCAGTGACAGTTTGTTCTGATGTTGTAATGCCTCTATCTTGTTTTTCATTTGTTGACTGTACTGTCATTTTAATATCATGTGAAAGAGTTTTGTGTGGAGTTCTGCTAATATGATCTGAGTTCAGCAGAGTTCTGTACCAGTTTTTCTGATGATGATTTTGAATTAAAGAGATACTTCATGTTAAAAATATTTTAAGCCATAACAAAACCAGAATATCTTTACCTGTTCTATGCCCCATTAGATTTCCAAAGCTCAAAGGATTATAAAATCACATTCTCACCATGGATGCCGTTTCCTTTTTGCTTTTCTCTCAGATGGGCCAGTAATAAATTTAGTCAGTTTCACTTTTGTTTATAGACAGCAGAGTCACTTTTCTTTCTGATTCTCGTGCACCATCACAATTCCGCAATGCTTGGGTTGCAAACATGACAGTGAAATATTTAAATCAAGTAAACTACTTTTCTCATTGAAATGTTTAAAATGTATGTCAATACATAAATGTATAATAATAATAGGCAGTGTAAAAACTTTAACAAAAGGCAAATTTGGGTCTTGAGTTACATATGTGTCCCTTTTACAATTCTTGATAAAGCACCTTTCTAATTCACCTCTAGTCTCTTCTAGTTATTACTCCAAACACCACAAATTAAAATAATTTTGGTTTTATTTACATCTGACGATTAGGTACAGTGTGCTCTCACACAATCTCTGCCATACAATCCCGTTGATGTCAGTGGGGTGGCATAGAGTGTACATCAGTGCAGAATATAGACATTATATTGCAAGCTCTTTAGAGCAGGAAATGTGTTGTTATTCCATAGAGCGTCAAGTATTGCAAAGCTACTATATAAATCCTTAAGTTAAAAAAAAAACCCACCTTTTCTATGTGTTTTGTCAAGATTTTATTGAAATGCTAATAGAGAAATTTCATACCCTAATTCTAATTCCCATCCCTCAGATTCAAATATCTGAAATACAGATATTAACACAAATACTCTGTGTCATAAGTGATTATGTTAAGTAAGCATTGAATCCATTTCCCAACTCCCAGCCTAGGTATCTTTGGCAAGCACTGGGGAGATGCAGCAGTGGCATGAATCCTCCCTCAAGGCTGTCCTAACCCTGACAAAGTCCCACTAAGTAAAGACAAATTTAGAATTTATATTTTCTTGTCGCTCAGGATTTTTTTTCAACAGAGAAAAGTTGTAAAACCTTCCCCTTTGACCTATTTTTAGATAATACTTTTTACTTGTATGTAAATTGCAACTGATAGTTTTCTCACAATTTGTTGAGAGTATATTTTGTGCATAAAACAGTGGTTTTGATGCCCCAGTATGAAACTGTGCCTTTCATGAGAACAGTGGGGATGGATTAGGATTAGAAGAGAGAGCTTTTTATTCATAGGTCAGAACCCTCCCTGCACTTGATCAAATCTTCCTGGCTTTTGACCCATATCAGGTGGACCATTAACCCTTTTTTTGAGATAGGCAGGCAGTGGAGTCAGAAATAGCATAATGGGCACACCAGGTCTAGTACATTATGTCATGTAACCCCTTGCTTTTCATTTCATCACCTTGACAAAGAATGAATATGGATGCCAAAAAAAAATATAGATTGGGAAGAATTCTCAATGTCATTTTATTTGTTTCCAAGGTCACGGAAAGGAAGTAAAGAAAAGTACTTCGGATCAATTACTGTGGAATATGATCTCACAGAGAGCGAAGCTTTATCTTATAACTTAATTAAATTAGTATGATTCTATGTGTACAGCTATCCAGCCAAGATTTCCTTTTGAATTTAGGCTTATTTGCATAATTACATAATTCTTGCAAGGTAAATTCCCAGTTCTATTGTGTTAGTTCAGTTATCTGAGACTGCACTGGGCAATCTTTCAGAGCAAACCAGTGTCATTCAACACCTCTGAACTATAAATGGACTTCAGCTTGTTACATATGGCCAAAACAAAGTACTAATTTTTTCCAGTCTCTTAGTTCCTGTGACAAATGGGATAAAGCTGCAGGCATTGCACTGATAATGTGAAGCTTGAAGATGACAGCCTGGATGCAGCTCCTGGCTTCAATCTTTGCTTGACCATTAGAGCACACATTGTGTGAATGAACTAAAACTTTATGGAAGATGACAAAGTGATCAAATCCATTGTTTTCTTTTTTAGCTACAATGTATAATGCAAATGTATCCTGTGTGGAGACAAATGATTGTTTAACAATATACCAGAGGGATATTTTTAGTCTGTTTTTCTAGCAGCATTTATAAGACATGGTGAGCAAGGGATTTTCCTAAACTGCTCTAAAACAAAATGCACATATGGCAGAGAATGAAAAATTCACCTCCTTGCTGGGGTTTGGATTGATTGACAAAAGGAACTCACAATAAAACAAGACAAAAACCAGCCCAGATTTTCTTCTCAGACTTGGCTGCTTCCAGGAGTCCTCTCCAAGGATTGCTCAGCCTACATTCCAGATCCTCTCTCTCCAGAGAGCCACTCCTATTTTCCTTATATATTCTGTCCCCAGTGAATCAATAGAACCAACACCTGCTATCAGGGTGGGATGTTTTAGTTAAACACTGTCAGCTTGCTAACAATAGTTATTACCAAACATTGTGCACATTGTTGTGAATATCCAAACTGTACCATATAGACATGTCAGCCTACTTAACAAGGTCACAAATCAGCTTTGCCTTTTGTATGACCTAAATGGAAACACCCATGCCGTAATTTACAGCAGTAAAATTGAGATAAGAAGCGTAGGTTGCTCTCTCCATTTCAGGGAGACTATATTATCCTGTTTTTAATTCCCTGCACCCAGGATATTCCAACATTTGTGTTTGAAGTCACTCCCAATCCAGTATTTGCAGGATGCTATCCCATAACAAGCCTTGCTGCAAAGTTCTCCTTGTATATTCATTGCTTAATAGAGCTTTCCATTAGGTTTTATTTTGTTAGTAGACTAAGGTTGCATTCCAACCTTGTAGCATACAGATTATAAAATGTGACTCTTGCATGGTCTTCCAGTCTTAAAATGTGGTTACAAAGGGTGTGTCTAAGTAAATCAATCTAATATAGGTCGACTTACAGCTACCACTCTAATTACTGCGGTGGTGCATGTCCACGCTACCCTCTTTCTGTTGGTGGTGTGTGTCCTCACCAGGAGCGCTTCTACTGCCCTAAGAAGAGAACTGGGGAGTAAGGAAGGTGGAGAGCTGAGAGCCTTGTTTCTCAGCTCTACTGGCAGCTCCCTGCCAGAAGCCTGGCTGCCCCATAGGCTCCCAGGCTTCTGGTGGGCTACGCCCCCCTCCTCTCCACATTCCCCACCGGGAGCACAGGGAAGCCACCTGAGACTTCTCGCCCTGACTCCCAGCCAGGATGGGGTTCAGCCACTCTGGGCTTCTTGCCTCAGCTCCCAGCCAGGAGCAGGATCCAGACACCTGGGGCATCTCGCCCTGGCTCCCAACTGGGAGGGGGGGGTCCAGCTGCCCAAGGCTTCTTGGCCTGGCTTTTAGCCTGGAGAAGGGTACGTTCTCGCCCCAGGTCCCAACTCTGCAGGGGAGCAGGGGATAGCTGGTTCCTGGCTTTCTTGTCAATTTTATGGCTCCTGCCATGAAATTGAAAAGACAGCCAACAGCCATGTAAGTAAGGCAGTACCTACACAGACCGTGCATCACCCTAACTTTACTGACATGAGCCCTATGCCCTTCATGAAGGTGGAGTTATGTCAGTGTAGTAGAGCACTTACATCAGTGAGAGCAAGGCTGTAGTATAGATGCTGACAGAATTAGGTAGACCTAAACTGCCTTACGTTGGCCTAACTGTGTAGTGTAGACCAGCCCAAAGACGGTAAATATGGAAGCAGCATAAACTAAATTCAATTCTCAGATAAGTCTATAAAATGTATTAATTCCCAGCCTAAGTCCAGAACGCCAAACAATTTGGATTGACAGCCTTCCTCTTTTGCAACAAATTTATTCTCTGTCATCTTCAAAAACAAAACACAAAAAACAGTGCTGATCTAGCGTGGGCCTCTTCATCCCAAACAGAACAGCCCAGGATATTCTCTGGGGAGGAACCAGTTTTTCTGGTTTGACTCTCCAGCAACAATAGCATTTTTGGGACAGGTTCTCCTACCCCTAATGCCTCCTCCTAACCACAAACAATGGAAGTATTATTTTCAGGCCAACATCTCTGCCTGTCAAGCACTCCTGGCACAGAAATAGCAGGAGCAAGATCTCAAGCAGCTCAAAGTGCTCAAGGCGCTGCTTTAGGTGTAACCTCTTGAATTCCATAGCGAGTATATTTAAAGTGCTTCACCTTCAGCATCTTTGGCCGTATGTAACAAACCTGTAGAATGTAAATGTGGATTGCAAGGGACACATGTGAGGCTGCCTATTCAGAAGAATGCCTAGGGCTGCGTTCTTCCAGTTTCTCTAAACATTATACTTTATTCATCTCTTTTGTCTGTATTTAAACTAAAACCTTTGACTATTCCTTGAGTAATGCATCTCCTTTTTCTTATCGTAGTAATATAGCCCCGCCGCTCAGAATATCTTTCTTTGTTACAGAGAAAGCTCTTATAATTCAGTTCTTAGGACTGCAGGGGCCAGGACTCTGTCCTTTTTCAGCAAGAACAGCCGCAGCACTCGCTGGCTGCTATTTCCCCACATGGAGGGCCCCATCATTTGTGTAAATAAGGAAGGACCCGATTTGTGTCAAATGAGTTACGCTGATGTGAGACTAGAATCAAGCCCCTTGTGAAGCATACTCTTCTAGGCAGTGAGAGAGAAGCACATGCATCTAGTTAATAGTACCTCTCAATTCTTGTCCTACTTTGATTCAAGGCTAGTGTCCTGTGGGCAAAATTTTGCTCTGAAATCCATGCAGTTACTCCTGATTTACATTCGTGTAACTGAGAAAACAATTTGGCCCTGTATTTTTTTAGGACCATTGTCCAGTTTACTAGGCCTGATTCTCCACTCTGTTACACTGGTTTTATGCCTGTTGAAGTCAATGGAGTTACACTGGTGTAAAGCTGGTGAATCGGGAATCAGGGCCATGGCTTAAAGCAGTCATCCTGCTGTCTTAGGGCATGATTCTCCTCTCACTTATGCCTTCAGTGCAGTTGCTCCAGATTTACACTGGGGTGGTAAATGAGAGGAGAACTGAGGCCTTAGGTTCTAAATAAGAGGAAACTTGATCTGTTTATATCTGGCTCCCCTAGATTTTATTACCTTACCCTTCAAATGTTCCTTACTCTGAGCCTGAGTGTGCCCCTTAGGTTGAGTGGTATCTTACTCCACAAGTAGCCCCATTTGGTGTGATAGTGCCTTGTAGGCCCAGCCTTGTGTGGAAAGGAAAAGAGGGAGTGCAGAGCTGTTCTGAGACACAGAATGTCCTCTGAATCTCTAGAGCAGCGGTGGCCAAGTTGTGGCTCCGGAGCCACATGCAGCTCTTCAGTAGTTAATATGTGGCTCCTTCTATAGGTACCGACTCCTGTGCTGGAGCTACAGGCTCCAGCTTTCCAATATGCTGGGGGGGTGCTCACTGTTCAACCCCTGGCTCTGTCACAGGCCCTGTCCCCACTCCACCCCTTCCTGCCCCCTCCCCTGCCCTCGCTCCTCCCCCCTCCCACCCAGAGCCTCCTGCACACCACAAAACAGCTGATCAGGAGGTGCGGGGAGGTAGGGGGAAGCACTGATTGATGTGGCTGCCAGTCAGTGGGAGGTGCTGGGAGCTGAGGGGGGATGGAGGAGCTGCTGATGTATTACTGTGGCTCTTTGGTAATGTACATTAGTAAATTCTGGCTCCTTCTCAGACTCAGGCTGGTCACCCCACTCTAGAGCACTGAGGCAGTGTTCCTGCTGCTACACTTCTTTGTGTGTTGCAGCTAACTCCCCACGCTCTGTTGGATAGTGCATAGAGAGGAGGATCAGGGGAAAAACAGTTCTGCATTACCTCAAGTATGGAAACAGCCATTCTGCCTGGTGGCCATTATGTTGGCAACTTAAGTGGGAGAAGCTTCCTTGTGCCTTCTTTCCCTGTAGTGTACTGACATAAGAGTGACCCCATTGAAATCAGTGAGATTGCTTTGTGGAGTGAGGCTGGCAGCACTGGTTCCCCTGTGATGTAGCTGGTACTCCAGAGGGATAGATACATCAGCAATCTCCTAACTAGAAGGCTTAGAATGAATCAGCTGTGCCACGTTAGCTCTCCTGTATCAAGATTAATCTAGTATGTAATTTTATTAAAACACTTATGATTCATCATCCCAAATGAAGCTTCCACACTGCAAAGACATGGTATTTGATCTGTGTTGATGATTCATTATTAGCAGTGTCTGTTTGTGGGACCATACAGGCACTTTTCCCAGATACACAGTGTGTTCCTGATTGTAGAACACATCCAAGAGGATTAATTTCTAACAGCAAATTGTATCCGGTGTTTGTCTTTCCCCCCCAATCAAAGAACTTAACTTTGGCAACATGTTGAGTTTTTGATTAGTTTATAAAATAATCCTTTTCATTTCCTTGTTGAAGCAATTCCCTGAAAAGAAGCTCATGCTCTAAATCTTATCAGTTTTCTCATTCACTTTTGGCAAAGCAAATTGGTATAATAAAAAGCACTGCATGGCAGTTAATAGAAATCTTGAACTCAGATGTAACTGTAGGGATTTGGCAAATACTTTTTTGTTAATTTTCCATCAAAATATTTCCATTATGTCACATCTCACTATGACGGTTCCTGGGGTTCCCAGGACTGTGAGTCACATTGTTTCCCCCTGCCTCAAGTGCGAGAGAGACTTGTTGGTGCTTAACTGGGTGTTAGCTCTCTGACACCCCCAGTCTATTAGCTATCCAAACATTCTACCCAGGTCTATGCATGGCTGGATTTAGGGGCAGGCGACCTAGGCAATAGCCTGGGGTGCTGGGCTTTGGGGGCACTGGGCTCATGGTGCTGTTTTTGTAGTTAGTAACAAAAAGGAAAATAGAATGTTTGAAGTAACATGTTTCAGGTATTCCGTATTTGCTTATATATGGCATGAATAAAAACAGATTTACAGATCCTAGCATGCAAATTTATCGTCTTCTATGACAGGAATAAATCATGCATCAAAGTCATGAAATGGGCTACAAATGCAATAAAAAAAAGGTATTCAAAAGTTTAACAAAGGAGGGGGGCTATGCCAGTCCTTACTTTGCCTTGAAAGTTAACAATAGCTGCACCCCAGTCCCAAAGACCCTTTCAAGTGTTCCCCCATAGTGTTGAGCCCCTTATTCACTGAACACTCACAAAAATACGAGGTCTGCTGTTCCCAGTTTGCACACCAGCTTGGATGATTCAGTTTAGCATCAGCTTCTTGTATAACACCACAGCAGTGAGGTATTTTTTACAGTAAAAACAATCATAAGTTTATTCTCAAAGACAGAGGTTAAAGAGATAGTAGGGATAATAGAAACTGAAAGGTTACATATAAAACAAAATCATAACACATTTTCTAGAGAGTCAATCTTCCTTAGACAGGAGGTTAGCTTGTTAAGTAAGTTTATCTAACCCCAAGTGTCTTTTGCAGCCTTTTAACCAAGCCTGGTTGAGATCCTGTTTTCATAAATGTGAACATGCTGTCCAATTATTTCCTCAGTTGCAGAATAAAAGACTGTCTTTTTGCCTTCCCCTGATATTCCCCAGAGTTTATTGTCTGCCCCCAGACACAGGACAATCCCCTGTGGTTCAGTCTCCAGTATGCTGTGTCTCTATTGACTTCGCATCCTCCTGTTGACTTCATATGTAAATGGGGCTTCCACTATGTTGGTTTACAATGCTTAATTACATGTAAACCAAGATAGATGAATGTACATCCTGTGTGTCAACCCTGTCTTGATTCAGACATTAGGAACATATTTTCATTATACATATATAACTTTTAAAATAGTACCAGTATATGCATTTCACAATGATATGAATGATCATCATGATCCTGGCATTTATTTAAGATCTCACATGATATCATTTGTGGTTAGCTACCATGAAAGCAGTGCGCTAGGTATAGTCAGTTTGTCAGGCCTGTTAGAAGTTTCTGTTACACAACAGTGATCCCTCTGCCAGTTGGCACCCATGGGCCAGTGTGTCACACTCACAGATTGCCATTCCATTCTGATATATTAAAGAAAAACATCTTACCTGCTACTGCAGTTTTCTGATGAAAGTAGATCTCATGTACATCTCTCACATTAGATCCATTTGCAGATTTGAAGGCTCACTGCACGGAGATATCTGCAGAGCTATTTAGTAGGTTGCTCTCTCCACATTAGAGCTGCCTCGAAGTCACTTTTCCATCTGTAAATGAGTGTTGTCTGACAGGAGGAGAAGATTTTCTTCTTCTTTAAGATACTACCGTACAAGCTGAAATTGTGAGAACACTAAATTCTGCAAAAGTCACAGCCCAGGTCACCTAGTTCAGAGCCTAGTTCATATGAGTCAAGGAGTCTTAGTTTTACTCAGCCACATTACAAGAATCAGCGTAGCCTCTTTCCACTGTTTATTTTAATTCCCTCTACTGGTAATTTATATTAAAGTCAACAATCCTAAAATTATCAGATTTACCCAAATGAGCACAAAAGCTTTCTCCAAACCAGGAATGAGATGAGAGTTGGTACATTTTACACAATTTTGTAACAAAATTCAGCCATCTATAACTGCCATTATATCCTAAATCAGTGGATGAAATGAAGCCAAATCAAAGTAAAGGCAACAAAATCTATTAACACTGCATCATTATTTAGCAGCCATTTGCTATAACCAGAAAGCAAAGACAGATTTGCTAGGATCTTGGCTTTCTCATATCAATCCTGAAAAGTTAAGGGTGGCATTTTCAAAAACTGTCAATGTTGGCCTAACTCTATTCCCATTTAAGTCAATGGAAGTTCCACTGACTTCATTCAGAGTAGAGTTAGGCCAATGTTTAGTGCTTTAGGAAATCCCATCCTCAAATGTGAAGCTCCTGTAAATTGATGGAGGAGTGGACCAACTGTTTCTCCCCAACACTTGAGGTTCATGACCATAAAAATCTCAGCCCATCTCAGGCTCCAGCTCTCTAATAGCTGACTGTGGAGTTCTACCTCTTCAGAGATCCCTTCCCTTAGGACTACCAGGTAGCCATTCTTTAGAGTTTCTTGGCTTTCCATAGAGTTCCTGATTAGGCCTTCAGTTGCCAATCAAGTTTCATTACTCCATTTTGAATTTCTGTGGGAGGTTTGAGCTGCCTGCTTACTCCAGGAGTCAGTGTTTGTCTAACTGACTGTCAGTAATGTTGTGATGGTACAGAAGCTCTACTCCAACACCAGCTATTACAGCTCTGTAGTTCACTGAACCCTGAAGTCCTATAAAGGGTCTTCAGTGCAGGCAAGCCAGACCTTCTGCTTCAGGGAAAGGTCAACACACAAAAATGAACAGCTCATTCTGCTGCAGATCTAATGTCTTGAGTTATTATCACTTCTTTCAAGAAGTAGGATGCATTCCTCATGGCAATACAAGGAGTATATTTTGTGTGCTTCATTTGAAACACCTTGATATAGTTGAGAGTGCTGGCATTCTTAATAAATAAGACACCTATAAAGATAATTAATTAATCCAAACGTAGGGTCCAATTCTGTGAGATGCTGAACACCTTCTCATTGAAGATGGTGGGAGTTAAGGGCACTTGGCATCTTTTGCAGGACTGCATCCTTTCACACTAGTGAAAATTAAATCTCCTTCTATTAATTAAAAAAAATGAGCAACCATGATTAAAATCAACTACAGTTTTGCCAGATCTTCAAATCACAAACAGCTTTCCTAATGTGCAGAAGCAAAAGAACAGACACTGACAAAAAACAAAACAAAACATGTAAGTGGATGTACTGCACTGTGATGTACATATCTGTCTGATCTAAAAATTAAAGCTTATAATAGCTGTAGACAAACTAAGCTGCAGGGAGGAGTTTTATTTAACAAGAACATTCAGCTGCACTTGGACTGTTGCCTTTTTTAACTTGGGATAAACTTAGTAGCTGTTCCTTAAAAAAAAAGAGGAGAGGGAAGGAAAGGAAGTATGGTAATTACTCATCACATTTTTTCTCTCTCAGAGCAGTGTTAGCCCTCATTTGAAGTATTAGAAACATCCCACAAACCTCTAATGACTTTCAAAGGGGTAAGCAGTAGACCTTTTTTAGAGGGTGATTGTTACTGAGGTTGCTTGGCTCCCTTCTGGGACCTGCCCAAATCAGAATAATACAATGTATGTGAGTTGTTTTTTTTTTGCAAGAAACAAGAGAGAGAGAAAAGAAGCCTTTGAACTTTGTACTCTGCCGTCTGGTTTGTGCCTAGAACTCTCTGATATCAGAATCAGCTTTCCACAATGATAGCATTCTCATATTTTAAAACAAATTCATTCTGGCTGCTTTGCTTTCCATGGTTGATGTTTTATTTGCACACATGGTCATGGAAAGCAAATTTTAAGCTCACAACCTCACAACTTGTTTATATAACATGGGATGCTGATTGACACAGCAAGTGATAAAGTTCTCAAAGTCTCTCAGCAGAAACCTGATAGTGAGTAAATTAAACAAAGATCTGATCTCACCCTTCTCAAGTGGGACCACACAAGCAGGGGCGGCTCTAGGAATTTTGCCGCCTCAGGCATGGAAAGCAGGCCGCCTTCTGCAGCTTGCCTGCAGACGGTCCGCTGGTCCCGTGGCTTCGGAAGTCCTGTGGGACCAGGGACCCACCGCTGGCAAGCCATGGAGGGCAGCCTGCCTGCCGCCCTCACAGCACCGGCAGAGCGCCCCCCGTGGCTTGCCGCCCCAAGCATGCGCTTGGTGTGCTGGGGCCTGGAGCCACGCCTGCACACAAGCGCACTTGGGCCATGTCTACACTAAAAGCACTTTGCTGCTATAGCTACAGCAGTACCCCATGCCAGCAATGCACTAGTGGGAATACGACTTATACCAGCAAAACTGCACTTTTGCTAGTATAACTTATTCCAGCCTCACTGAGCTATACCAGCCAGAGTGCGGTTGAGTTGTTAAAACTGCTTCTATGCTAGGGTTTATGTTGATCACAAAGCACATCTCATCATACCCCTGCCTGACATAGCTATGCAGGCAGAAGTTTGTGCTGTAGACATGGCCATAGTTACTTTGTATGACTATAACAAGATAATATTAAATATAAACCCTGACCCAATCAACAAGTCTTCCTGAGTGGTTTCCAGGAATGATACTGTGGGTAACGCCTGTAAGTAGAGCTGGTCTGGAAATTATTTTTAATTGCAACATTTTTCTCAGGTTTTTGTTGAAAATCAAAAATCAGAAATTGTTTTCAGATTTTCTCATTTTGGGTTTTGGGATAACTATTTTGTGTGCATCTGTGTGCGTGTCAAAAATGTTTGTTTTGTTTGTAACCCTTGTTCTTGCTCACTTCCTCTTAAAATCTTCATTAATAATTTGTTTTCAACATACATGGATTACAAGGCTGTGTTGTTATATTGGAGATGATATTCAGCTGAATCAAACAAGCTGATGTGTATATATTACCACCTTGGGAGTAACAAACCTGTTAGTTACTATGAGGGTCCAGTGATGGGGCAGGACACGACAGGGGGATGCTTCTGAGGTTTTCATGGATGAGGGTACACCAAGTATTTACCTGCCAGGGAAAGCAGGGGATGGCAGAGTTCAGAGAAGAATGCTTCGGTGCCTGAAGGGCTGCCAGTGTCAGGGAGCTGACATCCAGCTATCACAAGAAAGACTCCCTCTCATTGGAGGCAGGGGAAGGCAGGTGACCCACAGTCATGGACACCCCAAGAAAAGTAATTTGCCATCAAAAATACCTTTAGATGGAAATGTTTTGACCAGCTCTACCAGCTAGGCCTCTGTACCTACTCTTCTCACTAACCTGCTATCCTGAAATATTCATACTCCATATTCATTGCTCCAACCCCTCAGACAGAGATAAACACCTACAAGATCTCTATCAAGCGTTCTTACAACTACAATACCCACCTGCTGAAGTGAAAAAACTGATTGACAGAGCCAGAAGAGTACCCAGAAGTTACCTAGTATAGGAGAGACCCAAGAAAGAAAATAACAGAACACTACTAGCTGTCACCTTCAGACCCCAACTTAAACCTCTCCAGCACATCATCAAAGATCTACAACCTATCCTGATCTACAACCTATCCATCACTCTCACAGATCTTGGGAGACAGGCCAGTCCTCGCTTACAGACAGGTGCCCCGAACTTGAAGCAAATACTCACCAGCAACCACACACCACACAACAAAAACACTAACCCGGGAACCTATCCTTGCAACAAAGCCTATTGCCAACTCTGTCCACATATCTATTCAGGGGACACCATCATAGGATCTAATCATATCAGCCACACTCTCAGAGGCTTGTTCACCTGCACATCTACCAATGTGATATATGCCATCATATGCCAGCAATGTCCCTCTGCCATGTACATTGGCCAAACCAGACAGTCTCTATGTAAAAGAATAAATGGACACAAATCAGATGTCAAGAATTATAACATTTAAAAACCAGTCAGAAAACACTTCAACCTCCCTGGTCACTCGATTACAGACCTCAAAGTCGCAATATTACAACAAAAAAACTTCAAAAACAGACTCCAGCGAGAGACTGCTGAATTGGAATTAATTTGCAAAAGGGACACCATTAAATTAGGCTTGAATAAAGAGTGGGAGTGGATGGGTCATTACACAAAGTAAAACTATTTCCCCATATTTATTCCCCCCCTCACACACACACACTGTTCCTCACAACTTCTTGTTAACTGCTGCAAATGGACCATTTTGATTACCACTACAAAAAGTTTTTTCCCTCCTGCTGGTAATAGCTCACGTTAACTGATCACTCTCATTAGAGTGTGTATGATAACACTCATTGTTTCATGTTCTTGCTGTGTGTATATCTATCTTCCTACTGTATTTTCCAATTTGTTAGTCTCTAAAGTGCCACAAGTACTCTTGTTCTTTTTGCGGATACAGACTAACACAGCTGCTATTCTGATACCCCCATTGGTTTCTTTGAAGCCCTCTATCTGATTATAAGAGGTACACTTGTCGTATCAAAGAACACAAATAATGCCATGTGACCAGTCATAACACAGTTTCAATTTCAGATATCAAGTACCAGATATTCTTGGTGGAACTGTTCATGATCAATCCATAGAGTGAAAAACATGAAACAAACAAACAAAAATCACCAAGCAATTACAAATAATGAATGAATGAGTGGAAATTGCAATCTGCTTGCAAATGTTCTGTGAGCAGACACAAACCAAATAAAATGAGTAAATAATTCTCACTGAATCATTCACTCAATGTTATTTGTATCATTTTACTAATCACTTGTATGATTCTGCAGGAGACCACCTACCTAGTCTCATTGCAGAACTAGGGCCTGATAACACAGTCAGTAGGCACCTGAGAAAAAGCTAAGGAAGATATCTAGGCATTTATGCTATACTCCCCACTATGTAATGTTATGATTACAGTATGTTATAAAGGTAGAGGCCATTTGAGTAATACAGATCTGAATTCATTTTCAGATTTCAAACACACTCACAGTTAGGGGGTCTTCAAAGTCCGGGGGTTGGTTTGAGTCAATCTTTACTGAAAGGGAAAGCAATGTTGAATGTTTCCTCATAACTGCAATATTTGAGCTGAGAAAGCAATAAATGTTTCCATGTTCTCATCCAACCACTTTTGCAAAGGAGTTTGTCATACTCAAGAAAGCTTTTGCCAACAGGAGGTTTAAGGCCTCTCTTTTGTTTCTAGGTAGAATGAGCACCATCTGTGATGGAAAACAATACCTTTTAATGGCTAGCACAGAGCAGAATAAACTACTGCAATTCCTAAAAGAAACTGTGTGGGATAGGAATGGAAAAATGCCTGGCTGTATGAAACAAATGAATTTTGTTCCTTATTTCTTATTGCAAGATCCAGATTGTGGCTGAACAGGTTATACTAGTTATTTCTTCTGGTTTTTATTCGATGAACAAGTTTCAGGCCCTCAGGAAAATATGTGAATGCAAGTGAGAATGGATAATTGAAGCTGTGTTATTAATTGTATTATATTTTGTTGTCTAAGAACCACCAAAATCAGGGCCCTATTTTGAAAGGCACTGTACAGACACAGACTAGTAGACGGTACCTGCCCGAAGAACAGACAAAAAACAGACAGGGACACAGGATGGGAGAAGCAGAGTGAGAAATGTAATGACAGGAAATCTTATAGTTCCTTTTTTTTCTTTTGGTGGGTTTAGTTAGGAGAGGATAAGCTAAATGGAAAGACAAGGGAAGGGAATGAGGATGAAGGGGACAGGACAGGGAGAACAGAGTAAGAAGGTGTGATACTTCCAGGGGGTATGCAGGGCTGGGGGGCACACTGCTCTTTCCTGCCATGGGTCAGTTCCCCAACTCTTCTGGCCACAGGCAACACAAACACTCCCTTATAGGCCTATGCAGGCCCCACTCTCTCTCTAGTGATAGCCACACTCCAACTCCCAAGCTCTCTAAGCATCTCTCTGGAGCATTCAGCCCCTGTTCCAATGGACACTCAAAATATTCACAAATTTGCTGCTCCCAAAAGAACACCCGTTACAATTCAGATCACCATTCCACTTAACTCACAGCACTTAGATAAATGTATCGTGAAAACTAGTAGAAGTTTATTTAGCAAAGTACAGCAGATTGGGTGATAGCAAATAGAAATATTGGAAACAAATCATAAAAGGCATTTTAGAGCCTAAACTTAATTAATAAGATACTCTCCGGTCTAATAAAATATTGCTCATTCATGCTTTCCAGCCACGTGGGCTGTGATCCCCTTTTCATGAGACAAGACACGCTGTCAGCTTGTATCCTAGGTGAAGGATTCAGGGTGTTGGTTTGCATCCCCAGATATATCAGAACAATTGTCAAGGTTCCTTCCCCATTCTGAACTTTAGGGTACAGATGTGGGGACCTGCATGGACACTTCTAAGCTTAATTACCAGCTTAGATCTTGTATTGCTGCCACCACTCACAAGCACTACTTTTCTTCCCTGGGTAGTCTTGAGAGACTTCACCAATTTCCTGGTGAACACAGATCCAAACCCCTTGGATCTTAAACCAAGGAGAAATTAACCATCCCCCCTCCTTTCTCCGACCAATTCCTGGTGGATCCAGATCCAACCCCCTTGGATCTAAAAACAAGGAAAAAATCAATCAGGTATTAAGAAAAAGACTTTTAGTTAAAGAAAAGAAAGGTAAAAGAAAAACCTCTGGGAGAGATTAGCATATCAGCTACTCTCACAGACAACAGATTCCAAACACAGAGGGTGTTCCCCTGGGCAAAAACTTAGTTACCAAAAAAATACCCAAAATACCCAATTTTGATAATTCCCTTAATGGTACCAAGACAAGTTACAAAGAAAATAAACATAAACCTATTTATCCCTTTCTAAAACTTACTACTCTGATAAGAGGCTGGTTCCTTGATCTTTTTCACTCCGGCTGAAACTGAGACTCTCAACAAAGGAAAACTTCCCTCCTTCCTTTTGAAACATCTTGTTCCCCCATTGGTTCCTCTGGTCAGGTATCAGCTAGGCTAGGTGAACTTCTTAACCCTTTACAGGTAAAAGAGGCATTAACCCTTAACTGTCTGTTTATGACTTGCCCCCCAAATCTCAGATAGTGTGGAACCACACTGGCGTGATTTCTTCCTAGAACTTTAGAATAAACAGATTAATAAAACACATGCACCTTTACATATACTACTAATTATGTAAAACTACAAGATTTTTCACATTTTAAGGACAATTTAACCAGACAACTCTGGGAAACTTTCACGGGAGAGTGCATCAGCTACTTTGTTAGAAGCTCCTGAAATGTGTTGAATTTCAAAATCAAAATCTTGGAGAGCTAAACTCCATTGAAGAAGTGTTTTGTTGTTTCCCTTGGCAGTATGAAGCCACTTTAGCGCAGCGTGGTTGGTTTGTAGCTGGAAACGCCGTCCCCAAAGGTATGGGCGTAGCTTTTCCAGGGCATACACAATGGCGTAACATTATTTTTCACTGATTGACCAGTGGCTTTCCCTCTCAGACAGTTTCTTGCTGAGAAACACGACAGGATGGAATTCTTGATCCGGTTCTTCCTGCATTAAAACTGCTCCTACACCACGCTCAGATGCATCTATGGTTACTAGGAATGGTTTCTCAAAGTCTGGGTCCCTTAGCACAGGGTCAGACATGAGTGTCGCCTTAAGCTGGTTAAAGGCCTTCTGACACTCATCAGTCCACTTAACTGCATTTGGCTGTGTCTTTCTGGTCAAGTCTGTCAGTGGGGCAGCAATTTGGCTGTAGTGTGGTACAAATCTCCTGTAATATCTGGCCAAGCCTAAGAAGAATTGGACCTGTTTCTTTGACTTTGGGACAGGCCACTTTTGGATAGCATCTACCTTGGCCTGTAGGGGATTTATTGTTCCTTGACCCACCTGGTGCCCCAGGTAAGTCGCTCTGTTTTGGCCTATTTGACACTTTTTAGCCTTAACAGTTAGTCCTGCCTGCCTGATGCGCTCGAAGACTTTTTCCAGGTGTTCCAGATGTTCTGCCCATGAATCGGAAAAAATGGCCACATGATCAAGGTAGGCAACTGCAGATTCTCCCAATCCTGCTAGGAGACCATCTACAAGTCTTTGGAAGGTGGCAGGTGCATTTCGCAGCCCGAAAGGAAGCACATTAAATTCATACACCCCTGCATGGGTGAAGGCTGACCTTTCCTTGGCGGGTTCATCTAGCGGTACTTGCCACTACCTCTTGGTTAAGTCTAATGTAGAGATGAACTGGGCACATCCCAATTTTTCCAATAACTCATCGGTGCGTGGCATTGGATAGTTGTCGGGACGAGTTACAGCATTTATCTTACGGTAGTCCACGCAAAAGCGTATTTCCCCATCTGGTTTAGGAACTAGAACCACTGGAGATGCCCACGCACTGTTAGAGGGGTGGATTATACCCATCTGTAGCATGCTTTGGATCTCCCATTCTATAGCAGCTTGGGCAAGAGGAGACACCCGGTAGGATGGGGTTCTATTTGGGTGAGCATTACCTGTGTCAATGGAGTGGTATGCCCGTTTGATCTGTCCTGGGGTGGCTGAGAACATAGGTGCAAAGCTAGTGCACAGCTCCTTGATCTGCTATCGCTGCAGACATCCAAGGGTCGCAGAGAGGTTCACCTCTTCCACGACACCGTCACTTTTTCCTTTGTAGTAGACACCTTCAGGCCACTCAGCATCATCTCCTCCCTGGGCTGTAAACTGACAAACCTTTAATTCTCTGGAATAAAAGGGCTTGAGAGAACTAACATGGTACACTTTAGGCTTTAGGATTGAGGTGGGGAATGCTATGAGATAGTTGACAGCTCCCAGGCGCTCTTGGACCGTGAATGGCCCTTCCCATGACGCTTCCATCTTATGGATCTGTAGCGCCTTTAAGACCATAACCTGGTCCCCTACTTTGAAGGAATGCTCTCTGGTATGTTTATCATACCAAGTCTTTTGCTCTTCCTGAGCGTCCTTTATGTTTTCTTTAGCAAGGGCTAAACAGTGTTGGAGGCTGCTTTGTAGGTTGCTTACAAAGTCTAGAATGTTAGTTCCTGGAGAAGGCGTAAACCCCTCCCATTGCTGCTTCACCAACTGTAATGGCCCCTTAACCCCATGGCCATACACAAGTTTGAATGGTGAAAACCCTAAACTGGGATGTGGTACAGCCTTGTAGGCAAAAAGCAACTGCTACAACACTAGGTCCCAATCACTGGAGTGTTCATTTATGAATTTACGTATCATGGCCCCCAAAGTTCCATTAAACCTCTCCACCAGGCCATTGATTTGATGGTGGTAAGGGGTGGCAAGCAAGTGATTCACCCCATGAGCTTCCCACAGGTTTTTCATGGTCCCTGCCAGGAAATTAGTTCCTGAATCTGTAAGGATGTCAGAGGGCCAACCTACCCTGGCAAAAATGTCTGCTAAGGCCTGGCACACACTTTTAGCCCTGGTGTTGATTAGAGCTACTGCTTCCGGCCATCGGGTAGCAAAATCCATGAAAGTCAGTATGTACTGCTTTCCTCTGGGGGTCTTTTTTGGGAAAGGACCCAGAATATCCACAGCTACTCGCTGAAATGGGACCTCAATTATGGGGAGTGGCTGGAGAGGGGCTTTGACCTGGTCTTGGGGCATTCCCACTCTTTGGCACACCTCACAGAACCGGACATAATTAGCAATGTCCTTGCCCATTCCCTCCCAGTGGAAAGACTTCCCCAACCGGTCCTTGGTTCTGTTCACCCCAGAATGGCCACAAGAGCTTTACCCAGTACTTAGTTGGAACTAACAACTGTCTTTGAGGACGCCAGTCTTCCTGGTGTCCACCAGGAAGAGTCTTCTTGTATAAAAGTCCTTGTTCTACAACAAACCGGGATCGGTTAGAAGAGCTGAGAGGCAGTTGGGTGCTCCGTGCTGCCACCCAAGCTTTCTGAAGGCTGTCATCTGCTTCCTGCTCAGTCTGGAACTGTTCCCTTGATGCTGGAGACACCAGTTCCTCTTTAGACTGTGGACTTGGGCTTGCTCCCTCTGGAAGCGATGTAGGTGTTGGGGTTGTTTTCGTTGATTGTGAACCGCTCTCTACTGGTGCGCTATGTGATATTTCAGGCTCTGGCTGAGCCTCTGGGGTAGGGTTGTCTGCTGCTTCTGCCAGTTCAGGCCCTCTGGCGTTGGAGTTGTACATGGGATTGCAAGTGCTGGAATCAGTGCTGGCAACGGTTCTGGTGCTGGTTGCTTTGCCAGTTCCGGTTCTGAGACTGGATTCACTATGGCTGTAGCATTCATGGGTAGAAGATCCGGTTCACCACCTCTGTCTGGGTTTCTGGTAACACAGACGGGGCCCTGGTGGACGGCTCAGGAACACGGATGGGTGTGGAAGCTTGCTTGGCCTGGCTGTGTGTGACCATTCCCACCCTCTTGGCCAGCTTCACATGGTTGGCCAAGTCTTCCCCCAGTAGCATGGGATGGGATAATTGTCATAGACTGCAAAAGTCCACATTCCTGACCAGCCCTTGTACAGCCTCAGCTGTAGGCAAGTTTAAAGATTTTGACATGAATGGGTGAATTGTCACTTGGGCCTCTGGGTTGATGAATTGGGGATCCACTAAGGATTGGTGGATAGCTGACACTTGTGTCCCAGTGTCCCTCCACGCGATAACCTTCTTTCCGCCCACTCTCAAGGTTTCCCTTCACTCTGAGGGTATTTGTGAGGCATCTGGACCTGGGGATCTTTGATGTGATTGTGGTGTAATGAAATGTAATCGATTGGGGTTCTTGGGGCAGTGGGCCTTTATATGTCCCAGTTCATTACATTTAAAACATCGCCCAGCTGACTGGTCACTGGGCCGAGGTGGGTTGCTGGAGACTGGTGAGGTGGGACAATAAGGTGTCTGGGGCTTTCCTTGGGTTGTAGGTGGGGCCTTGGGTTGCCCCCGGTGATAGGGTTTGGTTTAGGTTTGCCCCCTCTGATATTCACTCCAATTGCTAGTAGTTTTTTTCTTTTTCTGCCACTTCCACTCATTTGGCTCCAATCTCCCCCACCTCGGTTACAGTTTTGGGCTTCCCATCTAGGATGTACCTTTCTATTTCCTCAGGAACACCCTCTAAGAACTGCTCCATTTGCATTAGGAAGGAGAGAGCTTCCACAGATTTAGCACTTGCTCCTGAGATCCAGGCATCCCAATTCTTTCCAATGTGGTAGGCGTGTCGGGTAAATGACACATCTGGTTTCCACCTTAGGGCTCAGAACCACCGATGGGCATGCTCAGGTGTTAGCCCCATTCTGATTCTGGCCTTGGTTTGAAAAAGTTTATAATCGTTCATGCGTTCCTTAGGCATTTCAGCAGCCAACTCTGCTAAGGGTCCACTGAGCTGTGGCCTCAGCTCTATCATGTACTGGTCTGTAGAGATGCTGTACCCATGGCAGGCACTTTCGAAATTTTTTAAGGCCTCAGTATCATCACCTGCCTTATAGGTGGGGAATTTTCTGGAAAGCAGTACCTGGAGAAAGGTTGTTAGGGTTGGCTGGTACATCCTGCTTATCCCTTGCTAATTCCAGTTCATGCTTTCTCTCTCTTTCCCTCTCCTCCATCTCTTTTTGTCTCGCCTCCATCTCCTATTGTTTCTCCTCCACAGCTCTTTTGTGTGCAGCCTCAGCCCTGGCCATCTGTCTGTCATGTTCCTTTTGGCTCTCCTCAGCCTGGAGTTTAGCTAATTCTAGCTGCTGTTGGATGGTTTTTTTTTCTTTGCCTGACATTTTCCCCCTGGTCTACCTTAGCTATCTGAGGGGGCGGGGGGAAACAGCTTGGAATCTTTGGTTACTATAATGTGACTCTTTAGAAAAAAAAAAAGTAAAACAGGTTTTTGTTACTTGCCTTGGCAATATGTTAATGACCCTCCAGAGATCACAGCTGGAGCTTCCCTTGTAACAAAAAGCCCTCTGTTAGAATCTCTTATCTGTTTCCCTTCAAGGTATCTCTCCTTCACTGCTTCCCTAGCATCTCAAAGGAGGAAAAAAAATCTGGCTTTTGGTTCCTAAAAAATCCCTCACCGCTGCTCACCATGTCAGGGTTCCTTCCCCACTCTGAACTCTAGGGTACACATGTGGGGACCTGCATGGACACTTCTAAGCTTAATTACCAGCTTAGATCTAGTATCGCTGCCACCACTCACAAGCACTACTTTTCTTCCCTGAGTAGTCTTGAGAGACTTCACCAATTTCCTGGTGAACACAGATCCAAACCCCTTGGATCTTAAACCAAGGAGAAATTAACCATTCCCCCTCCTTTCTCCCACCAATTCCTGGTGGATCCAGATCCAACCCCCTTGGATCTAAAAACAAGGAAAAAATCAATCAGGTATTAAGAAAAAGGCTTTTAGTTAAAGAAAAGAAAGGTAAAAGAAAACCTTCTGGGAGAGATTAGCATACCAGCTACTCTCACAGACAACAGATTCCAAACACAGAGGATGTTCCCCTGGGCAAAAACTTAGTTACACAAAAAAATACCCAAATATCCAATTATGATAATTCCTTTAATGGTACCAAAACAAGTTACAAAGAAAATAAACATAAACCTATTTATCCCTTTCTAAAACTTACTACTCTGATAAGAGGCTGGTTCCTTGATCTTTTTCACTCCAGCTGAAACTGAGACTCTCAACAAAGAAAAACTTCCCTCCTTCCTTTTGAAACATCTTGTTCCCCCATTGGTTCCTCTGGTCAGGTGTCAGCTAGGCTAGGTGAACTTCTTAACCCTTTACAGGTAAAAGAGGCATTAACCCTTAAATATCTGTTTATGACAACAATCCATTTTCATTATTCATGAACAGGGTTCTCCCTGCTGATTTTATGTTCCAGTGGCTTTTCTCTCTTGTCAATATCACAATCTCCTGATTAGCCTAGCCTCAGGCTAGGTATGCAAATAGACATGGATTGTGAGGTGGATAATACCTACTACACAATGACCAGACAGGGAGATAAGTGCCTGTTATCACCTACCTGCAATGAACATTCTTCTTTGAGTGTCTTCTGTGTTCCTAATTTGGGATGCGCTGACCAGATGCCACTGGAACAGTAGAACTCCCTGTTCGGGCACCTTGCTCCTCTCCAGTGCTTGAGCATGCTATGGGGATGTGGCTACAAAAGGGACATGGCATCCATTGCCACCTCAGTTCCCTCCAACCGCTGCAGCATTAGGACATGAACTTCTCCAGATCATCCAGATCAGTAGTGGATAAGTGCCTCAAAAATCTTCTTGTAAATAGTTTATAATATAGTTAGTATTAGGATAAGATAGTTTACATAGAGTAGTCATAGTCATTAATTAGTTAAGATATGGCGAAGCCCAATGTGGGTTTAAGAGATGCGTGTCATGTCTGGAGGTCTTCCCAGCTTCTAACACATATGTTCATTGCCTGAAATATTTAGGCGAGAATCAGTCACCAACATGCTGTGCTATATGCAGACCATTGATGGCCTTTGAAGAGACCACACATTGACATAGTTGGATCTATTGCAAAGAATAAGGCCTCAATGACTATATTAGAAGGCATCTGGCAATGAGCAAAATCACTTTGTCCAATTCTTCATTGTGCCAACCAATTTTTAAAAAAGTCTGACAAATTATACCAAATACCGCATGATGATTTCACGTACATCCTCAGCCTAATTCTCTCATGATAGCAGCCACACTTCAAAGATCTAGGTCAGATCTTTTGCCTTCTACCCGTTATGATAAAAAGGGAGAAAAGTTGGACTCTTTAGGGAGGAAATTGTTTCCTTCAACTTCATTAAATATGTGCATAGTAAACTATTAGGCAGTTATGACCAGATATCAGTTTCAGCTATGGGAAAAGATTCATATATTCATTAAACAACTGTCAGATGATCAGAGCAAGGTAACATCAGCTCTCATTAAAGAGGACCAGACTGTAGCCAAACATGCCTTAAGGGCATCATTTGATGTCTCCTATACTGCTCAAAGTCTATGTGGCATCATTGATAGCTCTATGGGGACATGAATGGTTACAATCATCTTCACTCCTCATGGAAATAAAATCCAAGATAGAGGACTTACCATTTGATGGAGATGTTATATTCAGTGCAAGAACTCATGAGCTACTGGAGAAGATGAAAAAGAGTCACTTCACAGCAAGATCTCTGAGGCTACTGCCTCTTCATAGATGCAAAACATCTATGCCTGTGTTCAGGTATTACAGGCATTGCGTTCTACCTCCTTCACATTTGCCTTATCATAACCAAAGAAGGCAGCCATATTATCAACAGCATGCATCCTCTCATACACAAGAGAGGAAGAAATATTAAAAGTCCCAGACAAGAACAAAGAATTCTTTGGCTACATCCTCCCCACCAAATGGCAGACTGCAGGTTTGATGTGATAGTCAAGAGCTTTGAACCAATTTGAAACACCTCTTTCCACATTTTTGTAGACCATTTGTTGCAATGCATGGGAAATGATCACCTTGGAAAGATGGGTTTCAGATACAGTAAAGGAAGGTTATTTCATCCAGTTCATATCCCTTCAGCCATGCAACCTCCCCCCCCCCACTACATTCCCTTTTCAGGGGCCTTTCCCACAACAGAGTGTTAAAAATGAAGGTACAAACTCTACTGCATGTAAGAGATGCAGAAGTACCACTGATTTGCAGAAACAAAGGCTTCTATTCCATTACTTTCTAATCCTGAAGAAAAATGGAAGTCTCAGACCAATTTTAGGTCTCACAGTCCTAAACAGATATATCAGGAAGTTTCAATTCCAAATGCTATCTGTGGCTCTGCTTAACCGCTCCCTATCTACCCTGGATTGTTTCGCTGCTCTTGATCTCAAAGATTCATATTTCCTTATCACCATAAGACCATCACCCTGCAAATATCTATGTTTTGTCCTTGGTTCAGAACATTTCCAATACAGAGTTTTACCCTTTGGCCTCTCCACCATATGCAGGATTTTTACCAAATGCCTAGTTTCAGTAGCAGTGAATTTGAGAAGACAAGGGATCTTCGTCTTCCCTCACCTAGACAATTGGCTCCTCAAGGCCCCATCCAAAAATGAATTAAACATAGCTATCCAGCCACTTGTTCTCTGTTCAAAGCCTGGGTTCTCCTCATAAACAAAGAGAAGTCTTTTCTGATTCCATCACAACAGATTATTTTCACTGGGCAATCCTCACCTCCATAAAGGGGAGGGCTTGCTTTCTGGAAGAGAGGTTTCTGAAACTAAAGAATGCCATAAAGATGCTGCTTTTACAATCTTCTTAGAGGGTAAGGTGACTTTCTGTTGTTATTGGACCTTATGTCATCCACAATGTATGTAACCTCATCTTCCGGACTCATAATGAGGCCACTGCAACACTGGCTACTGAAGAATGTCAAACCCAATTTGGACAGTATATTCACCGTTCCAAGAAAGATTCATCTCTCTTTAATGTGGTGGTTGGAATGTGCTCAAAGGAATATAGTTCAGCCCACCTCCTTTTGCCAATAGTCACCCAGATACTTCCAAGATAGGCTGTGGAGCATACCTCAGCAATCTTTTCATTCCAGGTCTTTAGAATGAGAAGGAGTCTTCGCTACACATAAATGTGTTAGAACTGAGGACCATTTATTTGTCTCTCATAGAGTTTCTTGCAAAGATTCAAGATGCGGTAATACAGGTGGCAACAGACAACATGTCTGCAGTATTTTACATAAACAAACAAAGGGGGGCTTGATTGTCTCAGCTGTGTTTGTGATGCTCTGTGCCTCGGGGGAACACCCAGCATCCCCATGTTCATCATTATAAAATGATTGTGTGGTATCCAAGGCAAAGTTTGTCATGTTGGGTGTGTGCAGAAGGCTCATGAGCATGGTTGTTATAGTGATGTTATAGTAATTGTTACAGAACTGTTATAGTAAGGTTATACTTTATAATTTCATGTATATAGTTATGAGGCTGAAAATGTTTCCTCATGGCTTAAAGCAAGCCCATGCAAAAACTCTCCAAGAACAGAGAGGCAATTCACACCTCATCAGGGCATGGATGGGACAAATCCAGCCCAGCCTCACAAGAACAATGGACACTGGCTTAGGCAGCAGTAAAAGAATCTCTTAGACCCTCAAGGGAGTCACCCCCTTCCTTTGGGCAGTTTGGGACTGTGATGAGGTAATACTCACCTGACTCTGAAGGTGGGGTGGGCAAATCCAGGAGGAAAGAAAGGAAATGATAAAAGGGAGAGACATTTTGCCATGCTCTCTCTCTTCTACCTACATCTACAGACACCACACGACCAAGCAACTGAAACACTGATCAAAGGGGAGAGCTTGGCTGAAGAGCAGCCAGCCTGTAGTGAGAAGCATCTAAGTTTGTAAGGACATTGAAAGCGCCAAGATCAGCTTAGAATGTGTTTTGCTTTTATTTCATTTGACCAAATCTGACTTGTTATGCTTTGACTTATAATCACTTAACTCTACCTTTATAGTTAATATAGCTGTTTGTTTATTCTACCTGAAGCAGTGCATTTGGTTTGCAGTGTGTCAGAGACTCCCATTGGGATAACAAGCCTGGTACATATCAATTTCTTTGTTAAATTGACGAACTTATATAAGCTTGCAGCGTCCAGCAGGTATAACTGGATATTGCAAGACGGAGATTCCTAGGGTTGTGTCTGGGACCGGAGATATTGGCTAGTGTCATTCGCTTGCAAGCAGCTGGGAGCAGCTTACATGCCAGAGGCTGTGAGTGAACAGCCCAGGAGTGGGGGTCTCACAGCAGAGCAGGGTAAGGCTGGCTCCCAGAGTCAAGGATTGGAGAGGCCTAGCAGATCACTGGTCCAGATAACACCAGAGGGGAACGTCACAGTGTATCGTATACAACATTTACCCAATTGCTTTATATGTTGTAGGGCAAAACAACGAGGTTGCCAATCATCTGAACAGAGATTCCTTGCAAATGCCTGAGTGGACTCTAAAGGACACAGTGACTCAGAACATTTTTGACAGTTGGGGACTTCTGGACATAGGTTTATTTGCCATTAGATTCAATACAAAGTGTCACCATATTTGCTCAAGAGTGAGCTCTGACAATCAGCCATTGTAATATATGGATGTGTACCTATCTCATAGAGCTGGAAGGGACCTTGAAAGGTCATTGAGTCCAGCCCCCTGCTTTCACTAGCAGGACCAAGTACTGTCCCTGACAGTTGTTTGTTTGCCCCAGGTCCCTAAATGATTTCCTCAAGGGTTGAACTCACCACTTCGGGTTTAACAAGTCAGTGTTCAAGCTACTGAGCTATCCCTCCCCCACTTGATGGATATGTTCCTCCTAGACTGGGGAATGGGTCTGATGTATGCATTTCCCCGTCCCTTCTTATTCTCAAAGCTCTCAAGAAAATAATACAGGATTTGGCCAAGGTGATTGTGGTTGCTCCTGCATGGTCAAGACAACAGTGGTACACAGGGTTATTCCAACTGTCCAATGGCAAATTTGAGATGTTCCCATTATCAATGGACTTACTGTCTCAACAACAAGGAAAGGATCTGTCGCCCAGATCTTCAATCGTTACACCTAACAGTTTGGACCATAGGTCTTTAATAGATTTGAGAAGTTCATTCTTCACTGAAGTACAGTGAATTCTTAGTAATGGTCAGAAACCATCTACTAGATAGAGTTACAATTACAAATGAAAGGAATTTGTTATCAGAGTGACTAATGGGGTGTTGACCCAGTTTCTGTATTTATACAACTGGTTTTGGAATGTTTGCTGCACTTGAGAACAATGGGCTTGTTTCTCTCCTCCATTAAAGTCCATTTAGTAGCAATAGCAACTTTTCATATACACACTGAGGATTGATCCATTTCCTCACATGAACTGATAAAAAGCTTCTTAAAAGGTTTACTTAATCTATATCCTCCAGTTAGGGATCTAGTCTCTCCATGGCATTTGAACATAGTTTTAACTCAACGTATGTCTTCTCTATTCTAACAAATGTCAAGCTGTTTAAAGACAGCCTTCATAAGAGCCATTATTCTGCTAGAATAATTAGTGAGTTATATGCAGTGATGGTGGACTCCCTTGTATTACTTTTCATAAAGTTAAGGTGGTGCTTAGACTTCACCCTAAATTCTTCTTGAAATTGGTTTTGGAACTCCATAGAAATCAAAATGCAAGTTTACCTATTTTTTCCCCTAAACCTCATCTGAGTAAAGGAGAATCGAGATTACATTCATTTACATGCAAAGAGGGCACTCTTGTGCTACTTGGACAGAGCGAAGAGCTTTATGTCTTCTCCTAAGTTATTTCATATCCCAGCACTTCAAGAGAAGGAAAAATTAAATGCATAACTACAAAATGGGAAATAATTTGCTAGGTAGTAGTACTGCTGAAAAGGATCTGGGGGTTATAATGGATCACAAATTGAATATGAGTCAACAGTGTCATTCAGTTTAAAAAAAGACTAATATTGTTCTGTGGTGTTTTAACAGGGGGGCTGTATGTAAGACACAGGAGGCAATTGTCGCACTGTACTCAGCACTGATGAGGGCTTAGCTGAAGTACTGTGTCCAATTCTGGGAGCCACACTTTAGGATAGATGTGCACAAACTGAAGAGAGGCTGGAGGAGAGCAACATAAATGACAAAAGGTTTAGAAAACCTGACCTATGAGGAAAGGTTAAAAAAAACTGGACGTGTTCAGGATTGAGAAAAGAAAACTAAGGGGAGACCTGACAACAGCCTTCAAATATGTTAATGGCTGTTATAAAGAGAACTGTGATCAATTGTTTTCCATGTCCACAGAAAGTAGAAGTAGTAATGGGCTTAAGCAGCAGCAAGGAAGATTTAAGTTAGATATTAGGGGAAATGCTATAACTACAAAGGTAGTTAAACTCGACAATAAGTTTCCAAGGGAGTTTGTGGAACTCCCATCATTGGAAGTTTTTAAGAAGAAGTTGGACAAACACCTGTTAGTAGGGTGACCAGATTCAAGTGTGAAAAATCAGGATGCCGGGTGGGGATTGGTGCCTGTATAAGACAAAGCTCTGACTATCGGCACTGTCCCTATAAAATTAGGATATCTGGTCACCCTTCCTGTTAGGGATGGTCAAGGTGTACTTGGTCCTCAGCACAAGGGACTAGATTTATGACTACTTGAAGTCCTTTCCAGCCCTGCATTTCTATAATTTTGTGAAGTCAGTGATAAGTGTATGAACAGTTTCTCATGGAATGAAACTAAAGTTACAATAGAGAGAGGCCAGAGAGAAAAAGTTGCCAGTAGTCAAGACAACAGATGACTAATGAATGGACAAGGATTTTAATGTGCACTTTCAGTATGTAGGTATTTGCACAGTTCTTACCTTGTTAATATAACCTGCCAGAAACAATTAATGTAAGGGCTACTGCATAAAACTGAAAATGAGCTCTGGTAAAATTGCTTTAATGCCTCATACAATGGAAATTTCATTATATTAACAAGATGTGGAAATGTTTGCCTTCTAGCTCCCAATTAAAAATGAAAATTAAAAAAAAAATAAGAACAGAGAACAAACCTATATTTCAGCAATTAAAAGCTCTTCCTTTGAAACAGCTGACCTCTCATCATCTGAGTATTCTACTATTAATACTTCAATAATTGAGTTATGTTAAGCTTTCCTTAACTGTGTTACCCTGCTCTTGGCTGATGAATAAAAGTCATGGAATACTCATGAGCAGTTGTTACTATAAACGTCATACCAACTTGTTGCAAGCAATGGTACTGGAGATGGGACTCTAGCTGCTGCTTCTCGCTCCCTCGCTCTTGTATTATCTTTTTGTCTTGAAATTTTTTATTCAGTTGCATTATAGGACATTTGTTCTCCACTATTTGAATGTATTGGACTGGCACCTACTGACAAAGACAAGTTTAGCCTCTTTATTTTGCCTGAAGATTATCCATGAACAGACTGTGATTTCCTCAGTTGTTTTTGTTATTGTAAAGTAGTTGATGAATATGTCTGCAGGTTTCTTGGACTCTGGTTAGAATGCAAACAGTTCTCTGAGTATTCTCAATTTGAGGAGTGACTAACTGGATAAGTGACATGGAATTGTTTCCATTCTCTGATTTGATAAATCTGCAAGCACTTACAGTTAGTAATATTTATGTGTGAATTTACAATTCAGTTTCTGAGAATACTTATGCATAGGAGTTTGAAATTAGTTTCCTGTGAATAGAGTGACCAGATGTTAAGGAGAAAATATCAGGACCACCGCAGGGGGGGCTTTTTTTTTTTTTTTTTTACACTCACCCATCCAGGAGTTCGGCGGCAATTCATTGGAGAGCCCTTCAGTCGCTGATGGTCTTTGGTGGTATTTTGGCGGGGGGTAATAAACCTTGCCGCCAAAGACAGAAGCACTGGCCACTGAAATACTGTCGAAGACCGTCTGCGACTGAAGGACCCTTCACCGAATTGTGGCCGAAGACCAGGAAACAAAATATCTGGACAAATGGCCTTCCGACCGTACTCTGGTCGGGACGCGGGACAAACTTCTCAAAATCGGGACAGTCCCGATTTTATCGGGACATCTGGTCACCCTACCTGTGAACATTTATGTCAGTAGAAGTCAATTGTATGAATGTTTGCAAAAAGCAAAGACAAAATGGATGGAAGAATAGCTGAAATAAAATAATTAAAAATTAATTTTAAAATGGTGAACATTTTTGCTGTATTTGTAATGATTATCAGTTATATGTGTTGGTGTTTGAAATGTCACATTACATGTAAAAATGGATAGTACAAACTTTTGGACTTTGTGGAATCAAAAAGCTAATCAGGCTGTGACGAGCTATGCTAAAAATTGCTGTTTTCAACATGTATTTTTTGCCATCCTGCATATACTTGTAACACGTTTAACACTTCTACTGAAATTGGGAAGGACCTAGGAACCTTATTTAACAGAAGGAATCATGTAGAACACACCTGCATCCAAACTGCACTAATCTGCACTTTACTTGTCAACATACTTTATATTCTGTGCAGAATTTTGACAGCCTTTCCCAGTCTCCGAGCCTCTAAAAGATAATAGCAAGATGCTGTCAGGGACTCTCATATTACCAATGCTTAATTATATGTACAAAATATACTACTATACATTTATTAGTATGTTTTGTGGTGTAATAGCGTGGCTTTTTTTCACTTTGTTTGTGAAGTGCCTGCTCCTGAAAAACATTCACTCACACAAGTAATCCTTTTGGTCAACTCATGTAAGTACTGGTTTGCATGATTGGGTCCTTACTTGCAAATTCAGGCCCAGATTCTGCCAATTTTACTCGCACTGAATAGAATTTCACTCTGTGACTAGTCCCTCTGAAGTCAATGGGACTATGTGGCATGAGTAAAGGTGGCAGTATTTAGCCCTTTGAAATTTGCAGCAGGTCTCCCACTCATAAAGTTTTATGGTGCATCCTAATGTAGCAGCTGTATAGAAAAGACAGGCTCATCCTGTGATATGGACAGTGAGAAGAACTTATCTCCATTGTCCAAAGGAGAGTTTGATCTTTATCTCGAGGCTGTGCTTATCATATTCCTTCATTTAACCCTATGTAACCTGTATCTTTCAGTTATCTTTACAGAATCATAATGCTCCTGTTTGCTTTCTCTCTCTCTCTGAAATGTTTTTCTTATCTGAGATACCACCTTCTTGTTATGTCCTCCTTTAGGTCTCTCCCTCTCTCCCCCTTTTCTGACATACCAAATTATTCTCTGTTTTGCCCCAGCTCTGAAAGATTAAAGGGAGCAAAACTCTAAATTCAAATGGATCTTGGTCTTGTGTGATCAGATCTAGCATGCGCTATAGAATCTGATTCTGCAAGATTCTGAAGTACTAAGCACTTTATAGGAGTGCACCCAGAGTCTGATGGCAGTGACATTAATTAATTATACCAGAAGGAGGACACATATTATGCTCTGTGTAAAGAGTGGATCACTAAAACCTTCCCTCTCCTTAACAGCTTCAGTAGGACTGTCTGATACTGGAAGAACTGATGTTTAAATGTATGTGAAATAAATGAATAAAGAGAAATGCTGTCATGCCAGTAGGACAATATGGTTTCTTTTTTCTTATTATAGTTCCATGATCAGGCATAGTTTACATGATTTAGCAGTTAACATACTATATTTTATACTTTAATATTCTTTATTAATGCACAGTGTTTTGTCTTATTACAGACAATCAGTTTAGCATAGTCAACATTTAAGTGGACAGAGCTAGGCAAGTTAACATCCCATTAAGATAAATAGGGGCCATTGAAATCTCCTTTAGTGTCATTTGAATGTCTTTGCTGTGAATTCAGTGAAACAGTAGGACACTGACTTTCATAACCTGCTGTGGAAGGAAAGGCTATATTAAGGTATTATAAACCTAATGGGGAAAAATGAAAGTTTAGAAAATGGGAGAATATAGCATAATCCACAACCTATAAATAACCTAAATTAGTGAAGCTGAACATTTTCCTCAGCTGCAGATTTCTGTTGCCAGTGCTAATAATTAGTTCACAGTTATTAAATAACATTTCTCTAAGTAAGTACCTGTACATTATATTTTCCTTTCCCTACTATATCTTCCTTTCTCAGTATTTCCATGTGGTCTCCTAGCTACATAAATCCTCATCCAAAAGGGTGGGTGCAGGGCTGCCCAGGCGGGGCAAGTGAGGCAATTTGCACCAGGCCCTGCAGGAGCCCTGCGAACCCTGGCCTTGCGGCGGGCTGGGTCTTTGGCGGCATTTCAGCGGTGGGGGGCCCTTCAGTACTGCCAAAGACACAGAGCGACTGAAGGGCCCCCTGCTGCTGAAATGCCGCTGAAGGCCTGGACCACCGCCAGGTGAGTACAAGCTCCACAGCTTCCCCGCTTTGCCCCAGGCCCCCTGAATCCTCTGGGAGCCCTGGGTAGGTGAGCACATTAAGCAAGTGATTAATTGTGTGAATGTAGCGTATAGAACACCCACTAACGTTAATGTATATTGTGACAAACTTTTGTTGTCAGACATTGACTAAAATGTTGCTTTAAAAGAGGGACAATCTCTGCTTAATTCTAATGTTAAGATTGAATGATTCACTTGCCACCTATGGCTGTGTCTGCACTACAGAACTGAACCTGTGGGAGGGCACGAGTGTAAGTACTAATGGTCAGGGCTGGCTCCAGGCACCAGCCCAGCAAGCAGGTGCTTGGGGTGGCCAATGGAGAGGGGTGGCATGTCCTGCTCTCCTGCGGCAATTTGGCGGCGGGTCCCTCCCTCCTTCTCGAGCAAAGGACCAGCCATCAAACCGCTGCCAAAGACTGAAGCAGCGGCTGTAGAGCTGCAGATCGCAGCTATTCCCCCCCTTCTTTTTCTTTTTGCTGCTTGGGGCAGCAAAAACCCTGGAGCTGGCCCTGCTAATGGTAGTGTGTCCACACTAACCATTTTGCTTCACTGCAGTTTTCCTGTATCCACATTTGTGCTGTTCTGAAATATTTCACTTGCTCTCTGGACACATGCCACAGCTCTTGCCACAGCACTCTGAAGTAGTGGCTTGTGAGAGATTTTGAAGGGCCTTTTGGGAGCCCAGTGGAATTATTATGGGAGAAAAGCTCAGATTCCTCTGAGTCCCTGAGGAAACTCCTATACTCCCATGAGAATCAACACCATTTCCAAGTTCTTTTCTCAAAATGGAGACCAGAAACAAAGTTTACTTCTCATTCTTTGCTAGATAAAAAAGGTTTCTGCTGGAGTTTTTCAAAAGCAGTTGAGGCATCTAAGACTGTTGTCTTGAGCTAGTGAAGGGTATTCTGGTGGTATCTACATAGAGCCAGAGAGGAAACCAGCATCTCAGAATTTTTTCTGAACTTGTCATGCAACACTACCCCTGGAGTAGCCTGGTCTTGTGTAGTTCCTGAAGATGGTGTCCTCCAGGTAGAGTCCTGCTTTTTCTTCTGATCCATGAGCACAGACTAGTGAGACAGAGTTGTTCTCAAGACCTATGACAAGCAGCCATAGCTATATAATTCTGGAGTGAGGAAGGAGACTTTTTTTTTTACCTCTGAGGTGAACTGTCCCTTATATTGCAGCACCAGGCCTCCAGCCTGAGAACTCTGATCACTGTCAGGCCTGGTGACTGCTGAATGGAATCTGGCTACCCCCAGATCATTACCAGTGAGCTAGGCACCCATTTGGGAAGGCGCTGCTGGCTGGGTGCTGTTGTTGGGGAAGCTTGCATGGCAATACACAGTCTTTTGCAGAAGCATTTGATTGAGGAATTTAAGCAATTGATTTTCCTCATCTTTGCAGGACCTATTGATGGCATCCATTTGCCTATTCTGGGCCCCATTTCCCCCACCTCCCTTCCCAGTAAAACAAGTATAGTAAAGAAAAGAGTACTAATCAATGGTTATTATTATGATTATTTTTTGTACTGCAATAATTCTAGAGGCCCCAACCAAGATAAGGGTCTTGTTGTGCTAGGTGATGTACATACATACAGGAAGAAATAGCTATGCCCTGAAAAGCATACGATGTAAAATAATTACATCAGTGGTGGTGCAACTCTCAGTGGATCACTGTGCAGATTCCTGGATGTGAACACCGGGAGGCCAGGCAAAGTGCATGATCTGGGCACTCACTTCTCACCAAAATTAACTGATATTAACAGTGTCTCCATCCCGACAGCAATTCTGAGTGACTCTGCATATTCATTTTTGCCATGAAAGTGTTCCCCGTCAATGCAAGCCCAAGGAGATACTGAATCAGCTATATCTAAGCAAATGCAGGAAGGTAGTGGTGGAGTGTGCTTTTGGAGGACTAAAGCGAGATGGATGTGTCTAACTTGCAGTGAGAATTCAGTGAATAATGTTACAATATCTACCTATTTCATTTTGCATAATATATGCAAAAGCAGAGCTGAGGTGTTCAATACACAGCAGTGAGGAAGTAGCAGGACTAGTAGTGACTGCTGCACAGATATGTAGACAAGCTGTTGTACCTGAGGCTGTTACTTATATTAACACAGTCCATATTGGCATATTACCCAAATTATTGTTATGGCAGCCACCACCAGGCAGCATTATTACACAAAAAATTCAGAGTTCTTTTTCTTAGTGTTTGAGCTAATGTTTAGTCTTCAGAGATTAAGCTGTGTTTTTGTTAGCTTATTTATGCAAGGTTCTCGGTAGAAGAAGGTGTACAAATGCCAGAAGTGATTGTTCTCTGCTTTGAGTCGATTCTTGAGGCACAACTGCTGCCTGAGAAGTAACCATTGGTGTTGCACTAAGATTCCTGAGAGAATGGATTGCCTATGTGCTTTTTGTGACCGTGTGTGATGCTTCTGGGGATACCCAGGGCTGTGAGTCACCTTGTTACCACTTGCCTCCAGTGCGAGGGAATCTTGCCTGTACTAGTTGGGTATTAGCTCCCTAACGCAACCAGCCTGTCAAGCACTTTCCTCTGGGCTACACTAGCCTTGTCTTTGCCTTTCAGCAGGGCCGGCCGTAGGATTTATAGTGCCCTAGGCGAGATTATTAAACTGGTGCCCCTGTGCCTGATCTGCTCTTAGCAACACAAACATAAGCTTACAGTATTGGAAAACTTGCCACATTCACGTTATTAAAACCAGTTTAACTTAATGAAGCACACTGTAATGCTGATGGACTAGCACTAAAGAAGCAGCACTATAGAAAAAATTCTGATATGACAGAATGATGCAAATAATATATTTTTTTAATTTATCAAAATTTTATTGGAAATTTATATGAAAAGGTATTGAAACAGATTTGTTTTTAATTAAAAGCAATCTTTCTGGCTTTTTTGGCTGCAAAATCAGTAATAATGTCATCGTATGACAAAGACAAAGTCGTGTCTTGTTCGATTGCAAGAATAGCAAGACCAGTTAAGCGTTCCTGACTCATGATAGAGCGGAGATAGTTTTTAATGAGCTTTAGTTCTGAGAAACTCCGTTCTCCTGACGCTACTGTTACAGGAATTGTCAGTAGAATACGAGTGCCAATATACACATTAGTATATATGTCAACAAGTTTGTGGGTATGAATAAACTGTACAATGTCCATCACCGATTTTGCATGTGGCAACATTGATGACAGTGTACTCAATTCTTCGTACAGTTCAAGTCCATTTAAATCAAAACTATCACCGTGCTTCAGGAGGCTCTCTAGGTTCTTGCACTTTGTCATTAGTTGCTCTTGTTTTCCTATTTCGTTGAATTTAGTTATGTCATACAAAAATCCAAACTGTTCATGGTGTACTTGCAAGGTATTAAACCTTTCATCAACAGCAGATACTGCTTTATCCATCACAACATTAAAAAATTCAACCTCAAATTTATTTTCTGGATCATCTATGGGAATGATCTGCTGTACAGATTCTTCACAAAGAAGTGTCCCTGGCCTTTTAAACTCATATTAACTATGTATTTACTTTATGAAAGTTGGAGAAAACATTGTGAAAACGTAAAACATTGGCTGCCCAACTTCTGGGCTGGCAAAAGTTATACTGACTCACAGGGAAAAATAAAAGCAGGAGAATCTTAGTACAACATATGGTCACTTTATACCAGGAGTCGGCAACCTTTCAGAAGTGGTATGCCAAGTTCACTGTAATTTAAGGTTTCTCGTGCCAGTAATACATTTTAATGTTTGTAGAAGTGTCACGGAGTCACCGGGCGATGCTCTGGAACTGCTCCCCACAAAGCCAGTGAGGACTTTGGGGAGCCTCCTGTCCCTTGGAGCAGACTTGTTCAGGGCAAGAAGCTGACACGTCTTCAGCTCCTGGGTCTCTCCTTGGAGCATTCAGCATCCTCTGCCCCTCTGTGCGCTTCCCACAGCGAGCCTGCCTCAGTGGGGTCCTGGGGAAGCCACCGGGTCCTGCACCCCCACTTTGCAGTCAGATGTGACTCTTAGCCAGCCAGTAAAACAGAGGTTTATTCAATGACAGGAACAGGTCTAAAACAGAGCTTGTAGATACAGCGAACCAGACCCCTCGGCCGGGTCCATTCTGGGGGGCAGTGAACCAGACCCCTCACGTCTGCACTTCACTCCTCGACCCCAGCCAGCTCCAGACTAACAACCCCTCCCAACCCCTCCTCTCTCCTAGCCCCTTTCCCGGGCCAGGAGGTCACCTGATCCCTTTGTCTCCAACACCTTCAGCTGGCACCTTTGCAGAGAAGGGGCCCAGGCCATCAGTTGCTAGGAGACAGAGTGCTAGGCATTTAGGTGCACTGTCCCTTTGCTCTTCAGCAATCACATGCCCTTATCCCACCACCTAGATACTTAAGAACTGCATAGGGGACACTGAGGCACCAACACAGTATTCAGAGGAAACATCAAGAACATTCCCAGTTCGTCACAAGAAGGTTTCTCTCTATGCCTATATTATATAAATAAACTATTGTTATTATCTGAGGTCTTGGCCACCGGTCCTGCTCAGGCCACTGCCAGCTGAGTAAATGAAACCCCAAACTGGCAGCGGGGTGGTGGCTGGAACCCTAAAGGATCCCAGGCCCTGCTCAGCCCGCTGCTGGTCTGGGGTTCTGACCACCAACTCCTGCCAGCCAGGATCCCGGCCGCCAACCCCCCCTCAGCCCGCTACCAGCCTGGGATTCTGCTCACTCAGGCTGGCAGGAGGCAGAGTGGGGCTGGCGGCTGAGCTCCTGACTGGCAAGGGGCCAGCAGCCGGAACCCCGGAGTAGCAGTAGGCTGAGTGCTGCTGGCACCCCAGACTGGCAACAAACCGAGCCACTCAACCCTCTGCCGGCCCTGCTCAGCCTGCCACCAGCCCACTCAGCCCGCTGCCGGCTGAGTGAATGGAACCCCAGGCTGACAGCAGGTTGAGTGGTTCAGCTGGCTTGCTCAGTCCACTGCCAGCCTGGGGTTCCTTGGGGGTCCCCAGGCCAGCAGCAGGTGCTGAGTGGGGCCGATGGCTGGTATCCCAGCTGGCAATAGGGCAGCAGCTGGAACCCCAGAGCAGAGATGGGCTGAGCCGCTCAGCCTGCTGCTGCATACCATCAAAAATCAGCTCACCTGCCACCTTTGACACATGTGCCGTAGGTTGCCGACCCCTGCTTTATACACTAGTAAGAAGATGAGCATATTACAGTTGTTGGAGGGCTCTTATCAGGAGTAACAGGCTATATGAAAGTCAGTCAACATTTTTTGTTTCTCTGATGAAAACTTGCCCACTCCCTGCCTTTAACCAAACCTGTCACTAATAATTGTCAACAACTTAATTTTCTGGTTTTGGCTAAGATATTGATTTTTTTTTTTAAAAAAATATTGAAATTGGATTCAGGATTGTTAGCAAGAATTTTTGGCAAACAAAGTAGTTAAATGACAATCTAAATGGCAACACAGTACTGCTTTCATGTTTGGCTCACCCCCCAGCCTGCTGGTCCAACAGCTGCAATAGACCCCAAAATCCACCTCTTGGGGTGCAGAGTGGCAACAGAAGCAGCAAACCCTCAGGTCCAATCACACACCAATGGGCACCACCACCAGCCTTACAGACCATGGTGAAGTTAGCACAGCATCTGATTTCAGACAGGTCACCCATGGAGCCACAGCAGCTCATCTTGCCCTGTGCAGCTCCCCCCGGATGAGATGGATCGCTGGCAGCTGCCAGCCCGGGGAGAGGCGCTTCCCAGCTAGGGTGGCCAGATCCAGATGTCCTGACTTTATAGGGCGAGTCCTGATATTTGGGGCTTTGTCTTATATAGGCACCAATTACCCCCACCTAGAGTGACCAGACAGCAAGTGTGAAAAATCAGGAGAGGCAGTGGGGGCGGGGGGAGACGGGGTAAAAGGAGCCTATATAAGAAAAAGACCCCAAAATTGGGACTGTCCCTATAAAATAGGGATATCTGATCACCCCACCCCAAGTCCTGATTTTTCACACATCTGGCTAACCCCAGCCAAGCCCTGTGTGACATTCCAATCCTGGCTGCCTGCCTAGGAAGTGAGTTACTTTCACTTTCATTCCTCAGCAGGCAGCCAGCTGCCTCCTCTCCCCTCCCCCGCAGCACCTCACCCAACCCAGCCCTGATGGAGGGGAGGGAGGAGAGAGAGAGGGGTGCTCCTGGGGAGGAGGGAGAAAGGAGGGGGTGCTCCGTGGGGCGGGGGAGAAGAATGGATGTTATGGAGGACAACAAAGGATACTGGTTCCAGAGCCACAGAGCCTGCCTCACCTCACCTCAGCTGGGGGGAAAGAGTCACACTCACAGGTGAGCTCCCTCCCCTTCCCAGAGACCCCAGCAGCCAATCCCATTCCTCAGACTGTGCTGCATTCGGCTCTCTCTAGGACCCAGCAGCCCTGCTTCTACACTGTCTGGGCTGCCTGCAGCGTGGTGCCCCCAGGGAGAATGAGGCCCTACGCCGCTGCCTATTCTGCCTATGCCTAAGGACGGCCCTGCCTTTCAGGCTGATAATATATGCACCTCAACCCCTAAGTGCCTTCAGAGTATCCCCCTGTGGTATCCAGCCCCTGATCCCTGTTTACCCAGAACCTTTGTTCCCAACAGATACCCAGTTTTACCTTAGACTACTTCTCCTATCACATACAGCACTTGAGTTCAGTTATAAAACTAAAGGAAATTTATTTAAGAAAAAATAGAGATTCTAATAAAAAACAGTGTGAGAAATGTGAACAAATGTGAACATATTAAGCAACATCAAAACATACGGTGTAAAGCCTAAACTTCACTAAGAAGTTATCATCCTATCTAAAGAAGTTAACCTCACCCAAAGTTCTCTTCAGTTTTCAGCCAAGCCTGGTTAAGATCTCCTTTTCCTAGACCTAGAGAACATAATTTGTAGTATATATACGTATTTTCCATACATACATCTCACAATGGTCATAATGACCAGTATGATGCAGGTTTTCATTAGACACCTTACATAATATTCCTTTGGTGAACAAATGTGATCTCTGTACCCCTTTGGTGAACAAATGTGATCTCTGTATCCACTGCCCTCTCCAGTTGGCAGCCAGAAGTTCTTGGGCCACACAATGCCACAGGGTAAGTGGCCCCTTTAGGTCCTATGATGGTGGCATTTGAATAGATATGTGGACAGAGTTGGCATCGGGCTTTGTTGCAAGATAGGTTCCTGAGTTAGTGTTTTTGTTCTGTGGTGTGTGGTTGCTGATGAGTATTTGCTTCAGGTTGATTCAGAGATCTACAACCTATCCTGAAAGATGATCCCTCACCCTTCCAGATCTTGGCAGACAGACCTGTCCTCGCTTACAGACAGCCCCCCAACCTGAAGCAAATACCACCAGCAACCACACACCACAGAACAAAAACACTACTCCAGAAACCTATTCTTGCAACAAAGCCTGATGCCAACTCTGTCCACAAATCTATTCAAATGCCACAGTCATAGGACCTAATCACATTAGTCATGCCATCAGGGGCTCATTCATCTGCACATCTACCAATGTGATATATGCCATCATGTGCCAGCAATGCCCCTCTGCCATGTACATTGGCCAAACCAGACAGTCTCTACGCAAAAGAATAAATGGACACAAATCTGACATCAGGAATCATAACATTAAAAAACCAGTAGAAGAACACTTCAGCCTCTCTGGCTGCTCAGTAACGGATTTAAAGGTGGCAATTTTGCAACAGAAAAGCTTCAAAAACAGACTCCAATGAGAAACGGCTGAACTTGAATTAATATGCAAACTAGATACAATCAACTTAGGCTTAAATAAAGACTGGGAATGACTGAGCCATTACACATATTGAATCTATTTCTCCAAGTTAAGTATCCTCCCACCTTACTGTCAAACTGTCTGGAATGGGCTATCTTGATTATCACTACAAAAGTTTTTTTTCTCCTGCTGACAATAGCTCATCTTAATTAATTAGCCTCTTAGAGTTGGTAGGGGAACTCCCACCTTTTCATGTTCTCTGTGTGTGTGTGTATATACATATATCTATATCTATATAGATATAGATATAGATATAGATATCCGCGCTATATGTTCCATTCTATGCATCCGACGAAGTGGGCTGTAGCCCACGAAAGCTTATGTTCAAATAAATTTTTTAGTTTCTAAGGTGCCACAAGTACTCCTGTTCTTTTTGCGGATACAGACTAACATGGCTGCTACTCTGAAACAAAATTTCTTCTTTCTCTGCCTGTAAAATCAGCTTTCTTAAACAAGCACAATCAGTTGCCCATTGTAGCTTGTTCTTATACCCCTAACCATACACCAGAATGTGCCATTTGACCTAGCTCAATTGGGTCTGGATTTACACATCTCAGATAGTCGACAAGTGCTCACATGCTGGTTACTGGAGCAAAATGAAGAGAACTGCTGCTAAAGTTGATTGCTATGAAAACAAACTCTATGGTACATGCAAACATGGTTCATGCCAGCCAGCCAGCCAGGCCCCTTAAGCAGTGACCTCCCAGAGCACCTTGGGACAGCAGTGGGAGAACTACTTGCAAGGCTGATAGCAATAGTTCAGCATTGCCATCCACAGTGACATGGTACTAGTGGAGACTGGCATGGTGGAGGAACACAGTGTGGCTGTCGATAATCTCATTTTAACACTTGTGTTCAGTCAGGAGCATTTTTGTGTGCGGCTGCATGATGTGTTACAGACGTTCAAGGGGGCCAAGTGGTGCTTAGTATGCCATATTTTTCTAATGCAGACAGGACTAATTAATTGTCTCTTTAAAGAGACACTTAACCTTTTAATAGTAGCATAGATGAAGTGCTAATGCTAATACAGCTAAAGGAGATAGTTCCTACCTTTTACAAGAATTTGTGAGTGCATTTTTTCAAGCAAAGTAAAATAAACCTGGCAGCCTGAGGCATATCCTAGTTCAGTGATTAATTAAATCAGACAATTTTCTTGTCACCTATATACAGTATACTCATTGCTATGGAAAAAAACAGGTACAGTATGCCTGTGTGTAGGAAGCAGAGGTCAGATAGGTAGAAATCACATGCTGCTGTAGTCATGACGAATCATTGTAACTCCCACATTTAATGGAAATATGGTAGGAGTAAATGCCCCTGTAGCTTCCACTAAAATGAATATGCATACAGTTAGAGCTGCATAATAAAACCTAGCTCTTATATAGCACTTTTCATCAGTAGATATCAAAGCACTTTACAAAAGAGGTCAGTATCGTAATAAGGCTTACCTAAGTCAGTTCAGGAACATTAAAAACAAAGGAACATTGTAACGGAGGTTAAAGCAAATGCCTGTTCCTATGGCTATAGAAAGCTTTTATAAACAGTAACCACTTCCTTCCAATAATATATATCTCTGTGTGTGTGTGTGTGTGTGTGTGTGTGTGTGTGTGTGTGTGTGTGTGTGTGTGTGTGTGTGTGTGTGTGTGTGTGTGTGTACAGTGGTCACCATGCAAACCTTTACATTTATAGTTTACAAGTAACCCAAAGTTACCAGAGTGTTAGTGGTATCACATACTGAGGTAACATTAATTAGGAAAAAGCATGAAGGTTTTACAGGCAACAACTGAAACTCGATGTGTATATGTGCCACTCTGGCTCCGGACTGTGCCCTAAGAGGGAGTATCACCCAGAAAGCTGCTTGACATTCCATATCTTAAGGTGTATAAGAAATAAATAATGAAATCTGAGGCCAAACTCTCTGTCTATACCCATTCAACTACCTGAAAGTCAATGGGATTTTATCAGTCTGACTGAGGACAGAATTTGGCCAAGGGCCTAACAGAAAGAAAATCATGAGAAACTGTTCAACTGAAAGGAACTCTGAATGAAACTGACAATAATAACAATTAATTAATAAAGAAGACTGTTAGGAAGAATTCGATGAACGATTCTTAAATTCCGCATTATGTGAATAAAAACCATGTAATGTGAATGAGATGTTTCTGGTGGTCTCAAACTCTAGACATCACTTTTTTTTATCTCCTTACTGTGCAGTGCTTAATACCCCTGTTCCTCCATAGTCTATATCTTGGACACAATTGCCACTCCTAAGTGTGAAGTGCATTGCCTTATCTAAGGAGGCTATCATTAATGCTTTTATTGACTGAGGGGCTAACAAGTGTAATAAAATGCATGTTCAGTTCTCTAGCAAAGTACATTAGCCTTGCTGGAGCATTAGAAGCCATTGCCTCATTGAAGAGGGGTTTAAACTTTAGAAGACCCTGTCCCAGCAAGAGTGGCAGCAGACTGCCTTCAAAGAAGAGAGGCCACTGGAGGAGTCTATGCAAGAGTAACAGCTGCTACACCCTTTAATAGAGTGTACTGTGTACTCCCCTAGAGCTGGCCCCAGGTGTGACTCTCTACTACACCTACATGCATCTGAGGAAGTGGGTATTCACCCACGAAAGCTCATGCTCCAAAACGTCTGTTAGTCTACAAGGTGCCACAGGATTCTTTGCTGTCTCTACTACACCCTTATTGTCAGGGGAGCAAGAAGCAGCTCTCTGGCTGCTCACTGCATAGGAATGTGAAGGGGGAGGGCTCTTCATTCCTCCCCTTACTATATGAATATGTAACAGAAGTCAAAATACATTGACTTGTAATGATTTCCCCATTTTAGTTTTCATTCTGTGTCTGCTGCATTCAAGAAACCATAGCTTAGTCCTCCTGTAGCTAATTTAACACCTCTCTCGTTCCCACATGGTTCCTTTCTAAGATTCATAGATTCGCAGAAGAGACCTCTGAACTGATGAGCAGTGGTCCAGTTAGTGTTGGAGACCTTGTCAACGGCACACTGTCAACGTCTGGAAGCAATTCCTTTTTGCCGATTACTCAGAAACCTGATGGCCTCCATGAATTTGGCACCATAGTGCATGGCAGGAGTAAATAGAGATTGAAGCATCAGTCAGACAGGATTTTCAGTGTGGGGAACACTGGATTAATTTCTGTGCAAATTTCTTCAACATAGAAAGTGAGACACAGATGACTGTGTACCAATAAGTCATTCCAGATGACTAAAATGAAGTGTTGGAAAAGCCTCCAGGGTCTCATACGATAATATCCAGGAGATCGCTTTCCCTCTTTTCTTAAAGTGACTTGCAATGGAAAAAAATTGTGTTTGTGTCCTTTACTGTTACTTTAGGATGCTGAAAGAAGGCCTAAAAAATGTTTGGTTTGCATTTTTTTAACTTAGAAATATCAAGTATGGTCTCTAGTCTTCCCTGTTTTCCTGGAGGTTCCTTAGAAGGCACAGAGCTGAAGAGGGCATTTCCCCAACCTTTAATCCAAGGTGGTGATGAGAAGTAGAATCTTTCACAAGCAGATCTCTTTACCTACTACTGAGTTTGAGTTAAATAGGTCTTAACCAAACCAAAGGACTGGGCTACACATTGGTTTTTGCATTGATTAATTAAAATCAGTGAACCCCAAACCACTGTAGTTAAATCAGTGCAAAAACTGTGTTGACCAGCCCAAAGTGTTTTAACAGTCTGGTTAAAGTTTTCATGCCCTTGCAATTTAATCATGTTTTACTTCCTTGATGCTCCTGGTAATATAATCCTACTAGTTTCACAGGACTCTATAATATCTTTTAGGAAAAACAAAGCAGACAAGACCTGAATGGCTAATGTGAAAAAGCAACCTGGAAACTCCACCGCATGGTCACCACCACCATTTTTACTTTTAAGATTTGAAAAGTTACTACTCTGTGTGGAGAATATGAATTGGGAAAACCTAATGTTACTCAATCAGTCTAGAACCAGCAGCATGTGGGAGCACTGTGAAGATAGCACATTCAGTCCCTTGGGATAAGTCAGTGATCACTTTGCTCTGCAGTGCAATTCAACTCACCAGAGACATTAATGGACTGTGGAGTGAGTTGCCAGAGAAGGGAAGTCCCGTCCCCCCCAACTTCCAGAAGTTGTGGGGTTGACAGAGATACAGGAAATGGCAGAGGCATGCTGGGAGAGAGGAGTTGGTCCTAGCATGAAAGTTGGGAGTTTGAAAATACCAAGGTTGATGTTCTCTTGAGGGCCTGGGACCACAAATTCTGTAGTATAGGAAAAGGAGCCCTACCCCCTCTTATAACTCATTGTGGTTGGCTAAGAAAAGTCAGGGCAGTAGATAATCTGCTACTTCCCTCATAATGAAGAAACACCAGTAGGAGAGAATTGGCATGCAAGAATGAAATGAAACATCTCTGACTCTATCTTCAAAGCTGTGGAGGACTATTGAAAAGCCACCCTAATAAAAACATTAGGAGCAGGAGTGTGGGGGGAGGAACTCCTTTAGTTGTGAAATTTTCATTGCAAGTTTCCATTTATTTTGAAAGACTTTGCTACCAATCTGGGCAGATCCAGGTGCAAGCAATTTAAAGAGCCATCTGGGAGAAGCCAACTCAGGGCCACCTACTGCAATGATTTAGCAGACAAATATCTTTTAGAACTTTTAAAAGAATTAACTACCTCAGTGCTTCATGGATAGTTGGCAAACATGTCAGAAACCAAGCCCCATCTAGGCCTTATAGGCATATGCTAACAATTCAAATGTTCCATTAAAGGTTTTTGTAGTTGAACCATATTTATGATATTAGTGTTTGTTTAAGATATGCTTCTAGGATATTAATAGCAATATACTATATGAAAACAGTGTTACATTCAGTAATTTTTTGTTGACAAAAAGAGTTAAAATCAGAGAGGCCTGACCTAGATAGATGATTTTTGTACCAGTTACATTAATAAAACTGACAAATGAATTTTATCTAAACAGCATCCATACTATTTAGTAAATTCCTCTCAAGAAGTGTAAAAAGAACATTAAGAAAATATTTTGTTGCCATATGTCATAATTCAAAGGCCAAAAATCTTCAGTATTAACACTGAGTTCTGACATCTGTACTGAACAATTAGAAATTATTCTTCATACCTATAACTAGTAAAAACAAATTTAGTATAGTTTACATATAACATTCTTTTCTTTAAAATAAGGGTATTTTAAAAAAATTGAACTCTGCTCTGGCCATATATTTCAATTGTTTATATTCACAGCTATACCTACCTTTTATTTCTTATTAAGCATGAAAATAAAGTATTGGGCCTGACTCAATGACCATTGAAAACAGAGGAAAAATAAGACTCCTGTTGACTTCACTGGGCATTGGATCAGATCCATTGTTCTTAAGTCAAAAGCTAACATAGATTGTTCACTTCCTAGCGTGGGTATCAACAGTGACTGGGACTGCTCCAGAGAGAATTTGTTCAGCCATTTGGGTTGAAATCTAGGAGTGCCTCGCATTGATGAGCAACCAACTGAACAGCAATACTGGCTAGTTTAATGAGTATCCTCCACTTCTTAGTTAGATGATGATGTCCAGGAAGTTGAAGTTCCAGGAAGAAGGGATAAAAGCAGGGAAAAATTGAGGATACTGGAGTTGCTGACAAGAAAATGAAAAACTTCCAAAAAAATCCAGTAAAGCTGTGGGTTAATGCTCTTGAAAAGCAACAGAATGGCAGGCTCTAATTTTAATGACAGAAGGAAGGTGGAAGATGCCTCACAACACGAAGCCTGCAAACATTACTTTAAAATCCTTGCGTTTATTATAAATATTGAAATGCACCAGTCAATATATTTAAAGCTGACAGTCCCTTGGGTTCTGATGATAACTATTGCTACTGCTATGTAACTCATTAATTAACTGCTCAATCTCCCCTGTTTCATAGCAGGCCTGTCTTGCTGCCATTAAAGTCAATGGTAGAGCTCCTGTTGGCTACAATGGTTGCAGTGATATGTAAAAGTTAGAGGTGAGCCCAAGCTATGAACTTTTGCACTAGATCCAAACCTTTCCAGAGTTTGGTATTATTTGGATGTGAGTAGTTGATTCTGCTCACTGTAGGAGAAGGAAGCAGTTGTACAGTTTGGATCCAGATCTGAACAATCTCACAGCTCAAGATATTAAGTCATCATTTTACAGGCTGAAATATCCAGTATCACCAGTTTACATCTTATAATGTAAGAATGCTGCCTACTGAATGGTCTAGGTGTGAAAACTGAGAGAAAGTTCACTGGTTGTGGACCTAGGCTGCACAAGAATAACACTGATGCTGTCCCACAAGACATACCACCTAGCAACAGTATGTGTTAATTTTCTCCTTCAAAAATCATTTCAGCTGCATTGGGAAATCAGCATGGTAGGCAGGGGTGGTGTGTTTTGTGGGTAATTTTATAATTAAGAAAAGATAAAACCTGGCATAAGAACAGCTGCCCAGTGACTAACATAGCTAAGGAAATATGCTGTGTGTGAAACATTGAACATTTCCCCATGGAGAGAGGCTCACCAGTCTAAGGAGCTGGGTGGATTCTTCTGGACTTTATGGTGGGGAAAAAGTCCTAAACTCTTTTCTTGGAGTGTATAAAGGATTTGTGAATTAGGAGCTAATCCAGAACCCTTAGTTAATTTCCCATCTTAGTAAGGACTGTTAAAATTGTTTTAACAAAGCCATCCTTATATATATTATGGTAAATGCCTTTGTCTGATCGTATGTGTATTTTAGTACAGTGCTCTTTGGCTTCCCCCTGCTGACTGTTTATATCTGTTACTACTGATTACCGTCAGTATTAATGCCACATTTTATTAAAGATAGGCTTGCTTAAAACTTCCACGCTTCCACAGCACAGCTGTGTAATTTCTGTCTAGCTAATCAAGTGAAAAAAGCAAAGTACAATTTCCCTTCCTTTTTCTTTACTTGAATACTATGTGGCAGGATGAAGTATTGAAGAGGGAAGTGCCAAATATTGATATTTTAGTGAGTTGCTGGGTAGAAAAAGCAAGAGAAGTCTGAGGTTTTTTATTTGTTACTTCATTTAGCATTAAACCATTGGGGGGAGGGGAGAGGAGCCTATCTTAGGTTAAAAGCAAATGTAATATAGACATATTAGAGATGGAGATCAGATCTTAGAGATGGTATCTTGAAATATTTGATTAAAGATAAATGGTGGTAAAATGACAGGGCAGCTAGAGTTGAATCTCAGAATTTCCTTTTAAATGTCCTCTCCAGGTAGAGGACTTAGAAAAATTCACCCCTAAACCATGTGAATTTCTATGGTGAATTGGTTTGAAAGGTCACCTCACAGCAATTGAGAGGTAGCAATTCTTAAAGATGTAGATAAACAGATGTTCTATCAAATATTTGTTTCAGGTTTTCAATAGAGCACTTCGGGAAGGAGTGAAAAAAGTCCTGAGGAAATCTGGAAGATCTGTGGGGGAATAGGAAATTGATAGGTTTGAGACTGGAAGTTCTCTTCAGCGAGGGGAAAGGAAGATCTCAAGGACTGGGAGAGGATTTAAGATAAAAGGTGAGAATGAATAAAACAAAGTCAACTTTACTCATACAATGCAGTAAGATACAAATAATTTATTGACAGACTTATTAGTGTTTTTATGTTCATTGCCATGAGTTTGCTGTCAAAACAAAACCAAACCACATATTCTCCAAACATTTTCACAGAATCTGGTAGCATCATGTTAGATCCTCCGCAGGGCTATCCATGAGCAGCTAGCACACTTTTAAATATGCCTGCCTTTTTCCACATTAAGGGTAAAATTGTCTTTAATATTGCGTTAGTTAACACATTTTCTAAGAGAATGCATTTTCCCAGACCTAAGAAGCCAAAGAGAACATGGATTTTCTCCTTTTGAAGTCGGTGTCAAAACTCCATTGTGACTTTAGTGGAAACAAGATCAGGTCCAGTTATGAGCCAGCTGATTATCAGTAATCTATACCAATTAGTTCTATTATTTATCATCTTTCTTTTAAAGCCATGTATGACACAATTCAGGGGTTATAGGTCTTTAGCTAATGGGGAGTTAACTTCAGTTCATCAGCCCTGTCCCCTTGCCCAGGTGCTTAGGGAAAGATAATAGGACAGAGTTGGTCTCTATAGGCCTGTGATGTGGTGTTCACCATACACTTGCTCTGAAAGTGTTAATGTAGGCTAAGAAGGTGGGCAATCAACCAGACAGGCCACAGCTGACAGGAATCAGGTGGCTTGAGTAATCCTGACTGAACGAGGGAGCCCCACTGAGGAGGAACAAGCTGCATGGGTGTTATAAAGCCAGGAAACTAATAGCCAAGAGGGCTGCAGGGAAGTAGTCTGTAGTCACTACTTGGAAGAAGGGAGGCGTGTTTGGTGCTACAGGGGAAAGTTGCCTAGTTACTCACTGGGAGGCTGGCAAACCCAGAGACCGGGGGACAGCCAGGCAATAAGGAAAGGGCTCAAGGAAAGGCAGTAAGGTCCAGGAGGAAACAGACCTTGGCTGCTCACTAGAGGATCCCTGAGCTGGAACCTGGAGTAGAGGGTGGGGCTTGGATTCCCCTACCAGCCACTGAGGGGGTGGCACTGTGAGGCAGAGAATGGGAAGACTGCCTGAGACTGCTAGTGAGGAAAGACTTTAATACACTAGAAGGGGGGGGGGGGGAGGAATTATAGTGACCCAGCTGGAAGGCCAAGCCACAAAGAAGGAGCACCTGGAGTAGCAGAGACAGAAAGAGCGCAGCAGTAGAGAATAGCAGAAAGGGCTCCAGACTTGGAAGGAGCTAATTCCTAGATGGGTCAGGAGTAGAGGACTCTAGCACTGAGTGGACCCTGTGATAAGGGCAGTCTGGTTTCTTAACAGGGAGGAAAGCTCTACAAGAGTGTCTAGTAGAGAGAGAGAGAGAAGCAGAGTTACCTTGGAGTAAAGGGAAGTTGGCACGCAGTCACTGCAGGCCTGCAATAATAACTCATGCTAGATTTTTTTTTTATCTTTATCTTCTAGCAATGTAAGACCAGTTACGATTACTGGCACTGATCTCTGAAAAGCCTGAGGAGAAACAAGCCAAAGGACATTGGTAGCCTGACAACTATTTTTTTTTCCACCTGGTGAATCATATTTCTTTCATCTCTTCTGCAGTTTCCATTGACTCCAAAAGGGCATGCAGCAGGTCTGAAAATCAACCATTTATAACTAGGTGCATAAATATAAAGTTAGAAGTCTAACTTTAGAAACCTAGGCTTGATAATTTTGGCCTCTACCCTTAAGTTATTTAGCTGTCTGATGGAAAGTTAAACAAAATCTTATTTGGGCTATCAACCTCTTCTGGAAAATCCCTCACTTGAACCTCGCTCCCTTGTTTGTTATCATCTTCTCTTCCCTCAGAGGCTCAGGGAAAGCTATTTCCTCACACTTACACAGCCTCTCCGGTCAATTGCATTCTGGAACCTTTCCGCGTTTGTGAAACTTTCCTTTCTTGGGTGGTTAATGAGCTGCCTCTTGACTCTGATTAGTGATCTCCCTCTTCATCCTACTTGACCTCACTGTGGCTTTCAATGCCATTCTTCTTGAGTGCCTGCCTCTATAACTGCTGGGATACTTGCCTATATTTAACAATAAATGGGGATGTGCATTTTAACTCTGGCATTTGGAATGTTTTTAGAACAGGAGAACTTGTGGCACCTTAGAGACTAACAAATTTATTTGAGTATAAGCTTATGCTCAAATACATTTGTTAGTCTCTAAGGTGCCACAAGTACTCCTGTTCTTTCTGCGGATACAGACTAACATGGTTGCTACTCTGGAATGTTTTTAGTGTTTCCTCTCTCTGGAGGAGAGAGAATCAGTTCTAGCAAACTGATGATCTCGTTCAGACTGGCCTTACCTCCCAATTCATGCTCATCTTCTAGAGCACAGGAAGGCAGCCCTTTACACACACTTCACTATTTGTGCAGGTTGGTGAGTTTTATCTGGGCCATTGGAGGCTACCTCTACCTTTATGGCTCTGGAGCTGCTCACAGACTGTCAGGTGAAGATTGAAATCTTCAGCAACAAATGCTGACCCCTTACTGCCTGCTATGGCATTGTTTACTGGAAACTGGCAATGGTTCTCTGGCATTCTGCCTGAATAAGGAAGAAGATCTGCAGAGATAAAATGAGGTAACACTAAAAACCAACATAGAAGTGGAAGTCCTGTCAGCACCTCATTTTTAAGAAGTGCCGATTTTGTACCCAACCATGAATGCCAGTAGTTGCGTATGCACTGTACATCCTATACTCAAGGAGCATATCTACTGCTGCAGCCCAACCAGAAAGTAAGGCCAGCGGGGAATTACCCTTTGATACAGAAAAGTCTCATTTTACTCTCAAGCCAACTCCTGTACTTCCTCTCTTCTGTATTAGGGTCTGATCTTGCATCCGTGGAATTCAGTGGCAACACACCTATTGAATTCAGTTGTGCTGAATTAAAACATAATGAGTCAAACATATGTGACATACTATAGTTAAGGTTGTATGATGATTTCCATTTTAACCTGCTGTTTTTAGTTACCATTTTCTTTCTGAAACTTTTACCTTTCAAATGGAAATGTTCCTGTTTTGGGCATCTTAGCTGCATTCTGATAAATGAATTGAAGGTGCACATGAGCTGGGGCAAGAGTTGAGCAAGAGCCCAGGCTTCTATCCCTGCAGAACCCGTAGGTTATGAAGAGGTTGGCATAGGAAGCTGTGCACCTTAGAAATTCCACAACTGGGGAAAGCCTAAACTACTTTAAGACATCAAGAGAAGTTGTATTATTCCACTGAGAACATAGTGGCATCTTTATGTCACACTTCCCAACGTTGGAAATTAGGGCACATTCTTGAGGCTGGCCAGAAGGCAGCAAGAATTCTCATATTGAGGGAACAGAATTTTATTGTTCTGTAATCTGAATTTGGTTACCCAAGCCCTCTGGAGGGAACTTCTCACAGTGAGGAAGAATTTGGGATAGAAAATGCAGATATGGACCACCTCACACCCACCAAGCCCGGGGGGGCAGACCCCACAGCAAAACCAGTGTATTTAGGGAACAGAAACTACAGAGGAATTTCTGGAAAAAAGTTCACTCTCAGCAGGAGGACATGGCTACTGCTTAAACCAGAGAACTAAATATGAAAACTCAGAAGCAGAAAAACACATTAACAGATGTTTGCCTCCAAAGTGGGATAATCATAAGTACTGACTCCTGTGTAATTTGGTAACATGGATATGATTGCAAATGTTTTTTTCACTGTTTTTGTGTTAATCATGTCTCTTTTCAATAAATAATTCCTTTATGAATCTTCTTTCATTATTCCCGTTATGCTTTTATATACTTTCACACAGCTACATTTTATGGATAAGTTGCACAAGTCGATAAGCACACAGAACTACTCAGGTAGCTCAGTTTATCTTTAGGATACTACAGTAAATTGCTAAGATGTTTAAATATATCTTCATTTAGAGCACAAGTTTATATGAATACACAGTTGTGTATAGTGGAGGTAAGGAAAAGAAAGATTAAGATTTCAGAAGTACATCTGTGTACCTTTTGAGTTCACTTCAGCAGGGCCTACACAGAGCAATTAGAGCACTCTGTAATTCACACCATCACAGACCAGACTATGGCAGCATGTAGACAAGCCCTTAATCTCAAAGTGTGCTTCAGGATCAGGACCCCCACACAGTCAGCCCCTGGCCAGCTACTATTAGGTAAGATAGTGTAATACACACAGCCCACTGCTCTTATCCTACATCTGTGTTTGTGTGTTTTGTTGGGGTTGGTTGTTTGCTCATGTGTTTAACCACTTAAGGACATAAGAATGGCTATACTAGGTCAGATCAAAGGTCTATCTATCCCATTATCCTGTCTTCCGACAGTGGCCAATGCCAGATGCTCCAGAGGGAATGAACAGAACAGGTAATCACCAAGTAATCCGTCCCCTGTTGCCCATTCCCAGCTTTTGGAAAACAGAAGCTAGGGACACCATCCCTGTCCATCCTGGCTAATAGCCATCGATGGACCTATCCTCCATGAATTTATCTAGTTCTTTTTTGAGCCCTGTTATAGACTTGGCCTTCACAGTATACTCTGGCAAGGAGTTCCACAGGTTAACTGTGCATTGTGTAAAAAGATATGTTCTTTTGTTTGTTTTAAACCTGCTGCCTATTAACTTGCTGCCATAGATTCAAACTGTGTCACAACTCTGTACGGGATCTCTGATACTTTAGCCGCCAGGCAGTGGAAATGCTGTGTTTGTGCTGCTTTGGGATCTCATGCGCTTATATTGCTGGGCTCAGGATTTGGCCTCCAGATTAATGTGGTGATAAAGGGGGGCTGGTAGGGTCACTTGTATGTTTTATCTAGGTGTGTGAATGATGCTCCATAGTAGATTCATGCTGAACCTTAATCTTCTGAATTTAGGTAGTCTAGGAAAATGGCCCACATTTCTCTGAACATATCTCGTTTTATGTATATAATTTTCAAGTAATATCTCTATAATATTCCAAGTTTTTATAACAGAGACATGCACAATTACACTAGCTTTTTCACTAGGACTAAGCTATATATAACTGAGGGAGAGCGGGGGGAGGCTTAAGGTACTGAACAACAGAAAAAATATACAGTTCATAGTGTTCTCAACATTACATACCATTTTCTGAGTGTTACAATAGTTTATATTTAAGTACTAGGGTTGTGACTGTTGCATAGAGACTGAAATTGATACATTTATCACTGTTCTAACTCAAACAGAAACCAATAGAAGAATATACTAAAAAACCAAACTACTAAAACTTGTAGAAATAGGTTGTGCTCTAAACAGTACAGTTCACAGTACAACTTTTCTTACCACTAATTACATAACAGGTCATGTAAACTGTTACATATATATTGTGTGATCTTAGCCTAGGGAATGAAGCAGTTGTAATATAAGTAGGCAAAAAGGAGAATTAAGGTTACTTTAGGAACCTGGGACCGATTCTCATCTCATTTATATTGTTGTAAATACAGAGTAACTCCATTGGCCCTAGATTCACACTAGTGTAACTGAGATTAAAATCTCTCCTTTCAAAATCTGGATTTCCTGATTTCTGTGTCATTATAGTCTAAACTTCGAGTAGCACAGATGTTTCCATTTATTTCTTAAAAATTTCTCTTAGATTTCTATTGCCTTCCTTTTTCTTCACTTTGTCTACAGCTGTCATAGCGTTTAAACTCCAGTTAGAAGAGCAAGGCAGATGTCTCTTAGTGGAGTCACTGCCAAGACCACTCCAACACAGCTGTTGGAGTAGTACTGTGAGAGTAGCATGACCACCACCATCAACAGAGAGTGAGCCCCTTACATCTGCAAAGCTTTTTAGCATCCACTGGCTTAGAGCCTACATCCCAAATCACTGCTGTGCTCAGGTGTCTCAATGGTAACATTTAGTATTAGTCAGTTCTTCAATATATTGGCTACTCTTCAATCTAATTTTAAAAAAATCAAAAATACCAGTCCACAAATGTAATACAGTCATGGGGGCAAGAGACTTTTAAAGATACCTCTGTAACGTGCTTGGATGCTCTGCAAGAACGAGGCCCACACACACTGTGAGTTATTTGGCTTTAATGAAGGTAAAGTGACACATCCACAACGGGGACCCCGGGCGTTGCTGTCACTTTGGCGGGGAACCCAGCACCGAAGCTCAGCTCGGCCTGGGTCGGAGTCCAAAGACAGGACCGGGAGCATACAGCTATATATACACAATACAAAAGCAACTTATACATATGCAAAAAGGGACTTCCCACAAGCTATGCCCGCCCTTTGGCCTAAGGCCATACAAACTGGTTTCAACCAGTTAAAAGCAATTTATAATTGGCATGCCGTGTCCTACAATGACCCGCCACTTAGCAAGCAGGGGCTTTCCACAAGGCCGTCGAGAAAGCGGAGATACCCTAGCTAGGCCGTGACACAGTCTTCCGCAGTCCCCTACACCTCTTCCTGAGGCCTAGATGGGTCTGAAAATGTGATTAAAAATGCCAAAACACTTCTGTCAAGGTTTTTTCCCCACTTTGAACTTTAGAGTACAAGAAGTGGGGACCTGCATGAACACTTCTAAGCTTAATTACTAGCTTAGGTCTGGTACGCTGCCACCAGCCGGAATTTAGTGTCTGGCACACTTTCTGTTCCCCCAAAACCTTCCCTGGGGAACTCAGACCCAAACCCCTTGCATCTTAAAACAAGGAGAAATTAACCATCCCCCTCCTTTTCCCTCCAGACTTTCCCCTCCCTGGGTTGCCTTGAGAGGCTTCACACAGATCCAAACACCTTGGATCTTAAAACAAGGAGGAATTAACCATCTCCCCTCCTTTCCCCCCATCAATCCCCTGGTGAGTTCAGACCCAATCCCTTGGATCTTAAAACAAGGAAAAATCAATCGGGTTTTAAAAAGAAAGCTTTTAATTAAAGAAAGAAAAGGTAAAAATTATCTCTGTAAAATCAGGATGAAAATGCTTTACAGGGTACTCAGATTCATATAGACTAGAGGGACCCTGCCCCCCCAGCCTTAGATTCAATATTACAGCAAACAGAGGTAAAAATCCTTCCAGCAAAAGAAACCTTTACAAGTTGAGAAAACAAACATAAGCCTAATCCGTCTTGCCTGGCTATTACTTACAATTTTGAAACATGAAAGACTGATTCAGAAAGATTGGGAAAGTCTGGAATGATGTCCCGTCCCTCTCAGTCCCGAGAGAGAACAACGAACAGAAAAAAAAAAGAACAAACAAAGACTTCTTTCCACCAAGATTTGAAAGTATCTTGTCCCCCTATTGGTCCTCTGGTCAGGTGTCAGCCAGGTTTACTGAGCTTCTTAACCCTTTACAGGTAAAAGAGACATTAACCCTTAAATACCAGTCCACAAATGTAATAAAGTCATGGGGGCGAGGGACTTTTAAAGATACCTCTTCCTGAGGCCTAGATAGGTCTGAAAATCTCATTAAAAATGCCAAAACACTTCAATGAACTATGCCTTTCAGCTCTCCAAAATTGAAATTGTGACAACATGATACAAATTAAGAACAAAGAATAGCATTTAGTGTATTCTCAAAAGGGAGTAAGAGCCTAACAGTAATAAATTCCATCGACTTAGAAGAAAATACTTGAAATCAAAACACAACTTATTAGAACACTTTGTTTTAGTGCTGTTTTATTTATAATTTTTCAATATATTCAAGAGGATGTTAGTGAAAGAATTTAGGTATAAAATAATGCACAGTACTCATGAGGGAATTATTAGTCCCAAGCAACCTTGTTACATCAGTGCTATTTTCCTGGTACGCTTCCCCCTCCCTGCCAGTGTTTGTGTGAATCACTTGTTGCATTATGTCTTAGGACCAGCAGTCCTCTCCACAAGTGGAAGGACAATTCTCCCCAGGGGTGTGGAGAAGATAGGCACTGTGGAAGTGCTTCATGAGTAAGTTAGGAGACTAAGAATCCAGTGCATGCCAGGTCACTCCTTCCCCTGCCACAAGCCCATAGGCAAAGTGTTACAAGTTACTGCAGCAAATGTGCATTTTTCATTAAGCTAACAGCCCAGTGATCAGTCTGACATTTATGTCAGAATGACCTGCATCAGATATATAATTACAGCGAACTTGTAAACTAATCAAATATAGTGGCGCAGTACTGGTCTCAACTGGAAGTGGAGCCCAATGACATCAGGGTTCTCTGGGGCTATTGCTACATTTGTCAAGAAGGATTTCCCAACCTGTTTCCACACCTATGAGCTGTGATAGCCTTTATCCACCAATGGGCAGATTCTGAGCTCATTTACGCCAATGTAAGTCAGGGAAAATTCCATTGACTCCTGACTTTCATTGGAGTAACAGATCAGAAGGTGATCCTGAATGATTATAAGCACTTATTTAATATAGAAGGTTGTTGGACAAATACACAGTTTGCAACCTGTTGCATTTAGGATTTGTTTGACATTAGTTGCATCTTGGAGGCAGACATAATGTAATAAACTAGAATTTGGCAATGGCAGTGAGTTAATAGCACTACTTCCACAAAATGTCATGAGAAATCTTAAATGACCATAAGTAATCAGGCCCTTCCATAAGATAGCTCCTTCAGCAGTACAATACCCCTGCTATCCCCAATGCAGTGCGTAGCCAGAATGGACTCAGAAAGGGCAGAGTGCTACCTGCTGAATCATCCACAACCACTTTTTGCAATACTTAACTGTTCCTTGGAGATTTGCCATCCAAATACTGACTGGGGAAACTTGCCTACTTTGTGATGTGACAAGACTTTGACCCCACTTCAGGAAGGTATTCCTATTCTGGAAGGGTGTTTAAGCGTGTACTTAAATTTTAGAGACGTCTATGATACTTAAGCACATGCTTCAGTTTATAAACTCTTTTTTCCCTGAACTAGAACATCAAAGTGCAATATAATATGGCTGCAGGTGTGAGCTTAAGGGGGAGAGGGAGAGGAAGAGTTTTGCCACTTCTTTGCTGTTTGACATATAAAGTATATAAGGCTTGCAAAGTGAGGGGTTCCTTCTGAAAAAAACTTTTAAAAAAAGACTTGTTTTTACCATTTGCTTCTCAGTTGTTTTTACAATAGACATTCAGGTCTTGATGACTCTAGAAGACTTTATGAATCGTGTAATATTATGTTGTTGGATCAACCATGTAAGTGGAATGTGGTTAATTGAAAGGGGAAGTGATTTTTTTTTAAGCTCAGTTCAAAGCACTGTTCAGGTTTTTGTTAACTCCTATTTCAGCCAAACATCTGTGAGAAATGATGTTTTGGTTAAAGCTTGAATACTCCTATCCCCTAAATTAACACCCAAGGATCTCCCAATCCACATACATAATCTAAGCCAGACTTCCAAAACCAGCGAAGACAGACTTTCTTTACATTTCTAAATCTACAAAGCAAACACAAGTAAACTAGTCTGAAAAACAAAACTCTTTCAGGCCTTGTCTATGAATCAGAAAGAAATGAACAAGCAGCAAAGAGTCCTGTGGCACCTTATAGTCTAACAGACGTATTGGAGCATGAGCTTTCATGGGTGAATACCCACTTCATTGGGGCATGCACCATTCAAGAAATGAACAGTGGCACAAACCCATTTTTTCTTTTCCAGGTCACCTTTCAACAATTTATAATCTTTTATTAAAAATCTACCTAGGTTTCTCCACTTTGTGATTAGGAATGTTTTTGGAGATAGGTTGAACTTGTTTCCTTGTCAAATCTATTTCACTCTCCAGGCTTTTCAGCTAAAGAAATTTAGGCCCAACGTTGTAGGTAACGGCAGACTCATGACAAAAGGCATGGAGAATCTGCCCTTTTATGTTTTCTGTAGTCAAAGACTTGTTCATCTATTATATTTATCATGAATAGTTTACAGTGGTTTTCCAAGAGAGAACAATTTGGCCTTGTCTAAATGGAGAGATGGATTGGTTAACTAAAATCAGATAAACTAAATCAGTTTTTTAAACAGGTACAAGCCCCTGTATGGACAAACTGAAGGTTTTTCTGTAGAATAAATGGAACCAAAATAACTCAATCAGCTGTATATTACATTTTTTAGTTTTTGCTATTCAGCTTGTATGTGGATACTTTCCTTATGGAGTAAGGTTACCCTATTTAAAAATAATTTTTGAAATTACATTATTTTGAAATTAAAGCCTCCACATACAACTTGAAACCACATATCAAAAGGTATGAATTGCAACACATTTAATTATTTCAGTTCCATTTACCATGTAGACAAGTCCTTACACTGGTTTAAATCAGGTTCGATCAGTTTAGCTTGCACCTGTTAATTTATCTCCCACCGAATTTTCTTTTTCAAATGCCATGCCTTTGTGTGAAAGAAGTCAAGTATTTAGTGCAAAATCAGACACAGCTGAGTGACTGTCATATGTATTGTTCAAATCTAATTCTAATCAAAATAGTTGAGATGTTGACTCATAAGAAGTATATTCACTCATTTTAAAATAAAATGTTTGCACTTTCTAAGTGTGATAAACCCTCATAAGGCTTTTGAAGTTGTAGAAATTCTCATTTTTATTTTCTGTAGCTTTGTACAGATGCCAATGTTATAGCTGGGGACATATATTTTTACAGGGGAAGAGCACTTCAACTCTATATCCGCTCATAAACTGAGACCACTATAAAAGGTAATATAAAGTTATTGTTAATGTTTTGGCTTGGGAGGGAATGTCAAAATGAAAAATATAAATCAAATCCCATAACTTTAAGAAAGTCAAAATTCCATCTGCTAAGCAAGATTTGGCAGCATTTTCCCTCAAATCACCCTTTTGCCTGCATCAAAATCAAACTACACAGTTTTCAGTCCACAGGGACAAACTAACAATGTTTAACTTTAGAACATTGTTTAATTGGGCATCAATATTATCAGACTCTCAGGTATAACAGCTGGAGATCTGGGAGGACATTGTCAAATCTGGGACAATTTCTATATAGGTTCTTATACCATGCTCATCACCATAGTATCTGGGCACCTTCCAGGAGTGCATTGAGCAAGGTGACTACATGTCTCCCACATGTTTGTTCTCTCATCCTCTTCCCCAGAGGGAGAAATATGCGGAGTAGAACATCTTGTTTTGGTAGTTTGTTGTTATTAAATATGTGTCTATATTAGAGGAGGCAAGGTCAAAGAAATGTGCCTTGCACTTTGAGTGGAAAGTAGTGAGGTTTGTGATAGTACTTAGTTCATGGGGGAGTTCATACCCTGGTCTGACCACCCTCCGGAAAGGTTCTGTCTCCTGGATAGATGAGCTTTATTTTTCTTGTTGAAAGTTTCATTGTGCCAGAGGAGTGAAGTTGTTAAACTCTGGGATGAAGATCAGGGTTTAAATGGTCTTTTAGGAGGTCTGGGCCCAGGTCATGGAGTGCTTTGAATATAAGAAGTGAGACCTTGAACTTGATTCAGAATTCTATGGGAACCCGTACTCCTCACTTCCTCTAAAGCAAATGGACGATATATGTAAGGGCCTGGTGCATTCAGTATATGCAGCACATAGAGAAATGAAGTGATAGAACTGGGTGAAACCAGCATCATGGAAGCAATGTCAGATTCATTCCCTCAGTCCTGCTTCTTTGTGCTACTCTGGCAGCCCAAAGGGCCTGGGAAGCCCACGTGATCTTCCCTGCTAAAGAATTCCTCAATGTGGGAAAGACTCTGACTGGCATATCCGGTTCCTGCCCAACTCCCTCTTCTTCCCCTCTATATCAGGGCTAAAAGTGTGGCCGCTGCATGATGTGCTCCAGTGAGTCCCAGCTGATGGATGCCCCTTTGAGGCCTATAGCCAGCTGGCATAGATGAGAGCAAATCAGGACTGCTCTAATCTGACATGCATCCGGTATAGAACTTGCATAATAATCATAAAGCTGCAACTGGCTTCTTTGGAACCCCATCACCCTTTCCTCAGCTGCACTTAGCAGATATTGGGTGAGGCAGAGAATCTGGGCCAATATGAGGGTTAATGGACTAGCAGAGAGGGTAGAATCTTGAGATCTCATCTTTTTAGAAAGGATTACTATTGTTTTCAAATTAAACACCATTTACATAAATGAAGAACCCCATCTGTGAAAAGGCAGCATATGTTGTCTGTCTCAGGACAACCAGGAAGACTTCAGCTGAGCCAACTGCCTAAACTTTAATCTTCAGACTCTCAGGGACCAAGACAAGATCTTAAAAGCAGCTTGTGACAAGAAGGCTCTCTACCCTGAGGATAGCCACCTATTGCAATATTCTCAGATGTCAAGCTGAAGTAGCTCATTTATATCTGGCTGAACTCCAGGTGTGATATATTGGCAAGGAGTATGCCTTCTGGGAATGAATCACTGTAAAAAACCAGCAATAATTTCAGCAGACAACATGGGCTCAGACACAGAGCCCTGAACTGTAGACAGGTTAGACACTTGGCTGTCTTACTGTGCTATAATAGTTGTGCTTAAATATCAGCACTGGGTTATGTTTTGTTGAAAGGCTTCACATCTTATCCTATTATTGTATAATAAACTTTCTCTATTCAATTTGCTGTTACAGGCTGTCTTTGAAATGCTCTAGGCTCCTTTATTTCTGCTTGTCTCCCCATCCCAGCCTTCAAATGATGCTTCTGTTCAATTTACACACACTTACACATGAAGGCCCCCACTACAAACACTGGAATGTTTCTGGCTGACTTGCTCCACGTAGGATATTTTTATTTATCTGATACTATATTGCCTTACTTATAATTATTGGCAGCTTCCAGAAGAGAGGTACCCTGTCACAGGTGGACTAGTAGTCCTTTAGACTAGCTGGTCTATACTTATTATACAGTTTACTCCTTCTGAGGTGCAAACAGCCTCTGCCCTAAGAACACTTTCTGTGAGTATTAATACAATTTTCAAAGTGTGGAATAGTTTTGCTAATGTTGTAGATGTTGAATGTGAATAGAGAGTTTAAGGAAATGGATAGTGACTCACGAGATTTGGGATCAATTCTTGGCTCTTTCAAACGCTCCCTTATCTCAGGCAAATGACTTAATCTCTCTGTGCCTTGGTTTCCCCATTAGTAAAACGGGGATAACATTTCCTTTATCCCTTTTGTCTTTCTTGTCTAGTTAGACTGTCACATCTTCAGAGCAGGTACTGTCTCTTATTATGTGTCTCTACAATGCCTAGCACAATGGGCCTGATCTGTTCTGATCTCTACTGTAATCAATAAGTAACAAGGATTAGAGTATGCATTAAGTAATTGTCAGTATGATTAGTTGTAAGACTTCTAATCAAATCTGAAGCTGTATTGTACTATTAAGAGCACCTAAACTGATGATCAGCAAGGTCCTTATAATTACAGTCTATGTCCGATGGCCACTTTAAAAGGGCGAGGAACTAGGAACAGATTTGCACCAATATGTTTCAAAGGAGGCAAATGTTGGCTTATTGGAATAACTCAGAGCTGTCCTGCCAGTCAGGCAGGATGGGTCACACCTCATATTCATTACACTCTACCGTAGGTCTGGCTGCCTTCAATTACAGAGATGATCAAATACAGTCTAATGCCTTGTTGATATTGTGGTTGAACAGTTATTAAAAGCACAATGCAACCCCAATAGTATTAATACTGTACTAATATTTTACTTTTATATAATACTTTTCATCTTAAAGTGATTTAGGTTATGTCTACACTGTAATGTAAGGCCAGGATTCAAATTCAGGGTCAAGCCTATCCCCATCTACACCCAAATTGCACTAACCAAGGGCTTGGACCCAGGATCCCAGGACCATCCAGCAGTGGAGGGTCTGAGCCTGAATCAAGCTGGAGCCAGGGTTCAAGCCCTATTGTTTTGCATTGTAGATGCAGCCCCACTGGACTCCTGCTTTGTGAGTTCACAAAAAGTATCTTCAAATCCCATTGACTGACTTTCTTTTTCCTCTGCACAGTCAAGTTTTCCCATGCTGCACCATGGAAAAAAAAGACTACAGTGGTCACATTTTGGGAAGGTACAAGGTAATCTGGGATATGAGTGGTTGGACTCAGGCCGACATAATGCAGTGCAGTCACTGGAACCCAGGTTGGGACCCAGAGTTCAGCCATTCCTAACCTGAAGTTACAAATAAGTATAGACATTCAATCCCTAGGTTAACAAACCCAGGATCTGCTAACTCGAGTTCTACTAACTCTGGGGTTACATGGCATACCCCTTTACAGACTTCAAATGAAATACAAACTAAACAGAGAATTTCATTCACTACTGAACCTGGCCACTCATACACCCGGGAAGGAGATTCTTATGGTAAACATGCTGTTGAGTGTTTTTATATAGCAAAAGCAAGAGCTGCAGGAAGAGACGATTGATAAAGAGAAGTGGTAAATAATGAAGAGGACAGGTGACTGATTCAAAGTGAGCCAGATCACTTGGTAAACTGAGCGCAAGCAAACATGTTTTAATATGGTTAAGTGTACACATTGAGGAACAAAGAATGCAGGCCATACTTACAGGATGGCTACTCTATCCTGGGAAGCAGAGACTCTGAAAAAGATTTGAGGGTCATGGTGGATAATCAGCTGAACATGAGTTCACAGTGTGATTCTCTGTACAAAAGAGCTAATGTGATCCTGGGATGCATAAACAGGCAACTCTTGAGTAGGAGTAGAGAGGTTATTTTATCTCTGTATTTGGTATCACTGCTGGAATATTGTGTCCACTTCTAGTGCTCACAATTCAAGAAGGATCTTGATAAATGAGAGAGAGTTCAGAGAAGAGCCATGAGGATGATTAAAGGATTAGAAAACATGCCTTATCGTGACAGACTCTAGGATCTCAGTCTATTTTAGCTTAACAAAGAGGTTAAGGGATGACTTGATTGCAGTCTATATGTCTCTAGATTGGGAATAAATATTTGATAATGGCCTCTTGAATCTAGTAGAGAAAGGTATAACATGATTCAATGGCTAGAAATTGCAGCTAGACAAATTCAAACTGGAAATAAGGTATAATTTTTTTAACAATGAGAATAATTAACCATTGGAACAATTTACCAAAGGTCCTGGTGGATTCTCCCTCACTGACCATTTAAAAATTAAAATTGGCTGTTTTTCTAAAAGATCTTCTCTAGGAATTATTTTGGGGCAGTTCTCTGGCCTGTGCTATGCAGGAGGTCAAACTAGATAATCACAATGGTCCTTCTGGCCTTAGAACACATGACTCTATAAAGAAATGGAACCCAAGTACTATCCATTTCTGGAAATAAATGTGACAAATTCAAACAAGAAAGGCAAAATGAAGCAACCCAACAAGAGCTTTGGAGAGTCATTCTGCATGGATGATTAATGGAAAAAAACAAGAACTGCCAAGCAAAAAACCCTTACTGGTGTAATAGAAATGAAATGCTGCATATGATAGGATTCTATACAAAGGACATGGGCTCAGATCCACAAAGGGACTTAGGCATTGCAATACTCAGTGTCATGGCGCCTAGTGTTTAGGCACCTAGAAAAATGACAGAAACAGCACTGGGATCCACAAAGTCAGAGTTAGGAGACTAAGTGCCACAATTATTGGGAAAAGACAGGTGCTATAGAATGCAATCCACAAAAGCCAGCACACTAGGCAGGAAACCACCTCAGGTAGCCAACGGGAGATGCTGACAACAGGAGTATGTCCTAAGTCTCACCCCTCTCATTGAGATAAGCACTTATCTCTGCTTAGTGATCCGTGAACAGGAACCCCTCTCCTAGAGTCATGTGACTTAGGCATCTAAGCTGTTTCTTGCAGAAGTGAGTTAGGTCCTGCCTCACTCAACACAAATATGGCCAGAAAAGGAGTTGGAAGAAGTGGTGGTGATAATGCCTACCTTTATAACTTTTAGTTTACTGAATAGAGTGCTAATCAGGGTCTCCCAAATCCCAGGCATATGCTCTATCCACTGGGTTAAAAAAGTTATAAGGCGAGCACCACTTCCTCCTCCTCCCTTCTTTGGCCATATTTTGAATAGGACCTGATCTGATAGGCAGTATGGGTCATGCCTACCATTGCAAGGCTCACCTACAACTTAGGTGACTGAACACCTATCTTCCCCTTGTTCATGAATCACTCTGGAGCTTTTGGATACCTAGGGGGAAGCAGCAGTGTGCATACCCAGAGTCAGAAACATAGGCGCTGAGGGGACTTTTATCCTAAAAACTTAGGCATCAAGTAAGTTTAGGTACCTACAGGGAGTTTTGTGGATCACAGTGGAGCCTAAAACTGGGATGTAGGTGCCTAAACCCGAGACAGTCACCTAAAAATCTTTGTAGAATCTACGCTTTATACCACACAGTGTACAGCTGGAACATAGAGTGTCTCTATGGGAGCTGAGAAACGTAAAATCGGAAACCCAAGATTCCTTATTCTAGCCAAGCATGAAAGTTGCTGTCAAATACAAGGCATCTATAGTGTGTAATCAGCAGTAATTACAGAGTGAAAATTTCAAAATAACCCCTGAAGTCACGTGATTCTTCAAGGTTATCACAGATCTATTTTAATTAAACATGAAAAATTACTTTTTATTAGTGAAATTTTACTTCTTTAAAATACAGTTCTATAGGTTTAAACTCAACTGCTTCTTAGCTTCTAAATTATCAATGGCACTACACAGTTACATGATTTTATGTGCATTTCAATAATACAGAAAATGATGCCATTAATATCTTAGCAACATTGTTTCTGTATGCACAAAATCAAATCTTAATCATTTACCATTTTATATTTCTTTGAATATCCTTCTGACTGACTCTCAAAGAGGGCTAACCCTGGGTGATGTTTGAAATGTAAAGTTCAGCCCATTTTGAGTTATGTAGGTGCAAAGAAGTCCTAGTTTCTAAAGTAGTGTAGTATATTTATTTCTTGTTCAGGAATCTCTAAAATAGTTGAAGAATATTTTTTCAAATTTTGAAAAAATATTCATGTTTGGAGTGAGACCAATCATGGAAAGTATCTAGATGAAATAATATTTTTGGTTAAGATGTGAGCTAGAGAAAATGGAATTATAATGAAAATGGTTGTGCACCTTTAAATATGGTATTCACTCTGACAAGTGTTTAATTAGATAGATAAAACTGTTTCACAAAAGCATGTATTATTCATGAGAGTTAATGTCACTTGATTACTCTCTTTGAGAATGTATGATGTCACCTCCACGAATGATGATAATTTCAGGTCTGCAACAAAGTTGCTGGAGCAGGTTTTTGAAGTTGCTGTATTATAGTGTTTTGGCAACTATCTGAAATAAAGCTGCTCTTATGGCTGTTTCATTAAGCAAATCTACTGTGGTAACAGTCTGAAGCCAAGCTGTTTCTGCAGCTGTTTGAGTCATGGCTGCTCCTGAAGTGTTTGGAAGAAAGAGGGCATTAGCGAAGAATAAAGGGGGAAGTGAGAACATGAGGGAAGGAGAGAGAGAGAGAGAAGGGGAAGGTTTTTAAAAAAATATTTGAAGAATGTACACTATGAAAAACAAAGAATATTTTTCTCAAGCAGCTTTGAAAAACAAAACTATAATACCATCTTGAGGTTTTGGTGGTATCAGCAGTTACAAGCATATAATATAAACATTGCTAATGATTTGTGTGTGAATTATATGCATAAAAACTACATAAAAAGGACATTTCATTTGCAAAGTAAAGCATTCAAAAGTTAGAAACTGTCCAAACTAAGGTTTCCTCTGCTACTTTAATTTGACCCCCTTGTTTGTATGTACTATGCTACTACCTTTAATTACATGATTGCATGTATTTTTTCTACAGTAACCCTGCCTCATTCAGTGCACAGAATGGACAGGGCTCACTTAGATGAGCAGCTATTTAATATTTTGTTTTCTCCTTGTTCAATGTGTGGTCTCAGGCCTTATTTACTGCACATTATTCAAACCCTACTCTGAGACAGGATTATTAAATTCCTCAATTGTTTTTCTATGATGCTGATCAGAACAGTATCTGAGTGCTCAATGCGGATGGAATCTTCAGGAAATTTAGCTGCTAAAATGCAGGAGTGAGTTGATGGCTTCATCAGCCATAGTCTTCTAAATTGTCAACCCACTACCAAAGTTCTCTGCCCAGCAAGAAAGAATATCACTTTTGTCTGTGAGCAGCCAGTTACTATCTGCTATGAGGACAGGGGCTGTACCACTGGATTTTGGGACATACACAGCACAGAGACCTTCACAGAAAGCCTTCATATCATGCTTGTCAGCCACTTCCTACAGATCTGCAGCCTTCTGCTCCCACCAATGGTTCTTCATTAGCCTTAATTGCGTTTGTAGTTTATTTTTTGCCTGATGGTACCTGGCCTTCTTCATTGCCTATTTCTTGTCATAGATGTAGGACTGGCATGTGATATGCATTGTCTTCAGTAGCTGGTCTATCTCAGGATCATTCTCATTGAACCAGTCTTGGTGTTTCCACCCTACAAAGCCAAGAATCTTGGATGCTATATTATATATGACATCTCTGAACTTTGACCAGATTGTCTCAATGTCTGTGGAGTTCTCTGGGACCTCAGCTGATGCAGTCTCCAATGATGATTCCTACTTTGCTTGTTTGTGGAGGTTCTTTGTGGCAGAAACATTGATCTTCTTTGGTGGTTTGAGGCATCTTCTGGAATGCTTATGGCGACATGATATTTCTTACAATCCAATGATCTGATCAGCATTCTGCACCTCTCAAAAAGTGAGTGATGTACACATCTTCAATGTCTTTAGACTGTACAGGTACATAGTCCAGCTTATTCCACTGTTTTGACCTGGGATACATCCATGTTGTCTTATATTTGTTGGCCTGTTGGAAGACTCTGTTGGTAATAATGAGATTGAATTTGGCACAACTGGAGAGAAGTAGTTTCCCTTCCAGTGCTTTGGAGTTTAACCTTCCAATGCCGTGATGTCCTACCACGCTGCTCTGCCTGTCAGAGTCAGCTCCCACATGAGCATTAAAGTCTCCAAGGACAATGAGTTTGTCCTGGTGTGGTACCCCTCTGATGGCTCCACTGAGATCTTTGTAAAATGCCTCTCATCTGTATGAGTCATTGTCAGCACATAAGTACTGATAATGGTGGCATACTGGTCTCTGGACAAGTTTATGTAGAACACCATAAATTGATCATTGACTTCCTTGGGGAGCGAGTCAAGCTTGTGGGCAATGTCAGACCATATGGCAAATTCTACTCCTGATTGTCTAGCCCTATCCTTGGCCTTGCCAATCCAGTAACTGTAGACTGGTCCCAGCTCCTCAAGGTGGAACTCATCAGTGAGTCTGATTTCACTGAGAGCAGTCATGTCTATGTTATACTTCTTCAGTATTGTGGCAGTAAGGACTGTTCTTCACTCTGGTCTCTGGTCACTGTCAAAAGAGTTCTGACATTCCATGACCCAAAAGTCAGTCTGTGAGAATCTTTGTTTTATTTTGACTGATGACCCGGACCCAACCTTCACGGGTCCACTATAATGAGAAGTCTGGAACACTAATTGGAATAGGTGTGGTATGCCCGTATGAGAGAAGGTGCAGGGCAATGTACTACACAAGGGGCAGTGGGACAGATGGAATATCAACACCTTCCACCTTGATGACTGGCCCTATCAGGAAGTGTGTTGCCATATGTCCTATGCTTTTCCAGGGATATCTTGGCAGGAGGATCCCAAAAGAAAAAAAAGGGTGGAGGGTGGAGTGTTAGGATATAGATATTCAGGCCTGTCTGTAAAGGCCTATACTTTAAGAATTTAGGTGTATTTTTATCACTTAGCTAGTTACAGAGGTATAAAACAAAGAATCAAAATCACAGTCCGCCTGTATACGGGTTTCTCTCACTAAGATAGTCTGAGGCCCGGTTCTTAGGCTAATGCCTTTGGCTAAGCAGCAGGGGCAGCCATAAGCTGGGAAGCATATGGTCACATCCTTACATCCCAAACTAGTCACATTGAAATAAGGTGCTATTGGATTGTTAGAAAGATGATCCTGTCCTGATAGCGCCCACACCACCAGATAAAGAAACGGATCTTAAGATGGTTAAAGAAAACTTAGTTTGATAGCATCCTGTTCGGCAAGAAATCATTTCTCAATAGTTGTGGTTGTGAAACCCTCATTTCTGTATGTTTTATCTTTATGGCCCCCACTTTTCTATTGTTAATCTGTGTGGTTCTCTAATTGTTTCTGTCTGCTGTGTAATTAATTTTGCTAGGTGTAACTTAATTAGGGTAGTGGGATATAATTGGTTAGACAATTATGTTACAATATGTTAGGATTGGTTAGATAGATTTCAGTACAATGATTGGTTAAGGTATAGCTGAGAATATTACTGTATAAATTAGGACCAAACAGAAAGTAAGTGGGGATTCGAAAATAAGGAAAAAGGAACTTGGATTTAAGCTTGCTGGAAGTTCACCCCAATAAACATCGAATTGTTTGCACCTTCGGACTTCGTGTATTGTTGCTCTCTGTTCACGTGGGAAGGACCAGAAAAATGGGTGAAGGAATAAGCCCTCTAACATTCACTCTGGTCTCTGATCACTGTCAAAAAGAGTTCTGACATTCCATGGCCCAAAAGTCAATCTGTGAATCTTTGTTTTATTTTGACTGATGAGTTGGAAGAACAGCCAGCAGCTGTAGCCTGACAGCTATGGAAAGGGCAGGCTGTGTTTAGAGGTTAGTTATATTATTCCTTAAATATCATCCATACACATATCTCACAGTGCTTGAGTACTGATAAGTTACAAGCTTTCACCAGTGATCTCACATGCTACCCTGCATGGATAAATACCATGAAAATGGTGTATTAGGTGTTGTCAGCTTGTTAGGTCTGACAGAGGTTGCTTATAAAGAACGGTGAACCTTGTGCTAATTGGCACCAAGGGGCTTCTGTGTGACACTTGTATTTTCAGGTTTCTGAGTAAACTGGGAATGAATGTCAGCAACCTTAACATCATGTTAACACTGTGTGTGTGTGTGTGTGTGTGTGTGTGTGTGTGTGTGTGTGTGTGTGTGTGTGTGTGTGTGTGTGTGTGTGTTGGAATTTCCCTTGGTTGTTTAGAATGTAAGTAAAGAATGGACACAACTGAAGAAATGAAGCTGATGACATTTTTATTACGTAAATACTGTCAACTGTAAATGTTTACATTTTTATTCATGAATTTATTACATGCCAAACATCCTTTTCTGCCAGCCAACAAGGAGTTTAAGCTCTTGTTGGTATCATTCCAAAGAGAAAATTGAGCAGGGGAACTTACTCTAAGAAACCTCTTAATTCTAGTCCACCACCAGTTTCTATAGAGACAGTATCCTCAAAAATCATCCTTATTTGTGGCTATAAATAACTTACTTCCACAGTGCAGTGCAGAATTGGAGTTTAACCATAGATTCCACCATACATAAGTTGGACAATGCTTTAGAGAAATGAAGCTGTAAATTAAATGCAATGTTAATTGCATCTTGTTAACAAGAATATATGCACTCATGGGAAATGTGAAGGACTGCAAAAGCAATCTGTCCCTCGTGATGCTGTCTCATTCTGAGATGATTGTACCTACTGCTGACATAGACCTGAGTGTTCTATGTCGCATGCTTTGGCAACACTGTAATAGCTTCTATCTATTTGAGGTACTTATATTCTCTCCATTATCGTAGTATTTGAACACCTCACAGTCTTTTGTGTATTTTTCCTCATAACATGCTGTAAGGTAGGGATTATTATCCCCATTTTGCAGGTTTTGAATTGAGGCAAAGAGAGATTAAGGGCCAGATTTTAAAAGATATTTGGGAGGCCTACTGTAAATTTAGGCACCCAAATACAGTTTAAAATCCATCCCTAAATAACTTGCCTGTTTCTCTGTGGATGTCTCTGTGAGCATGGGTGCCCAGCAGGGTGGTGACTAGCTGCTTTCAGCGGGAGGGAGGCAGCAACAAGGGAACATGTCCCCTGTGACAAGAGGGAATGGGGCTTCATTGAATGATATAAGGGGTAGGAATTGAGGAGTAGGTCCACAGCAGAGGCTGGGATGTGGCAAGTCTGTGCTTTGATACATGGCTCCGTGCCCTGTAAACCAAGGCTTATGTTAAATGCATTCTGTGTTGGCTTCATGATAATAATATGCTTCCCACATCTATAGTAAAATGCCTTCATCAACAAATGCATTAGTGTAAATAGAAAGTTATGGGGGAAATATGAAATACTTGATAGTGGACATATTACATTCAAACATGCCCTGTATTTCAGACACAATAGTATCTATACCCATTTGAGAAGTCTGAATTTTGTAAGTTCTAAATAGTACCCAAAAGGGACCTATGAAGGGAAATCTCAAAAATGGGTCATTTTTAATGCTTCTTACTTTTAACCTGTTTAGTGAATTTATTTAAAATGGTCACAGACTAAATCTAGGCTCCTTTACTAAGCAGTGGGAAAGAAACATTTGATTTCTCTTAAAAAAAAATCAGTGGAATAATTTGAATTGTATTTTCCAGTGCAAATATAATGGTCAACTAGATACGACTGTGAATGAATTTCTTTAAGACACACTTTAGTTAAAAGGTAGGTCTCATCTTTTGACATGAACATGGTCATCTACAACAGTGATGCCAGTGCTGAGAACACAATGCCCCTACTGTACATACAAATATGTTTCACCAATCCTGAAATTTTTCAAGTGTATTTCTCGAAGAACAGCAGTATAAACAGTAAATTTTAGCTGCTAATGAAACAATTATCCTGAGTAACGTACGCACAACCTCAGTATTAAATGTACTGCTTGCCTGTCTTGGGACTAATATCATTGAATCATACACGTCTGTTTTCCAGTGCAACTGGCAAGAGTGTACCTATGGCTTTTTAATTATTTTTAATTGTGATTACTTGTACGTTTAGTTAACAATGGTCTTTCATAGTCATATTTTTTTCAGTTTCTAAAAAATGTCTTTCCATTAATAGGTGCTCAACCTGTACATTAAGAATCCTAATTACAATTAAAATTGATATACATTTGGTAAAAACAATATCAGAAAAGTCTTGAATAATAACCATAGTGCTAAGCTGTGGACCTCAGTAACAAATGGCAAAGGCACTGCCTTAATCAGAGGTGTTGTTATAATACTTGCCACTTCCCCACATTTTCTCTCTTTTTTTATGCTGAGCTTCAGCCATCCAGCCCTTATCATTTTTTGTCAGACACCAAGTGGTTAGTGTGATCCATTTAAATATGACATAGAGCTATATATGATTCATATACTAAAGACAACTCACCTCGTATCTCCTTACTAATAACCCTCCTAGCAGTTTCATATATACCTTGAATAAAATGGGGGACAGACAGCCCCCCTAAATCATCCTCCAATAGTCCATAATTATTCATCTGGTTTTCTTCAACATAAAGAATCAGTTAGGATCTGAGAACTCTGACAAATATCATGCTAGGAACTAAAGAACATTCCAATTCTACTCATGAGTCAAATTACTTTAATATGAATGAGATCATCTTTATGAAAACAACTAAGAAACAATGTAGAGTTATTGAGGTCTATCTACGTTATACAAAAAGGATGAAATGACTGACCAAAAAGGGAGGTAGTGAGGAACGGGACAGATGGGGTGAAAGCCACCCTTTGTAAGAGGAGGTGTCTCTAACTTGGCTCATTTCACAGATTGTGAATGAGATAGGTTTCCCAGCCTTGAAAGAAATCTGGTACCAGAATTGCCTTTACTTGTCTCCTCCTACCTTTTATGACAGATAACTCTTTTGCATCAGTGTAAGTAAAAGGATGTAGTTTCCAGGGATTTCTCTCCACTTTGGGACAGAACTACGAAACTGCATAGGGCAGAAGACAGTAGGCTCAATACAGAGTAATTCCAAAACAAAATTTATGGATGTCTTGACATGTTTCTTTTCTTATAGTTGTAACTTATGAAGGAAGAAGTCCACTTCACAGACCTTTGATTTAAGGAAATAATGTGTTTACTGGTCTAAATCTACCCTCTCCCGTATTGAATGCATCTAGATTTTATACAATATGCCCTGAATCTGACTGTACAAAGTGTTACTTGTCTCTAGTTAAGAAAGAGGGTAATAAACATAAAAGTCCAGCACTTCAGCTGCTGGTATCTGGAGCAGCTCCATTGGAATCGTGGAGTAATGCAGATGTTCACCTGTTGAAGGTCTGTCCCTAGGAAATTGCCTGGCAGAAGCAGTTTTAGGATTTTACAGACCTTCTTCAAACATGTATGAGGTCCCTACATTGCTCTTAACTCCTTTTGCATATCTGGCGGGTTGGTTTCTATGGCCAAGAGCTAATTGTAGCCTGTTACTACCTTCTCACTATAGTCTACAATTACAGAGTGAAGAAAAAGCTAATTCGTTGTAGGTTTTTACTGCTAACAAACTGAAAAAACAAGCTATTTCTATTTATCTATAGGGACATTTTACATTCAAGCAAACGTGGATGTCAGTTTAAAAAAAAGTCACAAATGTTTATTTGCAAAAAGTATGTCATTTGAGGGTCTGCCCATTAGAATATATCCATGCTGCACACGAAGGTAGCACAGGTAGGCACACATGTGCTAGCTTTGGTCTAGCTTGCACGGGTAACAATAGTAGTGTAAATGCAGTAAAATAGGCTTCAGCATGGCATAGCCACCACATTTACACTACTATTGTTAAATGGGTTAGGTAAACTAAAGTGAACATGGATATGCTTACCTGTGCTACAATCATGCCTCCGCTTGCATAGCCATAGAATTGCAAGATTGGACGTACCTGTTCTCAGCAGGTGGAGCCTTAGAAGACTCACAAGGCAAGGTCCCACGAGTAGTCTATATAGTGACTAGTCCCTTTCAAACCTTATAAAGCTGCAGGGGTAAATAAATATTGCGCTGGTAGAAAAATAAACATTTCATGAAAAAATTTGATGGTTTCAAGTGATTTTCATTCCACAGATTTTGAAAAGGAACAATTTCTATTTACTTGATTTTTGTTAATATAGCTTTTCTTTCCCCTCTTATTCTCCTCCTCCCCTGCTGCAATTTTTTTTCATGTCACTCCTATTATCACTTTGCCTTTTAAAAAGGGGTGGGGAGAAATGGAAGGAAAACTTATGAACCAAAAAAACCCTAAATTTTTGATTTTCCAGTTTTTTTGAAGAAACAAAAAAAGAAAAATCTGAAACCGGTTTTTGCACTAACATTTCCAATTTTGAAAAATGGCCATTTTTTGACCCCCCAAAAATGAAACCATTTTGACCAGCTCTAAGAAAAGTACATTCTGCCATAGACTGTTACAGATCTCAAAGGAGCACATGGAGATCAAACACACCAAAGCCGTGATTTAACTTTGATGTACAAAAAAAAGTCTTATCATCCATGCCTTTCCAGGCAAGCAATTTAGTAAAGACATCATGAGATTAGAGATACTAGTCCAAAGATAACCTGTCACTGTATGAGTTGTAATCTTAATTTACTGCTGCAAACCCGGCATGAATTTCACATGATTCAAAAACATTCTATTATTTCCAGGAGCTGTAGAGTGAACCTATATCAATTTCCCAATGCTAAACATATCAGGATATGACAACCATTTCTATCCTTATGAATTAAATTATTTAAAATGTCATACTTTGGATGTACTTAGAAATATTCCTACTATCAGCCATCCACAGCACACCACAGTAATGACTTCGGTTTTATGTAACATTTGAAGGCAGACAAGCTGGAATAAAACATATATATATATAACACATGTCTGAGGTTTCTCTTATGTATTTCAGTGAATTGATCATACATACATTTTTTTTTTCACATTTGGAGTTATTTTCCTTAAAGTTCCTCCAGCCATAGTAAACCACAAAAGAAACTGATTTTTTAGATACGCAATTGCTAATGAATTCCCATCACTTGAAATTCCTGTCACAAATATACCACACAGAGGAAGAATTTTTCCCCTCATAAACTTCACTCCCATCAGAGAGCATGTTATAAATTGACTGCAGAATAGGAGAAGACACTGCTATCTCTACCAGCCTTTCTCTGATTAAGGGAAACAATTTAATTACCTATCTAAATTGCTAATGTGCTTCACTTGAGATACAGTTCTCATTCACAGACCATACCTTCACCTCCCTGCCATGCTTGGATAATGTACTTTACTACACATAATTTATAAACAAAGAAATCTAAAGTTATGTACAAATTACCCTCTACTGCCCCATAAATTGGGAGAGAAAACATTTTTCACAGTAAACTCAGTGTCTGTCCCTAAATACCTTTTATATTTCCCTAAAACCACAAAAGAGGCGATTCCCAAAGGCAGGGCCTTTAATTGTGGGAGCCCTGCTGCTGGTTCTGGCATGTTCTCTCCTAGGAACTGCTAACAAGATCATCTGAGATAAATATAACGGTCACAATGGGGAATTGAGCAAGAGCTGGTGTCTCAGCTAATTGGGCTGCAGGCCATTTAAGGTCTTTAACAGTATCACAAATGACTTGAATTGCACCTTGACATGAACAGGAAGCCAGTGCAGATATTTGAGCATAGATGTTAATGTATAAGCCTTTTCTGTCTCCTCCCAGCTCAAAGCGAGCACTAGCTGAAGTTTCTGGGTAGTTAGTCACTATAGTGAAATGAAATAATTTTGCTTGGAATCAACAAACGTGTAGATGACATTTACAAGGACCCCAGTTAGACAGGAATGGCCAGCCAGAGGTGATGAGAAGCACTACAAGGCATTGCTTCTACCTGAGAAACTAGCAGCAGCAACAAATCTAATAAAGATCTTGAGTCTGCAAGTCATTTTGATAAGATGTGAGCATAGCTTTCCCCAGCTTTTAAGCGTCACTTCCATTTTATATGGGTTGTGGCCCAGTCAGTTCACTTATACCCAGATGCTGATCTCAATTTACAGAAGCCACAACTAGTGGCTTGCCACACCTATTGTCTAACATGGGATAGGCAACGTATGGCACGCATGCCGAAGGTGGCATGCAAGCTGATATTCAGTGGCACTCACACTGCCAGGGCCTGGCCACCGGTCCAGGGGGCTCTGCATTTTAATTTAATTTTAAATGAAGCTGCTTAAACATTTTAAAAAACTTATTTACTTTACATACAACAATAGTTTAGTTATATATTGTAGACTTATAGAAAGAGACCTTCTAAAAATGTTAAAATGTATTACTGGCACGCGAAACCTTAAATTAGAGTGAATAAATGAAGACTCAGCACACCACTTCTGAAAGGTTGCTGACCCCAGTCTAACATATCCATATAGAAAGTATGCAACTAAGACTTGAGAAAAAATGACTAATACTCCACACAGTGTCTGAAGACTTCTTTAAAAACTAGGCATACAAGCAATGTCAGCCACCTAGATTCTCTGATCATCCATATTTGTGTGGACTAGTAATTGATAACGTCTTTTGAAAATACAGAACTATATTCGTTACCCATAGTTTTATGTATCCAATACACACATTAGTTTGGCAAAACAGTTTATCTCTAGATAGCTCAAGGTATTGATAATGAGAGTTAGGTCCTTTTAACTTCTGAGTTACTGATTCAAATCCATCCTAAGTCTACAATCACTGAAGTCACTACCCAATATGAAATGAGTTGTAATCTTGGTTCAGTTGCTTGACTTACACCATAAAAAATACTTTAATGTTAGCACAGATTAACATATTTTTTGACTCTTTCAGAGGAGAAGCAAAGAACTATATTGCTCATTGTTCATGGCTGCAGTATGCTGGTAGGAAAACATTCATCATACTACCCACAGTATCCTTATTCTGTGGATAAATAATTAAATTAAGTTTTAATTAAGGATGTATCTGCAATCATTTGACTATCTCTTTGTTCACTACTCCATTAAACTACTTTGCTTACAGGAAGTGCATGGAAAGGAAAATTCAGCATCTGAAGGAGGACAAGGAATTTATGGTTATATTTTGAGTGATCAGAGAACAATTTTGCAGTGGTATAAAATGATTTTTGTTACACCTGTTATTGTTTTGTTCTTTTTATAGAGGTTATTCCGTTATTTTTTCCACGTATTCAAAACTTACAAAGGTTCACTTACAATATAAAAAAAGACAGTGTTCATAATATCTCAAAAGTTGTAAAATTTTATAAACAAATGTAAATCAGTTTATACAATTTATTATCATGTCACATATAAAATAACATTACTCTTTCCATTTAGAGGGTAAGATTTTCTAAAGTATTCAACACTGGCCTACCGCTGTTCCCATTGTTCTTATTTACTTGTATTGCAGGAGCACCTAAAAATTCCAACTTCATTGTGCCAGACACTGAAGAAACATATAAAAAGACAGATCCTACCCGGAAGAGTTTACAGTGTAAGTAAAACTTCCATTGCCTTCAGTGGAGCAGAATTAGGCCAACACTGAGTGCTTTAGAAAATCCCACCCTGAGTATCTTGGATTCTATAAGGACTTGGTTCAAAGCCCATTGAAAGCACTGGAAAGACTGCCATTGACTTCAATGGGCTTTAGTGTAGGCCCATAATCATTCCATCAGGTAGCAATGCTGACCAAGTGATTTTCAACAGTTTTCCTATTCAGAGACACCACATATGAGCCTCTCCATTAATTCTCCCTTTTGTTGGCCTTGGATCTAGCTGTTACATAAATGGATTCATCAATAGAAGTGATGGATATAACAGTCTTCAAATATATGTAAGCAGCATCTGAATGAACTGTCCCCAGACAGCTAGTTGGGGAGGGACTTCAGGAGCAAACTGTATTTACATGAACACACCTACTCGGCGTAAGAATCTAGGAGACAGGAGCTGTGTAGCTCCAAGTGATCAAATTTGGCTGGTGTTGGGTTACAAATCACTTTAGTACTGTATGCAAGGGTAGTGAAACGTTATCAGTGTTGTTGTCTTTATTGTCTGAGTAAAGGGGTGCAGAACTTCGCTTAACCCAGGGGTCAGCAACCTTTCAGAAGTGATGTGCCTAGTCTTCATTTAGTCACTCTAATTTAAGGTTTTGCGTGTCAGTAATACATTTTAATGTTGTTAGAAGGTCTCTTTCTATAAATCTATATTATAGAACTAAACTATTATTGTATGTAAAGTAAATAAGTTTTTTAAAATGTTTAAGAAGCTTCATTTAAAATTAAACTAAAATGCAGAGCCCCCTGGACCGGTGGCCAGACCCGGGCAGTGTGAGTGCTACTGAAAATCAGCTCACGTGCCACCTTTGGATGTGTGCCATAGGTTGCCTACTTCTGGCTTAACCTGTCCCAAATGAAGGAGTCACTCTCAGCTGAAAGGACCTCAAATGCCAGATCCCTGTGAAGGAGGGGGAGACAGGGGCAGATAGAGGTCCCAGCCAGGAGGTGTGGGCTTTCCCTCAGGATCCCTGGTCTGGTTTAACCTGTTCCTCCTCACTGTTCAAAGATAGAGCTAACTGGGCTCCATTAGGAGTCTTTTGTTATTTTAAGTGCTTAAAAGAGCTGACAATCACTTGTGGTGGGACTGTATCTCTGCCCAGCCTCAGAGCTGAAAATCACTAGAGCTTGGTGGAACCTGGAGACTGACCTGCCGAAGTCACAGAAGAGAGGCAGCTGGCAGAAGGTGACTAGTGAGTGGAACGGCAGCTGGCAAGATGGCCAGCAGAGTGGAATAAACAGGTGGCAGGGTGGCCAGTGGAGAGGAACCGTGGCTGGAGTGGTGGCCAGCCAGAGTGAGTGCTCAGATGGCAAAGCAAGCAAGGTTCCTTCTTCCCTGGGTGGGAGGTGAACTCACACAGATGCAGGGCTGCCCAGAGGATTCAGGGGGCCTGGGGCAAAGCAATTTCAGGGGGCCTTTCCATAAAAAAAAGTTGCAATACTATAGAATACTATGTTCTTGTGAGGGCCCCTGCAGAGTCTGGGGCAAATTGCCCCACTTGCCCCCCACCCCCCCACCCCCAGGCCGCCATGGGAAAAATAAACATTTTAAAACCTTCCGCATCCTGGCACAAACCCAGTTTTGAGAGAACTTATTTTCAAGTCACCTTTACAAGTATCATTGGTTCTCAGCATCAGCTAGTGCTAAAAGGCACTAAAGCTCATTAAAAGGATTGGACAAAAGTTTTCCATCAACATTTTTTTTTGATCGAAAACTAGGGGTTTTTAAAAAGCAGAAAAAATCATGGACAATGTCTACTTTCCTTCAAAATTTGTTGTGGTTTTTTTAATTGAAAAGCTGAAATTAGTCTGCCAAAACTTGAACGCAGTTTGGGGTTTCAGAAGTGTGTGGCCAAATATTTGCTACTTGCTGTGTTTGATTGTTTAAAGAAACAATAAAAAAATTCTGCTTAAAAAAATCCAAAACTTTTGAACCTCCTCAGCTTGTGACCAAACTCTTGAGCCCATCCAGTCAGAGATTTTTCCAGGTTTCTGATACTCTACTGGCTTCCTTGACTCCTATATGTCTCCATAACTTTGGGTTCATTTAGGTTAGAACAAAGGACCATAAGGATGGCCACACTGGATTAGACAGAAGGTCCATCCAACCCAGTATCTTGTCTACCGACAGTGGCCAATGCCAGGTGCCCCAGAGGGAGTGAACCTAACAGGTAATGATCAAGTGATCTCTCTCCTGCCATCCATCTCCACCATCTGACAAACAGAGGATAGGGACACCATTCCTTACCTGTCCTGGCTAATAGACATTAATGAACTTAACCTCCATGCATTTATCTGTTTCCTAGAGACTGGCTCCATGGGGTCCCTCACAAACTGGAGACGGTTACTGTGGGTTTGTCTTAGTATAGCTTATGTACATACTCCATGAACTGAGCATTTTAACTTGTTCCAAAATCTAGGATGAGCCTATGTTGTGAAAACTGAAATGCTCAAAATAGCACATGCATGTGAATGGACACAGGGTGCTAAAATTAAATTAATCCAGGGGGTCTCAAATTGGGGATCGGGATCCCTCAGGGGGTCACGAGGTTATTACTGGGGGTCACAAGCTGTCAGCCTCCACCTCAAACCCTGCTTTGCCTCCAGCATTTATAATAGTGTTAAATATGTTAAAATGTGTTTTTAATTTATAAGGGGGGGTCAAACTCAGAAGTTTTCTATGTGAAAGGGATCACCAGTACAAAAGTTTGAGAACCACTGAATTAACCCCTCTGGAACCTCAGGGAATGCAGGGGGGGGGTCTCCCTTGATAGGGTTGGGAAGGAGGTAGGTGGTGTAGGATATTGCTCCTCTCATATGATCCCTCCCCCATGTCTCTCTTGGCTCTATCATTGTTAATCTAATTTTAAATGAAGCTACCCATCCCTGACATGAATCTCCGTATGGCACTGAAATTAAATGTAGATTATAATTTGGCATTTGAGAAGTGAAAGGGATGGTAGCCCTAAGGGAAAAGATAACAGCTTGGCTCTTTGTGTTAAATAGCTGTCTGCAAGCCTCAAACTGCTGAATGAGCTTTAGGGTAGGGAAGACTGTGCCTCCCCAAACAGCCTGGCCCTGCCCCCTATCTGACCCCCACCCACTTCCTGCCCCCTGAATGCCCCCCTCAGAATCCCTGACCCATCCTGCTCCTTGTCCCCTGACCACCCCATGGAGCCCCCCCCAACCACCATCCCTGGACCCCATCCCCCACGAACTCCCCTGCTCCCTGTCCCTTGACTGCCCTGACCCCTATCCAACACCCGTTGAGTCCTGACAGACCCTCAGAAGGCCCACGATCCAATCCCCTGTTCCCCGTCCCCTGACTGCCCCCACCCCCAGAACCTCTGCCCCCTCCCTATGCCCTGACTGTCCCTGGGACTCCCTGCCCCTTATCCAACCCCCCTGGCCCCACCTCGACCGGAACCTCAGCACGCCACATCCAGAAGTGGCCCTAGATAGTGCTGCAGCAGCCCTGCCCCCTTATCACACAGCTCTGAGTGGGAGGAGCTCAGGCCCCACCTGAGCCATGCTGCTTTAGCGCTGTCCAGGGCTGCTCCTGGACACGGTGTGCTGAAGCGCAGGGGGATGGGGGAAGGTGGAGGTGGAGGCAGGAGTGGGGCTGGAAGGGATCCTCCGACATTCTCGTGGGGGCCCCTGCTGGGCCCAAGACCTGGGTCAAATTGCCCCACTTGCCCCGCCATCTGGGCAGCTCTGCACAGATGCACCTCTGAACCCTGGGTCCTCACTGACCAAGCACAACCACTGTGAGTGGAGTCTGGTGAGAGAGCAGAGAGTGGCACATAAAAGGAACTTTTGGTTGTAGAACTCAAGAACATGAGGCAGAAAACACTGCCCCATGCACTCTGCTCACAGTTTTATGATTATGAATCCTGCTTGTGGCATTTTCCCTAATTAATTTCAGGAGACTTCCCTCCTTTTATTAGAAGTTTCTTTTCTACACTCAGACTCTTTGCTTGCAAGTGGAGAAATATTGCCTCTCAGAGGCACCCACGGATGGTGTGTAATTTTCCCAGGTTATTGGGTGGGGGCTCGAGTTGATTCTGTGTTGTATTGTTGAAAAGGAACCCCTAGATATTGAACCCAATCCTGGTTGCTGCCAGTTCCATCTGGCAGAAGGGTTACATATATAAAAGGTTGTTATAAAGAAGACAGTGATCAATTGTTCTCCATGGCCATTGACTGTAGGACAATAAGTACTCTGCTTAATTTATAGCAAGGGAGATTTAGGTTAGACATTAAGAAAAACTTTCTAACTAGAAGGATAGCTAAGCACTAGAAAATGTTACCTAGTGAAGTTGCAGAATCCCTGTTATTGGAGGTTTTTAGGAACAGGTTAGACAAACGTGTCAGGGGTGGTCTAGGTTTACTAGATCCAGCCTCAACATGGGGAGGACAGACTAAATGAACTCTTTAGGTCCCATCTATTCTATGATTCTATAAGTGCTGAGCTGCCATAATGCCAATCAAATAGAAGATGCAGATGCTCCACACTGCTGAAGATTAAAAGTCTCTCTGGTATAATTAGAGATGAAGAATATATTGTTTTTATGCTAATGAAACAGCTTAGTCAATTCCACCCATCCTTACAATTATATAGACCAATATTAAATTAAGTTTATGCTATAGATTCAATAAATAGCTAATAGAGTCAAACTGGTGCCTATTAAATGGGAAACTATTCTAAATTATCCAGTTGTAAAGGCAATACCATGATAAATAAATACCATTGCAGTAAAGTGTCAATTTGGAAGAGCGTAGTGCCTTAAGTGAAGATGATGGCCTTCATTCAGCTGATCAGTAAGGCCTGAGTCAAAGTCCATTGAGCTCAATGGGAGCTTTTCCATTGAGTTCAACAGGCTTTGAATTGGGCTCCAATTCACTGGAATTCCCTGCAGGTCATTATTCCTCCTATAAACTGTGAAAATAAAACAGTGAAGAAAAAAATAAAGTAATTTTCTTATTGTGTGTTGAACAGATGCTCTGCCCATTGCCATGGATACAGTGCTCTTTTTGCAGTTCTGGTCTTTTCCTAAATATTGAGACAGTCCAGCAACCAATAGGAAAGCAGGACTTAACTCTCAATGTTCCCGTAGATTTATAATTGACAGCAATCCTATACTGGCACCTGGAGTGTATTTTTAAAAAGTCAGAAAAAAATGTCAGTTATTGTTTGGGTTTCAAATAAATCCTGGACCATCCTACTCACATTACAAAGAATTTGCAAATATAGTTCAGATTTTCAAATTTTAAGTGAGAGCAGTAGTATTTTGGCCTGGCTCAAATTGCCAGACCTCACTTCACCTCAGAACAGAAATAGTTTTGGAACAACTGTTATGGAGAAATTATACACTATACTTTACCAGCTGAAATCAAACATTAATACTAATCCAAAGTATTAACATACTGCTTTCATTGTCACTGGAAAACTTGGAATTGATTTACAATCCCAGTATATTTAAACCAGAGTTTGGGTGAGGACACATCAACAAGCTGTTGCTGGAGTAGGAGGTGTACTGTTAAAGCTCTGCAGCTCCAATGAATTTTCCTTTTTTTCATTGCATTTGTCACTGTGGTTTCTGGAGCATAGTACAGTAGTCAGGATTTAAGCTCTGGAAATGGGTGCAGCCTAATTATGTCTAAAGATGAAGCTGAAAGTGAAAACAGTATGCAAGATAAACTTCCTGTCATTAAAGCTACAGTGCAGCAGGCAGCCTTCTTTTCATGATCCCACAAAGGATTCCAGAAATGTACTAATATTATAATCAATGATGAAGAGTTAATTGATGAAGCATGGTTATCCTTGCAAGACACTATTACTTCAATGAAAGTAGAGCTTCAGGATACGAACAAGAAGGCTGATATAGAAACAAAGGCCTCCTTGTGTGCCTTGCCTTCAAGAAATATGGCACAGTACTTTCAAAGACACTGTAACCACAGTCATAAAATGACAAAATCTGCCACACGTATGCAGATGGAATAGTATCTTACACCTTTAGTAGTTCCATTGACTTGAATGGGATGATCCATGGAGTAAATTCCTATTCAGGGTGAGTAAGTGCATCTAATCTGGCCCTTAAATTCCCATAAAATAAATTAAAACTTAAGGATAACCAATGTTGTTATAGAAACATTACTGAGTTTAGTTATAAACGCTTCTGGGCTGCCTTTTATTTTTTAAAAAATTAACTGTCTGCCCTTAGCTGTAGGTTCCAGTAGTTAATGAGATCTGTTAACTTTTTATTTTACTTCTACTATAAAGTTGTGCTCTTTAGGATGTATGAAAAAATTTCTAGATATTTGAGATCTATTGAAAGTATACACATTTCCAATTATATAAGAAATATAGAACAACTCTTCAAAAAATAAACAACATTTAACAGAATAGCTAGTACAAATCTACCATCTTAAGTGTGGTAAAAATGTCTGAGGCATTGCAGGGACCAAGAGCTACTAAGATTAACTCTCTCTACTAATTGAAACTGGAGGTTTCTTAACTTCAAACTAGGATCATATGATCCACTATCAATCAAGAAGTTTAGCCGGCCAGGAACCAATAATGTCTTGTCTTCTATGAGAGTATAAGAACATTGTCCAGAACCTGCTTGCTTTCTAAGTACTTCTAGGTCTCAGTACTAGGGAAAAGAAATTACATTCCATTCAGGTGCCCAGGTAAATATTAGGCTGTAAATGTAACAACTTGCATAATGTGTAACAAAAAGTACAGTCAATTCCGTTGTTGCATTTTGTCCTCTCAGTTTATGTGACTATAGAAACTTCCCCTCCCTGCAATCATAAAAAGGCACCTAATTGTTAGGCATTTGCTGTTCTCCCCTGCCCACTTTTGGAGGAGGGGGGAATTAAAGCCTCAAAAGCCACTTCTGTAAACTTACAGCTGAAGCCATACTTGTCTTGTACCATAAACAAGAAAAATGAAAACTAAACAAACTAAAATATTTATTCTTTCTTCCTCTACAGGAAGACTCATTTTCACCTTTAAAATTGTCTAAAGGAATTAAACCAATATTGCTGCATGAAGATGATTATCAGAAGCACTACCTTCAGCAAATTGCACTGCAGAGCACTTTAAAGGTACCACTCCTTTTTTATTTGTTTTTTTAAGTCTTGGAAAACTATGCTGCTCTATGGGGGAAACACAGGGAAATGCCACTGCCAGAAAAATTGTAAGGATGATAGGACAGAGAGGGGCAATACACAATTCTAAAAATAGTAAAGCTTAGAAAGCTATTCATACAAGGCAATAATAAAATACCCAGTACAGCCACAAAATTATCATCTAAAAAAAGAGCATTTGGAAGGACTTTAATAGAAAATTGCAGATTAAAAAGGTATTCTCTAGTCTTCACAATTCTCTTAGCTACTGTCTAGAATAATGATGATTCCATCAGCCCACAAGACATCAATTGCTATTTGCTTACTGTGACGAAGTGGGAATGTTCTTGATGTGTTCTTTGAATGCTGAGTGGGGAGTATTGGCCTGGGAAGGTTGCAGGGGAGTTTTGCTAGGACTGCCTGCATTGGGGAAGGGAGGATACCTGAGCATGTAAAATGAGAACCCAGGAGGGGGGCTTAGAGGCCAGGTAGCACCTCTGCCTGGGAAACTGGACAAAGGACACAAGGCTGGGGGAGAAGCGAGGGGGAGGCTGAGTGAGACGACTGGAGAGAGTTTCAGTTTGGAGCTGGCTGGGAAATGGAGAGAGGTGCCCCAATGGGGCTTGGGCTACCCAATGGGGCGATGGCCTCCCTGGGGCCCTCAGATGGACCTAACTAAAGGGGGTCCTGTTGTCTGTACCAGCAAGACCTGTTTTGGACTGTGTTCCTGTCGTCTAAATACACCTTCTGTTTTACTGGTGGCGGAGAGTCATGGTGAATCGCAGGAAGCCAGGGGTGCAGGGCCTTGTCTCCCCCACACTCCGTGACACTTACATCCTATTATTCAAAGAAGATACAAAAGTTGTGTATATGTTGCTTCAGAGATTTGTTGTACCTTGATTACTCTCTTTTTTTTTTTTTTAAGAGGAGCCTGTGAAGATTAGTGAGAAAGTTGACCTACCTCAGGCCTTGATCCTGCATGAAGTTATGCATATGATTAAATTTAAGCTTATGCATAGTCAGGGACTGCTCAGATGAGTAAAGTTAAGCATATGCATAAGTGTTTGCAGGTAATCAGGACATTTTGTTGTTTAACAAGAGGTTCAGTTAAGCAGGGGTCCTTAATGTGGGGGTTAAGGAGATGCAAGCAGCCCTCCTCTCCTTCCTATAATGCTAAAATTACATTCTGGCTAGATGGAGCTGGATATTTTGAGAGCCAAAATATACATATGTGTATTAAACACCAGAAGATGCTTCTCACTTTTTATTGACAGATGATATTCAAAGGCTGAATAAAAATGGAAGATTTGTTAGTAAATATTCAGCTGAAATATCAAGGATACATTTCTTTAGTACAGCTGCATTGTCTGATCCCTGTTACTAACATTTTCAGAACCATTATATAATTTTTGTATTTGTGAATTATTTTGAAATGGCATAATGTGGCATATAGGTTTAGCCACTTCAGATGCAATATTGGCCTTACTTCTCTAAATCTCTGGGTAATAATGTAAAAGATAACTAGTACTTCATCTTTCTTGCCTGGAAAAAGAGAATCCTTGGTACTATGCCAAGTAGGTGTGATGCACAAACAGATGTGATACTGCATTTCTTTGGGAGTTTGAAAGGGGATATTCTTTAGAACCTGAGTCAAGTTGTTGGATCCTGTCTTGTAAACTTTTTTTGCTACAACCAGTATCCATTTGATGGATGTCACAGGAAATATGGCACATATCTTTCAGGAGATGACACCTAGGAGACAGAGATCAACCAATCAGAAAGATCTTATTTATAATTTACAATTGAACCAGGCACTTGCTGCGTATAACGGAGTTCAGCTTACTTAAAGTTCCAAAGCTATTAAACTGCCTCACTCTTAAGTTATGCTCCTCTCTACTGGCAGAGGTGAGGTAGTTATAGCTACTAACATCCTCAACCTAAATAGTCTTTAAAAATAAATATTATAATGGATCTTTTCAGCATCTAAGCATAGGGCTATAAGGATCTTTCTCTGCACGAAAAATATAAAATTAACAAAAAATTGCCAGAAAGCTTATTCTTTAAATGAAGAAACTAAATTTTCTATACACCTAGGAAGAAGAACAAATAATATCAGATATAATATTATTTTATTTATGTAAAAGGTCCCTCTAACAAATAATTAAGACGATCTTCATTTTGAAATTTTAGATTCTTTCCAAAAAAAAAGGAGGTGATAAAAAATACTCAGATTCTTCCCTTGCATAGGTTAAGAAATACTGGATCAGGAAAAGAGCCAGCATAAGGACATCCCTGCTAAGAAACCAGAAAAAGGCAGCACTTACACCTGAACAACAGTTTAAAAGGCCCCTGCCATCCCATTTCTCTCCTCTGTCCCTCTTAGCAACCACAGACACAGCAGAGGACACACCCTGCCAGGGAACCAGAAACACCCAGCAACTGGAGCCTGAATGAGAGCTTGAAAGACTGCTTTGCAGTCACATTTCCCTACTGTTTCCTTTCAGCAGTAACAGACCCATGGTAGGAGTGGCTTCTGTAAACAAATGACATCGCAACCACTGCAACTCTTTAAAATGATATAACTGCCTTCTGCTGATGAGAAACACTGAAAACACAGAGAAATTCTGCCTCCCCACACCATGTCATTTGTGCTCCCTAACTACCAGCATGAACTGAGGCCAGAGGCTGCACCTTGCCTCACCTTGAAACAACCAAAAACCTTTGCTTATGTAAATAGATTTTTTTTAAGCCTCCTGCTTTCTTCTATTAGGGAACAAAGCTTCGACCTTTTCCACAGCACAGCACCCAGAGGTGTGGAGCAAACTTGCTATACAATGGCCATCTTCCCAAGCCCAAGATCTTCATTAACAACAAGCACAACTAACACACGACACTTCTCCAAACCAATCAGAGATCTGGAAGCAACACCCTCCCCCCCTTCTCACCTGTGGAATTCCACTAGGATCCATCCTCTCTCTCATTCCTTTGAACATCTTTATGATGCCACTAGAGGAGACAGAAACAGCATGGACTAAAATGCCAGCAATGTGCAAATGAGATTATACCCATCTCTACATCATCTTCATATCAGCTGCAAACCATCTCCCAACTCTAATATTTTGACTAACTTCAGAAGCTAGATGAAAAGCTGCTGGCTGAATCTAACATCACCCTCCACTCAGGATATCTGTCCTCAGATCATTAAGGTAGACTGCAGTCTTGATGTTTATCTCAAATCCTCACTGCTTCTGGATTCTCTGACAGCTGTGGCTACAAAAAGGGATTTTCTAAATATATCTGGAAAGAAGACTGCACCCTTTTTGTTGGATTTGGAATTAGGCTGGTGATCTACTCACTTGTGGCCTCCAAGCTTGATTATTGTAGTTCTTTGTATCTAAGTCTGAAAACACCAACCTTGAAAAGCTGAAGTTGCTCAGGACACAGTAACCCATCTGCTCAGCAGTGCAGACCACAGAAAAGACAACTTTTCTGTGCTCCATGCTTAAGTGGCTTTCAGGTGAATACTAGGTCAGATTCCAGGTTTCAGACCTCATCTTCAAATCCCTCCATAGGATTGGCCCAAAGTACCAGCTATAGCACCTCACCTTGCATGATCATGACTTCCCACAAAAGCTAGAACCCACTGGAGCAATGAATCAGTCAATCTCAAGAGTCAAACTTGTATGGGCAGGAAAAAGCAGGGCCGTCCCGGGGGGGGGGGGGAAAGCAAGTGGGGGAATTTTCCCCAGGCCCCGGAGGGGCCCCCATGAGAGTTTTTCGGGGTCCCTGGAGTGGGGTCCTTCACTCGCTCCGTGGGCCCCAGAAAATTCTTGTGGGGCCCAGGCCCCTGGATCTTCTTCCGCTCTGGGTCTTTGGCGGTGGGGGGTCCTTCTGCTCCGGGACCCACTGCTGAAGTGCCCCGAAGACCCGTGGCAGGGGGTCCTTCCGCCCCGGGACCCACCACCAAAGTGCCAGGTCTTCAGTGGCAATTCGGCGGCGGGGGTCCTCTGCCACTGAAGACCCCAGGCCCCTTGACTCCTCTGGGCAGCCTTGGGAAAAAGAGATTCTTGCCAATTAATCTGGAGCTCATGGGAGAGATCAGGATGATCATGAACACGAGCATGTTCACAGTAAAATGCAAATCCTACTTCTCTGACCTGCCTTCTGATCCACCCTTCAATAACATAATGTTATTTCAGAAAAGGAAAAGGGAAAACAAAACAAAAATATATGCAAAACAAGTGGACTGCAAACTCTGCTGTCTATAGAGAAGGGGAGGCAGAGCCGGTGCAACCATTTAGGCAACCTAGGCGGTCGCCTAGGGTGCTGGGATTTGGGGGGTGCCATTTTCTTCGGCAGCAACCGTGGTGGCTGGATCTTCGGCCACCGCAGTCGCTGCCGGCATTTAGGAGGAGGGAGCTGGGGCAGGAGAGCGCGGGGAGGGCCACTTGCAACAAGTAAGGAGGGGGCGGCATGCAGGGGAACTCCCCGCCCCAGCTCACCCCTGCCCTGCCTCCTCCCTGAGCACGCTGGGTGCACGGGTGAGCTGCTTCGCTTCTCCTGCCTCCCAGGCTTGCGGCACCAATCAGCTTAGGCGCCGCAAGCCTGGGAGGTGGGAGAAGTGAAACAGCAACGGCATGCTCGGGGTGCTCGTGCATGGAGCAGGGGTGAGCTGGGGTGGGAGGGTGCCTCAGGGTGGAGCTGCCGCAAGGGGGGCGCCTCAGGGAGAAGCGAGGGAGCTGCCACGGGGGGGTGCCTCAGGGTGCGGGCACGGGGGGTGGGGCGCAAGGCAGACGTTTTGCCTAGGGCTCGAAACATCCTTGCACCAGCCCTGAGGGGAGGAAGGAGAGAGAGAAATATCTATGTGTATACTTTATATTTTATGGAGATGCTCAGACACAGTGGTTATACAGGCCATATAAAAACATAGGTAGATACATGGAAACACATAATGATTCAGCGTGATCAGATGAAGCAAGACAATTAGTCAGGTGGGATTAGCTTTTGCCATCTTCAATCAAATTTTAAAAATAGATCTTTCTTGTGTATGCCTCATTTGTAATAAAGTGATTATCTTTCTCATGACCCAGTGCAAATTAGTTGACTATGTCTGTGGCTATATATTGTATCCCTATTAGCTAAAAGGCCACTACAAATCTTTAAGTGTTTCTAATGCACTCATTATCATCATAGAATCTAGGCATCATGCACATCTAATTTTAACTGCAAAGGGACCTCAGCTCTGACCCTCACTTGTTATAACTGCTGTACTGTCTAAGTAGGATCACACAGATGGTTGTTCTCCAGGAAAACATTGCTTGATCATTTTGTTCTCCAGGACAGATGAGACTTACAATGTGACTTAAAATTGGCAAGATGATCCCAGGAAGCGCCCCATGCTGCGAAGAAAGGTGAAAAAACCCCAAGGTCACCGTCAATCTGACGTAGGTGAAAATTCCTTCCCCATCCCATATATGATGGTCCATTTGACAATGAGCATATGAGGAAGAACCAGGCAGGCAAGCATCTGAGACAAAGAATTCTCAGTACTACCTCAGAGCACTGGCCCACCCTGTTCAGTGTCCCATCTCCATCTATGGTCATCTCCAGAAGAAGGAGATTAAAACAAACAACCCCATCACCCCACCCCACGGTATACATTGCCAGGAAGAGAGGTAAGACCCTTCCTAACCCTTGCAGGTGACTGGCTAAAGACCTGAAGGATGAGATTTTAAGAACATTAGACATGAACCGGAAGGGAACAGCAGGGTTTCTGAAGCCTGCGCCCAATCAGACAATCCACATATAAATTTGCCAAGCTCTATCTTAAACTAATTAAGTTGTTTGCCCCCACAACTCTTATTGGGAGGCTGGTCCAGAGCCTCACTCCTCTGATGGTTAGAAACCTCTTAATTTCCGGCCTAAATTTATTCATGGCCAGTTTATTCCCATTTGTTCTTGTGTACACATTGTCCTTTAGCTCTTCACCCTGCCTGGTGTTTAACCCCCTGATATATTTAAAGAGATCATATCACTGCTCAGCCTTCATTTTGCTAGGTGAAACAAACCAAGCTCTCTTAGCCCCTCTCATAAGGTTAGGCTCTCCATTCTGGAAAATGAATATGATGCAAATTCAAGAAGTTTTCATGGAAGGGAAGAAATGTGAATTAAAGAAATCTGGATGGATCCAGGCTCCTCAGGGGAGTGCACTGAGGGTCTAAATACATAGGTTAAAGATGCAATAGTTCTTCAAAAAGTTTCTTCAGTTCACTAAGGCAAGTATTGGGGTAAAAGGGAAGCTACTTTATGAATATAATGTCAGATTTGTATATTCTTACAATGAGCAGTACCCTATACTTCAATTATCCCATTGATTTCAAGGACTACATTTAATTTTTATATTTTAGACAAATTATAGTTTATTATTATATATACTTTTGTTGGTTCTTTTAGAAATTTTATTTTGATATTGTTATTTTTGCAGCCTGCTTCAACTCTCCTTTCCTATTTTTGTACTTGATATAGCCCTTATCAGAGTATTAGACTGAAAATAATTTCTATTTATCTGCTTTTACTGGACTTAGTAGATCCAATTTTAGTTGAGATGACATTAGTACTATGCAAAAGTGAGGAAACAGGGTGAAACAAGACTACCAACAGGACTGTTTTTCAATGTTATCAAAGGACCCAGCGAAATGTCCTTAGTCCTCATGGTTTTTAAACACTGAAAATAAAGGATAATTTGGTGGCAGTGAAAATATAACTCATTTTACCCTTTACTGACATGATCAACCAAATTATATTGTGTGGTTGGTTGATAAGGATCAGAGGTTGTCCATCATACCAGCTTGCTTCCATTCACTCAGCTTCCCATTTCCTACAGATACTAAAACAGCTGGGAAACAACATCAGAACTGGATGGGAAAGAGACAGAGAGCTGAGTGTGGTTAGCACATTGCTGGCATTGTAGTCCATGATGTCACACATTTTCTCCCAGCAGTCTTGCACTGGTGTTGAACAGGAAAGGTTAAAAGCTATGGGCAAGAGAAGCGGCTATACATCTGCTAGGAATGATCAAAGCCAACCTAAAGTGTACCCGTCTGCCCCTGTGAGATCTTGTAGGCAAGTCTGCAGCACCTCCTTGATCAAAGGTGTCAAAGATAGCTAACAGGTTGAGGAGGAGGAGGAGTAGCATGAAGATTTTGATTGAATATTCAGGTCGGCTGTTGTCCAGTCCCATTCCTCAAGAGCTTTCCAACATGTGGGGTGAGGGAGTTGCTGGTGCCAAACATTGTGATCTGGCAGAATAACAGGACAACATGTGTCTGAAAGCTCAGAGTCCATGCAGGACTTCCCTCATACAAACAGATACTCAAGAGCCTTTTAACATTTTAAAATGAAAACATTTGTCAAAATTGCCTTTTTTAAAAATGCAAAGAAGTCATCATTGTCAAAAACTTCCATTTTCTCACAAAAATTTACATTTTTCCTTTTTCCCCTAAAAATGCTTATTGCATATTGAAAATCTTATCAACAATTTTAGTTCACCAAAACCCAGATTTTCAGTAAATGAAAATGTTTTATAATTATTTCAATCATATTTTTAATTTTAAAAATGCAAAAAAAATCAAGTTTTTTGAAAATTATAGGAAAAACAAGTTTTCAGGTTTCAGCCAGCTTTAATACTAATGTCAAGTTTGGTTGTTTGGAGGAAGGATCTTGTTCCAAGAAAGTGGTAGCTTTTTTTGTGAGCACTTCAACATAAATGCAATGCTTCCATCATTATTGCAACAACTGGCATTCAGAACGCCATTCCTTATGTTAAATTGTTTATTGGGATACAAGTACAGAGAAGCTACCATACCAGTCTTCCTTTTTAGCCAATGAAAGTTGCTTCACTGATTTCCCATAGCAATGTTTTCCAAAGAACGCCATGATCTAGCGATTAGAATACAAGACTGGAAATTAGGCTCCCTGTGTTCTCTTCTCAACTCTGCCATTGGCTAGCTGAACGTCCTTGGACAAGAAGGTTCCCATCTCTGTCCCTCAGTTTCCCTGTCTATAAAACATTCACATTTATTAAAGTGTTTAGGATCCTTTAATATAAAAGGACTATATAAATGAAAAGTACTACTTATTATTACTGTGTGTTGCATAATCAGTCATGTTTTCTTACCAGTTTTAAATATGAAATCACTTTCTTAGTTTCCCCATGTTATGTATTATTGGACTGGATGAAGCAGGCAAATCCCTTGCCTTCCAGTTACCCATTTTCATGATGTTTACAGATTAAGCAATGCTTTTTTTTCTTTTTTTTTAAAGAAACGTTGGAAATTTAATGGGACAGTACCATACAACAGAATACTAGCCACGTGCTGTCACTATATAAATTCAGTATGTATATTTTTAACTGCTCTTGGAAAAGAAAAAGGAAGCTAAATTTCAACTGGGAGCAACATTCACTGAGATTAAAAGCAAAATTGTAGGCCATATCTACTCAGGTTGTACCAATTTAACTAAAGTTGTGATTTTAAACAGAGTTAGTGCAAAAGGCTGTGTGGACACTTATTTTGGTTTAAACCAGTCTTATTTTAGTTTATCTTAAGTCAATTAGGAATTGGTTTATGCTAAACTAAATAAGTGTGTCTACACAGTGGTTTGCACTGGTTGAACTAAATAGATTTTAAAACTGATTTAAATTAAGCAGGTGAAACTCCCTCACAGAGTAGCTAGCCTGAAAAGGCTCAGTTGTCCCTCTTGGAGAGCGAAAGGCAGATTGACATTATTTGTTTGATTGTGTAAGTTACACGCATGGAATCTTCCACCAGGAATATAGAATAAAATAGCCCAAGAGTTAGAATGATAAAGAAAGAGTTAATGGTTCTAGCTCAACCTACGTTTGTTTTGATATACCCATATTTTTACTGAAGTATTAGTTCATCTGATAGTTTTATTGTTTGTTTTTTCCAACCCTGTTTCAAGTTGCCTGTTCTATTTTTGAAGCCTTTTATGTGGCCCAATAATAGTATTGGACTCTAAATAAAATTTATCACTTTATCTAGTTTTATCTGCCTGGCAGAGTGTGATTTATTTTAAACAGCTAGAGGGATATAGTGGAGGGAAGAGAATCTAATCTAACAGCAACCTAAGAAACACATTAATCAATATTCAAAGAGGAATCCAGGTGATAATCTTCAGCCCTGAAGAACTTAAAATACTTAATTACATTTCAATTGGGTGGCAGCAAAAAGTATACGTATTAGACCCTCTAATAAAAGGATCCTCTATGTTGTATTGCATGGCTGGCTGATGAAATAAGAGTCAGAGGCTATCATAAAGCAACAAAACTAGATGCAACATTTGTGATGTGACTATACCATTGATTTATACAAAGCCATAGTTATATTTTTGTGAGCCAGTGAATAGCCTGTACCAGGCCAGCCATAAATAGTAATGTTCTGTTCCCTTTTCCTTTGTGTTCTCTTTCGATTGCTTGTTGCCATATAAACATTTCATTGTTGAATGGAGGAATTATGCTATCTCATGTCAGTCAGCCATCATCTCTGTAGGTGTTTATATGGCCTCCATCACTGTTGTATCTGATCACCTCACAAACATAAATTCATTCATTAATCTTCACAACAGCCCTGTGAGATAAGGAATTTTATCCCTATTTTGCATGAGATGCTAAAGCCCAGCGAAGCTAAGTGATTTGCCCTAAGTTGCATGCTGAGTGTAGTAGACCTGGGTGAACAGATGAACTGAACCCAAATCACCTGAATCCCAATCCAGTGCTTAATGCTCAAAACCATCCTCTACCACTCTTTCTTGTCACCAGTGGTACTGTGATATCAAAAATAAATCAAGCAAACATCCTCACATCCCTTTTCAAATTTATTTATAAATCATAATCCTGTTAAACTGTTTTACAGTTGTTATATCTTAACTGTTATTAAGAAATCTTTGATGGCACTAGAGAAAAATAGTAATTCAAAGAACATTACACCTTGAGAATATCCTTAATTTGGCTATCACATGGGGATAAATTCTGCCCTCAGATACACACTTTCTACTCCAGTTATCTTCAGAGCAAGTTGCGTGAGAGTATCTCAAGGCAGAATTTGGTCCCAAGTTAAATAATACCACAGAACCAAAAATGAATAGTTAGCTAGGTACAAGTGATCACATCATTAGCTGCTGTAGCAGTGCGTGGCTGGGCCCCCTTGACTCCTGCCTCTGCTAGGTTCACAAAGTCAGATCCTGGGGTTAGAAACCACTGGTGCTGTTTATTCACAGACTTGTTCCCACCACCATTTCACCATATACATTTGGCCCTTCACCAGCTGCAGGCAGAAGGGAAGCACTACCTCCTTGCTTCCACTCCCTGCCTTTTCCCTTTCTTTCTGCTGACCCCTTGGCTTCCTTCCCTGAAGCCTTTATACAACCCCAGGCTAATTAGACAGCTGCTGTCTCTGCTTCCCCATTTAGGGCCAGGTTATCTCTGGAAAGCTCTAATATATTCCCCTAAATGGGAGCTGGCCTGACAGAGGACTGAATCAGCAGCCCTTTGCCCAGTACCCTGTCACAGGTGCAAACAATATTCCTGACTAGAAACATATATTTACTTGGCACTGTAAAAGGGCAAATTTCATCAAGCTGAAACAATTTAAAGCAAAACTGATTGAGAGGGAAAAATTAAACAAAAATATGAATGATAATTGGGAGCTGTTCGAGAATATTTTATTATATGCTCAAAAACACCACAGGTCTGTAATCATGATAGAAATTTATTTCATTCAAAAATCCATCCTGGTTAAGAAGAGAAATGGGGGAAAGAGGAAGTTGATAATAATGACTAAGTTATGAAATGGAGACAATTGATAAGGAAAGCTAAAGGTATCAATGAAAACTATACCTAGTAGGCATAAGGACAATAAGGAATTATTTAAATATATCAGGAACAAAATAAAATGTATACATGATATAGGTGCATTGCTGGATGGAGATACTAAAATTGTCAGTAATTATGCAGAAAAGGTGGAACTGTTCAATATATGCAGCAAAGAGTCCTGTGGCACCTTATAGACAAACAGACATATTGGAGCATGAGCTTTCGTGGGCGAATACCCACTTTGTCGTATGCACGTAGTGGCAATTTCCAGAGGCAGGTATAAATATGCAAGCAAGAATCAGGCTAGATATAACGAGGTTAGTTCAATCAGGGAGGATGAGGCCCTCTTCCAGCAGTTGAGGTGTGAACACCAAGGGAGGAGAAACTACTTTCGTAGTTTTTTGCTGCTTTTACAGATCCAGACTAACACAGCTGCCCCTCTGATACTATTCAATATATATTTCTATTCTGTATTTGAAAAGAAGCTGGATAATGTGTGCATGTCTTGCACCTGAATGAAGTCTCCAGATTTTGAAAAATGCTCAGCGTCCACCATTTTTCTCAAAAGACATATTAATAAAGCACTTGGGAAAACTGGCCATGTTCACTTAGGTGCCTGACTAGGAACTGAGTTTTTTTGAAAATCTAGCCTTGAATGTCTGGCCTACAAGAAAAATACAAGTCTGGCAGCAAACAGATATTTTCCTCAACTCATTGGCAGGAGGCCTGGATATAAAGAGCAGAAGTTCCGAAACAGTCTATTCCCTGTTCAGTATACGTATAGTTTAGTTGATAACCATTGTGCCTGCCATAAAAGTAGATGGTCACAAATTTATTACTGCAGGATTTTACCTTTAGCTTTATGGTTGCTACATGTCTTTTAAAGCTTCTATTGAGGGACCTTGTCAAAAGGGGAAATGTAAATAAATTACACAGAATGGTTCCTCCTTATCTTCTAACTTATTTATCGTCTCAAAGAATTCTAGCATAAACAGTGCTGGTTTGTTCCTATCTGAGTACATTTATCCGGGTAGTTTATTAATATGCTTTTTGTGATGCTCTCAACTAATTTCCCCTATTAAAACAAGGTTCAAAGGTGTGTAATCACCAAGATTGTTCGTTCCTTTTTTTTCTTTTTTTTTAGGATAGGCACCACACTGGCCCACTTCTAATCCTCTAAGATGGTTCCTGTTTCTAAAGATGTAGTACAGGGGTTCTCAAGCTTCATTGCACCATGACCCCCTTCTGACAACAAAAATTACTACATGACCGCAGGAGAGGGGACTGAAGCCTGAGCCTGCCCAAGCCCCGCCACCCTGGATGCCAAAGCTGAAGCCTGAGGGCTTCAGTCCCAGGTAGGGGGGCCCATAACCTGAACCCCGCTGCCCTGGGCTGAAGCCCTTAGGCTTTGGCTTTGGCCCCAGGCAGTAGGGCTTGAGCTTCAGCTTCAGCCCCGGGTGGTGGGGCTCAGGCTTCAGCTTTGGTCCCGGGGCCCAGCAAGTCTAAGTCAGCCCTGGTGACCCCATTAAAATAGGGTTGCAACCCACACTGGAGTTCCAACCCACAAGCTGAGAACCATTCATGTAGTACATATCTTGGTTAGTAATCATATTAATAATACCTAGTAGAGTGGGGAAAATGCAAAAAGTTCACCAAAAATATTTTATTTTTATTGTTGTTGTTGTTGTTTTATTTATAGTTTTATTGAAAAGTTTTCAGTGAAAGTCATTCAACCAGCTCTAGTTAGTAGTTCAGCTACTTATTTTTTGTTTATTTTAGTTCCTTTGAAATTCTAGCACGAATAGCATAGGCTTTAGGGATTTGCTACTTTTTAACTTCTCTAGTTACTCTAACCAGTAATATTGCTCACAATCATTATTTCTAATGTCTTGTCTTGGTTATTTATAAAAAGTAAGAGCAGATTGGGAATATCCTCTCTAGCCGCATCAGCAAAGGAAGATGTGAAATATTCATTTTCCCCATTAAAGCCTCTTCTGCTAGCCTTTTATCCTCTTAATAGTCAAGTGTTAAATACCTACAGATTGACCTACAATAAAGACTATCTACTTCTCATAATTTTAATGTCTTATCATTTGTCTTGATTTTTTTAGCTACTAGGCCCTTCACATCTTAAAATTGTTCTCATTATCTCTCTCCTACATTTTTCTTCACATAGTTCCATTCCATTTTGTAAGCACTTCCCCCCCGCACACACATTGTGTGTTCAGCTCAAAGTACTATGATTTTGTAAGGCATAGAAATCCAAATATTAAGCTACACTTAACTTGTGTACGCCATATGATTGTGGAAATTTCTGATCCCAGTGCAATCAGGATCCTACACACTGCAAATCGGTAGATCTTTTAAAGAGAGGAACAAGATAAATAAAGGTTTCACTATCACCAAGTTAACCCATATATTTAGTGGCTAAATTTGCCAGGGCTAAGGGAGTCCCTTTGGACTTCTCTGTAATATGAACTAGTACGTTTTGCAGGAAGTCACATTTTGTACAGTACTTGTGCCTCACAAAAGTTAGCGGATGATATTGTCGTATTTGGAGTCACTACTGACCAGCTACAGCTAATGATGGAAGAGCTGCAAAGAACTGCAGAATCTGTGGTGATAAAACCAAGGCTGTGCATGCCTCCTATACAACAGAAACAAGTGGCTGGCCCATGCTGCATATAGTCGGAATGATATTGAACGGGTGAATAGTTTTATGAATCTGGGTTGTCAGTTGACAGCAGAAAGTTCTGTATCCAGAGAAGTCATGCTTTAGATTGGCCATGTGGCAATAGCATTTCTGCATTTTCAAAGGCTTCTGTTTGGGCAGCGAGATGTCTTTGTGACAGCTAAGAGATGAGTGATCCATACAGTGGTGATGACAATGATTATATGGAGCAGAAATACGGCCACTAAAAATAGCTGAGGAGAGAAAACTAAAGGGTTTTCAGTGTCAAATTTTAGTGTATTTTCAACATCCATTGGTCTGATTTTGTCACAAACAAGATGATACTTAGAGAATCCTGGCAAGCTGCAGTCTTGCATCAGTTGATAACAAGACGACTGCAATGGTACGGTCATGTCCAAGATGCAGAAGAAGGTACGCTTTTACAGAAGGCTTATGGGGCTGCAGTTAAAGGAAGCAGAACACAGATGCAACCATGAATGAGGTTGGAAGATGCAATTTTCAGGGATTTAAGAAACCTAAATCCTTAAATGTATTTATAGCATTTAACACTAGTAAAATGTTCTATTTAAACATACTAAATTGGGAAAAGACAACAAATTAATTAATAAATGAAATCATTCTTAAGCATATACAAGGCTAAAATTAGGTTGTGTTTAAACAATAATAATTTCTTATTTAAAATCATTAAATCTTATTTTTATCCCCAGTTACTATTTTCAGAACTGGAAGTGCTTCACTTTCAGTTGTCAGACCTAAAGTTTGCCACCCTAACTCTAGAGAGAGAAAGGGGAAACAGCAGGACAGTTACCAGCATCCACTTGTGATGTTATAGACCCACTACTACTCATAGAATGTGAAGCAACATAACAGAAGAGAGTAACCACACAACTCCCTCTCATCCACTGTCTAATGTGTGGGAGCACATGTTCTGCTTCCCTTGTCTGTGTGTGATGTCCAGGTAGCAAGGCCTAGGATGGGAGAGCCTGATGCCCACTCGCCAGGTGCTTTGTTCAGCCTCCTTGAAAAGAAAGAGGAGGGTTTGGTGTGCTTTGAGGAATACTGACTATTTTCTTTGTCACATGACAAGAAGGGCCATGTCTTTTCAAGAAGGATGACTGGGGAGTGAGCTTTCCTGAAACTGCCCCCTCTAGCCAAGTGTCAGAAAGTGAACTGCCGTAAGAAGGGAGGAAGATGTCTGTAAAACTCTCCAGACTTCACTGCAAACAGCAGGATCCTCTGAAGTACCTGCTCTATCAGTGTGCTTGAGAGGAGGGATGGGAATGTATGTACATAATTTATATTCATGAGGGTGTCAGAATTTTGCCTTCCTTATGAGGGAGAGAGCACAAAGATAACAATGGCTAATTTGTATGAAATGGAGCCGAGATTGCAGGTCCCCTCCTCTTTAATGATGAAGCATGGCCTCTGGCCTTGACTAGTCCTGTCATGTGATACCACTTGAAAGAAGATTGGCACTACATGTTTGGACCTGTTTTTCCGCAGGCCACACCTCCACATTAAAGATGAAGGAAGCTCTAAGCCACACTATACCTGTGTGGGCTGTATTTGGTCTGTAGGCTACACTTTGGCTACCAGTGAGCTAAGCTTACATTAACACATCATTTTCTTCCAGCCTTCCTGGGATACGTGTCAGGAAAGAATTGCTGCTTTGAGCAAGGACATTTTTAGCTGTGAAAAGGAATGGCAGGCTGAGAGGAGAAGCTGCAAACCTCTAATCCAAACATCCACAAAGTTTAATAATAATCAGTTCTTGGATTTCGATTCAGATCATTATAGAGACAGGGACAAGCCATGAGGATCCAGACCCAGGCAGCACAAAAGTTCAGGGAGGTTGGCTTAACTGCATCTATCTGAAGAAGGGATGTTTCTAAGTAGTGCAGCGATACTTTATTTATGATGATTCCTCAGTGGGCAGAAAGGCGTGCGGGCACATTTTCCCCCAAAGCTGAGCCCTAGCATTTTCCAGAAGTACATGGGCCACAGGGGTATCTGTTTTACTTGATAAAGAAAACTAAGCAAACACTGACAGAATTAAATGAAAGGTAAAAGGAAATAAAACTTGAAAGAAAGGAAAGATTTAATTCAAGGCCACAATGGCTCCTTTCTGTCCAAGAGAGGTAATGAGATGTGGAACTCTGTCAAATATAATATGCGTGAGTCCTAGAGTAGTGACTGATTAAATCTAAAACTACGTATTGGGATTTCTCAAAGAAAAGGGAGTTACTCAAAACCATCTGAACTTACATGTTGACCAGCAATGAAAGGGCTATGTTAAGAACACCTTAGTCATTCATATTAAATGCAGATCTAAAAAAAAATAATCTCAGACACTTCATCTTATTCATTACCAGAAGATCATAAATCAGCACCACCATATAATTGCATTCTCTATACCATATCCAGGCCTGAAATTCAGTTGATAGGTAGGAGATAAGTCCCGAAGAGACCAGATACTGTGGAGTTGCCTCTCAATAGCCTTCCTCCAAGAAGGGAGATTGGAGACAGTGAAATATTTGGAGAGCTTGCCAGCATCAGAACTGGTTTCTTAAGCAAGTGCTATGTAGTATTAGATGTCTATTCTATTAGAGGTCTTTTCTGAAAGGAGAACAAAATGTGCCAACATTTTGAACCAACTCTACTGCTGTGTTCAAGTCCAGCATGATGAAACTCAGTTGCCCCCTGTCCCTGTTCACTTTTCTTTTTCCCCGTGTCTGCTTTCTCATTCTCTTCCTCAGATCAGCATTTGCATGCTGCTGTCATTCTCTTCTCTTGCTGCTCGACAACACACTGCAGAATGCTTTTGCTTATGCATTTGAGGGTGCATTATCAGCAGAAACAGACAGAATAACACTGAGGATCACAGACAATACAGGACATGAAACAATCAGGTTTTTACTAATACAAATCAATTTCCTGGAGTAAGGTATAATATGATTCTTATATTTGGTCTCCTGCTCTTTGTTAACCCTGGTCTTTTCAGCATGCTTTTTCTGTTTTTGTAATACTTCTGTACATATTTAATTTCCACTTACATGGGGATTTTTACATGGTAATGTGAATAGTAAATATTTATTCCAAAGCATTGTGCCAAAAATCAGAAACAAGCTCAAAGAATTGTTTCAGCAATATATTTATGTTTCTTAACTGATTAACATTTTTGTAAACTTGATAATCCCCCTTTTGAGACTAACAGTTGCATTTAGAAGTGTCTATTTACTTTGCCCCAATATAAGATAAATTAACAATAAACTAAAACATTCTTTGCCGTTCAGCCCATAATTCTGAATTTTTAATATGCTTTTTGGTCTTCACATATATTTTGATCAGAAAGGAACCCCAAACAGGTGTGCACCAAATAATTTGTTCTAATTAAAAATATATATATATATATATACTGCCTTCCAATTCTAGAGAGAAATGAATGAACCCCAGAAGAGCACAAAGAAATATGGGAGAAATTCATCCCTGTGCCAAGACCCTGCCCAAAGGTTAGTCACTGTTTATACCCTATCTTGAGTGGGATTTAAGTGATACATAGCCTTGTGCTGCATAGGAGTGAATTTTACCCTATATGAACTGGAAAATCAGAAACCTCTGTAGACCTTCCTCCTAAGCCGGTATATTGATCAGCTAATCATTAGTTCTAAGCCTTAGAATCTAAGGTAAGAGACTTCCTCATCACAGAATAAAACCAGTTCCTTGGGCACAAAGAGGTGACTTTATTTCCCTTTAATAATAGTGTTCAAGTGACTAGTGTAGCCACATTTCACTAGTTCATATTTGATAGGCTCAGAGATTGAATCTAAGAAAGGAAATCCGTGGTTCACTGTCTCTCAGCAATTGGGGCCTAAAATGGTGTGTCTGCATTTCAATGTAAATCTTAATCAATACCAGAAATTATTTTAATGCTACTTTGCAAAAGATTAAAAAGGAATCCCTGAAGTGGACAGTGTAAGCATGGAAGAATATATTTATATTTATATATATTTATATTTTAATACAATTAATCCCGCCTAGAAAGGAGACCTGTGAGAGTGTCCATCTGGACAGATCTAATTCAACTTTTCTGAGAACCAACATTAAACTTGAGACTCAGATTCGTAAAACTCTTGAGATTGCATGAAGTGAAGGACCAGTGATCCAAGGATTTTGTAGGGTACAACTAACCAAAAATCTCTTATTTTCTAAAAAAAGATCTTAAATCCTGAGAAATTAAACAACTGGGGCAAATCACCCATGGCCACTAAGAACAGGACCATGTTGTTATAATGCTGACTTAAGGTATTTCCAGAAATTTGAGGGATGGGGTAGGTTTTGAATGGACAAATTGACACTGTGATCAATGACACCTACAAAAGAAAAAAATCAAACAAATGGTGGAATACAAGTTACTTCACATCACAGCTGGAGGTGGCTGGTAAAAAGCCTGGATCGCCTTGATCCACCCCTCTCTTTAGCAAAGATGAAAATGCTCTAATTTGAATTAGCAATTGCAGGTATAGTCACTAAAACATTACCTAGGCATTCAGTGATACTAAATAGGGAAATGGTGTTTTCTCTTTCTCTCTCTCTCTCTTTAAATGAGAATACAAGTCGAAGTACAAGGAAGTTTTGCCTCTTTCCAAGAAAGAAGAAATGAAGGTTGCTCACCTGTAACTGAAGTTCTTCAAGCTGAACCTCAGCATATTCACACTGGTTGGGACCAATGCACCTGTGCTACAAGCCTCTGGATTCTTGTGGAGAGCAGTGTCCTTTGGGGCCCTTCACATCCTGGAGCATTCCAAGGGTAGAAAAGGGAGAGAGGTTCCAGACTCCCCAGGTGCACCAAGCTCAGGTCGCATGCAGTATCCTCAGCACTTCCCTGGTTGTTGTTTTTTCCCTCCTCTTCCCTTTGGGGGATAATTTTGTTTAACTGTCAGTTAATCAATCAGACTTCTTCAGAGATGAGAGGCCTGTCTGGCACAGGATTTGTCTGGACTCACAAGAGCAGGAGAGCTGCCTGACACAGCCATACTGATGGGGAAGGCTTTTCAGGCCCGATTGATTCAGTCTGGCAGACTGGTAGTCGAGATCAGTTTAAGAATCCATTCATCATCAACATCCCTCGATCTGTCCAGGTTGACTAGGAGGCCTGGGTGTGTGCCTAAAGTGGCTTGTTGATCTCTGGATCTGACTCCAGAAGCATCTGGATATGCAAAGCCAAATCAAGCTGCCAATCTTAACTCAGAGGCAGGAGATCCAGTAGTTTGGAAAGCAGAATTTTTAATATCCTACACAGCATTCTGATGCTGTCCGAACTGCCAATCTTCAACCCTGGTGTGTGACAGCAACTTGATACCAATTTAGCTGATGTTCAAAAGCTCTTCTAATTCAACAGAACCAGAGGGAACATGTAGCAAAGATCCTGCTTTTGATTCAAAAAAAGAAATGCAATATTAATGTTAGGTTTTGCTTGTCCTTGAATCACAACCATAAAGATTGTGTGTTATTCCTGCTGGGAAGAGACTTAGCTGGTTAAACCACTTGTAGAAAACAGAAAATACAAGATGTGACCTTTGATTAAGCACTTGTACTATTGAGTGAAATCTCAGCTTGAAGAGTCATCGTCTTTCCCTGGTAAATGAGACACTGGATCCATCCGATGACGATACTGAACTTTATGAACAGAAATTTTCTCTGACACAATTGGCTACACCAACACACCCCTGTAATAGCTGTGTAATGAATCTCCATCATGCTGTCCATGAGAATTTAGATTTTGATGTCATAAAGGAGAAAAACTTGCAGGTTTGAGAAATAGCTCTCGGCTATCTTCATTTGGCGCACATCTCCCACAGAAATCCCAAACCTAGGAGTGTGGTAATCAAGATAAATAATTCCTTATCTTCAATCAGAGATACGTGCACAGAGGCTTACAGATATATATATATTTAGAGAGAGAGAGAGAGAGACGGAAGCCATTTGTCTTTCAAGACTGAGCTTTTGCATTTTCTTTCCGTTCTATAGCTATCATCGATTATATAAAGGAAAATTGGTCAATTTATATTAATTGAAAAAAATCTTTAAAACTAACTTTAGTCCTGCTAACCAAGCTATTTCTGTCCTAACAACAGATCCATAACTCTGCCTTATTATACTATTTATTGTATTACCATTGTATTACCATTCCTGGGTAATTTAATGATTGCCAAAATATTTACTTCATGCCTAGCGCCAGATCTTTCAGTGGTTGATTTCAATGGGAGCGCTGCCTTAATAAAAAGTGACCAGAAACTATAGGAGTTCTCCCACTGTCATTATTTTGTTACTTTTGGTCATGGATTACCCAAAAATTTAAACTTCCACTGTTCTATAAATCTGGTGAATTTTCATTCTGCTAAATGCAGCAAATGCCTGTCTCTTCTTTCTCATTCCTAGTGCTGTGTACCATTGATAGTACACAATTCATATTTCATAGGCAATCAAGCAGCAATAAAATCAATGTCTTTCCTCTCTTCAGCTGAGCCTTAGCCTTTGCAATAAGGAACAAGCATCTAACCTTGTGAATTTGGTGTTAAGATTGATGACATGCTTAGAGACCAATTATTTGAAAAGCCTTATAATACATGAATTCATGAAAGACTGTTACTTGAACCTAATCTTACATATTAAGGAAAGCTCTTACTCTAGCAAGCCAAATTGAGTTAGTTATTATTAATACAATGATGGTTGCTGGGGGAAATACTTAGCTCATAAGAGTGAGTCTTATTAGAAAAGGCCAAGAAAGCAGAATTCAAACACAATAAATAAAATTTATTGCTTCTGCTTAAAGCACCATTGTTTCAAGCCAAAAATCCCAAACTTGTATTCATGTTTCATTTCATTTGCTAGTAGTTGTACCACATAAGTCTGTGATCTCATCAGCACTTACCAACTAAGCAGGGTCAAACCAGATCAGTACTTGATTAAAAGACCTCAAAGAGAGCCTAAGTAATGCAGGAAGTGGTGTTGCCACTTACTGAGCGAGCAATCTTTACCTTGAGTCAGTACTGATTCAATACATTAATCTGGTGTTGGGGGGACGGACACTGGGGTGCCAGGGGTGCTATCTTTGAATAAGATAGAAGATAAGAGTTTTCAACCACTTCTGTTTATTAAAAATTCCAAGATGCCACTTTTCATGAGGGGGTGTCAGTCCTGGGTAGAATTAAGAGATTCTACTAACACAGCCTCTCCATATAAATAAAGAGATTCTGTGCAGTTTCCCTTAAGAAGGTGCAGCCTGGAGGAGAAGGAGCAAAAAAAATTCCTGGATTCTGGGGCTGCTGTTGGGGCAGGGGGGAGGGGAAGGGGCAAAAACTGTGCAAGGTTTTCAGGATCTAGCCCTATGAAATTAAAAACAAGTAAAGAAATGTTTTAGATAGACTGCAAGGTAGGCAACATGATATCCAATCACACCTTGGATGCTCATTTTCATGTCTGCATGCAAAACCCTGTGTCATTTCACAGTCATTTCTTACTAGAACCTGTGTCTGAATTCTATGAACAAGTTCAAAGACTTGGATATGCTTCCATGTGCAGTTCTAGCCCACACTACATTGTGCTTTACAGGCAAGAGTTGTGGATAGCTTTAAGTGTAGCAGATTGTTTAATATATTTAGGTTACTTAAATGTGGCCAGTGTATTACACTATCCTGATTAAATTAACTCTCAGGGTTCCATACTATCTCTGTCTAAATGCCTGTTCCTGTACCCACTCAAGAGTTTTACCACTGATTTCAGTGTAAACTGCATAGGGCCCTCAACTCTGTTTCTGCTTGTTGAAGCACTACTGGACGTAAGGAAATTTTGGAAGAACGTGGGAGACTTGTACTAACTTGCAAGCCATATTCTGTTCTCAATGTTCTTTCAATTATTTCATACAGTTCTAGGGTCTGAGTTCTCGGGACAGAAATTTAGATATACTTGTGTATAAACTGAGTTCTCTATAGTATATTTTTCATGCAGAATGTGATGAATAATTTGGGGCAGGGAGAGGAATTATATTGATTTTGCTACTTCTTGACTTGCTGGAAGAATAAGAATCTCCTAGAAAAATATTCATAATATTTTGTATCCAGAAAGATGCAATAAGTAGGTCAAATCCACTGAATATTTACCAAAAAAACTCCAGACAAACTGACTGCTTATGATATCGCCCCTTGGAGAACTATATGTGTGCCATTTAACAACACCAAAGTGTGATACAATTGAGTGAATCCAGCTTCTAAAGAATAACAAATTATCTTGAACATATTTGAGGGCCAAGATTTTTGAAAGTACCTAGTAATTTTTGGTGCCTAGTATGTGACACCTGAAGAGACCCTGCTTTCAGAGAGGTGAAAACTGGGCCCCTTTAAGGTTACACAAGTTAGGCACTTCAGAAAATCTCGGTCAAGAACAAGAGGTTTGTCTTATATTTTTCATCTCTCTCTCTTGCTTTAGTTCATGTTACCAGGGCTCCAGCTCTGAAATTCTTTTGTCCAGTAAGGTACTATCCTGTAAGGTTTATCTTTTACTACAGTCAGACTGTGCGCATTCTGGAAAAGATATATTTCCGACAAACTTGCTGAGGAATACAGAGAATTCAGACTGACCATAAAGGACATCCTGATATCAACAGTAGTCGTAATGTAAAACTTCCCTTAGTCTTGTCCTTTCAGGATATTCTAAAGAGAGGTATCACTTTAACAATGTGATTATATATAGTGACGTGTATATCTAGAAAAACTATTTTAAGTAACTTTTGGAGGTGTTACTGGACCAAATATTGCTCTCTCATACTGGTGTAAAACAGAAATAACTCTACTGCAGACTGACTCCATATGTATACCCACTGTGACAGACCCAGGCCAATGGGGTACAGGAGTCTGGTAGAAAGCAAATATACTGGTCACTGGCTGAGTAATTTTCTGTTCCCTGAGTGACCAAAGCAGGGGCTGCACTAGAGTAATTAGGAACCTGCTAGAACCAATTAAGGCAGACAGGCTGATTAGAACACATGCAGCCAATCAAGACAGGCTAATCATGGCACCTGGATTAAAAAGGGAGCTCACTCCAGTCAGGGATGGGGGAGCCAGAGGAGAAGAAGTGCGTGTGAGGAGCTGGGATCAAGAGGCACAAGGAGCTGAGAATGAGAGGGTGTGCTGCTGGAGGACTAAGGAGTACAAGCGTTATCAGACACCAGGAGGAAGGTCCAGTGGTGAGGATAAAGAAGGTGTTTGGAGGAGGCCATGGGGAAGTAGCCCAGGGAGTTGTAGCTGTCATGCAGCTGTTACAGGAGGCACTATAGACAGTTGCAATCCACAGGGCCCTGGGCTGGAACCTGGAGTAGAGGGCAGACCTGGGTTCCCCCCAAACCTCCCAACTCCTGATCAAACACAGGGGAAGTTGACCCAGACTGTGGGGAAGATCACTGATATGAGCAAGTCTGCCAAATAAGCACAGGACCCACCAAGGTAGAGGAGGAACTTTGTCACAACTGGTGTTAGAGGTGGGATTTGGTGTGCACAGTGCGGCGGAAGAAGGAGGGTGTTTAAAAAAAAAAAGGAGAGGGTATATTTTTTTTTCACCACAATGGATGATTTAGTGTGAGCATTGATACAAGCTATGGCGGCCCAGCAGGAGGCTACCCGTGTCCAGGCAGCCGCCCAACAGAAGGCAGTGTGGCTGCAGCAAGACCGAGCTATGTTGCGGGAACTGGTAAACCAGGTAAAGACCCTTACAGAGCTGAACCGTGGCCATGATGGGACGCAGATCATACGGGCCAGCCATTGGCTGCAGAAAATGACACGGGAGGATGATGTAGAGGCATACCTTCTGGCCTTCGAGAGGACAGCCCTATGGGATGCCTGGCCTCCAGATCGGTGGTCTGGCATCCTTGCCCCATTCCTCTGTGGGGAGGCCCAGAAGGCCTACTATGATCTGCCTGAAAAGCCTGCAGCAGACTACCCCCAGCTGAAAGCAGTAATCCTGGCCAGATCTGGGGTAACAACTGCAGTGCGGGCCCAGCGGTATCACGAATGGAGGTACCAGGAAAACAAAACCCCGGTCCCAATTGTATGACCTCATCCATCTCACATGAAAGTGGTTGCAAACGGAATCTCAGAGTCCAGAAGAGACACTAGAGGTTCTGGTCATCAACCGATAAATGAGGGGGCTACCGTCAGACCTTCATGCTTGGGTAAGCCAGAACGAACCCTCCACCTATGATGAGGTTGTTGCACTGGTAGACAGGCGAAGGACAGTGAGGGAGCTGACCCGACCAGTTAAGGAAGAGGCACCCCAGGTTAAACTAGCAGCACCAAGCCTTAGAGCTCAGATGACTGGACAACCAGGAGATCATAGGTGGAAAAAGAGAGGGGCTGAAGGCCCACCAGAAGCCACAAAGAGTCAGAGCACTGAGGAAGAAGAGGATCGTGATGTTAGACTGCCCAAACCAAGAGACCGGGGAATGCCTAAGGCCCCATACAGGTGTTATGCCTGTGGAGAGTGGGGACATATAGCTGCACAGTGTCCCAATGCTGTGGAGCCGATGCAGTGTAACCTGGGGAACTGGGCAGATCCATGCTCCCTAATCCACCTTGTGGGGGTCTCACTAACCCCACATATGTACACCAGACTAGTAAAGCTAAATGGTTGATTTGGGGAGTGCTATTATGCTCGTCTCGGGGAAGCTCATGAAGTGTAGTCAGCTGCTGCGGGCTAAACATACAAGGATAACATGTGTCCATGGGACAGTTGGTTATTATCCCACTATCCCAGTAAAAATCAAGATTTAGGGGAACACTACTGAGGTAGCAGCAAGTGTAGTCCCTAAACTTCCGTACCCGGTGCTCATAGGGAGGGACTTCCCAGGGTTTGGAGACTTACTCCCAGTAGGAGGATTGGAGAAAGAGGGGAACCCTGAAGTTAGTGAGGCAGCCACAGTAGACTGTCAACCCCTAGTCTTCTCTGAAATATCCCCAAATTTATTTTCCATTCCCAGACAGGGTGGAAAGTCAAAAAGGGAAAGGAGGGCAGCTAAGGCCTTGGGTACCCGAATACTGACTCAAAGCCGGAGGGTCGATCTCGTAGGTAGGCGAACCCGAGCAGCTGAAAAGGAGGCCACCCAGGAGGGAGAAGCACCCGAGTCTGACCCCCATCCTAATGTTTCTGAACCAGCAGAGGCAACAGAGACTGGGCCCCTAGATCTTGGGCAGATTAGCCCCGGAAGAGGAAATTTTGGACGGAACCAGGCTGAAGACTCAAGGTACGACAACATTAGAAAGGAGATGACTGAAATAGATGGGGTCCCTGTGGAAGGGAAAACCCAGGGACCAGGACCCTATTTCATAATGAAGAAGAATCTCTTATACTGGGTTGCACCAGTACAGGGGCAGAAGCTACAGCAGATCCTAGTACCTCAAAAACACCAGAACGCTGTATTAAGTCTTGCTCATAGTCATCTTTGGGGGGGGCACTTGGGGGTAGAGAAGGCCCTGGCATGAGTCCTACGACGGTTCTTCTGGCCCGGAGTACACGAAGAAGTATGGAGGTACTGTGCGTCCTGCCCGGAGTGTCAGCTGCACAGTCCCCGTCCCCACCTGAGGGCACCTTTAGTACCCCTTCCCATCATAGAGGTCCCCTTTGAGCGAATAGCCATGGACCTAGTGGGACCCCTGAAAAAGACGGCTCAGGGCCACCAATATATACTTGCTGTTTTGGACTATGCTACTTGCTACCCAGAAGCCGTCCCCCTGTGGAACACAGTCTCTAAAACGATAGCCAAAGAGCTGGTGGGGATCTTTGCCCGAGTGGGGCTACCAAAGGAGATATTAACAGACCAAGGAATCCCATTTATGTCAAAGCTAATGAAGGACCTCTGTATGCTGCTCCATATACATACCCTGAGAACTTCAGTGTACCATCCGCAGACTGATGGGTTGGTAGAAAGGTTTAACCGAACCCTCAAGGCTATGATAAGGAAGGTGGTAAGTCGGGACGGGAAGGATTGGGACACCCTACTGCCCTACCTTATGTTCGCTATCCAGGAGGTACCTCAGGCCTCGACTGGGTTTTCCCCATTCAAGTTATTATACAGGCGTCACCCCCGTGGCATACTAGATATTGCCAAAGAGATATGGGAAGAGGAACTCAATGAGGAGAGAAATATAATAGAACATTTAATACAGATGCGAGACCGGATAGCCCGTGTCACCCCTCTTGTATGGGAACATTTGGAAAAGGCACAGGAGGCCCAGAGAACCCATTACCATTGCCGGCAAAAGTCCGACAGTTCCAACCAGGAGATCAGGTGATGGTGTTGGTACCCACAAAAGAAGGCAAGCTTCTGGCCCAATGGCAGGGGCCCTATGAGGTGGTTGAAACCGTGGGGAAAGTAACCTACAAGGTGCGGCAGCCAGGACGCCGAAAACAAGAACAGATTTATCACATCAACCTTCTGAAACCCTGGCATGCACAAGAGGCGTGCATAACTGTCCAAAAAGACCTAACCCAGGCAAACAAGCCTTCTAAACAGGTGAGAGTGTCTCCCGATTTAACATCAGACCAGAAGAATGAGGTGTCTGAGATGGTCTTCCAGAACCAAGATGTGTTCTTGACAAAACCAGGTCGAACAACCAAGACATATCACCACATCATCACGAACCCTGGGGCCAGAATAACAATGAGGCCCTATTGGGTGCCAGCGGCCAAAAGGGAGGAAATAAAAGCAGAAGTAAAAAAAATGCTGGATTTGGGGATCATTGAAGAATCCCACAGTCAGTGGTCCAGCCCAGTCGTGCTGGTGCCCAAACCTGATGGCACCACAAGGTTCTGCAGCGGCTTCCGGCGACTAAACGAAGTATCTCGGTTCGACGCGTACCCCATACCTCGCATAGATGAGCTAATGGACCGTCTGGGTAATGCCCGGTACTTGACTACCCTACACTTGACAAAGGGGTACTGCCAGATTCCCCTTGCAGAAGACGCAAAGGAAAAGACTGCGTTCTCTACACCAGAGGGTCTTTTTCAATATACTGTCCTCCCTGTTGGACCACATGGGGCCCAGCTACTTTCCAACACCTCATAGACAAGCTATTATGCCCGCATAACAGTTATGCTGCTGCCTACTTGGACGATGTGGTCATTCATACCCCAACCTGGGAAACCCACCTAGAGAAGGTAGAAGCAGTCCTTGATACCTTCAGGTGAGCTGGCCTTACAGCAAACCCTGCCAAGTGCGCTGTAGGGTTTACAAAGGCCAAATATCTTGGCTACATTGTGGGAAAAGGTCTGGTAAAACCGCAAGTGAACAAGTTGGAGGCCATCCAAAATTGGCCCCGACCACATCACAAGAAACAAGTCTGGGCATTCCTACGTGTCGTGGGGTATTACCAACGATTTATCCCCCACTTTACCACAAGGACAAGCCCCCTGACAGACCTAGTCAAAGCCCGTGGACCTGATCTGGTGAGATGGTCTGACGCAGCAGAGGAAGCATTCACAGACCTACGAACTGCCCTCTGCAGTAACCCCGTACTGATAGCCCCTGATTTCTCCAAGGAATTTATCCTGCAGACAGATGCATCGGAAGTAGGGTTGGGGGCCGTTCTATCACAGATGGTCGGGGAGGAGGAACACCCAATTCTCTACCTCAGTAGGAAACTCCTTCCGAGGGAAATAAATATGCAGTGGTGGAGAGAGAGTGCCTCACCGTAAAATGGGCTATGGAAGCATTGCGCTACTACTTGCTCGGGCGCAGATTTGTCCTCGTGACCGACCATGCCCCTCTTCAATGGATGCAGTGGAACAAGGAGAAGAACACAAGGGTGACCAAGTGGTTCTTATCCCTCCAACCTTTACAGTTCCGTGTGCAACACAGAGCAGGGAGCCGTCACAGCAATGCCGATGGCTTGTTACGTGTGCACCGTCTGGCATCCCAAGCTGCCCAACCCCTTGGTGTTGAGCAGGGGGGAGGGATATGTGACAGACTCAGGCCAGTGGGGTACAGGAGTCTGGTAGAGGGCAAATATACTGGTCACTGGATGAGTAGTTTTCTGTTTCCTGAGTGACCAGAGCAGGGGCTGCACTAGAGTAATCAGGAACCTGCTAGAACCAATTAAGGCAGACAGGCTGATTAGAACACATGCAGCCAATCAAGACAGGCTAATCAGGGCACCTGGGTTAAAAAGGAGCTCACTCCAGTCAGGGATGGGGGAGCCAGAGGAGAAGATGTGCATGTGAGGAGCTGGGATCAAGAGGCGCAAGGAGCTGAGAATGAGAGGGTGTGCTGCTGGAGGACTAAGGAGGACAAGCATTATCAGACACCAGGAGGAAGGTCCAGTGGTGAGGATAAAGAAGGTGTTTGGAGGAGACCCTGGGGAAGTAGCCCAGGGAGTTGTAGCTGTCATGCAGCTGTTACAGGAGGCACTATAGACAGCTGCAATCCACAGGGCTCTGGGCTGGAACCCGGAGTAGAGGGCAGACCTGGGTTCCCTCCAAACCTCCCAACTCCTGATTAGACACAGGGGAAGTTGACCCAAACTGTGGGGAAGCTCTAAGATATAAGCTCTAAGATACAACCGTATTTGCTCCAATCCCTCAGACAGAGATAAACACCCACAAGATCTCTATCAAGCAGTCTTAAAACTACAATACCCACCTGCTGAAGTGAAAAAACAGATTGACAGAGCCAGAAGAGTACCCAGAAGCCACCTACTACAGGACAGGCCCAACAAAGAAAATAGCAGAACTCCACTAGCCATCACCTACAGGCCCCAACTAAAACCTCTCCAGCACATCATCAAAGATCTACAATCTATCCTTAAAGATGATCCCTCACTCTCACAGATCTTGGGAGACAGGCCAGTCCTCGCTTATAGACAGCCTCCCAACCTGAAGCAAATACTCACCAGCAACAGCACACCATACAACATAAACACTAACCCAGGAACCTATCCTTGCAACAAAGCCCGATGCTAGCTCTGTCCACATATCTATTCAAATTACACCATCATAGGACTAATCACATCAGCCACGCCATCAGGGTCTCCTTCACCTGCACATCTACCAACGTGATATATGCCATCATGTGCCAGCAATGCCCCTTTGCCATGTACATTGGCCAAACCGGACAGTCTCTACACAAAAGAATAAATGGACACAAATCTGACATTAGGAATCGTAACATTCAAAAACCAGTGGGAGAACACTTCAACCTCTCTGACCACTCAATGACAGACTTGAAGGTGGCAATTTTGCAACAAAAAAAGTCAAAAACAGACTCCAAAGAGAGACTGCTGAACTCGAATTAATATGCAAATTAGATACAATTAACTCAGGCCTAAACAGAGACTGGGAATGGTTGGGTTATTACGCTAATTGAATCTATTAGTACTATTAAACTAAGTTTCCTCACACCTTCTATGGGTCATCTTAATTATCACTTCAAAAGTTTTTTTTCTCCTGCTGATGATAGCTCATCTCAATTGATTGGACTCTTCCTGTTGGTATGCATACTTCCACCTTTTCATGTTCTCTGTATGTATAAATATCTCCTGTCTGTGTGTTCCATTCTATGCATCCGAAGAAGTGAGCTGTAGCTCATGAAAGCTCATGTTGAAATAAATTTGTTAGTCTCTAAAGTGCCACAAGTACTCCTGTTCTTTTTGCGGATACAGACTAACACAGCTGCTACTCTGAAAACTGTGGGGAAGATCACTGAGGTGAACAAATCTGCCAGATAAGCGCAGGACCCATCAAGGTAGAGGAGGAACTTTGTCACACCACAAAATTTGACCCAATAATGGCAATTTTCTTTTTCCTTTGCACCTTAAACAGTCCAACAGAAGGAAATGAAGATAGCTGGATTTGTAGGCAAAGGGATTAAAAAGAGAAACTTCAGTAAAATTTAAAATACCATCCAGTATTCTTCAGTTTGTCTACATCTTTCTGGCAAGGAGGTGCCCAGAACTACGTGCTCAGAAGTATAATGGGAGCAATGAAAGAACAGAACTCGTCAACATTTTGGCAAAGGTCTTTTATCTCCGTGCTTCATGATTTGCTGCTCTCTCACCTTGTAAACTCTTCACTAATTTGCTTACTGTCAGCCCACATTTCTTCCAGTATGAGCATATCTGACGGATTCTCCTCCCACTTAACGTTTCTGATTCTTTCCCCCTACCCTCCACTGGCTTATCCTTGTGTGGCTCCAAGCTGAATCCCACGGAACCATTATTTCTTTGTAATGGTCTCTGTCCTCATTGGTGTTCACACTATCTCTCAAATTACCATCAGCAAATGTCATCAGAAATGCTACACACTTCCTCTTCCAGAAGATTGATGAACGTTAATGAAGATGTTAAGGGACCTAATATAGCATTCAGAATTCCTGACTTATAGGGCCGTTATCCTCATTGACCTCCTCAAGCTTGCTGGATGCCATTGTTAAGGGAATTCTTTCTTTTGTTTACATGCTTATCAACTCAGTGCTTGCCCAAGTCACACAGACTATTAAAATCACAGTCACATCCATCAAATGAAGCAATGCTCTAGGCAGTTAATTAAAAATCCATTTCTTAGGCTCTCAAGAATATCAACCAGTTTCATTCTCGTAAGTCTCATTATTTTCTTGTACTCCCCTTTCTGTCTATCCTTTTATTTTATCCACTGGTGGTCTTGCTTTTTATTTCATTTATTAGCTTGTCCAGGTTTGTTAGTATTTCAAAAGCACTTTTCAACTTCTAAACTTTCACACTGATTGGTGTTACCTTAGCTCATTTCAATTAATTAACACAATCTACTTCAAATCTTCCCAGTTTGCAATGACACGGTGGTTCCTTTATATTAACATTTTGTTATGCCAAACATTTCTCTTGCTCACTTAGGACTCCAACTTTTTTCACTTATTAAGCTTCTTGAGATGTTCCCTATGTGGTATCTGGAACTTTATAGATTCCCCTCACTGTCTGCTTGTTTTGCTATGGCTCAACTGCTCTTCATCTCCATCTGCTTTATGGAGGCAGGGGTGAGAAAATGGTGGTGCATGAGTGGGAGGTAGGTAGCCCTAACAGGTGAGATGGGGCCATGTTGCCTGGGCATTTCTACACCCTTTCCTGCAGACTTCCTGATTCTTCTTGTTATTTGTGAAGTGTAGCAGTCATTGAAGCCCACCCAGACAAGCTGCACTAGAAGCTGCTTCTGTCAGCAACCTTGATATCTGAAGAGGTATTTCCACTTACCTTCCTGCAGAGCCCCAAGTTTAGAATCCCATAAGCTGAAATTTAAGGATCAAAATATCCCTTTTTGTTGTTATTGCTCTGAGTAGGAGATCTGGGAGAACCTGCCTGGCAGCTTTTGGAGACAGATTGAGGTGGCTGAGTCTTCAGAGACATGACCATTCCCAGCCTGCCTTGACTGACAGCTCTGGTTTTGCCTCCAAGGAACTGCAAGCAGAGATAAAACCCATTGGCATGGGTCAGTGGATTTCTCTGTGGAGAATTCAGAAGTTTGGACCAACTCTAGAATTGACCAAATTTTTAAAGAAGGAAAAGTTCCTAAAAATACCTACAGTGTTTTTTGTTTGTTTGTTTTTGTTACCAGCTCTAGTTACATGCAAACTAGCTCCTTGTAAAATGTATCCAGCACTTTCATCCTAGGACTCTGGATTCAGCATCTATTTAGTATATCAGATATATTTGTTTTAGTTTGCTTCAACAACCTGACTGGTGATGTGCTATTGTCCATATTAAGCACCTTAAAGGTGACTGCTAAATCCACTGTAGTCAATGGAGCTACACAGATTTCCACTTCCCAAGAATCTGACCCCTTATTTTGGCCCCAAAGAGTTTACAGTCTAAGGCTCCAGTCCTTCAATTGACAACTCAGGTAGACTGCTGTACCTGCACTCCATCAATTGGAGCCTAATGCTAGATATCATGGGATCAGTGTGGAATAACAAACAGTAGGAAGGGGATGTGGTGAAGGATTTGTAGTAAGAAGGTCACTTGATTACTTCATTCAGGCATATGTAGGTCCTGATGACTCAAAAACTGGACATTTTTTTCAATTGTTGGCTCAATTCTTGTGTGGTCATCATGGAAAAAGCAAATCTTTGACCATTTGGAACTTCAGGGGTATCTTCCACAGTTTCCACACTGAGGCCCTGGGAATAAGTGAAACTTCTAGCCTCATGAACTCCTCTTCTGATCCTCTTCTCTTGGTAGTCACAGCTTGCCCGTATTTGTCTGTTGCAGCCAAGTGGAATGCTGCCTCATCTTCTCGTTTTTGGTTGTTACAGCAAGTCTCCCTTCTGATTTCCTCTTTGATTTCTTGGTGGTCACTTCCTTTCTTCTTTGAATCTGAGACAGTGATGCTTCCTGAATCCGGTTTTCTAAGAACTCCTCAGTCTCTCTGATATACCAAAGTGTCTGTATTTGTTCTTCCAGACTAAGAACCTTTTCTTCCAGCACAGCCACCAATTTACAATTCATACACAGAAAATCCTTTCTGGCTTCAGACAGGAAAGAAATGTGGCACATCTTTTGCAGGTGACAACCACTGATCTATCACTGGCCATCATACTATTGAATGCAGAGCTGTATCTAGAATGAAAACCTCACACATTACCTCTCCACACTCCCTTTGAAACTCCCTTGTTTGCCTCTCTTGTTCGTTGCTCTCAGTTAATTGAAAATGCACCTCTTTGCCTAACTATTGGAAGCAATCAGCATATGGCACTACACTTAAGGGAATACTGTAAACACAATTGGCTAGTGTTTTTTATAAAAACAAACAGCAAGGCTTGAAGGACAAAATTATCTACATTCTAAATGCTGCATCAGTAATTCAGTCACAGCTTCCTGCTGCCCGGCTTTAAAAAAGCACTGACTTATTTTAATATAAACATAACCACTTTGTTTTGATCTTACAGTAGCTAGTCTGTGCCCAGTTTCCCCAACATGATTGTAGGCACATACGCACAAAGTTTCCTTTGATGTGCCATTCCAAGGCCACAGTGAAATTAAAAAAAAAAAAGAAAAAAGCACTAAGCATTTCGAAAAGCTGACGTCTTCACGTTACAATAAAGTGGGAGCAGGCACATGAAGGTATCTGCAGTTAAACCCCTATGTTCCAAAGTAAATCAAGTGTTTGACCTACTAGCCTTCACAAGGTCTTCTTAAATCCTATGATCCTTGAACAAGTCAAGGAAACAGAATTGTGAAAAAGAATTAGTAAAGAAGTAAAAGATGGTAGCTTAGTTAATGCCACTCACCATGTTTTATGGAAAATAGGTTGTGTCAAACAAAAATATCTTACCAAGGCCTCTCTTTCTCACACATCCCCTGCCCTTAATCAGTCCATGTGGGAGGGGAGTGTTAGGTTTCTCTTCTGCCTTTTCCAACCCCTTCTCCTTCCCACTGTTTCTCGTTTTGACAGAAGTGTAATTGACTCTTCTCTCCTCTCTCCTTTCTGTTACTGTCATCTACCATCCACCCAATTCCTCACCATCAGCCTTCCTCTCTGATTTTTGACTCCTGGCTCTCTCACTCCCTCACCTCACAGTCTCCTGCACTCATCCTCAGGGTATGTCTACACTACTGGATTATACCGATTTTGCAGAAACCGTTTTTTTAAAACAGATTGTATAAAGTCAAGTGCACACAGCCACACTAAGCACATTAATTCGGCGGTGTGCGTCCATGTACAGAGGCTGGTTTCGATTTCCGGAACATTGCACTGTGAGTAGCTATCCCATAGCTATCCCATAGTTCCCACAGTCTCCCCCGCCCCTTGGAATTCTGGGTTGAGATCCCAGTGCCTGATGGGGCAAAAAACATTGTCACGGTTGGTTCTGGGTACAGCCTCACCCCTCCCTCCATGAAATCAGCAGACAACTGTTTCGCACCTTTTTTCCTGGGTGAACTGTGCAAACGCCATAGCACAGCAAGCATGGACCCTGCTGAGCTCGAGACAGCAATCATGGACGTTGTAAACACCTCGCGCATTATCGTGCAGTCTATGCTGAACCAGGACCTGCAAAACCAAGCGAGGAGGAGGCGGCTACAGCAGCGCGGTGATGAGAGTGATTAGGACATGGACACAGAATTCTCTCAAACCGCGGGCCCCTGCGCTTTGGAGATTCTGCTGGTAATGGGGCAGGTTCTAGCCATTGAATGCCGATTTTGGGCCTGGGAAACAAGCACAGACTCTTGGGACCGCATAGTTTGGCAGGTTTGGGACGATTCCCAGTGGCTGCGAAACTTCCGCATGCGTAAGGACATTTTCATGGAACTTTGTGACTTGCTTTCCCCTGCCCTGAAACGCCAGAATACCAAAATGACAGCAGCCCTCACAGTTGAGAAGTGAGTGGCAATAGCCCTCTGGAAGCTTGCAACGCCAGACAGCTACCAGTCAGTCGGGAATCAGTTTGGAGTGGGAAAATCTACTGTGGGGGCTGCTGTGATGCAAGTAGCCAAAGCAATCATTAAGCTGCTGCTACAAAAGGTAGTGACTCTGGGAAATGTGCAAGTCATAGTGGATGGCTTTGGTGCAATGGGATTCCCTAACTGTAGGGAGGCGATAGATGGAACCCATATCCCTATCTTAGCACCGGAGCACCAGGGCACTCAGTACATAAACCACAAGGGGTACTCTTCAATGGTGCTGCAAGCACTGGTGGATCACAAGGGATGTTTCACCAACATCCACGTGGGATGGCCAGGAAGGGTTCGTGACGCTCGCATCTTCTGGAACACTACTCTGTTTAAACGGCTGCAGCAAGGGAATTACTTCTCAGCCCAGAAAATAACAGTTGGGGATGTTGAAATGCCTGTAGTTATCCTGGGTGACCCAGCCTACCCCTTGATGCCATGGCTCATGAAGCCATACACAGGCAGCCTGGACAGTAGTCAGGAGCTGTTCAACTACAGGCTGAGCAAGTGCAGAATGGTGATAGAATGTGCATTTGGCCGTTTAAAGGCGCACTGGCGCACATTACTGACTCACTCAAACCTCAACCAAACCAATGTCTCCTTTGTTATTGCTGCTTGCTGTGTGCTCCACAATCTCTGTCAGAGTAAGGGGGAGACCTTTATGGCGGGGTGGGAGGCTAAGGCAAATCACCTGGCTGCTGATTACGTGCAGCCAGACACCAGGGTGATTAGAAGAGCACAGCAGGAAGCGGTGCTCATCAGAGAAGCTTTGAAAACAAGTTTCATCACAGGCCAGGGTACTGTGTGACTGCTGTGTTTGTTTCCCCTTCATGAACGCCCCCCCTTTATTGACTCCTTCCCTGTAAACAACCCACCCTCCCCCTTCGATTACAGCTTGCTTAAGGAAATAAAGTCACTATTGTTTAAAAATCATGTATTCTTTATTAATTCATTATAAAAAGAGGGAGAGAACTGACAAGGTAGCCCAGGTGTGTTTTGGGAGGAGGATAGCAGGGAAGGAAAAGGCCACTAAAAATTTTTCAAAATAATGACAGCCTTTTGGTTGGGCTGTCCACAGGGGTGGAGTGGGAGGGTGCACGGAGCCTCCCCCCACGCGTTCTCACACGTCTGGGTGAGGAGGATGTGGAACACGATGAGGGGTGAGGGTGGTTATACAGGGGCTGCAGTGGCACTCTGTGATCCTGCTGCTGTTCCTGAAGCTCCACCAGACGCCGGAGCATGTCCGTTTGATCACGCAGCAGCCCCAGAGTTGCATCCCGCCACCGCTGATCTTCCTGCCTACACCTCTGATCTTCCTGCTGCCACCTCTCATCTCAAGGATCCCTCCTGTCCTCACGTTCACTGGCATCTTTCCTGTAATTTGATACCACGCCCTTCCACTCATTCAGATGAGCTCATTCATTGCGGGTCACTTCCATGATTTCCGAGAACATTTCGTCTCGCGTCTTTTTTTTCCGCTACCTTATCTGAGATAGCCTTTGGGATGGAGTAGGGAGGCTTGAAAAATTTGCAGCTGCATGAGGGAGGGAGAAAAGGGAGAGAAGTATTTAAAAAGATATGTTTTACAGAACAATGCTTATCCTCTTTCACGGTGAACAACACTATTCACCTTACATAGCACATGTGATTTCACTACAAGGTCGCATTTTGCATCTTAATATTGAGTGCCTCCAGCTCTGGTGTTAGAAATCTCACAGATGCAGGTCCGGGCAGCAGAATTCGGCTTGCATGCAGCCATGGTAAGCCATTGTCTTTCGGCTTCTGCAGCCTTCATATATCCAGCGCCCTCCTTTCCCAAATCTCAAACAAAGCCCGTTCAGTGCTGCTTCTTTCCTGTTAACATGCAGCAGCAGAAACCAACCCCGCATCCAATTCTCTGGGATGATCGCTTTACCCCTCCCCCCACCGCATGGCTGGTATCATGGAAGATCACTGCTAAACACCCCCTCACACCCCCTACTGCATGGCTGGTAGCAGGGAAGATCCCTGCTAGCCAAATGCGAAAAAGCTCAGCGCCAATCACCCCCCCCTTCCTCCTGCTTGGCTACCTGCAAGGAAGGATTTCTTTTAAGCAACAGGCAAACAGCCCAGTAGGAATGGCCATCTCTGTCCCCTTAATTAAATTCCTGAATTTCAGCCAGGTTACCATGAACGATATCACTCTCCTGAGGATAACACAGCAAGATAAAGAACAGATATTGCTTGAATGCCAGCAAACACCATGATCATATGCAGCTAGGCTTTGTCATGCAATGATACCAGATTACTTGCTACATGCATGGCATAGTCAAGTGTCCTACCATGGAGGACGGAATAAGGCTGCCTTGCCTAGAAACCTTCTGAAAAGACTTCTTGAGTACCTCCAGGAGCGCTTCATGGAGATGTCCCTGGAGGATTTCCGCTCCATCCCCAGACATGTTAACAGACTTTTCCAGTAACTGTACTGGCCGCGAATGAATCCCAAGTCCTCAGGCAAATTAATCATTAAAAAATGCTTGCTTTTAAACCATGTTTTATATTTACAAAGGTACACTCACCAGAGGTCCCTTCCATGGCTTCATTGTATAGGATAGTGGCTTGGGAGGTCTGGGAGAGTAATTCCTTCTGGGTGAGAATAAGCTCCTGGTTGTTGGGGAGAACGGAGTGCTGTGTGCTCTCTGCAAGCTCGTCCTCCTCTTTCTCCTCCTCATCTTCCCCTTCTGCAGAATCCTCAGCCATGGGTGAGATTACCACCCCCACCTCGGAATCCACGAACAGGAGTGGGGTAGTGGTTGCGGACTCCCCTAGAATTCCATGCAGCTCAGTGTAGAAGCAGCATGTTTTCAGCCCTGCCCCGGACCTTCTGTTTGCTTCTTTGGTTTTCTGGTAGGCTTGTCTGAGCTCCTTAACTTTCACACGGCACTGTACTGAGTCCCTGGTGTGGCCTCTCTGCATCATGGCCTTGGAAATTTTTTCAAATGTTTTTTCATTTCGTCTTTTGGAATGGAGTTCTGTTAGCACAGAATCCTCTCCCCATACAGCAATCAGATCCAGTACCTCCCGTGCAGTCCATGCTGGAGCTCTTTTTCGATTCTCAGTAGACTGCATTGTTACCTGTGCTGATGAGCTCTGCGCAGTCACCTGTGCTGGTGAGCTCTCCACGCTGGCGAAACAGGAAATGAAATTCAAAAGTTCGTGGGGCTTTTCCTGTCTACCTGGGCAGTGCATCGGAGTTCAGATGGCTTTCCAGAGTGGTCACAATGGTGCACTGTGGGATACCGCCTGGAGGCCAATACTGTCGAATTGCGGCCACACTAACCCTAATCCGATATGGCAATACCGATTTCAGCGCTACTCCCTTCGTCAGGGAAGAGGACAGAAATCGGTTTTAAGAGCCCTTTATATTGATATAAAGGGCTTCGTTGTGTGGATGAGTGCAGGCTTAAATCGGTTTAACTCTGCTAAATTCGATATAAACGCATAGTGTAGACCAGGCCTCAGTAACTTCAGCATTCACGTTGACCTCTGAGCTGTACATCTCCCCTTACGTCTTCATTCAAACTGCAGCCCTGGTTCAACTCCCATGCTCAGTTTCCTTTGACTTGCTCTTCCCCAAGCACTGCTCTCTGATATTTCTGTTGCTAAGTTCCCCCTCTCTAACTGCTCTTTCACTGTCAGCCATCTGTACACCTACCCGTACTATCTGTCACTTGACCTTTTGGGGATTTCAAGTCTATCAGCTTTGAGAATGCCTCATCTGCTCCCAGTCCTCATCCCTTATTTATTCATGTATATGGTTGTTAGGTCTCTCCAAACTTCACTCTCCTCCACCTTTAACTCTTTTGACTCTCTCTCCCATTGCAAGATCTTTCTTGCCAGTCCCCAGCTCTGGCTCACACCCAACATACATTTTCTCCACTCCTGTTTTCATGCTGCAGTGTGTCTCTGGCGGAAGTGCTATGACAAGATTGAGTACTCCATCCTCCTCCTTGACCTGTCAGCCACATTCAATATAGTCAGCTGTGCTCTTCATCTTGAAATTTTGTCCTACATTGGCTTCCATGACTCTTGTTCTCTCCTCCTTCTCCTCCTACCTCTGTAATTACTCCCTTGGTGTGTCTTTCAGAGGAACCTCCTCATTTCCCCTCCAACTTTCTGTGTGGTTCCACGGGGCTCCATCCTTTGGTCCCCTTGTTTTCTCCCACTACACTTTATCTCTGGGTAATCTCATCCACAAACAAAAATTCAGGTACCATCTCTATGCTGATGGCTTAAAGGCTGCAAGTGATGGAGAATCTACCACATGTTTAATTACCTGTGCTGTTAAAAATGTGTGCTATTTCTAGTTAGAATTTTCTAGCTTCAGCTTCCAAATATGAGATCTTTTTACACCTTTGATCTACTAAATTAAAGGGCTATTTATCAGAAACCTCCTCCCATGTAGGTACTTGTAGACCATGATCAAGTTATCTCTTAATCTTCATATGGTGATAAAAACAAGTCCAGCTGCTGGAACCTTGTCTACGCTTGGACTTCTGCTGATACCAACACCAGTTCAACTGACCCAAGGAATGACCCAAGTATGACCCCTTTGGATGAAATTTACTTTCGTAACCATGTATATAGTAGATGCTTTGATGATGGATGCGTTAAAGAATGGACAGACACACCGGAACTGTGAGGTAGTACTAGTTAATGGCTCATCCAATCAAAATCCAGGATTCTTGCAGACTGTTCTACACTTAAACAAGTTATCTCTAAATACACAATGGTAGTTATTCTTAAACTTCTCAAACTTCTTCAGTTACAGACAGTAGTGTGGCAGACCCAGGCCAGGGGGTACAGGAGTCTGGTAGAGGGCAAATATACTAGTCACTGGATGAGTAGTTTTCTGTTCCCTGAGTGACCAGAGCAGGGGTTGCACTAGAGTAATCAGAAGCCTGCTAGAACCAATTAAGGCAGACAGGCTGATTAGAACACATGCAGCCAATCAAGGCAGGCTATTCTGGGTTTAAAAAGGAGCTCACTCCAGTCAGGGATGGGGGGAGCCCAGAGGAGAGGAAGTGTGTGTGAGTAGCTGGGAGCAAGAGGCGCAAGGAGCTGAGAATGAGAGGGTGTGCTGCTGGAGGACTAAGGAGTACAAGCGTTATCAGACACCAGGAGGAAGGTCCAGTGGTGAGGATAAAGAAGGTGTTTGGAGGAGGCCATGGGGAAGTAGCCCAGGGAGTTGTAGCTGTCATGCAGCTGTTACAGGAGGCACTATAGACAGTTGCAATCCACAGGGCCCTCGGCTGGAACCTGGAGTAGAGGGCGGGCCCGGGTTCCCCCCAAACCTCCCAACTCCTGATCAGACACAGGAGAAGTTGACCCAGACTGTGGGGAAGATCACTGAGGTGAGCAAATCTGCCAAATAAGTGCAGGACCCACCAAGGTAGAGGAGGAACTTTGTCACAGTAGTTAATATTATGCTTCTATCACCCAGTATTCATCCTTTAATACTAATCACATGCACAATACATAAAAACTTCCCTGCTACCTAGTAAAGACAAAACAAGGGTAAGCTATAAAAAGCCAATTCTTATAGTAAAATCAGAAGGTGAATTGTATTTAGTAGTTAATTATAAAGTTTTCCTGTGTCTAGAAGAAAAACTTTCTCCTAAGGTATATACATTTACCAATGTCTTTATAATTAGGAGTCTTAAATGTATCTTCCTTTCTTTTTTAAAAATAGCTTAAATATAGAGTTTATTTATGGTGAAACAAACATTACTTGAAAAGTGGATCAAATACAGTGGTCCCCAAACTTCCCAGAGTTGCACCCCACTTACCCTTGTCCATGTTCGTTCCCACCCAGGCCCAGAGCGGGGCTGTGGATCTGGGGGACGGATGGACGGGGCAAAGACAGGAGTAAGGGGGCAGAGGCCTGGGTCCACAGCTGGAGGCAGGGCCAGAAGCAGAGCCCTGGCTGGGAGCCAGCAGCCAGGGTCCCAAGAGCAGAGCCCTGAGCACAGGGACTACAGTTAGGGCTTGGGGTGTGGGGCCAGCAGCTGGGGCTGGGGCCAGGAGTGGAGCAGGTGGTGCTCCCTGCCCAACCCCGGTGGGGGCTGACCCTGGCTTTCAGGGTTCCCCCCACTCTGTACTCTGGGGTACAAATGTGGGGCCCCGCATGAAAGACTCTCTAAGTTTATATTCTCCCAACGTAGGTTAAAAACTTCCACAAGGCACAAATTCCTTTCGTTGTCGTTGGATGGTGTGCTGGCACCATCAAGTGATTTACACAAAAATTCAGGGGAGGGTCACTTGAAATTCCTATCCCCCCAAAATATCTCCTCAAACCCCTTCACCACCTTTCCTGGGGATGCTTGAGAATAATATACTAACCAACTGGTTAGCAATGTGAGCACAGACCAAACCCTTTGTCTTTAGGATGCTGAAAATCAATCAGGTTCTTAAAAGAAGAACTTTTACTTTTTCTTTATAAAAAAAGAATCACACCGGCAAAATCAGGATGGAAGGTTACTTTACAGGGTAAATAAAAAGATTTAAAACACAGAGAATTCTCCCCTGGCTCAGCTTCACAGTTACAAAAAAAGGAATAAAACTACCTCTCTAGCATAGGAAAATTCACAAGCTAAACCAAAAGATAATCTAATGCATTTCCTTGCCTACTTACAATTTCTGTGGTTTTAGATGTTATTCCAGGTATATTTTCAGGAGAGGTTGTACCTGCTTAGTCTCGCCCTCTGTCCGGAGAGGGAACAAAAAAGAGAGAGCACAACTAAAAGCTTCTCCCTTAGATTTGAAAGTATCTTCTTTCCTCATTGGTCTTTCTGGTCAGGTGCCAACTAGGTTATTTGACCTACTTAACCTCTTACAGGTAAGGCGATTCAGTACATCTGCCCAGGAGGGATTTTATGCTACCCTTCTCTCTATATTATGACAGGCCCCAGCCACACATTCCTGAATGTTACTCCAATGGGGGCGCACACCACAGTTTGGGGACCTCTGATCTCATAGGTGTGGAGTCTTATGGCTTTTTTGAAAAAGATTTAGTCTGGAAAAGATTTTAAGTATTAGTTTTTTTATTCTTTATGATGAAGAAAGAAGGCATAAGGATATTTTACTGCTACTATTTTACTTTAGGTACAGTAAAACCTCAGAGTTATAAACACCTTGGGAATGGAGTTTGTTCGTAACTCTGAAAAGTTTGTAACTCTGAACAAAATGTTATGGTTGTTCTTTCAAAAATTTATAACTGACCATTGACTTAATATAGCTTTGAAACTTTAAGATACAAAAGAAAAATGCTGCTTTTAACCATCTTAATTTAAATGAAACAAGCACAGAAACAGTTTCCTTACCTTGTCAGATATTTTTTGAACTTTCCCTTTATTATTTTAATAGTTTACTTTTAACACAATACTGTACTGTATTTCCTTATTTATTTATCTATGTATTTATTTTTTTGTCTCAGATGTTACCTGGGGTGCGCTTCCAGTTCCAAGTGAGCGTGTGGTTGACCGGTCATTTCGTAACTTCGGTGCTCGTAACTCTGAGGTTCCACTGTATATCAAAAATGTCAATTTTTTTGTTTCTTAGTTGTGCTGGAAGGCCGCTGGTGAGCTTAGTGGTTGTACATAGTTAACTCTTGTACCTTAATTGAAGGCTAAGGTGTTAGATACTTTTGAAAATTTTAAGCTAAGTCACTTTTTAGGAAAAAATTGTTTACTAGTGAAAACGGTGAGAATTTTCCAGGACAGATAGGACCTGAATTTTTTTATGTAAAGCAAGCAAAAAGAAATGATCAAAAACAAAACAAACAAAACCCCATGTCTTTTTTTTTTAAATCCTACTTTTAGACCTTATTCATTGTAATCAAAGAGCACAGCTCCAACTTGTATTCAGTTTGAAGGTCAGCTTTCAAAGCTTCTGTTATGAGCTTGGTGAAAACTTGTTTATGGGTTGAGTTAAAGCCTCACTGAGATTGATGAGTATGAATGCATCCTTCAATTAATGTAATAATAAGGATAAATTAATCAAAATTCCCATCTAAGACAAAAGGCTATATGAACCTCCTCAGGAGTTTTAGACTGTGTGGGAGGATGAGGTTTTGCTAAGTATTGTTTTGGGTAAGAGTCCGATGGTGTGTACAAAAGAGGAATGCAACCAGAGAGAGACAGAGGCAGCAAGAAAGCCAAACAGCAGCCTATAAGGATGGTGTGACCCTGAGAAAAACTTAGAGAAAGAGATTCTCAGTCGGGGATGCTAACTGAAAAAAAGCTTGGGCCTATAAATTAAGAAATTATTCCTTTTGCCTTTGGTTCCTCCTGCATTTGAAGAAGTAGGACTTTATATATAAATAAACAAGACTGCATCAAACTGCGTCATCCAGCTCAGACACCTTCATTAATTTCTGCTCCCAACTGCAACATCCCCAGGGCTCCTAACTTTGACTAGCAACTGGGGTCAAAAAGGGGTAACACCAGTATAAGGAGCAGGATCCATGGTCAGAGGGGACAGATTGCAATCTGGTAATCCTGTTGAACCAAGATGGAACTAATAATAGGGATGTTTTCAGACATCGAAAATGGGGATTAAAACAAGATCTGAAAGGAGAGCTGGACACTTCACAAAAGGAATGAAAGCAGCATCTGGAGGTGTACCAGAAAAAGCTCAGAGATGACTTGCAGGAAGAGGTGAAATTTCTGCTGGAGTAACAACTACACAACTTCTGGACAGACTAGAAATCCCAGCAGCCAAACTCCCAGGCTAGAATGGTAAAATGGATTGATTAGGTGACCAACAACATGACTTCCATAGACCAGAAGTTTTCCACAAAATAGTGGAAATCAAGCGCACTTCAGCCCACTTGGAACTTGTTAATAGAGGTGAGCTGCAGCTAGGACTTAGAGATGAATATTCAGCTCCAGAAGGAAACCAAAGGGTCACAGACTACAGTGGAAGATAGCTGTCTGGATGAGGCATTGAGCCAGCCAGAAAACCTGGGTAAGACCAGACACTGACAATAGTTTTCTATCCCATTTGTAACCCAGGGGAGAAAGGTCAGGATGTTACAGCTCAAATAATGCAAAAGTCTACAATGTTTGAGGGGAAAACTTCCTGGGAGTCTTGTTTGTCTTGTTTCAACATTATAGCTCAGACGAATGGCTGAGAAGATGGACGCTAAAGGAAGACTACTAGCAGCCAGCTTAAATGGCCCAGCTCTGACCTTCCTGAAGAACTTATCCCCAGGAAAAAGACTAAGTTATCCAGATCTTGAAATGTGGTTTGGAACTAGCCATCAGTCTGTGCTAGAGAGTGCACAGCTAAGATCTAGAAGGAGAGGAAAAGAAAAAACCTGCACCCTGTGCTCCTGGCATTCTCAGATACCCCTGGGGCATTTTGGGATACATTGGTGATGGACAGATTTGTAGTTGCGCAACTGGACTTGGACTTGATCAGTGAAAGGAGGCCAAAGACACTCTGAGACACTGGAATTTACCACAGAACTTGAATCTTTTGTCACAGCACTTCACCAGAAGAGAAAGCAGCTGCTGGTGAGGAAGATGGAAGTTGATTGTCATAAGTGCTGTAAGTACAGCTCTGTGTCTAATATATATAAGGCCCTTCATTATTTATTTATTTATTTTTAATTTCCTGGGAATTTATCAGGTTTTGTTTAAAAATGGGCAAAAAATCTCTAAAAACTGAAAATAAAGGATAGGAGATGCCTAGTATTCATGGAGGCCAGGAGCAGGGGAGGGTGCCTGATCCCCTCAGCAACTGGGGAGTACTCACCATGTGGCAGCTGAGGAATCCTTCCACTCCCTGCAGCATCTGGGTGGTCTTGGCTCCCTGCCCTTCTTGCTCACCCTGCCCCCAAACAGAGGAAGCGAACAGGGCCGTATTGAAAGGCTCGGTTCAACATGGGAGCAGAAGGCAGCACCTCATAAGTACCGTCCTCCAGGCTGGACAGAACCCACCAGTCCTTCAGCATGCTTCCCAGAAGAAAAATCCCCAGGTCCTGAAAAAGCCAAAATTTCAGATAAGAGAAATTAGTAAACTCTGAATTCTGGCTTTTTCAAAAACCTAGGATTTTGGGGGGTGGGGGAATCAGTAAATGCTGAGAAAAAAAGGATCTTACAGATATGCATTGTAAGGAGGCACGCTGGCTCCCTGCTGCACCTGAGAGGGACGAGCCAGAGCAGGCGCCTCAGTGGGCGGAGTCAGCATGGCCTGTCCCCGCCCCCCGGAAGTCAAGGGGCGGGACAGGAAGTATAAAAGCCCGGCCCCAGCACTCAGTTGGGCGCAGGCTGCTGGAGAGGACAGACGCTGGTGCCGGGGCTCCTGCCCTGCCCTGCCCTGCCCTGCCCTGCCCTGCCCTGCCCTGCCCTGCCCTGCCCTGCCCCCACTACCCAGAGGAGCGCTGGCCTGACCTGCCCCGTGCCCATTACCCGGAGGAGCGCTGCCCGGACCTGCCTCGCGCCCATTACCTGGAGGAGTGCTGGCCGGACCTGCCCCGTGCCCACTACCCAGAGGAGTGCTGGCTGGACTAGCCTCAGACCCGGTACCCGGAGGAACGTCAGCCTGACCTGCCGCGTACCCGACTCCCCGAGGAGTGGCCTGAGCTTCCCCACGACCAGTACCCGGAGGAGCCCATGGTCTGGGACCCCCCAGACGACACCGGCAAGGACCAGGTACCCAGAGAGGGGGAGGTTGGAAGTAGCCTGGGGATAGCTGACCCTGGTTTGGCTCCTGAAGAGCCCGAACCCATGTCAGTGTGTTGCGGCCAGGATCCCCACTGACCGCAGCTAGGGCCCAGGGCTGGAACGCAGTGGAGTGGGAGGGCCTGCGTTCCCCCTGCCACCCGTAACCGGGTGGCAGACTCCCCCTCTTCCCCCCCCATTGACTTTGCCACTGCTCTGCCCTGACCCAAGGGGCCAGAGCTAATTAGACTTGTGTTTGGTGCCCTGCCCGAGCCAAGGGCCCGGGCTGATACTGTGTTTGCTCAGCCCCTGCTAGAGGCCTGAGCCTGAACTATTACTGCCCGCCCTGTCCAAGGGCCTGGGCTGATACTGTGTTTGCTCAGCCCCTGCTAGAGGTCTGAGCCTGAACTATTACTGCCCGCCCTGTCCAAGGGCTGGGGCTTATTTACTTTGAGAGCCCCGCCCCCGGCTAGAGGGCCAGGGCTCTACCTTGTTTACAGACCTTATACCCCGCTCAACACCTGCCGAGGGGCTAAGCCGACCCGGACTGCAGTGCGTAAGGAGGCGCCCTGGCTCCCCGCCGCGCCTGAGGGGGACGAGCCCCGACACGACCGGCTTACATGCATGATGAAAGAGGGGATTCTAATCTGCTTCATGACCATATAGCTTGACTAGAACAAATGATTAATTTAGTTTGCAAAACAATGGAAGCTGGCAATAATGCAAAAATTAAAGAAAACAGTTCAATTTAGTGCAGGTACTATGAGAAACCTGCCACAAAAAGGATTGTTATACATTTAAGGAAGGCCAAAACAATGTGGCAAGTATCTAGTGAAAAGCTGCTTTCCCAGGTCAGGAAATGGGGAAACACAAAGTTGAGGAGACAAAGTTTGCAGATACAAGGATTAACCCCACAGTTTTTGTTTAGGTGTGGCAGTTAAACAACAGAAGTGGTTTGGTTGTTGAGTGTACAACAGGATCTTTAACATGCACAGTGGTGATTGACACTGGCTCAGACATAAATTGTTAACCTAGACACGCTAAAATGGCTAGGGAATCGGTGGTCCAAAAGTGAACAACCTAATTGGTCTCAAATGGGGAGAATGTCTGGGGTAAGGTTACCTATCCAACACTTGGGAAAATTAGGTTTGAAGATTGGACTTCTGGAATAGTGGCTGAGCTCATAACTGGCTTGGATTTAATTATGACTAATAACTGTGCAATAAATGTCAGGAAAGATGTCTTAGGAATTCATCTGTGGAAATTCCCTTTAAATATATGGCCCAGGTGAGGCAAATTATTTGTAGGCAATTGATTTGCAGTGTACGAGTTGTCCTGCCCCCAGGGGAGAAACCATTATAACAGCCACATTCTGTGGTAGCTTTCTAGCAAGGGAAAGAGGGGGAGTGGCTGAAACCAGTTTTAAGACCCAGGGTTTCAGGGGAATCTTAGCTGGTAAATCTCCCGTGAATCTGAAATGAGAACTGATCCCTGTTCATTTGCTGAATGTTTCTGACAAGCAATAGTAACAAAAGGAACCGTGGTTGCAGAATGTGAACTGGTGGATCTGGTAAATGCTAGCACGAGAAAAACTACAACGAGGAAGGGGGTGAAGGTGAGTGCCCAGAGTTTCTGCTGGAGCTGTTCTAGTGCAGTGCTGTATACTTAAATGAGGAAGAGCAGGATTGTCTAAAATACTTTCTGATTAGGAATCAAGACTTGTTCTCCCAAACCAACAAAGATATAGGTTGTACAGCACTGGTCCAGCACAAGATTGATACTGGGCAAAACCAACCCATTAAATGGCCACATCACAATTTACCAGTAGCAAAGAGGGAAGAGGCGCTACAGACCATTGGGGAAATTTATCAAGAAGTTCTGGTTAAGAAAGAGGATGGAAACACTGGATTCTGTGTGGACTATAGAAAATTACTGAAAGAAAATTATTTAAGTCACTTTAAAGATTCTTATCCATTACCACAAGTAGATGACACCCTGGATGCGGTAGCACATTCCATCTGTTTTTTTCCACACTGTATCTTAAAAGTGAGAAGTGAATCCAAAAGACAGGATAAAAACTGCGTTCACAACAGGACAAGGGTTGTGTCAATTTAAAGTAATGGCTTTTGGCTTCTGCAATGCACCAGTCATACCTGAGAGGCTAATGGAAAGAGAATTACATGTTATGCCCCTCTTAGCCTATCTGTTATACCTAGATCAGTGGTTTTCAACCTGTGGTCTGTGGACCCTGGCGGCCCACAGACTATGTCTAAGATTTCCAAAGGGGTCCGCACCTCCATTCAAAATTTGTTAGGGGTCCAAAAATGAAAAAAGGTTGAAAACTAATGACCTAGATGATATCTGGGTGCAATGTAAAACATTTGAGCTGGAACTAAAACATTTACAAATGCTCTGTGATAAGCTGAAGGCTGCCAATGTGAAACTGAAACCAAAAAAATATGGGTTGTTTCAAGAAGAGGTAATTTACATAGGGCGTACAATTAGTAAGGAGGGAATTTCCACTGAAAAAAAGAAAATTGATACTGTACAGAAGCTGACCAACTCCTCAGACACTTAAAGATTCACAGAAATTTATAGGGGACTGCTTCTATTACAGAAGATTCATTGGTGGGTTTGCCAATATTGCAAAACCACAGTGTAGGTAGAATGAGAAAGGGAAACCATTTCAGTAGACACCAGGATGTGACTGATATAGCATGTGCAGAATTGAAAAAGTCTATTGTGACTGCTCCAGTCTTGGCCTATCCATATTTCAAACCCTCTTTCCTATTGGAAACAGATGCTAGTGCTTATGGTTCGGGGCCAGATTTTCAGTTTTGCTGCCCCCACTCCCCACCCCACGCACTCTGCAACTCCCCTCAATCTGAAAGTCAAAGCTGGAAATTTTTTAGAGGTGAACATTAGAACAATGGACAGGGTCTGCCTCAGAGAGCGAATTCCACAGAAACAACAGGCATTCCTCAGGGGCTAATTGAAAGGGACCCCTCACTGGTGACTGAAAGACCATCAGGAAGCAACAGTCCCACAGGGATTTGGGTGGGCATAAAAATCAATTTGCGCTGGTGATGTGAAAACATCTGGACAGACACCTTGTATCAATTGTATTTTGTAAAATTAGTTTTTTTCTTGCTGGGACGGTGTGACCATTTTAGGCCTCCTTTGGACTATGAGCAAAACTGAGCTGAGGCAGGGAGTGTTAAGAGTTGGGTGAGACCTTGTTACGGGGCAGAGGGAACCTCAGTGTGACTAATGGGTGTGAACACACCCTTCAATTAACATAATTGTAAGGATAAACTAATGAGCTCCCCACCTAAAACTAAAGGAAGGAAGGAAGGAAGGAAGGACACAAAACCAGCGAAAGGCAGACAGCAAGAAAGACAAACACCAGCCTATAAGCACAGTGTGACCCTGAGAGTAACCTAGGGTATGTCTACACAGCCAACGTTATAATGTGGCTGTGTAGTCGCGGCTCCAGCACTGGGAGAGAGCTTTCCCAGCGCTGTAATAAAACCACCTCCACAAGGGGAATAGCTACCAGCACTGTCTATGCTGCCACTTCACAGCACTGAAACTTGCATCGCTCGGGGTGGGAGGGGTTTCACACCCCTGTGTGAAGAAAGTTTCAGTGCTGTAAGTGGCAGTGTAGACAAGATCTTAATGAGAGAGGTTCTGGCCTGGGAGTGCTGGCTGAAAAGAAGCGTGGGCCTGTAAGCTAAAAAACTACTTTTGCCATTCGGAGAATCAGCACTTGGATGCAGTCTTTATTTATAAGGAACGAACAAAGAAAATACCAGACTCCATCATCAAATTCTACTCCCAACTGGAATGTTCCCAGAACCCCTAACTTTGACTAGCTGACCAAGCCAAAAAGGGGTGATGCTGCTTTACTCCAGAATTGCTAAAAACACATTGAAAATCTACTGTCATGAGTACTCATAGCAATAGATATTCAGTATCATCCTCAGAGAACAATGCAGCAAAACTGACTTGTCTTGTCACTTTGAGGATGGGAGCAGCTATTCTTGTAGCCATAGAGAAGTAACCCCAAAGCACAACTAATGTAGGGACAGTATGATCTTGGGAAAGCAGTGTGATCTAATAGAAGAGGGCAGTGGCTCTCAACCCTTTTTACTGGTGACCCTTTCACATAGCAAGCCTCTGAGTGTGACCCCCCCCCTTATCAATTAAAACACTTTTTTCTATATTTAACACCATTATAAATGCTGGAGGCAAAGCAGGATTTGGGGTGGAGGCTGACAGCTTGCGACCCCCCATTTAATAACCTCGTGACCCCCTGAGGCGTCCCAACCCCCAGTCTGAGAACCCTTGGAATAGGGGAATAGATTGACTGTATAACACAAGGCAAAGAACTTCCTCAAAATAATTCCTAGAGCATATATTTTAGAAAAAACATCCAACTTTGATTTTAAAATGGCCATTAATGGAGAATCCGTCACAACCCTTGGAAAATTGTTCCAATGGTGAATTACCCTCTCTGTTAAAAATCTCTGCCTTATTTATTTCCAGTCTGAATTTGTCTAGTTTTGACTTCCAGCCACTAGATCCCATTATACCTTTCTCTGGTAGATTGAAGAGTCCATTGTATATTTTGATAGTCAAAGTACCATGCCCTGTTTTCATGGCACTGTGCCCTACTCACTGTCACCTTGACAAGTCACAATCTTTCCAAAGAGGACTAGGTGACAAGGTGGCAAAAAGCAGAGCAGGCACCCTGCATTACTTCAAAAGAGCAGTTTCCACTCCCTTTGGAAACTGGCAAGACTCAGTATTGAATTAAATGCCCACAATGAATCTAATCCTCAAGAAACTCTTTCCTCCTAATTAACAATTGAAACAGCACAAACACATTTTGCCAACCAGCTCTGCTGAACAGAACACCCTATGGCCCATTAGCTTTTCCAGCAATTGTACTTTCAGATCATCTCTATAATTGTTTTTGAAGTTAGCACTTTTAGATTTTATAGCCAGCCTTAGAACTCAGCACATTCCAGGCAATAGATGAATTCTCTGAAGGATGCTCAGAAATTCTTACAGCTAGGAAGACAAAATACTTGCTTACTGAAGAATGACTGTTTCCAACTCTAAGTTTTGCTGCTGACTAAGGACCTGATCCCACAAGCAGATCTGTGCAGGGGGACTGTTATGGCTGTGTGAAATCCCACTAACATCAATAGGTCTCCACGGTCTGCCCACATAGGATCAGGACCCAAAAACTGTCATCTTAAAGATGTAAAAGATCTGTAACCCAGAGCACACTGACTTGCAGATAAATTATACACACTATGCACCATTTAATCTGGACACAGACTTATTGCCAAGTTCTCCCTAACTCACTCCCTTCCCAGCCACAAAGTGAGCACAAAACTGAGCATCAGCTCAGAATTTGCTCCTAATCACTCTGCTGAACCACAGTTGACAGACTTACCCTCCTACCACCCAGGGGCAGACCCACACATCTATTTCTGCCTGGCTTACTACCCTTACCCCACTTTAAAAAAAATTTTTTTGGAGAAGGGAAAGAGAGGAAGCAAATGGTCTTTTCCTTTAGTCAGGGCAGTTGCCTAAGAGAACCAATAATTCTAACACCCAGATAGACTGGTCCAAAGGATTCTATCACATCATTAAAACAAACATACCATTGTAACTAAGGTGAAGTCACTATTACAATCACATGAAGATTAAGGTGAAGTTGTTTTCACTTGATGAAAATATATTTTTATTTTGTTTGATCAGAAACCTCACCTAGTCTTTTACTAAAGTATCCCGCATATAGTGACCAGGGAAAGATTCACAAAGATATTGAGATGCTCAAAACGCCGATAGGTACCTAAAGCCCCTATTTAGGTGCTGTCTTTTAGAATGATAGGCACTGCCTTGTCATGCCTATGCACCTTAGGTGCCTTTTTTTCAGGCACCAATCTTCCAGTTATTTACCACCATGAGCATTTTATTGTACATGACTGTGTCAATAACACCATAAAATAACACTATGTCTCTAACACCACATAGGCCATTACCCTCTGATCCCACTGAGGGTTACCAAAAGAAACTACACCATTTGCTCAAGGAACTCTCTGAAAAAGCACAGGAACAAAACTGCACAGACACACCTCTAGAATCCCAGCCAGGGGTATTCTATCTGCTACCCAAGATCCATAAACCTGGAAATCCTGGACGCCCCATCTTTTCAGGCATTGGCACCCTGACAGCAGGATTGTCTGGCTCTGTAGACTCTCTCCTCAGGCCTTACGCTACCAGCACTCCCAGCTATCTTTGAGACATCACTGACTTCCTGAGGAAACTACAATCCACTGGTGATCTTCCAGAAAACACCATCCTGGCCGCTATGGATATAGACGTCCTCTACACCAACATTCCATACAAAGATGGACTACAAGCCGTCAGGATCAGTATCCCCGATAATGTCACGGCAAACCTGGTGGCTGAACTTTGTGACTTTGTCCTCACCCACAATTATTGCACATTTGGGGACAATGTATACCTTCAAGTCAGCAGCACTGCTATGGGTACCCGCATGGCACCACAGCATGCCAACATTTTTATGGCTGACTTAGAACAACGCTTCCTCAGCTCTTGTCCTGTAACGCCCCTACTCTACTTGCGCTACATTTATGACATCTTCATCATCTGTACCCATGGAAAAGAAGCCCTTGAGGAATTCCACCAGGATTTCAACAATTTCCATCCCACCATCAACCTCACGCTGAACCAGTCCACATAAGAGATCCACTTCCTGGACACTACAGTGCTAATAAGCAATGGTCACATAAACACTCCCCTATACCGGAAATCTACTGACTGCTATACTTACCTACATGCCTTCAGCTTTCATCCAGACCACATCACACGATCCATTGTCTACAGACAGGCTCTAAGATACAACCACATTTTCTCCAAACCCTCAGACAGAGACAAACACCTACAAGATCTCTATCAAGCATTCTTAAAACTACAATACCCATCTGCTGAAGTGAAGAAACAGACTGACAGAGCCAGAAGAATACCCAGAAGTCACCTACTCCAGGACAGGCCCAATAAAGAAAGGAACAGAACGCCACTAGCTGTCACCCTTAGCCCCCAACTAAAACCTCTCCAGCACATTATCAAGGATCTACAACCTATCCTGAAGGACAATCTCTCACTTTCACAGATTTTGGGAGACTGGCCAGTCCTCACTTACAGACAGCTCCCAAGCTGAAGCAAATACTCACCAGCAACCACACACCACACAACAAAAACACTAGCCCAGGAACCTATCCTTGCAACAAAGCCCTGTCCACATATCTATTCAAGGACACCACCATGGAACCTAATCACATCAGCCACACTATAAGAGGCTCGTTCACTTGCACATCTACCAATGTGATATATGCCATCATGTGCCAGCAATGCCCCTCTGCCATGTACATTGGCCAGACCACACTGTTCCTATGCAAAAGAATAAATGGACACAAATCAGATGTCAAGAATTATAACATTAAAAAACCAGTCAGAGAACGTAACATAAGAACAGAAGAACTACCGTACTGGATCAGATCAAAGGTCCATCTAGCCCAGTATATGTCTACCGACAGTGGCCAATGCCAGGTGCCCCAGAGGGAGAGAACGTAGCAGGCAATGATCGAGTGATCTCTCTCCTGCCATCCATCTCCATCCTCTGACAAACAGAGGCTAGGGACACCATTCCTTACCCATCCTGGCTAATAGCCATTTATGGACTTCACCACCATGAATTTATCCAGTTCTCTTTTAAACACTGTTATAGTCCTAGCCTTCACAACCTCCTCAGGTAAGGAGTTCCTCAAGTTGACGGTGCCCTGTGTGAAGAACTTCCTTTTATTTGTTTTAAACCTGCTGCCCATTAATTTCATTTGGTGACCCCTAGTTCTTGTATTATGGAAATAAGTAAATAACTTTTCCTTATCTACTTTCTCCACATCACTTATGATTTTATATACCTCTAACATATCTTCCCTTAGTCTCCTCTTTTCTAAGCTGAAAAGTCCTAGCCTCTTTAATCTCTCCTCATATGGGACCCTCTCCAAACCCCTAATCATTTTAGTTGCTCTTTTCTGAACCTTTCTAGTGCTAGAATATCTTTTTTGAGGTGAGGAGACCACATCTGTACACAGTATTCAAGATGTGGGCATACCATGGATTTATATAAGGCAATAATATATTCTCAGTCTTATTCTCTATCCCCTTTTTAATGATTCCTAACATCCTGTTTGCTTTTTTGACTGCCTCTGCACACTGCGTGGACATCTTCAGAGAACTATCCACGATGACTCCAAGATCTTTTTCCTGATTCATAGTAGCTAAATTAGCCCCCATCATATTGTATGTATAGTTGGGGTTATTTTTTCCAATGTGCATTCCTTTACATTTATCCACATTACATTTCATTTGCCCTTTCGTTGCCCAATCACTTAGTTTTGTGAGATCTTTTTGAAGTTCTTCACAATCTGCTTTGGTCTTAACTATCTTGAGTAGTTTAATATCATCTGCAAACTTTGCCACCTCACTGTTTACCCCTTTCTCCAGATCATTTATGAATAAATTGAATAGGATTGGTCCTAGGACTGACCTTTGGGGAACACCACTAGTTACCCCTCTCCATTCTGAGAATTTACCATTAATTCCTACCCTTTGTTCCCTGTCTTTTAACCAGTTCTCAATCCATGAAAGGACCTTCCCTTTTATCTCATGACAGCTTAATTTATGTAAGAGCCTTTGGTAAGGGATCTTGTCAAAGGCTTTCTGGAAATCTAAGTACACTAAGTCCACTGGATCCCCCTTGTCCACATGTTTGTTGACTCCTTCAAAGAACTCTAATAGATTAGTAAGACATGATTTCCCTTTACAGAAACCATGTTGATTATTGCTTAACAGTTTGTTTTTCTATGTGCCTGACAATTTTATTTTTAACTATTGTTTCGACTAATTTGCCCAGTACCGACGTTAGACTTACCGGTCCGTAATTGCCGGGATCACCTCTAGAGCCCTTTTTAAATATTGGCATTACATTAGCTAACTTCCAGTCATTGGGTATTGAAGCCGATTTAAAGGACAGGTTACAAACCTTAGTTAATAGTTCTGCAACTTCACATTTGAGTTCTTTCAGAACTCTTGGGTGAATGCCATCTGGTCCTGGTGACTTGTTAATGTTGAGTTTATCAATTAATTCCAAAAACCTCCTCTAGAGAACACTTCAACCTCCCTGGTCACTCAATTACAGACCTCAAAGTCGCAATACTCCAACAAAAAAACTTCAAAAACAGACTCCAACAAGAAACTGCAGAATTGGAATTAATTTGCAAAATGGATACCATTAAATTAGGCTTGAATAAGGACTGGGAGTGGATGGGTCGTTACATAAAGTAAAAACTGTTTCCCCATGCTAATTGTCCCCCTACTGTTGCACACACCTTCTTGTCAACTGTTGGAAATGGGCCATCCTGATTATCACTACAAAAGTTTTTTTTCTCCTAATAGCCCACTTTAATTGATTACTCTTGTTATACTTGGTATGGCAACACCCATTTTTTTCATGTTCATGTTACATATATATCTTCCTAATATATTTTCTACTGCATGCATCCAGTGAAGTGGGTTTTAGCTCATGAAAGCTTATGCCCAAATAAATTTGTTAGTCTCTAAGGTGCCACAAGTACTTGTCATTCTTTATGTCAATAAGATCACTGCTCTGTACATAGATTCATTCCTAGCCATTACTATTGAAATAGCTGCAAGGAAGTTCTCTCTACTTTTTGGACTACTTGCCAGAACTAAGATCACTCAGTATTATTGCTTGTGAAGAGTTTTCCATCACAATGATTTTCCGATGGAATATGTTGTTTCTGCAAATTTAAATTTTCCACATGAAAATCTTAGTTTTCCTGAAAAAAATGATTTTTTTCATCAGAAAAATTGAAATGAAATATTTTATTTCTGGTCAGTTTGACCCAAATCTGAATAGTTCATTTGTTGACATGACCAAAAGTGTTTTGTTTCAAATCAGTTCCATAAAACACTAAACTGCATATCACTATCAGCACATTATTTTGTGAGAATGGTAGTTCAGGCTCCCATTCTCTCCAATGGGCTGAGCTCCCTGAAGCAACACATCTTCCATAATGTAATGCAGATTTTTCTCTGGGCAAGCTCTGCATGGTGCATCATGGAAGAAGGGGTCCAGACAAGGAGCTTGGTTCATGGGGGAGAATAGGGGCACCAGGCTCCCAAACTACAACTCCCATGAAGAAATAAGCCATAATGAGTAAAAGCAGCTTAATGTTTGAACTGGTTAGTTCAAAAACTGAAATGAAATGTTTCATTTCAATCAAATGTGTGAAATGAAATGCTTCAAGTTTCCAAACCAATTTTTTTTCAAAATTTGGGATGAAAGTGAATGTTGGTGTGACGGGTTGGATCACAGAAACCCCCTGGGAACTGCCAATTGATGTGTTGAGACTACTTCTGCCCCTGCTTTCTTGCCCTGGCAGCTTGGGACTCCAGTGCCCTGCCTGGTTTGAGCCAGACCCGCTAGCCTGCTGCAAACCCAGACCCAGGTCTGAACCACGTCCCCTAACAGCTGCAGGCTTAACTGAAAGGAGCTTAAGAAGTGTTCCTGTCTTTAACAATCAGATGCCCAACTCCCAGTGGGGTCCAAACCCCAAATAAATCCAAAAAGCTTATACAGGGTAAACTCATAAATTGTTTGCCCTCTGTAACACTGATAGTGAGATATGCACAGATGTTTGCTCCCCACTCCCTCCAGTATTAATGCATACTCTGGGTTAAATAATAAGTGAAAAGTGATTTTATTAAATACAAAAAGTAGGATTTAAGTGGCTCCAAGTAGTAACAAACAGAACAGAGTGAATTACCAAACAAAATAAAATAGAACACACAAGTTTATGCCTAATGCTGTGCACTGTATAAAACCTCACCCTCAGAGGTGTTCCAGTAAGCTTCCTTTTACAGACTAGTGTCCCTTTAGTCTTGGTCCAGCAATCACTCACACCACCTGTATTTACTGCCCTTTGTTCCAGTTTCTTTCAGGTATCCTTTGGGGTGGAGAGACTATCTCTTGAGCCAGCTGAAGACAAAATGGAGGGTTTTCCCAAGGGTTTAAATAGACTTTCTCTTGTGATTGGTACCCCTCCCCCCTGTGTAGAATTCCAGATACAAGATGGAGTTTTGGAGTCACATGGGCAAGTCACATGTCCATGCATGACTCAGGATTTACAGGTATAGGCGCCGACTCCATGGGTGCTCCAGGGCTGAAGCATCCATGGGGAAAAATTGGTGGGTGCTTAGCACCCACCAGCAGGTCCCCGCCCCACTCCCGCATCCCAGCTCACTTCCGCCTCCTCTCTGCCTCTGCCTCCTCCCTTGGGCTCACTGCATGCCTGATTTCCCCCCTGGCTCCTATGTGGATTGGAGCCTTTCAAGATCCGTTGTCTGTTAAGTGCTTCTTGACTGGGTACTTAACTTGCAAATTCCTCTCTAAAGAAGCTGACCTAATGCCTTACTAAGGCTATTTAAAATCAAACAAGTGTACAGCCAATATTCATAACTTCAAATACAACAATGACACATACATACAAATAGGATGAATATATTCAGTAGATCATAACCTTTACATAGATATGTTACATGGCATATGTAGCATAAAACGTACTCCAGTTATGTCATATGTACATTCATAAGCATATTCCCATAAAGCACTGTGGGGTGCAAAGTCACAGTTGGATTTTCCCACAGCTTCATTCAGAATTATTTTCAAAGGAAGAATGGACACACCTATCTCATTAGCATAAGCCTAAAATGTAGGAGTGACGTTCCCCTCTGGTGTGATCTGGACCAATGATCTGCTAGGTCACTCCAATCCTCTGCTCTGCTGTGAGAACCCCAACTCCTGAGCTGTTCACGCACAGCCTCTAGCATGTAAGCTGCTCCTTGGATTGTGCAATGGAATAACACTAGCCAATATCTCCGGTCCCAGACACAACGGTAGGAACTTCTGTCTTGCAGTGTCCAGTTATGCCTGCTAGACACTGCAAGTTTATATAAGTTCATCAGTTTAACAAAGAAATTGATATGTAACAGGCTTGTTATCCCAAGGGGAGCCTCTGACATGCTTCAAACCAAATGCACTGCTTCAGGTAGGATAAACAAACAAATGTATTAACTATGAAAGACAGATTTTAAGTGAAAATAAATCAAAGCATAACAAGTCAGATTTGGTCAAATGAAATAAAAGCAAAACACATTCTAAGTAGATCTTAACACTTTCAATGCCCTTACGAACTTAGATGCTTCTCACTGAAGGATGGCTGGTAGCATTTCAGCCAGGCTCTCCCCTTTGATCAGCACTTCAGTCGCTTGATGTAGTGTCTGTAGATGTAAGTGGAAGAGAGAGAGAGTATGGCAAAGGTTTCTCCCTTTTATCATGTTCTTTCTTCCCTCTTGGCTTTGTCCTCCCCCTTCAGAGTCAGGTGAGCATTACCTTATCGCAGTTCCAAACTGACCAAAGGAAGGGGGGTGACTCGCTCGAGAGTCAAACAGGTTCTTTTGTTGCTGCCTAGGCCATCGTCCTTTGTTCCTGTGATGCTGGGCTGGGTTTGTCTCATTGCTGCCCTGAAAAGGTCTGAACTGCCTCTCTTCTCTTGGAGAGTTTTTGCCTGATCTTATTTTAATCCGTGAAGACACATTTTCAGCCTCATAACTATATACATGAAATTATAACCTATAACATTACTGTAACGTCACTATAACAATAATGCTCAGTGCATCATGAGCCTTCCAAAGACACCCAACATGACAAACTTTGCATTGGATACCACACAATCATTTTACAAGGATGAACGTGGCGGTGCTCGGTGTTTCCCCCAAGGTACAGAGCATTACAGTAGGCCTGTCAGCACCATGCCTAACCTGCTATGCCCTTCGTCAGGAGAGCCACATACAACTGGTTGACCAGCAGCATAATACACTTTCAAATGAGAGCATGATGGGACAGGAAACTATGGCAAATATGAGAGAGCCAAAGAGATGGAGCATGAGCTAGAAAGACAGACATTTAGAGAGCAAGAGAAATAAGTAGGAAGATTGCAGGTTAGCTTGTCAGGATAATGGACTGGAGGTTAGTGGAGCAGTTAGAGAGATAAGGTTAGAATATAGGGACAGCGTAGGTAGGGTGGAGCAGGGATAGTTGGGTAGGCAGGCCAGAGTGCTGGGAGGGCTACTTGTGGGCAGAAGTGGGGAGAGACTGGCGAGCAGGAAGACATGTGGAATTAGTTTGTAATAGAGCAGATCATAGAGATGAAGGAGAATGTAGGGAAGTGCAAGGTGGTGAATCAAAGAAGATACCAATACATCCACCTTTGCATCTAACAGCCCTGTAGCAGCTTCCTCAGCTTCTTTGAGTAGGTTTTCATACAGAGGTACAGGCTCCACCAGGAGTTCATTTCAAAACCTTTGTGATCTACTAAATGATGAGCTCACATCTGTGACACTAAGAAGCCATGCCCTTTCAGTACCCTTCAGGGTCATCACTGCACTTGGAATCCTGGCCATTGGATCATTTAAGAGAGTTATAGAACAGACTAGACGTGCCAGTCAGTTCACAGTTCCTGTATTCGGTACCTGAGACACATTGTACTACATAGACTTCCCCAGTGATAGGCACACTCAGAAGAGGAATATGAAATTGCAAGCATCCCATTGTATCTGGGAGTTGTGGATGACACATATATTGTCCTGAAGAATCCAGGCAGACCATGCAGACACCTACATCAACAGGCATAGGATCTACTCAGTGAACATGATGATTAGCCTCAAGGTGTGCTTGATATTCATGGATGTGGTGGCCAAGTTCCCAGGCTTGTGCCATGACTCCTACATCTGGCACCTCCAGGCATATCATTGTAGGGGAGCTCCCACAGGACTCGTGGCTAGAAAGGTAAGAAATGCATTCTTTTCCTCCATTAAAGGATCTCCATTCTCCAATTAGCAGAGTCCCTTCCACTCCTAGCTGCAATAAACCTCAATGATATGTACATTCTGATCTTATCTTACATTTGCTTCTCACAGGAAATAGAAGATACCCTTTCCCTCCCTAAATCATGACAACAATTGTCTGCCCTTACAGTGCAATCCAAAGACCTCATGACGGTGCTCACAAATCCACCAGAACAGTAATAGAGAAAGCCTTTGGCATCCTAATGATGCAGGGAAGGTATCTCCATCTGTCAGATGACATGTTACAGTATAGCTTTAGAAAGATTAATAAAATATTCTTGCCATGCTGTATTCTTCATAATATAGCAGTGCAACATGGAATACCTCCCAGTGAGGAGAAAGACATGGAGGATGAAGTCCATGAACTATCAAGACATCTGTCCAGAGGACAAGGTCTCAGAAACCCAACCGGAACTACCAGGTAGCCATTAGTGTGACTTCATCTGCTATTGTTGTCAGAGATGCAGGCTGGCCGTCTTACTTGTCATTCAAAGCAAAAATGGCCTCTTTCACTCAACTCAGATCAGGCTGAAAGAATTATCTGCAAATCTGTGAACCTTTGTGCATGCTCCTTCAACCATGGACTCAGTCTGGGTAACTAAGACCTCTATATGACTTCTGGTTCTGGACCAATGGATCTGCGCTTGAGTCTCATGGGGTATCACACATAGCATCTCACACTACTCTCCTAGAACAGGAAGGGGTGGGGAATCAGATGGTCTTGAAGTGGGAGTGGTGGATAATGAGTAGATAGCTAAAATGGCATCAGATTGTAATGGTGCTGATTTTCAAAACTCTTCAAACAGCAGATACAATAAGTGACGTTTGTCTCTATTATAAACTGACTCAGATGAATGTGCATAACAATATTAAACTGTGCTGATTAGACATACCTATTGTGTTTTCCATTGCAGTATGTACTGCAATTCTAACTTACTCAGATTGCTATGCCTCAAGGGGATATGGGGCAGAGTTAATGGTCCACATCTGAAGTTGTTTGTGCAAGGGGTTTCCAAGATACCGTGCTAAGATACTAAAAATAAAAAAAGTCAGGTGACATCTATTTTTACGGTTCTTATAACATTTTTTGTTCACACTTAGGGTTCAAACTATGGGTCTAATCCTCCCCAAACAGATATCACCTGTTCAGGATTGATCACAGCTTGTGCCTGGCACTCCTGCCTCTATTTTGAGAAAGCAATATTTGAAAAGTATCAGTGGGGTAGCCGTGTTAGTCTGGATCTGTAAAAGCAGCATCCGACATGCATCCAACGAAGTGGGTATTCACCCACGAAAGCTCAGCTCCAATACGTCTGTTAGTCTATAAAGTGCCACAGGACTCTTTGCTGCTTTTACAAATATTTGAAAAGTTATTCACTGGATCTGCAATGAGGTTCCAGCCAAGCTGATGAGCCAGAGGGAGTCATTTGCGCACATGCAGCAGGACTGGGGCTCTGTTGTAAGACAGAGCATTTGCATGCAGTGTGGTGTCAGAGCAACTGGATGGCTCAAGGTGGCATGCTGTAGCCCTTGAACTCAAGTAGCACCCATGTATTGTGAGGAGAAAACAAAATACTGAAAAGCTCATTAAATGAGCACTGTCCATCCTGTGCTCTGAATGACATAGTGGTGGTGATGCTGGCAGTCCGGGTGCCAGCTCTTGCCAAGGCTTTAGGTCTCAGCCAAGCACGGATAAATTCATTGCTGGAAGCCAGTCCAGCTCACCTGTGTTAGTACTGTTCAGTTGGGTACTGGATTTACAGTCATGTCTTTAGTGTTGAGACTCTATGAAATGCTTGTAAATTGCTGCATGCAATAATCCCACTTATAAAAAAATTGTTTTGCTCTGAAACTGTGAGCCCAGTCAGGAAAGATCCTCTCCTGCCCCTCAATAAGACCTATCAAAACTAAATGAATCGTTGTAGGACATCACAATACAAAGACTGTTAATTGCCCCTTATGCCCATGAAGAGGCTATGTGCAAAAGGGCTCGTCCCATTAGCTTGAATTCTGGAAGAAGGAAATAAAAATAGCCAACAAGAAATTTTTTCATCTCTTTTGCTGTTTGGACTTTCACAGGGCCGGAGCTATGAAATGGAAGCAGAGATCACCCATGGTCAACCTGGATTAGTCCTAAAAGACATTCAGAGCTAACAGATTACTGCAGCTTTGTCACCTTTTGAAACCATCTGTGTATATGTTTGCCTGCTTTAATCTTGTAATAACTCTGTCATTTCTTTTCTTAGTTTACTATAGGATTGGCTGCAAGCATTGACTTTGGTGTGTAGGGTTGCAACCTTTCTGGATTTTACCCAGACACTCCAGTTTTTGGCTTCTGTGTTGCAGGTGCCATTTAGGGTTGCCAGATGCCTGGTTTTCAACCTGAAACGCCAGTCAAAAAGGGAACCTGGGAGCGTCTGGTCAGGTGTACTGACTGACACCAAAAGTCTGGTTACTGTGTGACAGGGGAGTCGCTAGATCATTAACCCACACCAGGCCCTGCTCAGTTAGGACCACTTCTTATCTGCAGGCAGGCTCTTTGACAGGCTGCAGCAGCTCCCATCCTAGCTCCAGAGCAGAAGGTGCCCAGCTGGGGTGAGGGGATGGAGATGATCAAGCAAGCAACGGGGGGAGGTGGGTAGAGGAGCAAGAGATGGAGACAGGGCCTTGAGGAAAGAGTTGGAACAAGGGGCAGGAGCTGGGAGAAGAGGCTTGGCAGGGGTGGGCCTTGGGGGAAAGAGGCAGGGCAGGGGACGGGATCTCGGGGATCTGGTTACCAGCAATTAGAAAGGTGGCAACCCTATTGGTGTGAAAGCCAAGTGACCTGGAGTAAGTGACTGATCTCTTGGGATTGGGAGCAACCTGAATATTTTGTGATCTTTGTAGTATGACAACCAACCATCACTACATCCAGCTTGCCTGGGTGGTAAAGTAGACTGGAATGCCCAAGAAGACTGTCTGTGACTCCATGGTAAGAATGTTTTAGTGGTTTAGGAGTTCGTATTTGTTACTGGGTTGGTGAAATCTAATTATAGACCCAGTTTGGAGTCTCTGCGGGGCTTCTTGACAGTTTGCCCCCCAGGCAGCATGATTGTTGCCCTTTGGGGGAGGGGTGGGAAAAATATGTGATTGTGAAATTAAAGATTGTATCAATGCATATAACAATAGTACTGAATGAAGGCCATCTTAATTTGGGCATTTTCTAACTTTGAGTACTTGACTTTGCAACCTTAATGTTCTTTTAACACAGTTTGTGTGTGTATGTAACAGTATGCAAGTTGCTTGACAATTTTGCTTAAATGTTTTGGGAAGGATGAGGGAGGCAGAGGCATATGTGTGTTTGTGTCTACAAGCAATGTGACAATTGTCAGAGACACAACATCATAAAATTTCTCTTCACTAAGACTCTGAACATGCAAAGGACTCTTGAATGTTCTCTTGATGTTGCTAATTGACACCTGCAAAGCAAAAAAAAACCCTCCTAGCAATATTTTATTAGTTGTGCAAGCTCCAGTGCCACAAGACATGATTGGGCACAATTCTCTCTTTTCCTCTATAGGTGAGACAGGGAAAGCCAGCACTGTCCAGCTTCAATTACGCAGAGACTATACTTTTATTTACCCATAATTCCACCTACAGAGTTTTTGTTGCTTTGATTGGAATTTGTTTGTTTTGATTGTATAAATGATAAGATTATTATTTTTACTGTATTTATGAATAGGTAAAGGAATTATGCAGTATATGTCCTGGAATGAGGTGACCACCCTGAAGGTGACTTTGGTTTGGTAATGGAGTCCAAGCTCTGTAGAGAGGTAGAGGAAAAGGACTGTGTCCCAGGAGCAGGGATTCTGTTTAGAGGTCCAGTTAAAGAACCTAGTTTTGCTCTGGGTTCCCCACTTGGAGATTCTGCACTTTCTGTGGAATGAATCTGTGGGACTGGACCAGATCACAGTGGAAGCAGCGATGCACAGTTGACTTTGCAGTGAGGTCTGACTGGAATGGTTATGCATATTTGATTTCATGGTGAGGTCTGACAAATGGCAGCAGCACTGAAATGCCCCTTCAGTGCCCCAGCCCACCAGAAGCAGAAATGATATCATAAATTGGACCAAGAAGCTGCGCATAAGAGCAGGTCCTGGCAGTGTGGTTCTTTCTGGACTAGAGCATACAGGCAGAGGAAAGCCATCCCTTGATGCTCTTTTACCACCATTGAGTCTAAGTGGACTCATGGGTGGGATTTTAGGTGAGTGGAGGTTGTGGTGGGACTAAGAATGGTAATCTTCATAAACTGGAAAAATTTTATTTGGAACTGTAGGGGATAATCAAACTGTTGATGCTGGATTTGGGTTGCCCACTTTCTTTATGTCAAAATATCAGGGTTTTTAGGTTCCTTGGATTTCCCCTCTTCCCCAAATAAAAGTTACTTGTGTTTCCTGTTCCCAAGGGATTGCTGCATGCTTGTGAGTGGGGTAGAACCACCTGCAAAGGTGACTAGCCAGGTTTTATTTTAATTTCCCAGAGTTTGAAATTAGAGTATCATGCTAAGTGGGAACTCCAGCCATAGGGTTATTTATTTTTAGAGAAATAACCACTAGACAGAATGAATCCAGCCCTTGTTGCTGCCATGGGCACCCTGTGGAAAGGTTACATTTTGGGGATCTCTGAGTTAGTACCCTTGCAAGTAGAGTCTTGGGCTAGCCCACTAATTAGGGAAAGGATCATTTTGTTGTATTTGGGGAAATTTATATTGGCATTATGGCAGAGTAGGTGTTAGAAGATTGGTACAGAAGAATGCATAGATCCCAGGCAAGCCCTTTAGCCTGCATGTAGCTGAAGCTTACAATGAGGGCACTGCTGAGACCACCTTGCAGGTAGCTGTAATGTACCTGGGCAAGTGCAAGGTGTGTGGGTTCATCTTTAGAAGGGAGAAGGAGGATTACACAGCACTGTGTGAGCTGCCAGCCTTCATGGAGCACCTGTAGGTTTCCACTGAGAAAGCAGGGGAAAACAGCTTGTGGAAATCTGTAATCTCTGGATGCCAACCCCCTTTTTCTCTCTCCTCCCCAGCCCCCCATTTATCCGGGTATAGAATTTTTAAAGAAAACGTCGGCTCTCTTGGAGAAAGAGGGGCAAAGATTCTGAGATTCTGGCAGCTATGAAGGGCTTGTTGATCTTTAATTTTCAGATCCATCCCTGGGTGCTACTCTGTCACCTGATAAGTTGGCAAAGGCTCTGGGGAAAGCATTAGAGAAGGTTATGCAGTCCCATTCAGAGATTGTGCCTTATCACAGTAGAGGATATTTACAGTGTATGCTGTTGCATTGCGTCGTGAAGAGGGCTTTGATACATGGCTTGAACATGTCTTTAAAAGATTACATCAGTGGCACATCCCAGATGTAGAGAAAAGAAAGCTCCTAGCACAGTGGTTTTCAAATAGTGGGTCACGACCCAGTCCTGGGTCGCAGAATGTAAGGCACTGGGTCATGGCAGCTCTGGTCAGCACCGCCAACTGGGCCATTAAAAGTCCCATTGGCGGTGCTGCCCAGCTAAGGCAGACTAGTCCCTATCAGTTCTGACACTGCTCTGTACCCCGGAAGTGGCCAGCAGCAGGTCTGACTCCTAGGTGGAGAGGCCAGGGGCTCCACACACTGCCCCCACCCCAAGCACCGCCTCCGCACTCCCATTGGCTGGGAACTGGCCATTGTGAGCTGGTGGGGGCAGTGTCTGCGGGCAAGAGTTGCACAGAGTGGTTTGCACGCACCTTTGTCTAAGAGCCAGACCTGTTGCTGCCCTCTTCTGGGGCGCAGCACGGTCCGTGGTGCCAGGACAAGCAGGAAGCCTGCCTTAGCACCCCTGCTACGCTGCTGACCGGGAGCCACTCAAGGTTAACCTATGCCCCAATCCCCTGCCCCAGCCCAGAGCCCCCTCCCAGACCCCAAACCTCTCATCCACAGCTCCGTTGGATCACGGGCATCAACAATTTTCTTCAACTGGGTTGCCAGAAAAAAAGTTTGAAAACCACTGTTCTAGAGCAAGGCCTCTAGAGTTAAGCTTTAGATATTATTTGAACTTTGAGAATCAGAAACCCCAAGTTCAGTGTGCATGATTATCAAGTGGCCCTAGACAACACATTTGGCAATATGTAGAGCACTGGGGATATCTATTTCATTTTTCCTATAATTAGCAGGAAGAGGAAAAGCTCTCAGCTGGTACACACAGGTTGGAGAAACTATTACAGAAAGCTGTTGTGGATGGAACGGTATCTCAACAAATAGCCCATGCTAGATTGGTGCAAGTTCTAAGGGAAAATAAGATGAACTCTTCATCAGACTTTTGTTGAGACAAGCCTGAGAAGCGGAAGAAAATCAGACTTTATTGAGCAAAATCATCCAAATCAACCAGTGCAATACCCATGCAGACACCCAAGGCGTTGATAGTGAATACTGAAATGGAATTGTCTCAGTAGATCCAGAACTTGGTGGACCAAGTTGCTGAACTCCAAAGTACTGTTACTGCCTCTCAACCTTCAATGTATAGGGAGCCATAAGCTATAGTTACTAGAAAGAAACTACCTGAAAACTTTGTCCTTTGTTCTTCAAGTGTGGCCAATATAAACATATTGTTTTGAGGTGCAAAGATATAGTGAATTCCACCCTGGTATATCAAGGACAAAAGTTTGACTCATCCTGTTCAAACTAGTGTTTGGGCTCCCCAAAAAACCATTAAGACTATCTGCTCTCTTTTCTTTTTTGTTTTTCATTTTCTCTTGATAACCATTAAGTGTAAACATTTAGCTAACTATTAGAAAGAGCCTCCTCTCTCTTTCCCTAGGTAAGCAGGCTCTCTGACCCAGTTAGACCCAAAGATTGAAATATTCAGCCCATTTACAGTACAGAAACACCGATGCTAGTCACAGATCCAGATATAACATTAATAGTTACCAGTATTAAAGAACACTTCTGCATTTGTCACAGTCAGATTTTTGTTCAGTGCCATTAGAAGACAACATAAACTTTGGCAAAAACAAATTAAATTAAGGCACCTGAATCCTAAACAGAGAGGATTGGTTGAAATGATTTCAGATTTTCCCAGCATTCAAAGACATGCTAAAAACCAACATATTTGATCTTATAAAGAAATGTTGTCATATCAAGAAATAATAAAATTTAACCATTAAAATATTTATTTACTTCCTGACAACTCGGGGAGGGCATGATTTTAAGTATACTTCCACATCTGAGATGAAATGATGTAATAGTTACTGTCGTTGTGTGTGTAAGAGAGAGAGAGAGAGGGTGGTGTTGAGTCTTTGCAAAAAGAATGTCCAAAGCTTTAGTCCAGTAAGGCCACAGCCTCTTAGTCCTTGTAGTGGGCCCCACCCATGTGGACCTGTCTATTTGGTTTATTGGTGGGGGGGGGGGAATAAAGGTGCATGTTCAACACAAAGCAAGACCATCCTGGGGTCAATAAAAAGCAAAAATGTCTGAGCCACTACCTTAATTCAGAGATGCCTAGATAGCTGCTTGGTTGGAGTCCTTACTGCTGAGTAGCCAAGTCAGTCTTTACCTATTGGACTTGCCCCTAAGGTTTGCTGGATTCCTCGCAAAGCCAGGGGTTTCTGGGTTGAAGATTCCTTCTGATATTTCAGGATCCACCTCAATCACTCCCTTCTCTGAACTCCCCCCTTGCAGACTGCAGCTTCCTCCTTTGAAATCCCTCCTCTCTACCATGCATACTTGGCAGGGCTGGAGGGACAGGGCTAGCTGACCACACAGAGCCTCCCAAGCTCCTTCCCTGTCAGTGTGAGATTCAATAGACCCCATCACAGTCCTCTTTTCAAACAAGAATATATTCTGTTCTATAGAAGTTCTTGTTTTGCTTTCATCATGGATCTTTTTTTCTAATATGAAAGACAAATACATTCTTCATGGTAAAAATGTAACAGTGAATAAGGTAGTTATTTTTATTTTTCTGTCCTGATGATTGAGAGGAATTTTCAACATGTGCCTATGTTAGTGTCCAAAGGATGAAGGGAATTTATGGCATGAAGGTTAAGTATTTTCTCTTCTCTGCTATTTCCAATACTCTTCTAAAAAAAAAAAAAGGCGGTGTTTGCACACTTCTCAGAAGTCCCAGGTTTTGACACTTGACCAGATGAGCTAAGAATTGTGGATTCCATATTTAGGATTTTACAGCAGAACAATTTCTGTGTTCTGCAGAACTTAAACTTTTCATTTAAAAACAAACAAACAACCAAACACAATCTACCCAACCTTTCTAATTTTTCTTCTCACTGCAAAAAGCCTTTATAATGTGAACTTATGCATTGCTGCCTTGCTAAGCCTTCCTTGCTGGGGAAAAACAATATCAATTTCCAGTAAAGTCTTACTAGACTGTTACCCTATGTACGTTCCCAGACCAACAGTACATCCTGTACGGTGGACACTTCTTATAGCAGTGCTCTTCAGACTGCTCTCATGCAGCCTCTGCCTCTTCCTTCACTATTTCTGAATGTTCCAAGTGAGAGGCTATAAAGGGGGTAGAGTGCTTTGGCCACCTCAGTTCCTTCCAACCCTGATAGCAGACAGATCAGAAACATTACTGGGTCAATCCAACACAGATTCATCAGAGTGAATTGTTCTCAATGTCACTTTAGTAAGCTAGTTTTTCCACATTTGTTTAGATTAGATTTTAGAACATTTTATAATCTTATTTTATTTATTACCTTTTGGATTAATTTAACTAGTATGAATATTGGATCTCATGCTTCAGCATGGATCCATGGTTTCCATTGTAGAACTGGAGGAAGAGAAGCCAGGGTTCAAGAGTTATACCTCTTTCCCTGCTGTATTCCCTGCCTCTCAGACACTCATGTACTGTGTCTGGCCTGCTTGGAGGAAGGCTATTTTCCATCACTCAGCTCCATATGCAGCACTTTCACCTCTAGATCCAGAAACGAGCAACAGAACTCATTCCAGGCCCTTCTGCTACAAGATGTATGTTCCCAATCTGCCTTTCATCAGGGAAGGGGAGGATACAAAATCAGGTCAGTCTTGACCTGATTTAGCATTGCATTGTGTAAACAACAGCAGATCTGGCAGGGGGTGGGAGGGGTCTGAATAGGAGACACTACTGGCCATGGTAAACAAAGAACTGAGAAGGGTGACAGATATCCATGTACACCTGTACTTAGATGTCTCATTGAGGCATCCTCACAGAAGGAACTAATAAGAGGTATGCTACAAACATGTACCATATTCCAAGAAATAGGGCTCAAGATAAACTTGAAGTCGCACATAGTCCTTACCCAGATTATACCTTTTATACAGGCAGATCTGAATTCTCAACAAGGCAGTTTTTCTCTCAGAAGTAAGGTTTCTAAGAATCCTTACAGCAGTAGCAGTATTACAGGAGAAGTTTGCCAAACAGTGATGTTCTTCTTCAAGCTGATAGGCCTCATACCTTTGGCCACTTATGAAACCCAATGTGCTTGCCTTAAGATGAGAACATAATTTGAGATATTGAAGGTTTTGCTCAAGAGCAAGAGTACACAGCCAGTCCATACTGGATGCGTTTCTACTGCTCTAAGAGGATAAGTCTTTGTTTATGCATTCTCCCCATATCTTTTCAGAGATTCGTCAAGAAGATAACACAAGATGAGTCGAAGATTGTTTTGATTGCTCCCATCTAGATGAGACCACAATGGTTTTCAGACCCTCTACAGTTATCACAAGGGATCTATCAATCTAGCCTAGTAATCATAGATGTATTGACACAGCAGAACACATACCCACACTCTCTTCACTTGACAGCACAGGTCATAAGACTCTGACTGACCTGGAAATGTCCTGCCCAAAAAAGGTTCAGGAGAGTCTTCAACTCCAGGAAACAGTTAACCCACAGATCTCATGATGTTAAGTGGAAAGGGCTTTCTCTATTGGCTAATAATATTAACTCACTGTCACCTCCTATTCAATCTATATTGGCATGCCTATTTCATTTAAAATCCTTAGGGCTCTCTATAATGTACATAAGAGTGCATCTTGTAGCTGCCTCTATTCACCACATATTAATTGACTATAAGACTACATTTAGTCATTACAGAGAAAAAGAATCCTGAACTGACTAATAAACATCTACCTTCTAGTCAAAGAACCTATACCAGCATGGGATCTCTTACTTGTATCTACTCAGCTGATACCTCCCTTTGAAACTTTGCAAGAATGTTCCCTATTTCACCTTTCATGTAAGACAGGCCATTACATCCACTAGAAAAGTAAGCGAGCTACAAGCTTGTGTGGCTAACCTGCCATTTACAGTGTTCCACAAGGATGAAGTGGCCCCCTCTACCTACACCCTAAATTCTTCCCATGACGGTAACAGAATTCCATCTCAATCAGTCCATTAACTTGCCAATATCTTTTCCCAACTTCATTCTCTCCCAGGTGAAGGAAGTTATACATTTTAGAGGCTAAAAGAGCATTAGATTTTATATGAATAGGTATAAGAAATTCAGGAAAGCATTGAGGCTGTTTATCTTTTATGTGGACAATAAAAAGAGAGAGGCAATTATATCGAGCTCAATTCATACTATTTCAAAACACTATTTCCTGGATCTGGTATTCGGAGTGGATGCTCATTTTGGTAAAGCAGTATTACAATTGCTGTTGAAGTAGACCCCGGCAGCCATAGACAGGAGGGCTGCTAATCAAACTATCCCAAAAGTGGGAATATGCAGATGCCACTCAAAGAAGAAATGAAGGTTACATACCTGGAAATGGAATTTTTCAGAATGGACTCTGCACATTCACACTCCCCACCCTCCTTCCTTTTTCCTCATCAGAGTCATAATTTCCATTTCCATAAGTTCCATTTCCACTGGAAAGGTAGTGAAAGGAACTGAGGATGCCAAAGCACAGGATCATGTTACAGTGTTGCCTTCAGAATGTGCAGTAAGGGAAGCACTGGATAGGGCATGCGAGCTCGCAGCTGGCCCTGCTATGAGAAGGTTCCACTGTTCAAGATGCATCATCAGTGCACCCCAGCAATGTGAATGTTCAAAGATCACCAGTTACAGGTCAGTAACCTATGTTGGCCAAGTTACTTTGCCTCACTGTGCCTCAGTATCCCCATCTGTAAAATTAGGAGTGATGATACTGACCTCCTTTGTAAAATGCTTTGAGATCTACTGATGACAAATGCTATATGAGAGGTAGGTATTATTCTTATTATTTTATTTTGCCTAGTGTGATGGGGCAAGGCCAGATGGCTACAGTAAAGTACTGAGGAACAGGTTTGTTAGCCCCAGGCTAAACAAATCCCTAGGACCATGGTAACTAAATGGCAGTTGCTCCAGGTTAATCAAGGTACCTGGGGCCAATTAAGATCTTTCTAGAAGGTAGTGGAGATAGCTACATTGATTAGAACACCTGCAGCCAATCAAGGCAGGCTAATCAGGGCACCTGGGTTTAAAAAGGAGCTCACTCCAGTCAGGTGGGGGAGAGCTAGAGGAGAGGAAGTGTGTGTGAGGAGCTGGGAGCAAGAGGTGCAAGGAGCTGAAACTGAGAGGGTGCGCTACTGAAGGATTGAGGAATTATCAGACAATCAAGTATTATCAGACACCAGGAGGAAGATCCTGTGGTGAGGATAAAGAAGGTGTTTGGAGGAGGCCATGGGGAAGTAGCCCAGGGAGTTGTAGCTGTCATGCAGCTGTTACAGGAGGCACTATAGACAGTTGCAATTCACAGGGCCCTGGGCTGGAACCCGGAGTAGAGGGTGGGCCCAGGTTCCCCCCAAACCTTGCAACTCCTGATCAGGAGGAGTTGACCCAAACTGTGGGTTCCACCAGAGGGGAAGATCACTGAGGTGAACAAATCTGCCAATCAGTGCAGGACCCACCAAGGTAAAGGAGGAACTTTGTCACACCAGGTTAAACAATTAAAAAGCATTTAATGGACAGACTTTAGGACCTCCATGCTTTGGAGCAGGGACTTGAGAAGGCAGAAGAGACATCATAGTATCATGGCTGTGGCTTTTGCTGTCCCTGTGAAATTGTGCCCCAATTAGGCCAATTCATAAGTGTCTGAGAAATCTGTTTGCACTTGCTCACTAGAGACTTGTCAGTGTGGCAGCTAAATTCTCTGCAGATTTTGTTAGCACTGAGCATACTTCAACACCTGGCAGCTCCTATATGGTGGCAGACTGTTCATGCACTGTCCCCACAGAACAAATGAGCAGGCTCCAGTCCAGGGTTGCAGGGACTTAGCAAGACTTTCCTTCCAGGTGCTGTTCACAACTGTTCCAGGCCACTGTGGCACCAGGCCCTGAACCAAGAGATTCTCTCTTGTGTCCTCAGTGCTATTGGCAGCTAAGCAGTATATAGGAGAAGGAGGAAGCTGCCTGATTTCAATGCAGAGGAGTGAGGAGTGGGTGCATGAAAGGGAAGAGATGGTGGCCAGGGACACGGGTAGAAGCATGGGGGAAGAGAGGGTTTAAGAGTCTAGGAGTATGGAGAGTTAGAAGCAGGAGTTAGGAGAGGGGTGGCAGTAGCACAGAAGATGGGGGCAAAAGATGTGGGGGGAAGAAAGGAGGGAGAGAGGGGTAGGAGCCAGGGATATAGAAGGATGGGGGAACGTGGAACATGAAGTAGATAGAGCATGGTTAGCAGCAGGAAAGGGGACGAAGAGGAACTGTGGAAATGGAGATAGGAACAGAAGGTGACAGGAAGACAAGGACAGAAGGGTCTGTAACAACTACAGTTCACTTCCCTCCAGAGCCTGGCATTGAACCCATTATTTCTGAGTCTCCACTTCCCTTTGCTTTCTAGCTAACAACTGTGGAAACCCACTGGCAAAGTGTCTCATCCCCTTCTAGTGGTTGGTCTGCATAGTAGATAGGCCGATACTCTATCAGTTACTCCATTAGCTCAGGTGGTACAGGACTGTGCTCTGGATCTAAAGATTCTGATCCTGCCAATGACCCATGGGGAGTGAGGCAATATGATCCCACAGGATCAAATTTTTGTGTTTTTTTTTTCAATGTTTGTTTTCAAAAAACTTAGGAAATTACACGTAATAAACTGTGTAAAAAGAACATTATTACAGTTGCAAAGTCAAGCCCTGAAAAGTTAGTAAATACCAGAATTAAGGTTGCCTGTGCAACCTGAATTTAGTCCCCTTGTGCATATGTATTATGATTCAATCTTAATTACATGATCACATACTGACTTTTCCACAAGTCATTTGCCTCATTCAGTGCACAGGATGGACCTACTCTGGGGATGAATCAAGGTTGTGTTATGGAGGATACTGTTGTCTATAGGACCTCTGCTTCATTTATTGCAGAAGTTGGAATGTGTGCAGTGAATGAGGCAGGGGCTTGCAGTAAGAGAAAGGATGGCCTCCTAGATCAAGCAATTAAATGGTGCCTTAGGGAACTGGATTCTACCCAGGCCTCTGCTGCAGAGTTCCTGTGTGATGCTGGGCATGTCACTTAAAATTTTCACAGATGGCTAGTGTGTATTCCTTATTTTCTAGGTACAAGTGTCACATTTCTTGAGACACTTAGGGCTGATTTGCAGAAGTGCTGAGGACTCAGCTGCAACTGAGATCAATAGGGGCTCTGCTGTGAACACATGAAGTGCTATAGACTGCCAAGTACTTTAAAAATCAGGCCCTAGGCTTCTCAAATTGGGCACACAAAATTAGTTGACACTTCTTACTTCAGTCTTTGTGTCTCAGTTCTCCTTGTGGTAACGTGGTATTATCCCCATATTATCTTACAGGCATGTTGTGAAGACACATTAATTAATGTTTGTAAAGAAATCAGGACTCATCTATATGGGTACAGTCAGGAAAGTTAATCCAAAGTAACTTTCAAAGTGTATTAATTAAACCACATTAAATCTCTGCATAGATGCTTTTATTCAGAATGAAAGTTGCCTTGGTTATGTTTAGCTTAATTCAATGTGAATTAAGCAAAGGAAGTTATGGTCATTTAAATTTTGAATAAGAGCATCCACAAAAGGATTTAGTGAGGTGTGGAGAACGTTAGGGTATGTGTTGTGTTTTATACTATTTTGGGTATATGAGAGGTAAAATATGTGGGTGGAAGTGAGATAGTGGTTTGTAACCTAAGGGCTCTGTGAGGGCCCAGGGGGTTGCTAGGAGCCATCTGGAATGTTTGTTCAACAGTCAGCGGTTGGAGGGGTGAGGATGGACACTGAAGGTGCTTTGTTCTGGGCTGGCTGATCTTGCTAAGAAAGGTCTCTCCAGACCCCCGAGACTGGTCCATCAGGGATGATGGAGGTCTGGACTGCTGAGAGGATGAGACCAGAGTGGGAGAACATCAGACCCTGTGGCTTCTGAAAATGAAGCCTAAACCGGGTAGGAAATAAGTCTTTCCAGGGCTTGAAAAGGATAGTGAGCGCTCCCAGTGGTTCAGTACTGGCGTTCATTCATATGTTAATTGTAAATAATAAATTACAAGTTTATTAATTCAGTCCAGAGTAGACCTGTGGTGAATGGTGATTTCTGCAGTGGCTTGGGGATAAGGTCTTTGTAACAAGGGACCAAAGGGGTGAGGAGTGTCCCTAGAGAGAAAATTTCCAGTGAGAAACTTAGTGGTGGCAGCAGGTAGCAAAAACCAGGTTGTAGTAAACCTGGGGTTGTGATATACGGTTTAATTAATCCATTGTAAATTCACACCTTTAGTTCATTTGAATTAATTTTCTTGAGTGTTCCTATATAGCCAAGCTGTAACATACTAAAGGAGAGTGCCAGGGAAAAGCCCATGAGGAAATCAGTAATTCTTTATGGTGTGCAAGGCTTGGATGGTGTGCAGTAAATGAGGCATGAGACCACACACTAAATGATGGGGATAAAAAGAAACAATATATAGTTACCCCTCAGTAAGCCAGGTTCCTGTGGAAAAAATACTGTGCAGTCATGTTATTGATGACTGTATCATACTACTTATGCACAATGGGGCTAAATTTAAGATGCACAGGCAATCTTATTCTGGCATTTCCTAACTTTTGAGTGCTTGACTCTGCAACCTTAATGTTCTTTGAAAGTAGTTTTTTCGATGTAATGTGATTTAGATTGTACAGTCCTTGGTTGAGGAACCAGAATTACCATTCTTTTATTTTCACTTTCTTAAACGTACATCCTGATTATGCTCTCAGATTAACATACTACTTTGGGGTCAGATTTATGCAGTTCTACTCAAACGTTATCTGTTTCACTCATTTGGAGATTCATTTTAAGGGCAATGTTCAAATGTCTCCACATCTGATGATGAAAATTTTTGCTATATGAGTAAAGGAACCATTTACAAACTCGCGTGCTGTTTTTACTTCAAAGGTCCCCTGTTCAAGCTGCACAAAGAGCATCTTAAAATGCACAGCCCTTGTTACTCTGTTGGAAAGATATTGGCAATGTTATGAAAAATATTTTCTCCTTCATTTTTAACTTTAAACATCTCCTGACCATTGAGAGAAGGTGTGAGGTGAGAGAATGAGAAGAGTTTAGGAGGAGACAGAGCACAAGAGGAATATGAAAAGAGGTGGAGGGGGAGGATGAAGAGAAAGACCAAGAGAAGTTAGATGGGGAGTCAGACTAAGAGTCAGAAAAATGAGTAAATTGAGGAGGATGAGGTTGAGGAAGGGTAGAAGCAAAAGTATGAAGGGCAAAGGGATAGGAAGTAGGGGAGGAGATCAGAGTAATAATTTTATAAGAGGAGTAGGAAAATGAGGAGGTGGACGGGGATCACAATGAGGAGGGTGGGAAGATGGAAGATGAGTAAATAGAGAGGATCATGTGGGGGTTAGAGAGGAGGAGGAGGACAAGGAGAAGGGGGATGGTGGTGAGGATGGGTACAAGGAGCAGGAGAATGATGGTGGGGATGAATTGGAGGAGAAGAAGCATGTGGAGGTGAACGAGGATAGTGGTGGGGATGGGTACAAGGAGCAGGAGAAGGATGCGTAGGAGAACCAGGAGGATGGGGAGCTGGAGGGGGATCATAGATAATGGTATGAAGAGTATACTTATAAAGTCTGCAGACGATACCAAACTGGGTGGGTTGCAAGTGCTTTGGAGGACAGGATTAGAATTCAAAATTATCTTGACAAACTGGAGAAATAGTCTGAATTAAATAGAATGAAATTCAATAAGGACAAAGGCAAAGTCCTACACTTAGGAAAGAATAATCAATTGCACAAATACAAAATGTGAAATGACTGCCTAGGGAAGAATATTAAAGAAAAGTATCTGGAGGTGATAGTGGATCACAAACTAAATGTGAGTCAACAGTGTAACACTGTTGCAAAAAAAATGAATATCATTCTGGGATGTATTAGCAGGAGTGTTGTAAGCAAGACATGAGAAGTAATTCTTCCACTCTACATAGCACGGATAAGGCCTCAACTGGAGTATTGTGTCCAGTTCTGGGCACCACACTTCAGGAAAGATAAGGACAAATTGGAGAAAGTCCAGAGGCAAGCATCAAAAATGATTAAAGGTCTAGAAAACACTATGTGTAAGAAAAGATTTCAAAAACTGGGTTTGTTTAGTCTGGAGAACACTGTTATAAAGAGGAAGGTGAAAAATTGTTCTTATCCATTGAGAACAGGACAAGAGTAATGAGTTTAAATTGCAGCAAAGGAGATTTAGATTAGACATTAGAGAAAAATTCCTAACTGTAAGGGTAGTTAAGCACCAGAACTTCATCATTGGCAGATTTAAGAACATATTAGACAAACACCTGTCAGACTCTAGATAATACTTAGTCTTGCCTCAATGCAGGGGACTGAACCTGATGGCCTGTCTAGGTCCCTTTCACTCCTACATTTCTATGTTTTTATGTAGAGATGAGGAGGTGGAGCAGGATAATGAGTAGATGGAGGGGTTCATGGTAGGGAGGGGAAGCAGGAACAATGGGACCATGGTGTCGATGGGCAGGAAGAGCAGGAGAAGGAGGTGGAGAGAGATTGTGGTTGGAATGAGAAAGAGAAGCAGAAAAATGATGAGTGGATAAGGGGGCTTGCGGTGGGAATGAGTAGGAAGAGCAGATGATGAGTAGATGGATGGAGATCCTGGTGGGGATGGGTAGGGAGGAGCAGGAGGATGATGAATAGGGGATGAGGATCATGGTGGGGATGAGTAGGAGGAGCAGGAGGATGATGAGTAGGTGGATGGGGATTATGGTGGAGATGGGTAGGAGGTAGGGCTGTCAAGCAATTAAAAAATTAATCACGATTAATTATGCTGTTAAACAACAATAGAATACCATTTATTTTAAATATTTTGGATGTTTACTACATTTTCAAATATATTAGGTTCAATTACAACACAGACTAGAAAGTGCACAGTTCTCAATTTATATTTATTTTTATTACAAATATTTGTACTGTAAAAAAAACAAGTGTTTTTCAATTCACATCATACAAGTACTGTAGTGTAATATCTTTACCATGAAAGTTGAACTTACAAATGTAGAATTATGTACAAAAATAACTGCATTCAAAAATAGAACAACGTAAAACTTTAGAGCCTACAAGTCCACTCAGTCCTACTTCTTGATCGCCAATCACTCAGACAAACAAGGTTGGTTACAATTTGTCAGAGATGCCTACTTCTTGTCTATAGTGTCACCTGAAAGTGAGAACATGGCACTGTTGTAGCTGGTATTGCAAGATATTTCCATGCCAGATGCGCTAAAGATTCATCTGTCCCTTCATGCTTCAGCCACCATTCCAGAGAACATGCATCCATGCGGATGATGGGTTCTGCTCAATAATGATCCAAAGCAGTGCGGAGCGACATGTTCACATGTCAGCATGAAAGCATGTCCTCTCGAATGGTGGCCAAAGCATGAAGGGGCATACAAATGTATAGCATATCTCGAATCTAAAGAGCTTGCAATGCCAGCTACAAAAGTGCCATGTGAATGTCTGTACTCACTTTCAGGTGACATTGTAAAAAAAAGCAGGCAGCATTGTCTCCCGTCAACGTAAACAAATTTGTCTTAGCAATTGACAGAATAAGGAGTACGGCTAAATGGACTTGTAGACTCTAAAGTTTTCCACAGTTTCATTTTTGAGTGCAGTTATGTAACTAAAAAAAATCTACATTTGAAAGTTACAGTTTCATGATAGTTTGCACTTCAATACTTCTATCAGGTGAACTGAAAAATACATTTTTTTTGGTTTTTACAGTGCAAATATTTGCAATAAAAATAAATATAAAGTGAGCCCTATGCACTTTGTATTCTGTGTTGTAACTGAAATTAGTATTGCAAATATAGAAAAAGATCAAAAATATTTAATAAATTTAAACTGGTATTCAATTGTTAAGTGCAATTAATCACAATTAGTTTTTTTATCACAATTAATTTTTTTGAGTAAATAGCGTGAGTTAACTGTGATTGACAGCCCTAGTAAGAGGAGAAGATGAATGATGAATAGGTGGATGGGGATCACAGTGGGGATTGGTAGGAGGAGCAGAGAGATGATGAATAAGTGGATGGAGATCATGGTTGGGATCAGTAGGAGAAGCAGAGGCATGATGAGTAGGTGGATGGGGATTACGGTAGGGATTGGGAGGAGGAGCAGGAGGATAATGAGTATGTGGATGGAGATCACTCTGGTGATTGGTAGGAGGAGCAGGAGGATGAGTAGGTGGATGAGGATCATGGTGGGCATGAGTATGAGTAGTAGGAAGATGAGTAGGTGAATGGGAATCATGGTGGGTATGGTAGGAGGAGGCGCAGGAGGATAATGAATAAGTGGATGGGGATCACAGTGGGGATGGGCAGAAGGAGCAGGAGGAGGAAGATGAGTACATGGTTGTGGATCATGGTGGGTATGAGTAGGAGGAGCAGGAGGATGATGAGTAGGTGGATGGGGATTATGATGGGAATGGGGAGGAAGAGTAGGAGGAGGATGAACAAGAACATAAGAGGACAGGCTGTATTGGGTCAGACCAAAGGTCCATCCAGCCCAGTATCCTGTCCGCCGACAGTGGCCAATGCCAGGTGCCCCAGAGGGAGTGAATCTAACAGGAAATGATCAAGTGATCTCTCTCCTGCCATCCATCTCCACCCTCTGACAAACAGAGGCTAGGGACACCATTCCTTACCCATCCTGGCTAATAGCTATTAATGAACTTAACCTCCATGAATGTATCCAGTTCTCTTTTAAACACTATTATAGTCCTAGCCTTCACAACCTCCTCAGGTAAGGAGTTCCACAAGTTGACGGTGCCCTGTATGAAGAAGAACTTCCTTTTATTTGTTTTAAACCTGCTGCCCATTAATTTCATTTGTGACCCCTGGTTCTTGTATTATGGAAATAAGTAAATAACTTTTCCTTATCTACTTTCTCCACATCACTTATGATTTTATATACCTCTAACATATCTTCCCTTAGTCTCCTCTTTTCTAAGCTGAAAAGTCCTAGCCTCTTTAATCTCTCCTCATATGGGACCTGTTCCAAACCTCTAATCATTTTAGTTGCCCTTCTCTGAACCTTTTCTAATGCCAGTATATCTTTTTTGAGATGAGGAGATCACATCTGTACGCAGTATTCAAGATGTGGGCATACCATCGATTTATATAAGGGCAATAATATATTCTTCTTCTTATTCTCTATCCCCTTTTTAATGATTCCTAACATCCCGTTTGCTTTTTTGACCGCCTCTGCACACTGCGTGGACATCTTCAGAGAACTATCCACGATGACTCCAAGTTCTTTTTCCTGATTCATAGTAGCTAAATTAGCCCCCATCATATTGTATGTATAGTTGGAGTTATTTTTTCCAATGTGCATTCCTTTACATTTATCCACATTACATTTCATTTGCCATTTTGTTGCCAAATCATTTAGTTTTGGGAGATCTTTTTGAAGTTCTTCACAGTCTGCTTTGGTTTTAACTATCTTGATCAGTTTAGTATCATCTGCAAACTTTGCCACCTCACTTTTTACCCCTTTTTCCAGACCATTTAGGAATAAGTTGAATAGGATTGGTCCTAGGACTGACCTTTGGGGAACACGGAACACCACTAGTTACCCCTCTCTATTCTGAGAATTTACCATTAATTCCTACCCTTTGTTCCCTATCTTTTAACCAGTTCTCAATCCATGAAAGGACCTTCCCTCTTATCCCATGACAATTTAATTTACATAAGAGCTTTCTGGAAATCTAAGCACACTATGTCCACTGGATCCCCCTTGTCCACATGTTTGTTGACCCCTTCAAAGAACTCTAATAAATTAGTAAGACACGATTTCCCTTTACAGAAACCATGTTGACTTTTGCCCAACAATTTATGTTCTTCTGTGTATCTGATAATTTTATTCTTTACTATTGTTTCGACTAATTTGCCCGGTACCAACATTAGACTTACTGGACTGTAACTGCCGGGATCACCTCTAGAGCCCTTTTTAAATATTGACGTTACATTAGCTAACTTCCAGTCATTGAGTACCGAAGCCAATTTAAAGGACAGGTTACAAACCCTAGTTAATAGTTCCGCACTTCACATTTGAGTTCTTTCAGAACTCTTGGGTGAATGCCATTGGGTCCCAGTGACTTGTTAATGTTGAGTTTATCAATGAATTACAAAACCTTCTCTAGTGATCCTTCAATCTGTGACAGTTACTTAGATTTGTCACCTACAAAAGCCAGCTCAGGTTTGGGAATCTCCCTAACATCCTCAGCTGTGAAGACTGAAGCAAAGAATCCATTTAGTTTCTCAGCAATGACTTTATCATCTTTAAGCGCTCCTTTTGTGTCTCGATCATCGAGGGGCCCCACTGGCTGTTTAGCAGACTTCCTACTTCTGATGTACTTACAAAACATTTTGTTATTACCTTTTGAGGTTTTGGCTAGCTGTTCTTCAAACTCCTCTTTGGCTTTTCATATTACATTTTTACACTTAACTTGGCAGTGTTTATGCTCCTTTCTATTTACCTCACTAGGATTTGACTTCCACTTTTTAAAGGAAGTCTTTTTATCTATCACTACTTCTTTTACATGCTTGTTAAGCCACAGTGGCTCTTTTTTAGTTCTTTTACTGTGTTTCTTAATTTGGGGTATACATTTAAGTTGGGCTTCTATTATGATGTCTTTAGAAAGCACCCATGCAGCTTGCAGGGATTTCACTTCAGTTACTGTACTTTTTAATTTCTGTTTAACTAACCCTTTCATGTTTGCATAGTTCCCCTTTTGGAAATCAAATGCCACAGTGTTGGGCTGTTGAGATGTTCTTCCCACCACAGGGATGTTAAATGTTATATTATGGTCACTATTTCCAAGCAGTCCTATTATAGTTACTTCTTGGACCAGCTCCTGCGCTCCACTCAGGACTAAATCTAGAGTTGCCTCTCCCCTTGTGGGTTCCCGTACCAGCTGCTCCAAGAAGCAGTCATTTAAAGTCTCCAGAAATTTTGTCTCTGCATTTCTTGAGGTGACATGTTCCCAGTCAATATGGGGATAATTGAAATCCCCCACTATTATTGAGTTCTTATTTTGATAGCCTTTCTAATTTCCCTTAGCATTTCATCATCACTATCACTGTCCTGGTCAGATGGTTGATAATAGATCCCTAATGTTATATTCTTATTAGAGCATGAAATTACTGTCCATAGAGATTCTATGGAACATGTGGATTCACTTAAAAATTTTACTTCATTTGATTCTACATTTTCTTTCACATATAGTGCCACTACCCCTCCCCCTGCACTACCTAGTCTGTCCTTCCAATATATTTTCATTATAGGTGGATGAGAATCATGGTGCGCATGAGTAGGAGCATGATGAGTAGGAGGATGGGGATCATGGTGGGGATGAGTAGGAGGAGCGGGAGAATGATTAGTAGGTGGATGGGGATTACAATGGGGATGGGAAGGAGGATGAGGATGAGTATGTGGATAGAGATCATGGTGGGGATGGGTAGAAGGAGCAGGTGGAGCATGATGGGTAGTGAATGGGGATCCTAGTGGGGATGAGTAGGAGGAGCAGAGGGATCATGAGTAGGTGGATGGGGATCATGGTGGGAATGGTAGGAGGAGGATGACGAGTAGATGGATGCGGATCATGGCAGGGATGAGGAAGTGGATGGGGATCACTGGAGATGGGTAGGAGGAGCAGGAGGAAGATGAGTAGGTGGATGAGGATCAGGGTCAGGATGGGAAGGAAAAGCAGGAAGATAAGTAGGTGAATGGGGATCATGGTAGGAACGGGTAGGAGGAACGAGAGGAGGATGAGTACGTGGATTGGGATCATGGTCAGAATGGGTAGGAGGAGCAGGAAGATGATGAGTAGGTTGATGGGGATCATGGTGGGGATGGGTCTGAAAAGAGCATGAAGAGTTGGTGGGTATCATGGTGGGGATGGGTAGGAAGAGCGGAAGGAGGATGAGTAGGTGGATGGGGATCACAGTAGGGATGGGGTAGGAGGAGGATAAATATGTGGATGAGTATCATGGCATGAGTAGGAGTAGTAGTAGGATGATGAGTAGGTGGTTGGGAATCATGGTGGGGATGGGTAGGAGGAGGTGGATGTAGATCATTGTGGGGATGGGTAGGAGGAGCAGAAGGATGATGAGTAGGAGGATGCGGATCATGGCGGGGATGAGGAAGTGGATGGGGATCATTTGGAGATGGGTAGGAGGAGCAGGAGGAAGATGAGTAAGTGGATGACGATCGTGGTCAAGATGGGTAGGAGGAGCAGGATGATGAGGAGTGGGTGAATGGGGATCATGTGGGGATGGGTAGGAGGAGCAGGAGGATGATGGGTAGGTGGATGGGGATCATGGTGGGGATGAGGAGGATGATGAGTATGTGGATGGGGATCACAGTCGGGATGGGTAGGAGGAGTAGGAGGATGACTATGTGGATGACAATCATGGTGGGCATGAGTAGGAAGATAATGAGTAGGTGAATGGGAATCATGGTAGGGATGGGGAGGATGATGAGTATGTGGATGGGGATCACAGTCAGGATGAGTAGGAGGAGGATGACTGTGGATGACGACCATGGTGGGCATGAGTAGGAGGAGTAGGAAGATGATGGGTAGGTGGATGGGGATCATGGTGGGGATGGGTCTGAAAAACAGGAGCATGAAGAGTTGGTGGATGGGGATCATGGTGTGGATGGGTAGGAAGAGCAGGAGGAGGATGAGTAGGTGGATTGGGATCATAGTTTGGATGGGATGGAAGAGCAGGAGGAGGATGAGTAGGTGGATTGGGATCATAGTTTGGATGGGATGGAAGAGCAGGAGGAGGATGAATAGTTGGATGAGGATCACAGTCAGGATGGGTAGGAAGAGTAGGAGCAGAATGAATAGGTGGATGGATCACTGCGGGGATGGGTAAGAGGAGGAGGATGATGAGTAGGTGGATGGGGATCATGGTGGCAATGGGTAGGATGATGATGATGAGTAAGTGGATGGGGATCATTGTGGGGATAGGAGGGTGACAGAATTTAGCTGGGGCCCCGCCTCCTGTGAACACTGGGACTCCCCACATGGCTTTGCCTCCTCTCCCAGGTTGGCTTAGTGTGGCAGCCCCTTTGCCCGGCCCGGCCGTGCCTCCCCAGGACCGTGCCAATGGGGCACACACTCTTTCCAGGGCTGGAGCCAGGCAGGCGCCTCAAAGTGCCGAGCCAGCCCCTAGCCGCTGTGCCGCGCCCGGGCAGGGAGCTCGCGCGCCTCTCGCCCGCCGCCGCCTCGCGGTGCCCTGCGCCGCCAGACAATGGGAGATCAAAGCGGGGGGAGGAGGAGGATGGTGCGAGAGGCGGCTGAAGTCGAGCCGGAGCGGGTTGCGTGTGGCGCTCTCTCTGCGCTCGATTAGTGATCCTGGGGAGCGAGCCGGGGACAGAGGGGTGGGGGTGCGGGGAGCCGCCGTGTGGGTGAGTGTGTGTGTGTGACCGGGTGAGTGTGCGAGCGAGTTGCGCAGCTGCTCTGCGCGCAGCCCCCGCCGCCGCAGCAGCGCTGGCATTTCGTGCGGGGAGCAGCGGCCAGTTGCACCGGGGAGCGAGAGGCAGCAGCGCGCAGGAGGAGGAGGAGGAAGAAGGAGGAGGAGGAGGGAGGCCACACAGACACCAACTGAAACAAAGTATCTCCAAACCAACCCCCAACTCCACCTTGTGAGACTCCCCAGCATGGCTTCCGAGGAACTCTACGAGGTAATGACCCAGAGCACCAGCCCTGCCCCCCCACCCACCCCGTGCGTACACACACTGCCCGACCCCCCGCCCTTCTTTCGGGCTGTTTGAAACACTGCAGGCTTGTCACCACACTTGCTCCTGCTGCTGCCCCTTCTCCGCAGGGCCCGGCGGGTGCGGGGTTCCCTGGGGCCCCCCTTCTTCCCCGTCGCCTTCCTCCCCAGTTTTGCTGGAGGAGGACGGAAATATGACTGAAAGGTGGAGACGGTGGAGTGTTACCATTGGCCTGTGCTCCCCCAACAACACTTTGACTCCAGCGGGAGGACGGGGTGGGGGGCGGGGAGGAGGGTTGCTGGATGGTGGGGAGTAGCGCTGACAGCAACACAAAAGTGTTGACGCTTGGTAGTGTGCAAAAATGTGTGCAAAGCCGAGTTATGGCATGTGTTGGGGGTGGAGGGGGTTTCCTTCTGTGTGAATGTGTGTATCAAAGTACCACCCTGTGCCTTGGCCATCAAGCAAGCTCAGGTGATGCAAAATATTAAAATTTAAACTGCTCATCCCCACATGCTTTAACAAGAAGGTTAAAGGTTATAAGAGAAGCCATGAGAGCCAAAGTTAAGCCTCTAACACACCATCATTCACTGGGTTCTTGAGAAGTGCTCGAAGGGAGCAGTCATGGCATGAGTTGGGGTCTTGGGGTGAGGAGAGGATGAGGTGGTAGCCTTAACTTTGAATTTCCTGTCTTTTGATGCCTCAATTTTAGATCCTTAACCTTAATTGAAAAACAGTATGGTTTCTCTTGGATTTAACTTCCTTGTTTTTATTTTTTACAAGAAGCCATCCTTGGGAGTGTAAAACAGTCATTATTCTGGAGCCATTCTGATTTCTTTGATAAATATGTATTCACCTGAGACAATGATGGTTTTATCTCTTGGGAGAATACATTTTAAGGCAGGTTTTAAAAAAAATAAGACTATTTGTAACCAGAGGTTGGAATTTTGTGTCATTGAGATCAGTTGTACAAGAGCGCACAGAAAGATATTTTTTTTCTCCTGCTGGTGCAAGTATAAAAATCGCCTGTTAATGGAATTACATATATACAATGATGGAAGAATAGAGACACAGAAACCAATGAAAAGTATCTTGTGTCCACTTAAATTTATAAGTGAGCTTTAGTGGTGCTGAATTGGTAGACCAGAAAACCAAAGGCCTCTATTCCCAAGTCAGATAAATCATAGTTAATAGTTTTTGCAAATTTTGCCACCTTGTTAATGTGGCTCAGCTGAGACTTGAAGGGGTCATTTCTAGAAGTAAGAAAATAAATTAAGGGATCAATTTGGGAAATCCTCTATGTGCAAGACTTACATTGATTTTGGTGGATGTTCTGCTGGTAAACAGATTTGTGGAATCCGGCCCTTAGACTCTGTTCTCATTACAGTGTTTGTCCTCTTTGGAGCATGAGCATTTCTAATCTGGTATCCTGTCTGATACCAATATCTGATGCCTGAGACTGTCATATAGAGTACCAGTTTTGATAGGTGTCAAAATCAACCAACTTCCCCTGCTCCCTCCATTGCATTCTACTAGGAATTGCATCCAGTCTACAAATTCATACCAAGTGGGCCCACTGAGCTCCACAATGATAGTAATACATTTTGATCACTAGACAATGTATTTAAAATGGTGACTTAAGTGAAAGACTCTCTATCTCATTGCCAGTCCTCTGAGGAGTCTAGTTATTCCACCTGTTACTCAAAAGCCTGCTTTTTTCAAAACACCAAAAGTGGTTGGACCATATCATTATGGATTACTTTTTGTCATTCTTAATCTAAAAATAAAATTAATTCTTTAATTATACAAGTGCAGAATATGCATAAGGCAACTAAACTTTTATTTTAAAGCTTGCATGACTTATAAATGGACAAACTGTCACTGTTTTTTGTAATTTAAAAACAAAATTGCTGTTCAGTCTTGCCAAGTTTCTTCTGGAGGAGGAATTTGCATGGCTATGCCACCAGTGCCTGATGCTGAACCATCAGAAGAGATGAGATATTGAATGGAACTCATTAAACTGCAACAGCATAGCCTGAGTACTTCTAACTCTGCTTCTAATTTTTGTTTTTTTGTGAATTATCTTTTAATTAAGGTGCTATATGATTCTTTGCATTCAGTAATATGAAGTCCAAAATCATACCCTATGAAGTGTGATTACAGCCCTGTTTTTCCAGTCTAATCCTGTGTTTTGGTCAAGAGATAGTAATCAAATATCTGAGAATGTTAATCAGTCTACCAATGACAGTTAAACATGCTGGTGTCAAAAGACCCTGGTTCTTCTAAAATAGAAACCTGAATTGAGAATTTTGTTGCAAGTAAGATTAAAAATTCAGAAGCATTAGCCATTCAGTCACTGTATTGAAGGTTTATTTTATTTTTACTCTTGTTATTGAGCATATTTTCTCTGGAGACTGGAAGAATGGTTAAAAGTCAAGATTTGTAATTCAAATGCAGACAACTTGAAAGACCCCAAAACTTTGGAAGAATTACTTTGGACAAGCTATGGATCCGATCTATTGTTAGGGGCCTTTTTAGTGGTAACTAATTGCTAAAGAAAAAATGCATGATCAGAAGAAAATCTGAAGCATTCATTGAGGAGAGACCTCAGATCAGTTGTGTTTTGTTTGTTTTGCTTTATTTTTTCTCTTCTCTTCTGGACAATAAACCAAAGATGTGATCTTGATTGTATCTGTGGTTGTGACAAGTAAGTGTTTTTCCTTTTAAAAACCTTACCTAACTTTTCAAGTGATATTACAGTTGGGGATGGACCTGGGGCAGTTGGTGGACAAGACAAGTGACGGAAAGGTTCCTCTCACTTTTTCCCAAATTTGTCCACATGGGAGGGTTTGACTTGCTCTTTTTTATGGAATCTCCGCTCCCTCCCTCCTCCCATGCACTCACCTTTTAGAAACTCCTATGCATACTTGCAGCTGTTTAAGCAAACATTAGGACTAGTTTCTCCTCCAGTTTGGTTTATTTCACTCTCATCTCTTCAGTGTTTATGAAAAACCTTGACCAACTTTCATTGCCTTACTGACACCTGCCTATTGCAAGATGATAATCAATAGTTTTTGTTGGGTCAGCAGGGGAAGGAGTGATCTCAAAGTATCCAGACAGCTCAACTGCAAAGCAAGTTGCAAGTACTTTGTAGTGGTTTGCCTAACCCCTTCTGGCAGAGCTCTGTAGTGGTGATTGGGATTAAAATAATACCAAATAGTTGGTGGTGTGAGAGATTTGTTTCTGAAACATAAAGGTTATCCCGTTTAAATGTTTCGGGTACAATTGCATATTAACTGCTATCTTAACAACAACAGCAAAAGTCTGGCATTTAGTAGGCAGCCCCTCCTCCCCAACTTGTTGCAGTGGGTTTGGAAAGCACTCATTTCTAAATTTTAGTGCAGTGGACTTTGTGCAGTAGAAGTGATGTGAATTATTTTGTGGCTTTTGGAGACTGTAGTGTGATTTGATACAAAGTGTTCTGGCTATAAATATTTCTGTTAATGTTACAGCTCTTGATTTGTCCCATCGGATGAATTCCTCTAAATGAATAAACATGGTCCAGGTCTGATTTTGCTTTTGTTAAGCCAATGCTTTTGGGTTTTATCAGGAAACAGCAGAAACCAAATCCACCTGAATTTAGCCAATGTGTACCATTCCTGCTTTTCATTTTATATTTCACTTTGTCATTGTTCGTAAACCCGATCATCATATGACTTAACATATATCAAGTCTTTTTCCATTAAAGATATTAAAGTTGTACATGTTTCAGCCAGTGTAGTCCACATTTTCAGGCTGACTTTCATGCTTATAGTAAGGAAAGAACAGTATTCAGGAGCCTTTTAAAATTATATTTTCATCCTTAATATATTTCTTGAACATATGTAAGAGTTCACTTAAAAAGACAGTATGTAATCTCAAGTAAAAATCTGCACAGGCTTAGTGAAATCACAAGTTGGGGCTCATTACATGAGTAACTATGGCCTGTGTTATATAAGAGGTCAGACTATATGATTTCTTATCCTTCTAGCCTTAAAATCTCTGAAAAAATCACACACCGTGCATACAATTTTGGTCCTAGGCATAAAATATACTTGAACTACTGCTCATGTGCTTATTTCAAAAATAGTACTTTTTGATTTTTTCCTCCTTGATGGGAAATACCTACTTCAACACATGGGGCTTTCCATATATTGTGGTGCATTGGAATCTGGACAATAGTCCAAGTTGATCTGTTTTATCCGGAAATTTAAGCCTCTGATTTTATTAAAAAATCTCATGGAAATGGCAGAAACCAAAACACACAATATAAACTTTGTCCTACTGAAATTTTTCTTGGTGGTTTGATGAAAAATGAATTGATAGTGAGAATGAGTTACAATCCCCCATTTGGAGTGATTTTTTTTTTCTTCAATGGAGTGTCTCTCTTTTTCTCTGCACCCCTCTAGCAAGCAGTATAAAATACTCTGGCACCTGTCCTTTGGCCACATTGTTGCTCCACATGTGCTGTGATTCCTAGAATATCAGTTAGGTATTGTTTGTCTGTAAAGTGGTTTACAACCTTCTAGCCATACTGGCATAATGGTGCACCATGACAGAGCAGTCAAATATTATTTGACAACAAATGTGCTGTGGTGGAATTGCCATTTCTCATGTCCAAGGGGGGGCAGAGACTTGCTTTCCCATCCTTCAACTAATCAGATACCACTGTAGCCTAGTAGAACAATTCGCAAACTTGCAAAGAAGACACAGGGTGTTCAAATGACACCGCTAAGTGCTGTTTAAATTCTCATGTAATTAACGACCCTTATTGAAGACAGCCAACCTAGAAAATAGTTATGGAAGAGCTATTCCTCCCTCCATTTTTTTAAAGTAAGTTAACAAAGAACTTACACAGTGTGGGTTCTGTGTAAACAGTAACATCTCAAACATGACAAACCTGCATCTACTGTACTACACAGTGGCTAAACCAGTTTGGGTTATCCAGTCTCTAACCATGATAATTCACACTCCTCCTCTCCCAGAACAAAAGATGGAATCTAGGATTCCTGTTCCCCAATATTCTACTGCTGACTACTAAATAGTTTTGCAACCCACTATGGAAATGTGCCATGCTCTGAAGTAGTTAGCCTAGAAAGACACTAGCAGTTACTTCTGTGCCTCAAATAGGAAAGGGCCTAAGCTAGGATTCTGAAGGTCAAGGGATTCAACTCCTGCTGTTGCTCTGTGGGAGGATGATATAGTTGCATGTGAATCACAAAATGGAAAAACAATGTTAAAACAGTTTTTGTACTTGAAAACAATGTTAATCTGTACATGATGTGTATAGCCAAAGTACACATTTCACATTTTCTTAATTTGTCACACATTTTCCTTTGGTAACCTCCTACTATGTGTTATGTGCCCCTCTTTGTGCCCAGTCCACAGGGCATGTGAGTCTGTGACTGCTCTTGCTGTTTAGTTCAAGTTGTAAGGTCTCCATGTTTTTTGTTCTGGAGGTCACTGGTTCAGTGTTGGTTAAGATGGTGGCCATGACGCTTGCAGATTACATAGACTCTTCACAGAAGTTCATTCCAGCTGATAGGTTCTTTTATCATGGAGAATGGCTCTGGCTGTACTTACTTGCATTAACTTTTCAATCAGAATAAAATATTAGACACACACAATTTACTGAAGCACATCACATCCTGTCATGGTCTTCAGGAGGGTTGATGTAGTCAGGAGCAGCTTCAGCAGCTCAGTTTCTTTCTCTGATTAGGAGACAGATGCAGCTCTGCTTCTCCCTGACTCGTGGGAGCTTTCGATTGAGATACACCAAAGGTGTACCTAAAACCAAACAACCCCAAGGAAATTAGGGTGGGGAAAAAAAACCCTATGTTTAGTGGTAGTTCAGGTTGTGGCTAGACGTGCCCCATCTTCACTAAACTTTTCCCCCTGCTTTTAAGCTGAAGGGGAAAGACTTTTGTGTTTCTTTCCACCCCCACCCTCCCAGTTGCCTGCAGCACTGCTGATGATACACTCCAAGGCTCCATAAGACTTTCACTTCCATCATAAATAGATATCCAAAAGCACAACACACCAAACCTCAGCAATTTGCACTCAGACAAAACCTTAAGATTTACCTCAACAGTGTTAAGACAAAATAACTTCCTGAATGTGTGGCAGTCAGATGTGCTGATCTGTTGATATAAAAGCGTATGAGGTCACTCTTAAGGTTTTGTGTTAGAATACAGATTTGATGGGATGGGGAGGTTATGTATTGTTTTTGGGTATCTTGTCACGATGGAAGTGAAAACCTTATGGAGTGTTGGTTTGTTGCTTTCCACACTGCCAATAATATGAGGGTGGAAAGAAATGCACAAACGTTTCCCATTAACGTCTTATTTTCTTTGCTTTTAAGATTTTGGGTGAATGAGATGTCTTGCCGCAACCTTAACTGTCGCTTTTCTCTTTCTCTTTCTTTGCTTCCTGTCCATCAACTCCACAGCGACGATGGGTCCGAACGAGGTTATTCTCTGTAAATCCTCCTTGGTCAATGCTATGAGGTCAATATCATCTGTGAATCTAAGACTATTCAGTGTCCTCCTTCCTAGCCTAAGTCTTCTCATTTCATCTCTCAGTGCTACAGACAGTACTGCTTCCAATACTAAGTTGAACAAATCTGGCGATGATATGCATCCTTGTCTCACTCCTTACTGTGATTCTGAACCAATCCTTCAGCTTCTTGTTTACTCTTGCCACACTCCTGGTCTTGCTGTAGATGTTTTCTATTGACTTGGTCAATTTCAGCTCAGGAATGCCATACATTTTTAAGATTTGCCATTACCCTTTCTACAAAATGCTATCAAAAGCCTGTTTGAAGTCTTACAGAATTGTTGTAACAGGTTTGGTTGTGTTCTATATATTTCTCCAATATCTATCTTATCAAAAATAGCTGATCTGTTATACTTCATTCTGGTCTGAATCCGACCCGTTCCTCTGTAAGTCCTGCTTCCACATACCTCTGCACCAGGATGATGCAGAGGGGAATGAATGCTTTTTCTTGAAATGCTCAATCAGATGATTCCTCTTTGGTTCTTGTGCTCACTTGTATCTCCTTTTTTATAGGTTGGTTCTATTATCACTCCCTCCACCCCCTGTTCACTTGGCACTTGCAGTTGCATGTTATTCTTGTTGAATAGCTTGTGCGTTGCCTTTACTGTGTAAAATGTCACTAAACTTTTTTTTTTCCACTAATTAATACTAAAGATGGACCAGTGTTTCCCTTTGGTATATAATCTTACATTTTGTACACACTTTATCTCGACCTAGAATATTGTTAGTCATTTATGTATTTTTCATGATCAAATGTAGTTTCAGTAGCCATAACACTTAATTTTGTGTGTAATTTTTTTTCTTGGTGGACTTTTCTTAATATTTACAGAACAATTTGATATTCTTTGATCTGTTGTCAGTATTAATAGAAAAACAAAACTAGCATAAGACTTTCTAATGCCAGTTGGTCCAATACATTATGAAGACAAGAGTATTTACTATTTTGGTAAACATCCTCAGTAGACTTGCATGTGCCTCTTTAGTGGTGAACTACTGTAGATCTTTTGTATTAGATGTTTGTAAAGATGGATTAATACATATAAATATGGATATAAATGAAAACTATTCTTTTAACCTAAGGTAGGTTTCTGTTTTTAATGATTTTTATAGCCGTTTTGTTAGTATAAAGTGTGAAAGAAAACTACTTGCATATTCACCCAATACCTGTTTAACTGTCTACTGCTCTTGAATAATGAAACAAAATAATTACTGTAAATATCAATTTGTTTGTGATGTTTCATTGACACTTTGTACATTTTAAAACCTGTTGTATAAAATATAATGATGAAATGGGTTAATAACTGTCAGGGTTCTCCTTGCCTCAAGGCCAGGTTGCTTTGAATTTAAGTGGCCTAGCCACATTTACATAGTACACAGCTATGCAGTTCCTTTTAAAAAAGAAACAAACCTCAAAATAAGAAACATCTTAACTTCCAGATTTCCCTACTTTTGAGACACACATTGAGACCATTTAAGTTTTTCTCAAGACTATTCTGAAATATTGTGTGGGGATAGCACTAATTTTTTTAACCACATGACTTCTTTTATGCTTCTGGTGTCCAGAATTTTGTGTTTTGTTTGGTTTTTTTGCAGACAAGGTAAATACTTTTTACTATTTTGGTAATCAACAGTTATACAAGTGCTTGTTTTCTGGGATAAGATTAGCTTGTGTAAATCACTTATTTAATGGCATATTTCAGATTTGGCTTTTGTAGAGAGTGTCATGATTTAAGGTCCAGTTTCATCAAATATCTTATAAAAGGTGTTTTATCTCAGCAAGAATTTGTCCATAAAAATATTATATAGGTATGCATTTCAGATTACATTAAGCCTAAACTATAAAAAATTTTAAAAACAAAGACTCTGAAGTTGTAATGTGCTGACTATGGTGAAACAAGATTCTGTGTCTTTAGATGTGTGTTTTGTTTGTTTTTAAAAGTGTTGTTCTCCTATGAAAAGTAGTTACATAAATTAATATAATGATAAAACCTTCATAACAATGTTGTCTATTGAAGTAATAGCTGCTTGCTTTAGTGGCAGGAATAACTTTTCCTACAGTTAGCCCTACAGAGTCAAAACAGCTGCAAGAGAGTGAGTTGGATTTTTTTCTGGCCTGCTGCTTGTTAGAGTTGTTAACTACCTGCAACTGCAGAAGCAGATTCTGCCTGCAGTTAAATGTGCACAATTGTATTCAATGCTAAGAACACTTGTCCACCTCTAGACTAGACCACATATAGGTTTGTGTGTCTGTTACTGCTTCTGAGCTAATAGATCTGGTATAAAATGCTGGATCTAATGAAGTCAGTGGGATTTTTGTCATTGTCTTCAGTGGAACCAAGATTTCCTCCTTGCTCCTTTAGCTGAAGCAGTAGAGGTTCACGCTTTTAGATGCAGATGTTCTAGGTTCATTCCCGGCCAGTGACCTACTCAGGGGCAGAGCTTCACAATCCCAGTGAAGACTTATACTAATCTTGTCTCAACTGCAAATTTTACATGTGATCTGTATAGAAAAATAAGATCTAGCTGGCTTGTATGACTGGACTTTTGGCGTAGAACATACAAATGTCTATCAGAAAATGAAAGAAAAAGGTCATGGGGTTACAGTAAAACAAATTGTAGTAATGAATTCCAGAATCTATTACTGGGTATTTGAAACTTCCAACCACTATGGTAGATAACCATAAACTTTGATTTTATTATTTATATTTCAGTAAATTAGTCTTCCTTGCCTACAATGGTAAATGAAAAATTAACCTTGTTTGTTACAGTTTGGGTTTTAAAAAGAAAAGTCATCTTTTTTTTTTTTGCCATTTAGAAGCCAGAACATGGAACACATTGGCAGACCAGTACAAATGTTTTCAGGACCAGTGTGTTTTTTCTAGTGCTTGTCTTGGATCATTGATCAGGAAAGAATTTGATCTCTGATTGGAAACATGTTTTAAAAACTAGATGCAGTGAAATTTTTATTCTCATGGTTCATTGTATGCTTTTTGTGTGTAGTATGGGAAATACTTGGATAAGACAAAATTTTTAGAAGCCCACAGCTAGTGTAACATCTTCTTGTTTTCTGGAGGCATGGCTTCAGAATAAATATGTTGAAAAACTATATTTTAATCTAAGCTGCAGATGATCAATATGAGCAAGGGAATTGCATTCCAAGGTACAAATTGCAAATAAGTATCTTTTTGTTCTGAAGGATCAGTATAAAAATGTATTTTACTCATGTAAGAGAAATATCTCTTGGCAAAACTTATGTCAGAAAGATAGCCTTTTACTTCATATTGCAGGATTTTGTTTTTATTTTGTTGTCTGTCATGTTGGGCTCATTGTATCTCTCAAGGTATGCTCTTATTTGGCTTCAAGTTCTTAACAAAATATTTGATTTTAAGAGATAAGGTATAAATTCAAGTGCTGAAGGACTTTTTCTTTGGGACGTGGTGTTCTGAGGCTGTTGACGGAAAGATTGTTGAAATATGGAAGTCAGTGTATCAAGAAGTTGTTTGCTTTGGCAGTTTATGTCCATGACTGCAGAAGAATAGTGATACTAAAGACCTACTATTTCATATGTTTTCAAAACCATACATCTAAAACCTGTTTATCAAGTATAGTATAGAAAAATATTGCTAATTTGAACGTAATGAATCCATCCCTTCCTGGCTTCTTGTCCCAGTTTCCTTGCCCAGCCATTTCTCCCCCTTCCTCCCCCTCCCCCCAAGTTCAGGTCTGACTCTTGTCTTGTCTTCTCTGCAGTTGAGTCAGGCAGCTACCTCTTCCATGCTACCTGGTCATCAACAGGAGGTGGTCATTGAGAGCACAGAGAGACAGGCTCCCTGATCTCATTTCTCGGGCTTGGACTTGCCCTGGTGTAATCAGGAATTGTGATTATAGGGAAAGTCCTTCTGGGCCTCCTACAGCCATTGGTTGGAACATGCTTGGTGAGGTTGGAGTCTTTGGGAAATGAAGCTACAAAGCTCTATCAAGTCTCTATGGAGCAAGTGCAAATTGCAATTTTTCAGAAAATTTTAAGTTGGCCAAACTTGGGTGGAATTTCATGGGGATGGCAAAAGGTACATCCTTGCTCCACATGCCATCCCACTGCCAAATTTCAAGTTCTTGTTCCAATGTTTGGGGTTACTAGAGCTTGTCAAAGAAAACCTCACCAAAACAAAACAATGTATTTTCCCTCAGACTCATTCTTGGAAGTAGCTGAGCTGCTTTGTCTGAAATTCCTCCCCTCAGATCAGTCTGATGTAGATGCCTTGCCTGGAATGTCTCAGTCCAAATAGTTAGAGTTATCAGCAACTGAAAACAGAGTCTAATAATGGGAAGGTGTTGGGCAACCTTAATAACAGGCAGTGCTACCAGTCACATTTATAATAATAATATGGTATATGTATGCACATGTACAGAGGCAGATTGCCTGGGTCACATGCAAGGAAACTGTATCACAAGCACAAGCCGCAATAGAAATGCCTCCTCCCTACCTTTCTCTCTCTCCTCCCTTTCTGCCACTGAGAAATTAGGTATTTGACATGAAGGCAAATGCCCATGTCTTCTATTTCACATATCTGGTGCAGGATGATCCACCCTTCTATCTACTGCTGGCATGGTCCTGGAGACTGTGGGTGATATTAGTGGATGATTGCAATTGAGTAGTGCTGGTGGTGCTGAAACTTACTATAAAATTAATGGGTCATGAATGCATTCATCCTAATCCCACCAAAATGTTTCCTTGCCTTGGCAAGAGATAAAAAGTCTTAACTGATATTTTTAAATCTTTCTTTGTAGTTGAATGTTGGTTAAACTTCAATAGTTTTGGGAAACTTTAAGAAAATTTGGTATTTGTCCCTCAACTAGTTCTAACTCCTAACAAAATCTGAGAGGACATTGAGTCCCATGTTGATGGTGCCATCACAGGTAGCAGTGCACGTTCAAGAGGAACTACACATCCCAGTGAAGACTTGTATTTTCCCCCTTAAAACTGATTTATTTCTTTCACTGTAACTTCACTCTTTCATGTGACAATTGGAAATTTTCAGCAACTACACGGGACTCGTGGTCTTTGACCCTTTCAGAGCTGAGACGTATAAATATTAACATTTCTCTGAATTTTGTGTGAAACTATTGAGATACACATAATTAATATTCATTCACCACAAACATTTTAGAAAATAAAGTTTAAAGCATAGTAATCATCTAGTTTATTAAAAGTTCTGGATTTTCCCCTTCTTGGAGAGGATTATCAGAAATATAAATTTTGCAGACGTGTGAAATCCTACTATGTTCCAGTTATGAACTCAGAAACCTCTGCAAACCCAAGGTGAAAACCGTTGGATTGCACAGATGTAACTGATGGTGCAGTTTGCCCAATAGAGGCTCTGTTACAGGTGGTGATATGCAAGATGGAAAGAACTCAGCTTGATTTTCCAAGCCCAAGCTGAATTGGTCATGGTGGCAGTTTAAAAACACCTTTTTACTTAAATGCTAGTCATGCTTAGATATGAAAATCACTGATAAATACTGAAGGTGGAATCCCATGATGCTTTTTTTTAACTCACTTTTCAGGGTAGATCCACATTCTAAAAACAAGTAGTTCTAATTACCACCTTGCGTTTCCCCTCCAATTCATTTCCAGCATCATTTTGGTAGTTTGAGCTTCGGATTATCATTGTTTTATATCATTTGAAAACTGGGATTACAGCTATTAATTTTTAACTCTAATCATTCTCAGAATATAGTGGCAAGTAAAATCAAATTTGAATTGAAGAATGGAGTTGGAAAGGCAAAAGTGTATTCAGAATGTGATTTGAAATTCTGATTTCTCATGAAGCCCCAGAATAAAAAATATGTTAAACCCAGCTTTCCAGTGATATACAACTTTCCAGTGTAGTGTAGAACTAATGTCTGTATCTGTGGTCTTGAAGTGGTCACTGCTCTCTCAGACTAGGCAAAAATATAATTCAGGCTCAAGGTTTCATGAATGGAAAGAATCACGGTTTCAAGGGATATAGAGAAAAGAAATCTTTAATTGCCTGTGTAGCAATGAAGGAAGCCTGAGTAATGAATACAAAGGATTTCTAGTGCTCATTTATTAAAAATAAATTTGACACAATAGATATTACATGGTGGGAGGATTCACATGATTGGGATGTTAAAATCTCTGAATACACTCCTATTTAAGAAGGATCCTGAAGACAGAAACAGAGCAGGTGTTGTTCTATATCAAAACTACCATTAAACGCTTTAGAATAATTGACAGTTCAGAAATGCAGGAGCTGGTATGCTTATAGATAACTATTCTGACAAATCACAAGATGGGGTCCTGTTTGGAATCCATTATAGACTACCAAATCAAACTAGCAAACAGTTCTGATGTGTGGAAAAAACTGCACTTTTCAAACTGGAGATCTTATACAAACACTAGTAAAACTTCTGTGGAGTTTCTAAAATTTTGATGATTTTCTATCACAAAAAGTATTACATCCTACTCGAGGTAATTCTATATTAGATCTCATTTTTGACAAAGATGAAATCTAATGAGAAATCACTGAAGGAAAAATTAGTGATTGCCTGGATAAAAGTGATCATGACCTAGTTACATTTGTTATGTCCAAAGATAAACTAGTCCTGACCAATTAAACACACACACACCCCGGCATTTTTTAAAAAAGGGTCAACTTCCAGAAGCTGACAATAACAAAAATGGGCAAAATTGATTTTATTTAAATTTTAAATGTGTATGATGATTGGGAGATTTAAAAAAAATCTTTGAGGTCCCAAAACCACGATTCTGCTATCAGAAGTCTTCACCCTGAGTAAGAAGGGAAGTGAAAGCAGCAATGAAAAATAAAATAATCTATAACAAATACAAAATGTGAAGGTGACAACAATGGCTGTAAATTAGCACCCATGAATTGCAGACAGTTCATAAGGGAAGTGAAAGGAATTAATGAAAAATCCATGGCCAATAGGGTAAAGGACAATGAGGGCTTTTTAAAAAACTATATCAAGAACAAAAGAAATCCTAGTGTTGGTGTAGGTCCATTGCTAGAAAGGCATGATAAAATTGTCAGTGATGCAGAAAAAGCAGAAGTAGTCAATAAATATTTTTATTTTGCATTAAGAAGGAATCTAGATGTATTCAGTTTACAGTGGGAAGGAAATAATTTATATTCCAACAGTAACTAGGGAGGATGGTAAACAGCAGTTGCTAAAGTTAAACACTTTAAAATCTACGGGACCAGATAGCTTGCATTCAGAAGTTTTAAAAATTGGCCGAGGAGCAGTCTGAAGTTCTGACTGTTGATATTTAACAAAACTTGAAATATTCGGGAAAGTTCCAGTGAACTGGAAAAAAGCAATCTAGGCTCATTGAAAGAATGTGTGTTTTAATACAGCTTTAATACAGGAACCAAGATTGTAGAGCACACTTATAAAATGAGGGATTGTATTTGGAAATCCCTAACTCAAAAAAGAATTGAGGGATCATGATGGAAACCCAACTGAATGTGAGGTTGCTATGTGATGTGGTGGGTAAGAGCGCATGTGCAATCCTTGGATGCGTAAGCAGAGATTTTTAAAATTAGAAATGGGAAGATGATGTTATTACTCAGTCTACAGCATTAGTCTGACCATTGTTAGAATGTTGTGTCCAGTCCTGGTGACACAATCTATGGGATGTTGAAAAATTGGAAAGGATTGAGAAAAGAACTAGAAGAATAATCTGAAAAATCTGCCTTACTCTGAGAGACTGAAGAAGAAGCTTCATCTATTTATCTTAAGAAAGAGAAAGTTAAGAGGTGACTAGATCGTGGCCTATACATGGGGACATGATTTCTGATACCAGAGAGCCCTTTAATACAGCAGACAAAGGCATAACATAATCCAGTGGCTGGAAGCGGAACAGAGACAAATTCAGACTAGAAATATGGTGAAAATGTTTAACAAGAAGGGTAATTGACCATTGGAACAATATATCTGGGGATGTGGTGA